>NC_067400.1:458110323-458831156 GCF_016432865.1 Antechinus flavipes
TGTAAAATGAGCCAGAGAAGGAAATGACACACCACTCTAGTATCTCTGCCAAGAAAACCCCAAATAGGGTAATGAAGTGTTAGATCTGACTAAAGAGACAACTGAACAATAACATCCTTAGAGAAATGAATGATATGACATAGAAGATAGGGTACTATACTTGGAGTTAGCAATACCTGAGCTCAAATCTGGCATGATATTTAGAAGTTATATAACCATGGAAAAATCTCTGATCACTATTATTATCAGCAAAATAGGGATGATATTGGCAGTATTGCCCATCCTGAGCTTTTGGGGAGATTCCACTGTGATAATATATGTTAAATACTTTGCAAGTTTTAAAGCCCTATATTAATGTGTATTATTATTATAATTACCACTTCTATGGAGGAGAGGAAAGGAAAAAAAGAAAGTTACATGACAACTTTATTATATATTTAAAAGGAATAGCAAGCTGCACATAATAGATGTACAGTGACATGTGCAATCATCTTTTTTATACTTATTTTATCATAAATTTAAAATAAATTTAATAAAATAAATTAATAAAATAAATTTAAAATAAATTAATAAAATGCCTTATGTTAATGTGTATCATTATTATTATTTTCAAAGGTCATATATCTGGTAAGTAGCAAAATAGCCAGGTATCCTGACGAATGATCCTACTGCCATTGAAAATAAAGGTCAGAATCTGAGCAGTAACCCTGGTTTGTGACAGCCTTTATCTTTTTTTTTTTTTTATTGTAAGGTTTTCTTTTTTTTTTCTTTTTTCTTTTAATAGCCTTTTATTTACAGGTTATATGTATGGGTAACTTTACAGCATTGACAATTGCCAAACCTCTTGTTCCAATTTTTCCCTTCCTTCTCCTCACCCCCTCCCCCAGATGCAGGATAACCAGTAGATGTTAAATATATTAAAATATAAATTAGAAATACAATAAGTATACATGACCAAACTGTTATTTTGCTGTACAAAAAGAATCAGGCTCTGAAATATTGTACAATTAGCCTGTGAAGAAAATGAAAAATACAGGTGGGCAAAAATATAGGGGTTGAGAATTCAATGTAATGGTTCTTAGTCATCTCCCAGAGTTCTTTCGCTGGGTGTAGCTGGTTCAGTTCATTATTGCTCCATTGGAACTGATTTAGTTCATCTCATTGCTGAGGATGGCCAGGTCCATCAGAATTGAGCATCATATAGTATTGTTGTTGAAGTATATAATGATCTTCTGGTCCTGCTCATTTCATTCAGCATCAGTTTGTGTAAGTCTCTCCAGGCCTTTCTGAAATCATCCTGTTGGTCATTTCTTACTGAACAATAATATTCCATAATATTCATATACAACAATTTATTCAGCCATTCTCCAACTGATGGGCATCCACTCAGTTTCCAGTTTCTGGCCACTACAAAGAGACCTGTCACAAACATTCATGAACATACAGGTCCCTTTCCCTTCTTTAAGATATCTCTGGGATATAAGCTCAGTAGTAACACTACTGGATCAAAGGGTATGCACAGTTTGATAACTTTTTGAGCATAGTTCCAAACTGTTCTCCAGAATGGCTGGATGTGCTCACAATTCCACCAATAATGCATCAGTGTCCCTGTTTTCCCACATCCCCTCCAACATTCTGCATTTTCTTTCTCTGTTAGTCTAGCCAGTCTGACAGGTATGTAGTGGTATCTCAGAGTTGTCTTTATTTGTATTTCTCTGGTTAATAATGACTTGGAGCATCTTTTCATATGGTTAGAAATAGTTTCAATTTCTTCGTCTGAGAATTGTCTGTTCATATCCTTTGACCATTTATCAATTGGAAAATGGCTAGATTTCTTATAAATTAGAGTCAATTCTCTATATATTTTGGAAATGAGGCCTTTATCAGAACCTTTGATTGTAAAAATGTTTTCCCACTTTATTGCTTCCCTTCTAATCTTGTCTGCATTAGTTTTGTTTGTACAAAAACTTTTCAGTTTGGTATAATTAAAATTTTCTATTTTGTGATCAATAATGATCTCTAGTTCTTCTTTGGTCACAAATTCCTTCCTTTTTCACAGGTCTGAGAGGTAAACTATCCTGTGTTCCTCTAATTTATTTATAATCTCATTCTTTATGCCTAGGTCATGAACCCATTTTGACCTTATCTTGGTATACGGTGTTAAGTGTGGGTCAATGTGTGGCAGCCTTTATCACTGACCACTTCTAACCACAGATACCTTTCTAAGTTTCAAACCAAATCTAATCTCATCCTCTTTTATCCAACCATATATTGATGCTACCTGCATAAGGATATTTCCCTATGACATATACCAGTTCTGTGATTTACTGATTACAGTCATTGTGATCCCACAACCAGTGTACCAAATGCGATTTGGATCAATTTGCAATCAATCATGGCAGCCAAGATCATTTGAAGGTGCCATCTTGCAAATCCCAAATGGCAGATCAAAACCTAAAGGTGATCCTAAGATACATTTTAATATCCTCTAATGATGCTCCAAATTTAGTTGACTTAGTCAACCCCTTCAAAGAGATTGTGGAACAATAAAAGAAAGAATAATACTTTCAGACCCAGAGAAGTAGGTTTTGATTCTGCCTCTGAGGCTTACTATTTTCATGACCTTGGGTATGGAACTTTAGTATTTTGGTTTCCTTATCTAAAAATGCAAAAAAACAAATAAACAAAAAAAAAAATGGAAGAGATTGGGAATGATTTCCTCAGAGATCCTTCTATTCTATGATTGTCTGAAACAGAGAGACAAAGGTAAAGTGCCAAATGGGTCAAACTAAAAGAGAGATTTCAGTGTGTTTCATCAAACCTCCACTTTGGGGAACAGTTAACAACTCTGCACTGGTGCTGGAAAGAGGCTGTTTTCTTCCAATTTTGTGGGGGGGGATAGAGAACTATAACAGTCATTCAGTAAGCCCAGGGAAGTAAACATAAAAATTGACAGTCTCAGGATAGGGCTCAGCAGTCTCATATCAGGAAAGAAGATATGCAGAACATTTCTCTTGGGCTACCAACTAAGGCAGCATTCTTGTGACCACCCAGGTGTAGTCTGTCCCTCCCTCCACCAGCAGGTAGCTCAGCTCAGCAATCCTGAAGATAGATGAAGGGACAGATGGCTACAATGTTTTTTGCCTGTCTTCTTGCTAAATTATGGTGCTTGAGAAATGCAGAGAAGCATCTTCAGGAAATACACACACACACTGAGCTCAATAAAACACTTTTGTAGCTATATACATTCTGTTTATTTAGGCTTTTTTTCTTAAAGGTGAAAACACATCAGAGTAAGCCACTTTCCCCCCCAGATTTTTATCTTGCTTGTTTTATTGCTATCTTTGAGTTTCAGAACACACAGCTCTTCTTAGCACGCAGTTTAAATTAAAGGGGAGAAAGGAAGGAGAGGAAGGAGGGGGAAGGGGAAGAGGGAAGGAAAAAAGAAGAGAATAGAGAGGAAAGGGGGAGAGGAAAAGATAGGAGAGGGGAAGAGGAGAAGAGAGAAAAGGGGAGGAGAGGGAAAGGCATGCATTCCTTTGCCAAGGAAAGGCAACTATTCTGAGTCTGTATTTTCCTATTCTTACACAAAATATAACTGGTATCAGTGCCATTCTGCCCAAAAGGGTTTTTCCCCTCATTGGCACTGAACTTATTTGGGCACACCCAGGAGAAGGTCATGCTGGCACATCCCAGCAGGCAGCTTTTCAGCAATAACTTGGTGATTACCCCATGTGCACCCTACAGCCAGGCTATTCACATTTCAATTTTGGCTAAAGTCGAAAATGCTGACCCATATGTATGGCAGGATGGGGGTGGGGAGAAGGGAAGAGGAAGAGTTCAAGCAGAAATGAAATCCATGACTGAGAAAAGCTGCTGTATTCATGGGCCCACAACTTGGGACCAGTGAGTTCTGACCAAAGCTTTCTTACCAGTCCATTCCATCACTTGTCCCATGTCTTATAAGAGCCCCTACCTCAGTTTTCTTCAGAAAAATGAATTTAAGAGGATGAGAGACAGTCTGGCAGAGTTGATAGTCAGCCAGCCTCTGATTCAGGAAGACCGTACTTTATGACTTACTTCTCACCAGGCTGAGTGATCCTAGGCAAATGATTTAATCTCTCAATGCCCAAGACAAAGTCTCTAAGAGTATATGTTGTACTGGAGATGCTGATGTGCCCTGGTAGGGAGAGAGAGACAGACAAACAAAGACAGACACAGACAGAGACAGTGAGAGAAACTGACAAAGAGACAGAGAGGCAAAGAGAAAGACAGGCAGAGACAGACAAAAAGACAGAGACAGAGAGACAGAAGCAGAGAGAGAGAGACAAACAGATACAGAGAAAAACAGAGGGACAGAGATAGAGAGACAGAGAGAGACAGCCAGGTAGACAGAGAAAGACAGAAACAGAGACAGAGAGATGGCAGAGATAGACAGAAAAACAGAGACACAGAGACAAGCAGGTACAGAGAGAAACAGAGAGACAGAGATAGAGAGACAGACACACAAAGAGACAGAGAGAGAGAGACAAAGAGAGAGAGAGAGAGAGAGAGAGACAGAGAGAGACAGAGAGAGAGAGAGAGAGAGAGAGAGAGAGAGAGACACACAGACAGAGAGAGAAACACACAGATAGAATCCTGCCAGCAAACCTCCCTCCCTGATCAAGCCAGAGTTGGGATAGTAAGGGAAAAGGAAGTGGAGCTATTATCCTTGGTGGTAACTGGGTTGCCTATTATTTTGCTTGCCAGTTTTTTTTTTTTTTTTTTTTTTTAAGATTTTAAAGGGAAATCTGTAGGCATAAGATAGCAAGCCACAGATGATTAATGAAAAACCAAGGGACAGAGCAAGGGAGAGAGCCTGTCTGACTATCATTGATCAACTTTCTGCTGGTTCCCTTGCCAACTTCTCCTACTCCTTCCAAGACACCAAGAAACTGAAGATAATAATCTGTCTCTTTGATGAAGTATTAGAATGGAAGAATGGAGTGAAGAGAAAATGAAACAACATTTGATAAAGAAGGAGCCAGTATAAAGAAGTAAAGGAGAGAAAGCTAGATTTGGGGTCAGAAGTTCTCATTTCAAATTATGGCTCTGCTACTACCAAGGTGACACTGGACAAAATTCTTAACCTTTCTAGGCCTCAGTTTGTTCATCTAAGCCAAGAGTATAGGGCTAGATTTCCTCTAAGGTCCCTTCTCAGTCTAAATCTGTAATTCTATGAAGGCGAAGAAATTCAATGGGGCAGTGAGAGGAGGCACTGTCCTATTGGTTTAGAAGAGAAGAGGAAAAACTAAAAAACAAACTTGATGGAACTTAATTACTGAGCCTTGACCTCAAGCACAGGTCCTCCAAGTGAGAAATAGTTCCATGGAAATAAGACAGTTTGGGAAGTACGGGTTAAGATACATACTACTAAGAGTATAATGAATAGATATTAAAAATATGAGACATTCTATGTGTATGAAGTAGTTAAATACAAGGCAATTTAGGAGAGAGATCACTAGTAGGTGAGGGAATCAGAAAAAGGAAATAAAGAAAGGAATAAGCATTTATACAACACCTACAAGGCATCAGGCAAACAGAAGTAAACCACTTTCTCAGAGTCACACAGCCAAGAAGTATATAAAGCTAGAATTGAATTCAGGTCTTCTTGATTCTTCTTGGTAGGTCTACTACCACTCTGTTCACTGCCTCTTACTGCAGAAGCTGATGATTGAGCTGTGTTTTAAAGGAGAAGAGGGACTCAGAGATTGGAGTGAAGAAGATTCCTTCTGACTTCTTGGAACTGGCATTCCAAGTATGCAGAATGGCCAGGGCAAAGCATGGAGATAGGAGACGGAATGTTCTTTAGGAGGAACAGGGAGAAGCCAAATTGGCTGGATTAAAAAGTATAGGAGAGGAAATAAAGTCTAATAAGACTAAAGAGATAAGTAGAAGCCAGTTGTAAAAGGCTTTTAAAAAATATATTTTTATAGATTTTTATCCCAGAGGCAATAGAAGTCACTAGAATTGTTTGAGAAGAAGAGTAACAGGATCAGATCTAAGGAAAATTATTTTGGTGACCATGTGTAAGATAGTAGAGTGGGGAAGGAGTGGAGGGAAGGATACCAATTAGGAGAGTGTTACAGTAATTTGAGAGAGAAGTGCTGATGGTTTGAATTAAGGTTGAAAGAGGAAGAGAAAGAGTGAGAGATATCATGAAGACAGAAATAGCAAGATTTGGCAATTGACTGGATATGTGAAGTGAGAATGAGGAATCTAGTTTGATGTTGAGATTATTGAACCTGAAATATACTTCTACAGGAAGAGAGGAGTTTGAGAAAGAGAAGAGTTTACAGGGGAAAGTCATGATTTTAATTTGGGGCGTGTTGGAAATAAGATATATCTGAGTAAGTTCATTTTGAAATGTCCAATAGACAACTGTTAATGCAAAACTGGAAAGCCTACGAGAGAGACTAAAATCGACTGTGTAAATCTCAGGAGTCAACTAGAGATAATAGTTAAATTCATGGTAACTGAGAAGAAGGCCTAAAACAGTACCTTGGGAAACATTCATGCTTAGGGGGCTTGATATAGATAATGAGATGGAAAAGGAGGTTAAGAGAGGTCATGCAAATAGGAGGTAAACTAAAGAGAGGTATCACAAAAACCCAGATGAAGTCTGACACCAGATTGCAAAGGGCTGAGGAATGAGAGGAAAAGTTGAAGCATTGAAAGTGAGCAATTTTTAAAAAGGAGTTTGGCTAAAAAACGCAGAAGAATATAGGACAATAATAGCTTGATGGGATGGTAAGGTCTAGTGAAGGTTTTTTTTTTTTTTTAATGAAAGGGAATACTTAAACATATATGGAATAGAGAAGGAACAAGTTGAAAATTCAAGACAGAATAGTATAATTGAGAATTCAATTTGCTAGAGAAGATGAGGAAGGATGGAATCAGGTACACATGGCAAGAGGGATACCTCTATCAGAGACTGAGAGAAAAGTATAGAGACAGAGGGATGATAACAAGGGGTTTTGAGGTGAAGGAAATGGAAGAAGTGGAGCTTGTGTCAAATGGTCTTAATACTTTCAGTGATTATAAGAAGAAAGGTTATTAGCTGAGACAGAGGGAGTCAGGAACATATATGGGGTTTGAGGAAGGAAGAGAAAGTTTGGAATAATTTTTATGGGGAATGAGTTAAAAAATCAGTTATGGGGGGCAGCTAGGTGGCACAGTGGATAGAGCACTAGCCCTGAAATCAAGAGGACCTGAATACAAATCTGGCCTCAGATACGTAACACTTTCCAGCTGGGTGACCCTGAGCAAGTCATTTAGCCCCAATTACCTCAGTTTAAAAAAAAAATCAATTACGAATGAATAAAAAGATGAAAATGTACTCTTAGACAAGAAGACCTGCCTTTGATACATTCTTGTGTGAACCTAGACAAGTCACTTAGATAGCAGAGAAGATGCTTACCTTCATTGGTTGAGGGATCTTATTTGCTTGGGAGTTTGCTATAATGGTGAAATTACAGGTTCAGTTCCTAGCTCCTTTTGTATACAGAGAACTAGGGTAAATGGGGTACAGCCAGACCACAATTCATTGACCACAAGCTGTGCTAGGAGTCTACAGAGCTTCCATGCTAACTCCTTGTCTGTCTACTTAGCCTTGGTTTGCTTTGTACTTTACTTCACTTGTGTGGACCCAAATTTGAGGGAGAATTCTTGATTTTTTGTGTGAGAAAAATGCAACACACCTGGGAAAATCTGGGGAGAACTAAAACTGCTTTAACATGGAATTGCTGTTGTTATTATTGATTTCCTAATAAAGAGAGAGCCTAAATGAGGAACATTGCTCCCCTAGCCTGATTTACCACAATTATTGACTCAACAATGTTGAAAACCTGGGAGGTCTGATATGCTGATAGCATTAATATAACATTTTTAAAATTTACAAAATGCTGTACATATTGTTATCTTATTTGAGCCTCAGAATTACCTTCTGAAGTAGCTGCTTTTAATAACTATTATGTAGATGAGAGAACTGAGACCCAGAGAAGTTCAGTGATGATTGGCTGGGAGACTTTTATAGATTGCTTAGACTCTCAGGGCAGTCCTGGCTAAGAAAAGCAATAAAAGTATCAAGGCTATCAAATCAATATGCTTTATGACACCATGAGCTCTAGAAGTGGACATTGAACTAACTCGTCATCTAACGATTTCTGAAGAACTTTATCACCTCCAACTTTCTAGTCAGGCAATACTACATCACATGGGCAGGACATTAAGGATTACTCGGTGTGCTGGTCCTAGAGACTTATGGGTAAAACAGAGCAGAAGTGCAGATGAATGAATGAGTGAAGTCTGATTGTAGACAAATCCTGGGTTCACAAGGCTAAAAGGAACCTTCTTTGAAAGGTCATTGAGGATCCATCTCTTTGCCTTTTGGAGAAAAATACTCTCAAATCATCCCAATGAAAACAAAATGAAACAAACAAAAAAGCTATTAGTCCTCATGACCTGAGTATCAGAGTCCCATGTCTAATTATCCTTACCATAAGGTTGTGTCCTTATCACTAGCTCATCTCTTCTGTTGCACACTGGGCCTGTACTCTATGGGCCTGTGCTCCATGAATACATTGAGGAGTTAATTTTCATCACTTATGGATGGGGCCCCAGTTGTTTCCTTTGAATGCTTTGCACACAGCTGGCTGCTGTTTGCCTCACACATCCTGCTTCCTCTGTTCCCACAAACAGACGATTCAGAATAAACATCCTTCCAACAGGGTGCTCTTTGCTATTTCCTCCATCCCTTGAAAGAAAGAGCTTTTAAAAATGAAGCAGCTTTTGAGTCATTAAAATGCCAAAATCACAGAGGATTAAATGTTTTGAACAGCAAGTGGGAATTTCTATGTATGTTTATCTGAGTAAATTTAGGTGGTGGGGACTAAAAAGTAAAGGTGAAGGTATCTGTTTAGAAAAGATGACAGTTTAGGTCACCACACAAGTTAGAAATTCCAAAGCTGAAGTTTGATCCCAGCTGTGTTGATGATTGATAACCTCAAGCTAGTCAAATAACTACTCAAAGTCTCACTTTCCTCATCTTTAAAATCTGGAAAATGATGATCTTTAAGATTCCTTCTTAGAGAAGGAAAAATATAAATTTCACTTTCTGATGATTAGGAAGAATCATTTTTCAAAAATGTTCTCTTTGAACATGAAGTGTCACCTAAGTCTGATTGGAGAATGTGCCACCCTGCAACAGAGCACCCCAAATTACTAGTCCAACCTTTCCAAGAAATCTTAGAGCATTTATTAAGCACCAGGCAATGTAATATTCAAAGAAAATAAATATAAAATTTATAATATAATTATATTATAATATAATATAAAAAAAAATAAACAAAAACCCAAACCCAAAATTAACAATCTCTTCTATCAATCCTTCTTTAATAAGGGAGACAATATGCACACAACTATGAATAAACAAAAAATGCAAATATAGATTGGAGAATTACTTAGAGAAAGGCCCTAAAGTTAAGAAAGTTGGGGAAAGACTAAGAAAAGTTGGAACTTTAGCACTAATTGAAGGAAGGCAAGGAAGCCAGCAGATGGAGATGAGGAGAAAGAAAACAGACAGGAAGAAACAAGAAAGAAAATATTACAATACCTCATTTGGTAGAGAGAATTGATTATCTTGAGTGAATGTGGAAAATGGTTAATTTCAAGATTAGCCCAATTCCTAGACAGGTGGCAAAAAGGGAATATGTTGCCCATGACAGTTTCCTGAAGGATACAAATGCCCAAAGCTAGTCATGTAAAAGCAGATTATTGTTTATATTGTTTATCTATATGTCTGTGCCTTTTTTTCTTCTGGCTAGACAGTGATTTCATCAGATCTCTTCTGAGGAAACTCTAGATTGGCACTTTCTCTATAATTAGGGTTTTAGAGTACTGCCTGAGGGATTGAGTTGGTAAGTGACTGAACCAGGGTCACTTAGCCAGTATATGAGAGGGGTGGCAATATCTGTAAGCTTATCCAAATTTTACATTATCATCACTATTAACAATTTTAGCTAAAAATAGCAGTAAAGAGGGAAGCTAGGTTGTATACTGGATAGAATACCAGGTCTGAAGTCAGAAAGACTCATCTTTCTGAGTTCAAATCTAGGCTTGGATGCTTACTAGCTAGTTATGTGATCCTGGACTAATCACTTAACCATATTTGTCTCAGTTCCTCATCTGTAAAATGGGCTGAAGAAGGAAATGGTAAATCCCTCTGGTGTCTTTGCTAAGAAAACCCCAAATGAGGTTAAGAAGAGGGGAACATGAATGAAACAACTGAACAACAACAAAATAATAATGGATCTTTCTGTGATGTTAAGTTTGCAAAGCACTTTGCAGATATTATCTCATCTGATATTTATAACTTTTCCATGAAGTAAGTGTTACTGCTGTTAGGAAGGACACAAGCATTTGTTAAGTGCCTACTATGTGCTAGACATTGTACTAGGTGCTTTACAAATGCCATCTCATTTGATTCTCACAACTTTGAGAGGTAGGTGCTATTAATATTCCTATTTTTACAGATGAGGAAACTGAGGCAAACAGCAGTTAAGTGCCCAGATACATAGCTCATAAGTGTCTGGGGTAAGATTTGAACCCAGGTCTTCCTGACTCCAGATCCAGCATCTATCCATTGTGTCTACCTACCTAGCTACCTCTAGAAGAGCTAATATTTGTATAGTGCTTAGTACAGTGTCTGGCATATAGTGTGCACTTCGTATATGCTGCTTCCTTTTCCTTCCCTAATTTTTTAGGAATTTCACAGGAACACTATGAAGCAGACTCTATATGATTGTGGCTGAGAAGGCTGAGTGAGGGAGCCTGGATTGTTCAGAACCATAGATTAAGAGCCAGAAAGAATCTTATAGGTCATCTAATAGAGAAGTGCCAAACCATCCTGGGCTATGGCCCAAACCAGCTTAAATTGTAGTGAGGAAATATTTAAGAAAATAAACATACAATTAACATAATATTACATTTTAAAAACTTAGTCAATCTGTAGCCTGCAGGGATCCTTGTGTAGGGATTGAGGTCTCATTTTGATTTGAGTTGGATACCACACCTCTATAGCTAATCCAACTTTCTGAGCTGAGAGCATTAGGTCTTACTTACTTTTATATTGTCTCTGTCCAAAGCAAGAGGAAGGTTGTTACAGATGCAAAGCACCTTTCTAGTTCTATGCTCAAATACAGGATTCTTGCTTAAAATGTGTTCTCATAAATGTTTTACATGATTGTTTACTGTCCTAGGGAGAGGGAATTTGAAACTTAAAACTTAAAAAAAAACTTTAAAAAACCAATGTTAACAAGTTTTACATGTCAAAAAAATTAAAAAACAATATATAATATACCTCCCATTCAAAATGTGTTCAAACAGACTTGAAAACAGACCAAAGAGTTAGTATGATATGTTTGGCAACTCTACTCAAGCATCAGTTATCTATAAGTGTGATTAGGTTTAAAATTATTTATTATTAGCATACTAGTAATAATTATACAGTGCCAATAATAATTATATGTCTAACAATATTCATATCTATCTTGTTATTTAATTGTTTTCAGGAATTTCTGGCTCTTTGTGACCCTATTTGGGGTTTTCTTGGCAAAGATACCAGAGTGTTTTGTCATTTTCTTCTCCAGCCCATTTTACAGATGAGGAAATGGAGGCAAACAGGGTTAAATCACTTGCTTACACAACCGGTAAGTATCATACTCTATCCACTTCATCATTAGGTTGCCAACTCTATCTGTATCTTATCTATAGCTATATAAATAAGGCATAGGTTCAAGCAACCACAAAGTAACATTCACTCCTTGTCTTTTTCTATCTATCATACCCTGGTTACAAGAAATAGTATGTCATACTGAATGGAATGCTGGGCTTGGAAATAGGAAAATTTGGGTTCAAACATTGCCTCTGACAATGGTTATGTGACTATGGACAAATCACTTACCTGCTCTGAATGTCAGGCAAGGACTGGGGAAATATATAGTTATAGATGTTAGAGCTAGTTGAGAGGGAGGATAGACAGGGTTGGAGGTAGTTCTTAAACCATGACCCATATAATTGGGTCTAGATTCAAAGATGGATGACAAAAACAAAGTCTATTGAGGCAAAGCAGTTGTAAGTGATCGACAAAGCAGTCTCTGGCTGTGAGCCCATGCACCAAACAGCTAAATGAACAATAAACATTTCTTTCAAAGGATCATGAGATTTAGAACTGGAAAGGACCTTTGCCATTATTTGGTCTGACTCATTTATTTCACAGTGCAGGAAAGCCAGGTCCAACAAGGCTTGTTCCTGACCACCTCAAAGTAGAGGCAAGTTTTGAATACAGGTCCTCTGAGTTCAAATTTAACATTCTTTGCACAATCAGCTGGTTGTTTGTTCTCTAGAATGTTAAACAGCTTTGTATTTGAAAACATTTAGATAATGGACTAACTCTTCTAATTTTTACCTGAATAATGTACATGTGGTTTATAATTATATAGATATAATATAGATACAGTTTATAATTATATGGCTGTAAGGTAGATACAGATAATTATATAGATATAATGTAGATATCATTTTGGTTTATATCATAAATATATAATTTTAATTAATTACAGTTAATAAGTTCTTACCACTTTCTGACAGAAAGAAGAAAAATATTATGATTTCTAAATGTTTATGTTTGTTTCTTCAAAAACAAAAAGGCAAGAAAAGGAAATCATTCCGTCACATGGTAATATAGTTATAGCAGGTAGACTCAAGGGACTTTCCATGTAAAATGTCTATCTTTCTTTCTTTTTTCCTTCCTTCTTTTTTTTTGTTTCTTTTATCCCATTTCTTTCTCTCTCTTTCCTTCCTTCCTTCCTTCTCTTTCTTTCTTCCTTCTTTCTCACTTCCTTCCTTCTTTCCTTCCTTTCTTCCCCTTCCTTCCTTCTTTCCTTCCCTCCTTCCTTCCCTCTTTCTTTCTTCTTTCTTTCTTTCTTTCTTTCTTTCTTCTTTCTTTCTTTCTTTCTTTCTTTCTTTCTTTCTTTCTTTCTTTCTTTCTTTCTTTCTTTCTCTTCTCTCTCTTTCTTTCTCTCTCTCTCTCTCTCTCTTTCTTTCTTTCTGTCTGTCTGTCTCTCTCTCTCTCTCTTTCTCTCCCTTTCTCTCTTTCTCTCTCTGTTTCTCTCCCTTTCTCTCTTTCTCTCTCTGTTTTTTTTCTCTCTCTCTCTTTCTTTCTTTCTTTTCCTTCCTTCCTTTCTTTCATACCTGCTAAAATCTGGGGATGTGACACTTCAAACATAGCTCTTGGAGCTGAAGTGATTGGTTTGTTTGAGGTTTTTAATATTTGATAATTTTTTAAAGGGAGGCTTAAATCCAGTCTGAAGCAAACAAAGTTGATTTGGAAACCAGCTGATATGTGCTTTAATGAAAGAGATTATCTGGGTTGAAAGGTTCAAATGTTATCCCTAGTTTTCTACTGTGCTTAACTCACAGGCAAGTAGACATTGTTTTATCCAATATTGGCATTTGTTAACCTCTTGCACTCATAAACCAAACGTCTGCTTTCTCATGTCTAGATCGAGACAAGTCACAGTGAGATGCAAGAGAAAAGCATATTGACTTTGGAATCATGGTTCTGCTATTCTAATAATAATAGTAATAATAATAATAGATAACATTTTTGTAGTACCTTAGGTTTTGCTTTAGCAGAGCAGCTAGGAGGCACACTAAATAGAGGGCTGGACCTGACATCAGGAAGACTCATCATCCCGAGTTCAAATCCAGTCTTACACACTTACTAGCTGTATAACTACGAACAAGTCACTCTGTTTGCCTTGGTTTCCTTATTTGTAAAATGGGCTGGAGAAAGAAACAGCAAACCATTCCAGCGTCTTTGCCAAAAAAATCTCAGATGGGATCAGAAAAGTTTAGATATGATCAAAATGACTGAACAATAACAAAAGGTTTGCAAAATGTTCTACTTGTATTCTCTCAACATCTCTCTGAGGTAAGTTTAATTATTATCCCCATTTTACAGAAAAGAAAACCAAACCTTAGAAGTTATGACTTGGCCAGAGTCTCACAACTAATAGGTGTCTGAGGCAGGATTTGAATTTAGGTTTTCTAGACTTCAAGTACAGCATTCGATTCAGTGTCATCTTGCTAGCACCTACTACCTTTGTGCTCATGTTCAAATCATTCTACCTTACTGGGCCTCAGTTTCCTCATCTGTAAAATGAAAAATTTGAATCAAAAATTTTCTTTTTGAAGCCTATCTTTTAACTCTCACTTTCATTTTTGTATTCTTAAAAAGTCATATCTTGAAACTTCTCTGTCACATCAGATGATGATTAATAGAGTTTTGGTAAATTACAAAAAATGCAGCATCTTCAAATAGTAATAATGTTTATAAAGTTGGCTTCTGAGTCAAGAAAATGTAGGTACCAATCCCACCTCTGACATCTCCTGCCTCCATGAGATGAATAAGTCATTCGTCCTCCTAATGTCCCAATTAGCTCTCTAAGGTTTTAAGTCACAGGGTGGATGATGATAATGTCAATGTCAAGGAAATGGCAGTTTTAGTTTAGAAAAATAAAGAAGGATCACATTAAGCAGGTGTGAGAAAGGACAAGGGTTACTGCCTTTTTCTTTATCTAGCAAGACTAAGATTACAGAAGTAACTCCCATGTCATGGGCCTGGATTGTAAAAACAAAACCAAAAAACAAAAACTTCAGACATTTTAGTAGAGTTCTTATTTTTTCAGACCACCTGGATGACTCTGGGACCATGACACCCTTATCAAATTTCTAATGCCTACTCATTTTTCTCCTGATATTCCTAAGAGAATGCCTCCTTTACTCCCATTCTAGGGCTACTTTTAGGACCCAAATCTTCCTTTCCTCCATTCTTGTTCCATTTCCTAATGATCTTAAAGAGGACGCCAATGATAGAACTGTAAGGTGTCCCAAGGCCCAAGTTTGAAAAATAGTGATCTAGATCAAATTTCAGTAGGAATATCCTGAGTATTCTAATTTGTGGGTATAACCCAAAGGGCCAACCCATTTTGTCTCTATATACTCTCTCTGGGTAATTACATCATATCCTATGGTATAGTTCTTTGCAGCTGACTCTCATTCAGCTCTAGCCCTAGTTTTTCTTCTTCCTCATTAATTTTAGCTTGGGTTCCTGTATCACTAATTGCCTTTTGGACATGTCTAACTGGATGCCTCATAGGTATCTCAAACTCAGCATGTCCAAAACAGAACTTATTCTCTTTTCTGTCCAAGGTTAGGGTCTGGGGCAGCTTGCTACTGCAGTAACAAAGTAGGTAAAAGTCCTTTGTCTGGTGTCAGAGAAACCAGAGCTCAAATCTACCCTCAGACACTTAGTTATTGTGTGACCCCAAGTATGTCATTTAATCTCTGTCTGCCTTAGTTTTCTCAACTATAAAATGTGGCTTATAATAGCATTTACCTCAAAGTGATATTGTGAGAATCAAATGATATAATATTTTTAACGTGCTTAGTTCAGTCCCTGTTTATAATAGCAGGCTCTATTAAATGTTTCCTCCTCTTATTCCTCTCCTGTTTTCCTCTTCCCTTACCCTCATTTCCTCTTCTTCCTCCTCCTTCTCCTCTTTCTTTCTATTTGACATCTATGTGCTAGGCAATGTGCTAACCACTGGAAATACAAAAAAACCGACAAACAAAAATGGCATAAGACAATTCCTGCCTCAAGGATCTTCCAGTCTAATTGGGAAGACAATTTGAAAATAAACGTGTGCAAAGGAAGCTACATATAGGAATAAATAGGAGGTAATTAAAAGAGGGAAGGACCTAGACTTAAGAGGGGTTGGAGAAGGTGTAGTTTAAATTTTAGCTGGGGTTTAAAGGAAACTTAGGAAATCAATATTCAGTGGTCAGAGCAAAAGAGGGAGAGCATTCCAGTGATGGAGACAGTCAAAGAAAATTCCTGAAGACAAGAAATAGATTGTCTTGCTTGCAGAATAGCCAAGAGGTTGCTATCACTGGATCAATGAGCTTGTATAAAGGAGTAAGGTGTAATAAATAGTTGATGGGAAGTGGTGTTGGCCTGGTTCTGGGAAAGATAAAATAGGAGCTCACCTATTAGAGCCCAGGGTCCCAGAGGTGTAGTCTGAGTTTCAGTAGAAGGAAAAATCAGCAGAAATTGATCAGCTATATCATCAAAAGGATTAACAAAAAATCTCTTCCCAAATTCAGATTAGTCTATTAGTTTAGAAGTCCTGAAGATCGTTCTTTCGCTCTCTAATTAACACAGCCTAAATGAATAATACCTATAAAATACTAGAGAATGGAGAGAACATTTATTGATCACCCTATCATGTTTCAGCACTGTGCTGAATATTTAAAAAATATTATCTCATTTGAGCTTTATAACAAGCCCATGTAGCAGGTGCTATTGTCATACCTATTTTACCACTGAGGCAACTGAGGAAGACAGAACTTAAATGACTTAGCTAGGGTTACATAGCTAGTAAATATCTAAGGCTAGATTTGAATTCAAATTTTCCTGACTCTAGGATCAGTCTTCTATATTCTTTGTTACCTAGCTGACTTAATTCCATGAAATATCTAGTGTGCCTCACAATCAGCCCCAATCTAAGCTCAATTATATGTAATGGCAGACTGTCCACTTGGACCAATTTTTATGAAAATGTATTGAATACCTCTTAGGCAATTATTTACTTGGGATAATATGTGGAACCTCCTTCTCAGTCTTGATATCCCTATATAATGGAAACACTTTGCAGAGATTTGATTCTCTAGAAGACATTATGTCTTGTTTCAGTCTGCTGTGAGGAATGGGAGTCTCTTTGGCTTTGACTGTGTTTCTTGACTGGGAGTGAATCCAACAGGTCCTGATCAATTAGGCCCTTGACATCGTCTCTTTGTGTGATTGATTTATGGCTGATGGCACTGAGAGAAAATAGACCAATAAATATATACCTTGGCTCTTTCTGCTTCATTTTTTTGCTTTAGATGAAGTCCATGGCTGTGACTTTGGAGTTTTGAAAAATAAGAATTCCAGCCACAAGGAGTCTGGGCGTAAAATCCCATGCCAGATTTTTCAGCTAGCCCAATGTCAGTGCCATAAGGATTTCACCACCTTCAGGACCCAGCCCAGCAGGAACTGAGACTAAGACTCATTTGGACCTGAACTTTTGGGGCCCAATGCTATGTAGAAATTTCTGTGAGTCTGAGCCCACTCTCCTCAGAAACTGAGGTACTATAGAGAAGTGTGCTCTTGAGGTACTGGGAGAGAATATTTATTCTTCTGTTCTTGCCATATCTTTAAATTAAATATCCCTTAGTAAAAGTTAACTGACGATAATTGGATAAATA
This sequence comes from Antechinus flavipes, assembly GCF_016432865.1. Classification (NCBI taxonomy): domain Eukaryota; kingdom Metazoa; phylum Chordata; class Mammalia; order Dasyuromorphia; family Dasyuridae; genus Antechinus; species Antechinus flavipes. The sequence goes on from NC_067400.1 coordinate 458,127,733, forward strand.
GAACTGGATCAGTAGTCCCTGGAGATTAGCAGTAGGGGAATCTAACATAATGAGGCTTAAGCTGATAGCTTTAGAAAAGAGAGATCTTACATTCTCAGGAGCATCTTTAGAGTTCTGAGTGGCAGTAGATGGTGTAGTGGATAGATTACCTGGTCTGGAGTCAAGAACAATTGAGTTTAAATCTTTCTTCAGACATTTACTAGCTGTGTGATTCTGGGCCAGTGACTTTATCTCTGTTTGCCTCAATTTCCTCATGTGTAAAATGGGGATAATAATAGCACCTACCTCCCAGGGTTGTTGTGAGGGTCAAATGATGTGTAATTGCAGAATTCTTAGTACAGTATCTGGTATTTAAAATGTACTATATAAACATTAGCTTTTATTATTATTAAAAGGGAGATGCAGCCAGCTTTGCTTAGGTAGCAAGGCCAGAGAATATTTGCTACAAGCATTAAAAAATCCCTAGTGATTGCACTTAATTAATACCATTTGTGATGATTCAGTTGGTGTCCAGTGCTCCATCTACTGATGTAAGCAACAACTCATCCATAACTTAATAGATGTACTTTTAAAATCACTATGTCCAAGTACTTTGCCACTCCCAGTGGCTCTTATAAAGACCTGGCTCCTTCAGATTCTATGTCACCCTATCTACACTTACCCCTCCTAGATGCACTTTTGCTTATTATCTCCTTTCCCCAACTCACTGGTCATTAAGAAATCAGTATATTTCTTGTTTCCCATTTTCACTTATAGATTCATCCTTCCTCCCTACTCATTAAATTTAGCATCTCCTAACTACCTCCAAGCTAAATATAAAACATTCTGTATTTTAACGTCCTTCACAATCAAATTCCTTTCTATTTTTCAAATTTTCTTGAATTTTACTTCTCTCCACATACATTATAATCTAGAGACACAATGGCTTTGCTATTTCCTGGGCATGGCTTTCTATTTATCAGGCTTTGTGCCTGTAATTCTCTTCTCTTGACTCCCTTCAAGATTTAGCTCAAATCCCATCTTCCACAAGATGTCTTTCTTTGCCTTCTCCTTCTTCTCCTCCTCTCCATTATTTACACTGCTAGTTCTTTCCCTTTGAGATTATTTGAAATTCTCTCTTTATTCCCTATTTCTCTATATTTATCTCTATATGCACACAGTTATTTGCTTGTTTTCTTCTCAATTATAACGTGACAACCTTGAGGGCAAAGACGTAAAAAAAAAAAACCTTTCTTCACCTAGCACAGTAGGTACATACTTGTGACTATTGTTAAGTGACCTAATGGTGAGCCTCCTTGAATTTAGCTATGCTGATTCTTAGATATACAAACCAGGCAATTGGACTGACCCCATATCCTTATAGCTATAGTGCAACTTCATGTAAGTGAAGGATAGATCAGATGATCTCTAAAGTTTCTATCAGCTAAAACAGCCTATAAATCTTTAAAATTTTTGGATAGATACTTGCCCACTGATTGGTACTCCTCCCCTCCTCCCCCCTGTCTAAGACAATTAGCAGAGATGAAGATCAGAGAAGAAATTGAGAGTGACATCAATAAAAAAAAATCAGTAAATCAATCTTCTTTTGATTGTCTTCTCATTCTATTGGATGAGTGCTTCCCACGTAGCAGTGTTCCCATGGACAAATCAGGACACCGCCAAAACAAAACCAGCTGAACACACGTTAGTGGTTGTTCCATTTGTTTTTCTCCTACACCACCATGCGATGTTATATTAGTGCCTGGCAACTCATGAGAGTTAGCAAATAACCCATTGTGATTTTCATAATCTAGTTACATTGCATAACTGTTGTACCGGTAAATGGAGTCACAAACAAATTATCCAATGCTCCATGAGCAGAGCACCTGCTCCTTCCGGAAGAATAAGCTACCTTTTGTTGCCCTTGGAATTGAGGGAGTTCCAGTAACATAGCAGACTCCTTAGGGGACACCAGAAAAGCAGACTTCCAACTCCTTGCCTCCTAATTAAACTTCCAATTAAAGTACTCTATAGACAAGCTCCACAAAGGACCTTTTTATTATTTGACCTTTTATTTCGTATCCCCAGTGCCTGGCACACAGAAGGCACTTAATAAATGCTTATTGATTGATTAAAATGAATTGATATAGATGCGCAGCATCATTGCCAAACTGAATTTGAAATGGGAACCATTTCTTTTTAATCTTATTTATCATTTTCCCCAGTCACATGTACAATAATTTTAAACATTTATTTTTTTAAACTTCTGAATTCCAAAAATCACATTTGAAATTACACACATTTCCATCAAAGTCATGCTGTGAAAGAAAACATAGACATCCCACCCTAATGAAAATAAAAACCCTTCAGAAAAATAAAGTTAAAAAAAAGAGAGAGAGAATTTGATTCAATCTGTATTTAGACAAAATTAGTTTCTTCTCTGGATATAGATAGGATTTTTCACCATAAGTTCTTTGGAGCAGTCATGGATCATTGTACTGCTGAAAATAGCAAAATGACTTTTATAGCTGGTCATCCCAGAACATTGCTATTACTTTGTATACAATACTTTTCACTTTGCTTGAGTTCATGGAGGACTTTTCAGGCTTTTTTCCCCCAATAGCTTTCTGCTCATCACTTCCCATAGAACAAAAATATTCCATGACAATCATATACCACAACATTCAGCCATTCCCCAATTGATGGGCATCCTTTCAATCTCCAATTCTTTGCCCTGAGATGAGAGCTGCTACAAATATTTTTGCACTTATAAGCCTTTTCCCTTTTCTTTCCGTTTTTCAAAATCTCTTTTGGTATTCATGCCAAAAATGGTATTGTTTGATCAAAGGATACATGCGAATATATAGTCCTTTGGGCATAAATCATATCTTTTGATCATTTATCAATTGAGATATGGCTTTTATTATTTTTTATAAATGGGACTCAGTTCCCTTCATGTTTGAGAAAAAAAGACCTTATTAAAGAAACGTGCTTCAAAATTCTTTTTACAATTACTATTATAATCCTCCCCCATTAATTCTATTCTCTCTCTTCTTTCACCCTGCCCATCCTCAAAAGTATTTTGCTACTGACCATTGCCTCCCCCAGGATGCTCTCTCCTCCCCACTTCCCTCCCCACTTCCTATAACCCATCCCTCTCATTTCCTGCAGGCTAAGATAGATTTCTATATCCATATTGAGTGTGAATGTTATTTCCTAATTGAGCCAATTCTAATGAGAGTAAGGTTCATTCACTCCCCTCCCCACTTCTCCACTGTAAAAGCTTTTTCTTCCCTCTTTTTTATGGCAGATAATTTAAACCATTATGGGAACAATTTCTAAGCCATACATGAGGAAACCATAGTTTTTTCTATCAAAAATGAATAGGGATGAATGGTAAAAGGAATCATTTCATTTTGTACCTTTATCAACCATCTTGTTGTCATGGAGAAACTTCTGTTCTGGACCTCCACTATCTTGGCTGATGACTATCCCTTCTGGACCATTATTTTTGGAAAGCCTCAAATAACACACTTTGCTTCATTTCCTAAACTCTAGATATCTCTTTCTAATTATTTGTTCCTTCCCTTTCCCCTCTAAATTTACCCTTCCCCTTTTAATTCTAAAACCATAAACATTAATCGACAAGTCAATTCTGTTATTAATCCTAAATGAAGTGTATCAGTCTAGTCCATATGTAGACTTCCTTACAAACCCTACAACTTTCTGGACCAGAGTATCCCAGTTTGGTCATCTCTTCCTCTTGTATAATGTCCCAGTATTTATAATATAACATCCTAGAATGCAGTGGATCGTCTTTGTTTTTGCATTTGTTTCTCTACTGTGCTTAGCACAGTGGCTGGTACATAAAAAGATGTTAATGCTTTTTCATCCTTCTCTGAATTCATCCATTCATCTATCCAAGCATGGTTCATCCACCCATTCATTCATTCATGTTCAATCAACAAAAGTGAAATTTTCCAAAGTTGTTTTAAATATGATATTCCAAAGTTGAACTAAATATGGTGAAACAAGACTGGTCAGAATGAACACATCTTGGAAATTAGTATAAATTCTTAACTGCAACACTGAATAGAAATTTACTAAATAAAGATACATCTTCTGAGATCATGGGCTTTATCAAATGCAAAACTTGAATTTTGAACATAAAAAAAGAGAAATAGAGGCAGGCAGAAAGAATTTGAAGATATGGCAAAGGCGTCTGGAAAAAGATGATATCACTGACCATTTATCTCCACCAAAGCATTTTAAAGACATAGCTTATGTAAAGTCCTGATATCTCCAAAGCATTGTTAGGAATCCCTTTGTAGCCAAAGGATAAAGTGAAGGTTGGAGAGGATAAAGATCACCAATTTAAGGCTACTGGAGAAAGGTTAAAGAAACTGGAAAATTGTAGCCTGGAGGAGAAAGGACTGAATAGTTTAGGTCCTGGTAGGTCAGAACATGGTTCTGAAATCCTGAACTACAGATCCTCACTTCTCTAACATATGGAGGATTCCACTGGATAAGAAGCATGCTACAAGGGCAGAAAGAAATGAAGATTGTTTTTAATGTTTAATAGAAATGAGGGCACTTTTTTCTCCATGAAGTGTTTCACTCATAACTGCTCTGCATTTTCTCGGATGTCTTTATTTCCTGGTCCTGATATTGGTCATGGACATTTCTAAGCCCTAACATTCATTTTTCATGTTATTTTAAGAACTTGAAGTTTCATGGATTTGTTTTCTGGACTGGGTCTGACTCAGACCTGTGCTTTGGTTTGATATCAGAGCAAAATGAAACATGCATAGATCATTCAACAGTTAACAAAAGGAGGTTTATTCTTAGATATAGAAGGAGAAAATTATTTGGTGATGATAGGCATCAAGGACACCATGAGATAGTTTAGCTGATCAAACCTTCCTTGCTTGAACTGCCCACAGATATCTGCCAAGCATTATAATGTATCTTAAATTTCTCAGGGCTATTTTGTCTTCAGCTGATCAGGAAGTAATGTCAATAGCTTGAGTCTTCTGAGTCTCTAGGATGGTCTCAAAAGCCGGAATCATTTATCACCTGGTGGCCAATATTGTAGTGATAAGTCCTGCTTATCTGGTGCTAGATTGAACCTTGAATGAGAGGCATGCAGACCATTCCTGGGCCTGAGCAAGAGGACTTTCCAACATGGTGATGACTGCTTGTATCATACTGTCAAAACCATTAAGAACTCTTGATGATGTCTATGTCATGATGAGAAAGCAGAGAACATGAGTAAAGGATGATTTAAAAATATTAGTGTTTTGGAACAAAGCATTAATAGCATTCTTGCTTTGTCTTTTCTCAGTCTTCATCCCTCTTTTTTTTTTTTTTAACAGTTTTTAATTTTTCCTACAATTTTGTCAAGATAATTTTTAGTATTCATTTTATAAGATTTTAAGTTCCAAACTTTTCTCCCTCCCTTCTTTCTCTCCCCCTTTTTGAAAATGCTAGGTAATTTGATACAGGTTCTACATGTATGATCATGTAAAACATATTTCTACATTAGTTACAATTGTGAAAGAAGAAACAAAAAAAGGGAAAAAACATGGAAAAGAATAAAATAAGTGAAAAAATGTTTCGAGATACAATAAAAGTCCATTAGTTCTTTATCTTGTTGTGGATAGCATTTTCCTTCTTGAGTCCTTTGTCCTTGTCTTGAATCATTGTATATCTGAGGAGAGCTGGGTCTTTCATAGTTGATCAACATGCAAGTTGCTGATACTGTGTGCAGTGCTTTCCTGGTTCTGCTCATTTCACTTTGCATTAGTTCTTACAAGTCTTTCCAAGTTTTTCCTGAAATCTGCTTGTTCATCATTTTTTATTGCACAATAGTGTTCTGTTACATGAATACACCATGGTTTGTTTCACCATTTACTTCAGTTTCCAACATTTTGCTAACAGAAAGGACTGCTATTATTTTTGCATCTATTTTCCTTTTTTTTTTTTTTTTTTAACGATCTCTTTAGGATTCAGACTTAGTAGTGACATTGCTAGATCAAAACACACAGTTTGATTGCCTTTGGGCATAATTCTAAGTTGTTCTCTTGAGTGGTTGAAACAGTTCACAACTCTACCAACAATGCAATAGTGTCTTGTCTTCCTACATTTGCTCCAATACTTATCATTTTCCTTTTTTGTCATATTAGCAAACTGATAAGTGTAAGATGGTATTTGAAAATTATTTTGATTTGTATTTAAGAAAAATGATTTAGAGCACTTCTTTATGTAGATATTTCTTCATGTAAAAACTGCCTGCTTATATATTTTGATAATTTATCAATTGGGGAATGGCTTGCATTCTTACAAACTTGATTGAGTTCTCTAAATGTTTCAGAAATATCAGAGATATTTGCTGTAAAGATTGTCAGATTCCTGCTTTCCTTCTGATTTTGGTTGATTGGTTTTGTTTGTACAAAAGGTTTTTAATTTTAATATGATCAAAATGATCAATTTTACATTTTGTAATGCTCTCTATCTCTTGTTTGGTTATGAATTCTTTCCTTTCCCATATATCTGACAGGTAGCCTATTTACTTGCTCTTCTAATTTGCTTATGGTATCACCCTTTATTTATAAATCATGCACCCATTTTGACCTTATCTTAGTAATTAGTGTGAGATGTTGGTCTATATCTTGTTTGTGTCCTATTATTTTCCAGTTTTGCCAGCAGTTTTTGTCAAATAGTGAGTTCTTTTCCCAAAATGTTTTTATTAAACATTAGTTTATTATTATGATTTACTACTGTGTCTAATATATCTAATCTAATCCACTGATCCACCACTCTTAGCCAGTACCAGGAAGTTTTGATGACTACTGCTTTATAATATTGTTTGAAATCTGACATCAATAGGTTACCTTCTCTTGTATTTTATTTTCATTAATTCTCTTGATATGCTTGACCTTTTTGTTCTTCCAGATGAATTTTGCTATTTTTCTTAATTATATCAAATAATTTTTTATAGCTTCATTATTATGGCACTGAATAAGTAAATTAATTTGGAAGAAATGTCATTTTTATTATACTGCCTAGGTTTATCCATGAATAATTGATATTTTCCCAGTTGTTTGGATATCACTTTGTGTGAAAAGTGTTTTGTAACTGTGATCATATAATTGCTGGGTTTGTCTTGGCAAGTAGACTCTTAAGTATTTTATATTGTTTACATTTATTTTAAATGGAATTTCTCTTTCTGTCTCTTACTGCTGATTTTGTTGGTCATATAAAGAAATGCTGTAGATTCATGTGGGTTTTTCTTATTTCCTGCAACTCTGCTAATGTTGCTAATTATTTCAAATAGTCTTTTTTGTTGGATGTTTAGGATTATTTAAGTGTACCATTATCTCATCTGCAAAGAGTGATAGTTTTGTCTCTTCATTGCCTGTTCTAATTCCTTCAATTTCTTTTTGTTCTTGTTGCTGTAACTAACATTTCTAGAAATATATTGGATAATAGTGCTGATAATGGACATTCTTGCTTCACTACAATCTAATTGGGAAGGCTTCTACTAGCCTCTACCCATTATAAATGTTATTTGCTGATAGTATTAGATAGATGCTGCTTCTCATTTTAAAGAATGCTCCCATTATTCTTATGTTCTCTAGTGCTTTTAATAAAAATAGGTCCTGTATTTTTCCAAAAGCTTCTTCCTCATCAATTGAGATCATCAAATATCTGTTGGTTTTGTTGTTGATATGGTCTTGATAGTTTTCCTAATTTGAACCAGTTCTGCATTCCTGGTATAAACATAATGTATAATCATTGTGATATGTTGCTAGCATTTTGTTCAAAATTTTTTCATTGATATTCATTAGGGAAATTGGTCTCTAATTTTTTTTTTTCTGTTTTAGTTCTTCCTTGTTTATCTATCAATACCATATTTGTGTCACAAAAGAAGTTTAGTAGGACTCCTTCTTTGCTTATTTTCTTCAAATAGCTTTAGTATTGGAATTAATTGTTCTTTACATATTTGGTAGAATTAGGTAATGAATCCATTTGGCCCTGGGGATTTTTTCAATAATGGCTTCTTCAATTTATTATTTTTTTAAAGTTGGGATTATTTAGGCATTTTATTTCCTAATCTGTTAATCTGGGTGATTTATATTTTCATAAGTATTCATCGATTTTGGCAGATTTATCATCATGTAATTGGGCTTTAATTTCTTTCTCATTCAGGTGATTTTACCCTTTCTCATTTTTAATACTAGATATTTGTCTTTCTTTTTTCTTTTTCTTTTTAAAAATAAAATTAACCAATGGCTTTCCTGTTTATTAGCTCAATAGTTTTGTTTTACTTTCAATAGTATTAATCACACCTTTGATTTTCAGGATTTTCAATTTGGTGGTTAATTGGGTTTTAAAATTTTGTTCTTTTTTTATTTTGTTGATGTAAAAATTTAGAGAAATAAATTTCCTTCCAACTATTGTTTTGGCTAAATTTTGGGATGTTTTCTCATTCTTGCCATTCTATTTTTTTTAGGATTGAATTATTTAGTTTCCAATTAATTTTTAATCTATGTCATAATGCAATAAAAATTACATACAACAAAAGCCCTTCTCTCTCTGTGTGTTTGCTTCAAGTATGTTTCTTGTAGAGAACTGTTCAGTTCTACAAACATATATTGTATCTAGGATATACTGCAACATATCTAACATATATAGGACTTCTTGCCATCTAGAGGAGGGGGTGGAGGGAGGCAGGGGAAAAATCGGAACAGAAGCGAGTGCAAGGGGATGTTTTTTAAAAAATTACCCTGTCATGGATTTCGTCAATATAAAGTTATTATAAAATAAAATAAAATATTAAAAAAAAGTATGTTTCTTGTAAACAATATATTGCAGGATTTTGGTTTTTGATCCACTTTGTTATCTGCTTCCATTTTATGAGAAAATCCATTTCATTTACCTTCATAGTTATGATTACTAACCTTGTATTTCCTTCCATCCTATTTTTCCTCATATTTGTCCTCTCCTCTTACTCTTTCCCTTTTTATCAATGTTTTGCTTCTGTCTACCACTTCCTCTGATTTGCCTCCTCTTCTGTCATTTCCTACCCCCAAAACTCCTATTAAATCTATTACTTCCTTGTCAGGTAAGATAGATTTCTATTTTCAAATTATGTATAATATTCCCTGTCTGAATATGGCTCAAGCCATTCCCATTGTCCACTTTCCTATCTTTCCCTCCACTATAGTAGGTCTTTTGCATCTTTTGATGTGAAAAAATTTTACCCCAGTTTACCCTTTATTCCTTCTTCACTAAGTGTATGCCTCTTTCTCATTTTTAATTATTTTTTTGTCATTCCCTCAAATTCATCTTATACCTATACCCTATGTCTATTCCTTCTATCTGTAACATTAGTGGTACAATTTTTAACAATTACAAGTATAATCTTCCCATGTAGGGAGATAAACAGTTCAGCTCCATTGAATTCCTTCTATTTTTTTCCCCCTTTTTCTTTTCTATCTTTTTGCCTTTATTCTGGCTTTCTCTTTATTAAAGTTTGAAATTCTACTATTTCATTGAATGACCATTTTTTCCCTTTGATATATTATGCTTAATTTTACCAGGTAGGTGATTTTCATTGTATCCCTAGCTCCTTGTCTTCTAAAATACCATGTTCTATGACCTCCAGTCTTTTAATGTTGCAGCTGCTAAGTCTTGTGCAATCCTGATTGTGGCTCCCTGATGTTTGAATTGCTTCTTTCTGGCTATTTGCAGTATTTTTTCCTGATAATTTCAAAATTTGGCTATAATTTTCCTTGGAGTTTTTATTTAGGGTCTCTTTCCCGAGATTTTAGTTGAATTCTTTTAGTGCTTATTTTGCCCTCTAGTTCCAGGATATCAGAGCAATTTTCCTTAATAATTTTTTGAAAGACGTTGTCTAGGTGTTCCTTTTGACTATGGCTTTCAGTTAGTCTAATGTTGACATTGTTCCTCCTGGATCAATTTTTTAGATGTTGTTTTTCCCATAAAGTATTTTAGGTTTTCTTCTATTTTTTCATTCTTTTGTATTTGAGTGATTCTTGATGTCTCATGGAGTCATTAGCTTCCACTTGGCCAAAACTAACTTTTAAGGATTTGTTTTCCTCAATTAACTTTTGTACTTGTTTTTCTATTTGGTCAATTATACTTTAAGAAGTTACTCTTCTTTTTTTTTAAGCTGTTGATTATTTTTTTCATAATTCTCTTATATCATTCTTATTTCTTTTCTAATTTTTCTTCTCTCTCTCTCTCTCTTATGTGATTTTTAAGTTCCCTTTTGAACATTTCCATGAATTCTTTCTGGGCTTAAGATCACTTCACCTCCCCCTTTTTGGGTGTTTGCCCACAGGTGTTTTGACATTGTTATCCTCTTCTGAGTTTGTGTCTTCATCTTCTCTGTCATCATAATAACTTTCTACGGTCAGATTCTTTTTTATTGTTGTTGGTTTGTTTTTGTTTGTTTGCTTGCTTTTTGCTCATCTTTTTTGACCTTGTTCCTTTCTTTTAAATTTGAGCTCTATTCTCAGGGTAGAAGGGGCACTGTCTTAGACTTCTTGTGCCAGAAGTTAAAGGCCCTGACTGTTTACCTGGATTTATACTGATGTTGTTCTGAGGCTCATATGGGACTCTCATGTCTTTGCTGAGGGGTTAGGTTGGAAAGGTATCGGTGCTGTTGAGGCTGTAAGATTCTAGCAGCTTACCTGGTGCTGAGTCAGGAGCCTACTGTTGGTGTCTAGCCTTGCTGATGAGGCTAGTGGAGTGTTTTGGTGTTTTCCCAGGACTATACTGAAATACAAGGCACTGGGGAAGCTGGAGGTTGCCTGTTTGCCTATGCTGAAGGTAATGTGGTTTTTGGACATGGCAGTCTGCCTATTCTGTTGGCTATGTTGAGGCACATGTAGAATGCTGGTGTTGCTGTATTCCTGTTCCACTCCACTAAGGCTCATGATCTACAGCTGATTTTTGGGATGCTTTCTGTTCTATACTTTACTCCACCTTTACCCAAGTGAAACAAACTTTTCTCACTAGGCTTCCCAGAATATCTTGGGCTCAAAGATCATTTCACCCCCCCCCCCCTTTTTTTTTTTTTTGCTGATTCTCCTGTTCCAGGATTTGTTCTGGGACACTATTTTATGGTTGTTTGAAAATTAAGATGGAAAGTCCCAGCTATTTACTGCTTACTCTGTCTGCCATGCTGGCTTCCAAAAGTCCTCTTCATCCCTTTTGTCCTCTCTGCTTCCTATGACATCACTTCCTTCTAGATAATCTCTACTGTCTAGGTTTTACTATACTCTCCAGACTCCATCTGTCTCTATCACTACTCTTAAAATTCCTTTCCTGGCTTATTATGATACAGTTAGGTGATGCAGTGAATAGTGTGTGGCATTTGAAGTCAAGATAACCTGAGTTCAGATCCTGCTTCAGGCACTTCCTACCTATGAGGCCCTGGGGAAGTCTATTCACCTCTCAGCCTCAGTTTCCTCCTCTGTAAAATTCTAGTAATAATTTCTCACTCCTTGAATTCTCAAAGGCTTTGCATAAACTTGTTGTGAGGATTAAATAAAATATTTCTAAAACACTGCAAATCTTAAAGCTATATAACTATAATGCAACAATAATATTATTATTATAATTAATAGTATGCCCCCTAATATATGTGTATTCCCCAAAGTACTGTTCTATATTCTCTTCTCTTCTCACTCTGTTAGGGAATAATAGGATCTTTTTCAGTAATCTCATCAGGTCCTATGGATTTAACTATCATCTCTGTGTAGATGACTTCCAGTCCTATATATCTAGCCCTTGTTTCTCCCTGAGCTTTAGTTTTGAATGGTAGGTAGCATTTAAACAGCACTTTAAGACTTATAAAACATTTAATAAACATTTTCATGTTTCCTTACAATACCTCTTGGGAATAGGTGTTAACATCCTCTTCATTTCTCAGATGAGTAAACTGAGGTAAACAAAAATGAAGTGACTTGTCTAGGTTCACATAACTAAATATCTCAGGCTCGATGTGAACTCAGTCTTGCTGATTCACAGGTCCATCTCTCCATCCATTGCATCCTTGTGCTGAATCACCAACTGTCTGTTGGACATTTCAAATCAGATATGACAGAAACATCTCAAAATCCCTATGTCTAAAAGAGAACTCATGATTTCCTCCCCCCTTCCCCCAATCTCCCAGTCTCCCAATCTTCCCTATTTCTATTGAAGAAATTGCTGTTTTCCCAGTCTCTGTAATCTTGGTGTTATCTTACGCCTTTCCCTCTCCCTCACCTCATTGGTTCGATTCAATTGTCAAATCTAGCTGCATCTACCTTCCTAGCATCTCTTGCATTTAAGCTCTGTCTCTCACCATATACAGTCATCCCCTGGTTCAGTCCCTTGTCACCCTTCACTTATCTTTCATTGCCCCAGACTTTCTTTCCAGTCTCATGATACCCACCCTTTAGCATGACCATCCCACTTTGATGCTGCCAAACTGATCTTATCTGTCTCTGCTTTCACTGTCTTTGTATTAATTACTCCCTGCTCCCCTTTGCCTGGAATGTATTTACCCCCTTCACTTCTTTAGAGAATCCTTTTTTTTTTTCAGTGTCAGTTTAATCACAAACTTCTACATGGAGTTTTTTTTGTCATTCCTTTAATTACTCATTTCTTTGCCATCCTAATTTCATTGCATGTAACTATTTTGTGCTTATTCTAACATGTATGTATATAAGTAAATGCAAACATGTTTATATGTATACATAATGAACACACAACCCACACACAGCACGATGCAACATACATACATGCAAACACATGCACATAGCTATATCCATATATAAACATACATACATAAATACATATGAAGAAACTGAGACATGAGAAAGTTAAATGACTTGCCATCACTTAGAGAAAAAGCAGGATTCTCTAAGGAAATATGGACTCTGTGAATTCTCAGCATGGGGGATAGGTGCAAAAGGCAGTTAAAGTAGAGACAGGGAAGGCAGGTTTGGCTGCATCAAAGAGTGTGGGAAGAAGGGAAGGGAAGATGCAAGTGTGCAAAGATAGAATAAAGCCATGGGAGAGAGTATACATACATGTACGCACATGTATGAAATATACACACATGTGTGTGTGTGTGTGTGTGTGTGTGTGTGTGTGTATGTATGTATCTGGCTACTATACCCTTTCCATCTAAGTTTTAGCTAAAGCCTCCTATATATATGTCATCTTCAGGGATTGTATCTCCAGTGCTTAGCACAGTGCTTTTTGCTCATTGGTTCACTCATTCATTCATTCTCTTCTTTTCTCCAGATAGAATGTAAGTTATTGAAATGAGGGACTGTTTCGTTTTTTTGTATTTGTGTTCCACAAGACCTTGGTACACAGTAGGTGTTTGCTAAATTGCTACATGTTGAATAATTGCTTTGTGTCTTCTTTATCTTGTTTCTGTCTCAGTTATCCTGTGCTCTTTTGTTTCTTTCAGACTCTCTCTTTGGAATTCTTCAGATAAAGGTTTCCATGAATTAATATTTAGGTCTCTTTCTGACAGTGTCTTGGATTAAAATAACCATGATCTTTAGGCTGAAGGTTATCATACTCTCAGTTGAAGACATAGTAACCTCTTAAAGGTCAGACAGGGACTTAAAATTTGTCAGCCTCTAGTCAAACTCCTAGCCATACGAGGCTTATGTACTTTCCCTCTTAGTTGGGATGTTCCAGGTTCAGAATCAAACAGATAGAAAAATAGATCTGCCATTAGAAAACCTGGACCTGTCACTGAAACCAAGGCTAGTTCATTTTTGTTTCTCAATTTTTGTATACAGAACGAGACTTTTGGTGGCAGGATAACAAAACTATTACTAAAAATGAACAGACATTTATATGGTGTTTTAGACAAATTGTTTTATTTAATCCTTCCTTCCTTCTTTCTTTATTTTTATTTTGTTTCTTATTTTATCCTCCCTCCTTTTCTTCTTCCTTTCCTCCTTCCCTCCTTCCCTCTCTTCTTTCTTTCTTCTTTCCCCTCTTTTTCCCCTTTGTCTCTTCCTCCTTTCTTCTCACCCTTCTTTCTCTTTCTTCCTTCTTTCTTTCAACTCTTCCTCTTTTCCTGCCTCTTCTCTCCTTCCTTCCTTCCTTCCTTTCTTCCTTCCTTTCTTCCTTCCTTCCTCCCTTCTTTTCTCCTCTCTTTTTAACCACTCCTTCTTACCCTCCTTTTTCTTTTCTTGTTTCCAACATTGGCATACTGTGGATCAAAGTGGCAAAAACATGACCAATGCTACATGGTACTGAAAGTACCTGTAAATACAAGCCATAGGATGAATTGCATCAGCAGGAGGAAAAACTATAAATTAAATACCCAAATACCTACTATTTCAGTTCCCCAATCTCCCCCACCCCTATTTCCAATTCTCAATGCACAGGCAGGGTGTGATCATTGGACATAAGTGGCAATCATATACATGGCTGCTACAGGAAGATAACTTGTCCTGTATGGTAGAAGAATTCTATAGACTTTCTTCCATCTGTCCATATTTGTGAAATCTTGAATTTTGCAAGTGAAAAATCTCAATAAATTTCTAAAATTAAATTTTATTCTATTTAGAAGACTGAATTGTGTAAGGTACTGGAAGGCGTCTCTGTGTTCTTTAACATTCCCAAATGCTTTCACAGAATCACTGGAGAGTTGGAAGAAACCTCAGAGGCTATCTGGTATTATTTTTAGATCAAATTATTGGGAAGTCCAATGACTTGCCCAAAGTCATATAGATTGTGAGTGGCAGAAGCAAAAGAGCTTCCTGACTCTCAATCTAGTGCTTTTCCCATTCAACCATGCTGCAAATTTGATCCTAAATTTATCTTTCTGGGAGTAGGATGTGTTCTATAATTGATGATGATGGTGATTTCATTTTTATAGTATGATGATATATATATATTTCATTTATATAGTACTTAAAAACATAGTGTTATTTTAACACTTATTAAAGCACTAAGAGTTTTGGGTTCTCTGTATAACATATTTTACTATCTGCCAAGGTGTGTGATCAGTAAGTCTTATAGAATTGAATTGAATTGAAGATGAGTTCCTTGGCTATGTTTTAAGTTCCTTAAATGGTGCCAGATTATTACCTAAATAAAAATGCCCCTAGGGTTCACTTAGAACTACTGCCTAATTTCACTCAAATGTTGTAGTCCTCATCATTTTGGGATACATGACATGATACAGACATGCACCAAGCCTCAGACTTTTTGCACAGGTTTATCAATCTAAAATTAGGAGTAAGGGGCTCTTACTTCCTGCCATTTTCTTCAGCACACTGCCCTCCTTAATGTGGATATTCAAAGAGGAGGGTATTCAGAGAGGACTTTATAGAGGCCTATTTAATCTCAGGCTTTGTGATAGCTTTACTCCTGCTTCCCTTTATTGTTAGAGGTAACAAAGGGGCAGTGACTGGGTCAGGTCATACAAAAGAACATCCCTCCTTCCTGAAGTTAGGAAACATGACTGTGAGTCAGGGCAACTCTTGTGCCTCTCTGAAGCCCTTCTGCACTTGAGATAGCCAAGGGAAATGTTCCCATTATCACTCCTGAAAACCAGGGCCCCATCCCTACCCAGTTAATCATTACTGCCAGAGAGCTATATTGCTGGAGATCTCTGACCTGTTTTGCAGCCTCAGCGGGTTTATTACTGGCAAAGGGGCCTTGGCTGGTGTTTGAATTGTGTGCTGATAGACAGTCAATTGGCTTCAGTTCAACCTTCCTTTGATATGAGAATTCCAGGGGCCACTTTTGGGAAATTGGAAGGGCTTCATTTTTAACCCATCGCTAAGGAATAGTTAAGAAGCTGCCAGTTCTGAAGACAGTAGTCTTCTAAGTCTTTTCTTGTAGAAGCATTGAAGTAGAAGTCACAGCCAGGGACCAACAGGCTCAATAATTATTGACTGGAGAATGGAAACTCTCTATGGAGCTGGAAAGATCAAGGCTGATACTTTGGAGAAGGGAGTCATAGCCCAGTGGCAGGGATGCTTTTCTTCAGAGTTCAAATAGATATGACCTAAATTTATGGGCTATCCTGAAATTATTTTATTGCACATATGCTGGTTTTCTCTATCTCACTCCATATTCTATTTGTCTGTAAGGCAAGAAATATTCAAGGAAAAGTTGAACCATTTGCCTTTGGATTGACTCCCCCCCCCCCCTTATCCATCCTAATTCAATTCAATTTATTTCACATTTATTAAGAATCTACTACTCTCCTGGCACTATGCTAGGAGCTTTGGATACAAAATATAGAAAACAAAATTTTCAAGGAATTTACAGGCTATTACTAGGGGGAAATTATATATGTACAAAAGAGAACAAAATTAATGCATAGTAGCAAGGGCCATGGGGGGAAGCTCGGTGGGATTTGAGCTGAGCTTTGACAGAGGCTAGGGATTCTGGGAAGCAGACAGGAGAAAGGAAAACATTCTAAGATTTTGGGGTGGAGGTAAACAGAAGGAATTTTAATGTGACTAATGCAGAAATATGTTTTGCATGACTTCATACGTATAATGGGGTATTGTATGTTTTCTTAATGAGTTGGGGGAAGGAGAAAATTTGGAACGTAAAATAAATTTTTTTTTTTAAAAGTTTTAACAAAGGTTTGATTATTTTTCTCTCCTCCTCAATAATCTCTAGTGGCTCTCTTTTATCTTTGGTACTAAATGCAAACTTCTCCATTTGACATTTAAAGCACTTTACAAGCTAACTCCAACTTATTTTCCTTTCCTTTTTTTTCTTTTTAAATAGATTTTATTTTTCTCAGCTACATTTCAAGATAAATTTTTAACTTTTTTTTTTTTTACAAGATTTTGAATTTCAAATTTTTCTCTCTCCATCCCTACCCTCCCATTTTGTGAAAACAGTAGGCAACTTGATATAGATTATACATGTACTATCATATAAACACATTCACATTAATCACAGTTATGAAAGAAGAAAACAGATCAATAGGAAAAAAGCATGGAAAAGAATAAAATAAGTAAAAAAGTATGTTTTGAATTGTATCTAGAGTCCACCAGTTCTTTACCTGGATATGGATAGCATTGTCCTTTGTGAATCCTTTATACTTGTCTTACCTAACCTACTTTTCCAACTTTATTATCCTTCTCATGAACTCTTTGAACCAATAAGTTAGTTTTCTTGGCGCTCTCTCTGTGTCTCTGTCTCTGTCTCTGTCTCTCTCTCTCTCTCTCTCTGTTTCTCTTACTCTCTGTCTCTGTCTCTCTCTGTTTCTCTTCCTCTCTCTGTCTCTGTCTTATCTGCTTCTTTCTCTGTCTCTGTCTGTCTGTCTCTTTCTCTCTCTGTCTCTCTGTTTCTCTTACTCTCTCTGTCTTTCTCTCTGTGTCTCTTGTCTCTGTCTCTCTCCTCTCTGTGTCTCTCTCCTCTCTCTCTCTCTCTCTCTCTCTCTCTCTCTCTCTCTCTTTCTCTCTCTCTCTCTCTCACACACACACACACACACACACACACACACACACCCCTTTTTCATTCCATCTCATGTTTTTGCAGGTCTGTTCTCTTTGCTTCCTTCAAAGGTCAGCTCAAGCATGGCTTCCTGCAAGCCTTTCCTGATCCTTGTAGCTGCTAGCATCCCTGCTCTCCATTTCCTTATATATGCTAGTTTTGTTGCACTTAACTTCTAAGTTTGCCATACCAGTGGCAGTGGTGCTGAAGTACTGTAGTAGAGGAGGTTCCTTACTAGTGTCTGTTGTACTGAAGACATCTTGGATCCAGTTTAATATATGTAATAAATAACTCCTATTTTTCAGGATATTAATTCAAAAGTAATTTCCCACCTCTCTGTGTGTGACTGTGATGTCATCCCACCTTCTTCATATCTTGGGTGTAGAAACAGGGAATGTTTAACATTCTAACTTTGACAAACACTCAGATTGGCACACTTCTTTCTAATGTTCCCCAACTCATCAGCTCCTCTTAAATAGTGTGTGTTCTTTCAAAAGACTATACTTTTTGAATGTTTTAAACTTGTAAAACTTTATTCTTATGATCAATGTTTAAAACAAGGTGGGAGAGGAAGAAAACATACATTGGGGAAGAATTGCTGGGTTTTTTTTTTTTTTTTCTTCTTTGTATCAGCTTCATTGGTCCACTGGAGGTATGGGGTAAATCTATCCTTAACTGTCTTATTATTTCCCTCACCTTTCTTTTGAGGCCATTGATTCTCCTTATAGCTTTGTCTAGACAGTTTTGGTGAGTGGAAATGTAGGTGAAAAGAAGAGGCAAGGGGAAGATTAGTAAAATTACCTTCCAAAAACATTTTCATGTCATTAAAAAGTTGTGTAGTTAGATCCTAAATAATTGGCAGGATGACTCTCTCAAGTGATGGCTTTTCAGAATTGTTCACAATTGATACTCTGCCATCTTTTTGGAGAAAAAACTGAGGACAAAGATTGGGTATCATGAGTAAGTAATAAGGTGTTAGGACATCTAGGATTAATTTCTGGTCCTGCCCTAGTCACATTATATGATAATGAACATCACTTCTTAGGGCCTTCATTTCTTCATTCTTTTTTTCCTCCTTCCATTATTGTTACCATAACATTATTGTTACCATAACTTCTTCTTCTTCTTCTTCTTCTTCTTCTTCTTCTTCTTCTTCTTCTTCTTCTTCTTCTTCTTCTTCTTCTTCTTCTTCTTCTTCTCTTCTTCTTCTTCTTCTTCTTCTTCTTCTTCTTCTTCTTCTTCTTCTTCTTCTTTCTTCTGCTTCTTCTTCTTTTTTTGTTGAGGCAATTGAGGTTAAGTGACTTGCCCAGAGTCACACAGCCAGGAAGTGTTAAGTGTCTGAGGTCATATTTGAACTCAGGTCCCCCTGACTTCAGGGCTGATGCTCTATTCACTGTACCACCTAGCTGCTCCACTATAACTCCTTAATTGGTCTTCCTGATTGTAGATTATCCCCCCTCTCATCCAGATTGTACATAGTTTCAATAATAATCTTACTGTTGTATAACTCTGATATCATTATTTTGATCAGAAACCTTCAACGGTTCTCAAAGGCCTACCAAATAAAATCCCAAAACCTTACTTTAGCATTCAAGACTTCTACCATCTGTCTTCAGTCTGTCCTTTCAGAACTTCCATCACATTAATTTCCTTTATATATCCTATGCTTCAGTCAGACTACATCACAGGATGACCTCTGTAAAAATGTCCATTCTTGTCCAAAAGCACTCTTGTGCTTTTGCTCACACAATACCTTCTACTTTAAATACAGTCCCTATGCTTTTCTCTCTGTTTAATTTTTATCCAGCTTTCATAGCTTATATCAGCTCTCATTTTCTTCATGAAGCTTTTTCTGATCTGGAAAGAAGTGGGAAGTGGTTTCTTATGCTTGTGGATTTTTATAATTCGACGAAACCTACCTTATTCATTTTTATCACACCCTATTTTTATTATAGGGTTTTTTGTTTTTTGTTTTTTTTTTTGTGATCATGCCTGATCCTCTAAGGAAGAATTTCAGAGACCATATACATAGGATCACAAGGCAAGAAATAGGTGAAATCTACCAATGGAACCATTAGGATCTACATTCTTCCCTACTGGATTTTTAACTCCTTGAAAACTTTTAAAAATTATTTTTGTATTTCATGCCTCTACCCTTCCCTCCATTTTTCACTTAGAATAATATATACTGAGCATAATGGGTGCTTAATAAACAATTGTTGTTCAATCGACCAATTGAATAGAGATTAGATGATATTTTGATCCCTTAGCGCTCTTAATCCGACCTGGATTGAATCCCACCCTTTTTGACTTGATAGATAATTATGGATTCCAACACACTATACTTTTCATCCATTATAGCTCTGAATTTTGGTCTTTTGTGGCTGGGCCAGTTATAATTTTATCTCAACCAGGCACCTGTATATATATTGCTACAAGAATTCTTCTTGCTTCTCTCTGGTACTCCTGACACCATCCATTATTCTATGGCTACTGTAGGCAACCTATCTCATTGGCAGTAGCCACCCTCTTCATTTATCATGTTTTAATGAAAAAGAATGAATAGCTACAGATAGATAGTGACTATATTACCTTTCCCCCCAAACACAACCTTCTTTCCATGTTTCCTACTTCCTTTCTTGGAAGATACCACTATCCTTCTAGTGTTCCTAGTTCTTAGTCTCTATCTTATCTTTGATTCAATGAGAACAACTCTAAATTAAGATTATTAATGATTTCCAAATTGCAAAAGCTGGATGTGTTTTCTCAATCTTCACCCTTCCTAGGGACAACTAAATATGCTAGAAGACAGAGCACTGGCCCTGGAGTCAGGAGGATCTGAATTCAATTCTGGAATACTTAGTAGTTGGATAACCTGGGCAATTCATGTAAACCCAGTTGCCTTCCCCACCTTCTTCTCTCTCCCCAAAAAGAATCTTCAACCTTCCTGAGTGCTCTAAAACTTTTAATAATGCTGACCACTCTCTCATCCTGGATGCTTATTTTCTCTTCTCTAGGTCACCAAAAAACATGTAATCATGTCATTTATAAAAATTCTTAATCTGCATACTTAAAAACTTAAGAATAGAATTTAACCCGTATAAAGATATTCAAAGAATTTCAATTTTGACCCCATTTGTTAAATATTTAGAATTCTCCAATTTGTTGTAAGAACAACTGAGAGGTAGCAAGGAAGTGGAAATTCGCTAGCCAAATTTCAGTGTAAACCTTTGAATTTTCAGTGTTTATGATTGAAAGATGAATGTCATGATTTAGTAAGTATAGTCAATGATATACTTCTATCATTTTATCTATATATCTTTGTGGGACATTTCTTTCAGTACAAAAAAATATAATTCACACCACATATTGAAACAAACTGAACTAAGAACCACAATTTGGAATTATAATTATAGAATTATAGAATTATGTATAAATATAGAATTATACCAAGATTTTCAAAAATAATAAAGCTTATTCATTCACATTTCTCCTATTAAAATATAATTTTGAATAATTTTAGTAAGAGAAAGCTTCAATATTTATAATTAATAAAATCTTACTTTCAAGATATTTATTTTCACCTAATCCTTTTAAATGTCTTTTTATGTGTATTTTTAAAAATCTACAAAGTTATGAAAGGATATTATATAATTTATGAATAAGCATATATCCGGCAGCAAGATAGCACAGTAGATAATATACTGGGACAGGAAACAGGAAAACCTGTGTTCAAATTTAACCCAAGACACTTCCTAACTATTCTTTGAGCAAGTCATTTAACTTCTGCTTGCCTCAGTTTTCTCAACAGTAAAATGAGGATAATAATAGCACCTATCTCCCAGGGTTATTGTGAGAATCAAATGAAATAATATTTGTAATGTGTTTAGCACAGTGCCTGGCACATAGTAAATGCTATATAAATGGTAGTTAAATATATACATATTGGGGAGTATACAGAAAATTTTTTTTTAAATTTTACTCATAGGGGTATGTGTTTTTTAAAAAAAATTTGGAGATCACTGTTTTTGTAATTAGAATAGTAATTTCATGTGAAGATAGAATGTGTAAAGATATGAAGATCTCTTTATTTATCTTGCCCTTCCCTCACAAAGGATCCAGTTTTGGATCCTCACAGATTAATCCCATATTGTTCTTTGCCCTGTGAGGAGGGAGGTCAAGAATTATGGACTGTAGAATGTGCCTTCTGCTGTCCCTATCATCCTAAGCTTGGTTCTAGATCCAACCTGAGACTATTATCCAGCTTGGGCAGGGAAGGTGGGTCTTTGGCCTCTATGTGCTGGAAAAAATGTAGGGAAGAAAAGTGTAGACCCCTACATGACCTTATTCTCACACTGAATCCAGTTGAAAGAGAATCCTTGAGTACAAAATGATGACAGGATTATTGTTGAGAAACAGCACCAGGAAAAAAGTGGGGTGGCTTTGGGGAGAGAGTGTGGATAGCATTGAAAGCAGGAATGACTTACATTCAGAACTCCTCTGGACACATACTAAGAAGCCACACCAATAAAATACAAGAACAGATTGCCCCCTCCTACTCTCTGCCCCCAAATGACCAGGGATCAGTGTGGTCCTTAAAGACAATAAAGAGATGAAACCACTCTCTCTTTCTGACTTACTGTCTCTCTCTCTCTCTTTCTCTCCTTTCCCACTCTCTGTCTTTTTCAAACCTTTTTCTTTCCCTTCCTCCTTGCTTCTCTTTATTCTTTACTCCCTCCCTCCCTTCCCTTCCTTCCTTCCTTCCTTGCTTGCTTGCTTCCTTCCTTTCCTTTCCTTTTCTTTCTTCCTTCCTATCCTTCCTCTCTTCTTTTTTCTTTTTGTTTCTTCCTTCCTTCCTTCCTTCCTTCCTTCCTTCCTTCCTTCCTTCCTTCCTTCCTTCCTTTCTTTCTTTCTTTCTTTCTTTCTTTCTTTCTTTCTTTCTTTCTTTCTTTCTTTCTTTCTTTCTTTCTTTCTTTCTTTCTTTCTTTCCTCTTTATCTCTTTCTCTGTCTCTTCCTCTTGAGTTTTCTGTACAGGGTATTTGAAAATAGGTGAATTTGTCATTACAGAATAAGGCTGCTTCCTCAGTTTTATGACACAGTTGATAGCATGAGTTTCCTCTGTGGTTTTTTTTTATTACCCTCAATTTTTATTAATCTTGTGGTTGTCTATGATAAAGATCTCATTTAAAAAAACACCCTTTCCAGTCATAACATTTTGTAAGTAACGGGTTGAGTATATTGCTCTAGAATCCATTTTGTTAAATTAGAGAGGGTCTTTTGGCTTCCTAAAAAAAAGACTGGATTATTAATGTATATGTAAATTTCTCCTGTTTTATGTTTTTGATGTTTATCTTTATGCTTCTACTACTACATTTAGCTTTTTACAGTAAATGAAGTGCAGGTAAGGCCATTCTCTGTCCCATAAAGTTTTCAATTTAGAAACACAAGCTATGATTGAGATCAAAAGAAAAAGTGAGGGATGCTGTTATTCCAGGGCTTTCAGACTGTGTCTAGACATAAAGTCAAATAGAAAATTATTGATTACATGTCCAGTCAATTTGCTCAGCTCATTAAGAGGATGCAGAGTTGGAAATGAAACAAAATATCTTTGGTCATCAATGAAAGAGTTGCTTATCTTTTCTTCTTTTGAACTATCTTAGTGATTTCCTTACTATCCCACTTCTCTCTGCTTGTATAGACATATCATTAACATACTTCATAGATGAAACTGTTGTCCTCCAAAAGACTGAAGGATGCCAATAATACCAGGTGGATGATTTACTCAGCAGTCACATTTTTGACTGAACACCTCCATAAAGGGAGGAGTGCACCAATTTCAAATCAGAAAACCCTCTCTTCCAGTCAGCAGCTGTGACTGCGATCATTCCTCTTGCCTGGGATGCAAGATTTGTTTGATATCCATGGGAATGGACTCCTGAGAGTTTATGGAGAAGAAAACATTAAGAGGAGAAACTGACTCCCTTTGACAAATTAATGTCAATCTTGTGTTGACACATCAGTTTCTGTCTTCACTGATTTTATTCTTCTTCTTCCCCATCTCTCCTTTCTCTCCTTGCCATATCTTTAGCCTGCATATGATTGGTTTAACTCGGAAGTCTAAATCTTCTGGAATATATAATATATTATGGGGAAAGGTGATGTCTGAGAGAATAGATAAGTAAGAGTAGACTTTTCCTAGTAGAAGTAGAAGTCCCTTCCTTTTCACCTCTGCCCTCTTAGCTTACCTGGATTTCTTCAAGTCAGCTTAAAAGTTTCTCTTCGTCTGACTAACTGATTTCTCCTGAAATCTTCAATTTTATGAGGATTCCTATGCTAGTTATGACTTGATTCTCTTCTAGCTGTATTCTTGACCATCTAGACTTTTTTTTTTTTTTAAATTCTACCTCTTTTCCCATTTCCTCTCCTTTTCAGCTTTCTTTTATGTAAGCTCTTTGAGTCAGGGCTATCTTTCTTTTTACTTGTATTAGTATTCTCAGTACTTAGCAAAGCATCTGACATACAAATGTTGGTTGAGGGGTAGCTAGATGGCTCAGTAAATAGATTCCTGGGAATCAGGAAGGCCTGAGTTTAAATCCAGTCTCAGATACTTACTAGCTGTGTAACCCCCTGGTAAGTTCTTTAACTCTGTTTGCCTCCCCCCACCAAATGCTGGCTAACTTGATCAAGAGCTTTTCTTGTTTTCTCCTTTCATTGACCACACCCCCACTTTTCCACTCCTACAATGGCTTCTATCTAAGAGCACTTCCAACCTTTCTATGTCTTATTTGCATGTAGTTCTTTGTATGTTGTCTCCCCCATTAGACTGTGAGAGCTGGAACTTCTTTTACTTTTCTTTGTGGCCCCAATGCTTAGAATATGTTGGCATATAATAAATGCTTATTGACTAACTTTTTCTAATAACTGCTATTTAAGGCTAGACACATGGGAGATAGGAAAATATATTTTAGTATGGGTTTTTTTGGGGGATGAAATGCAAAAATGATTCCGTGAAGGTCTTGAGTTTTCATTTATGGAAATGCTTCAGTGAACCCTGTTCAAAATAACCACCCAAAAAATTGTGAAATTGAATTAGGAACCCATAAAAAGAGAGTTCCTTTTCTCTGTTGGAGGCTGCTTATTTGGAAGTTAATAATCTACCAATATATATTTGTCAATAAATACAAAAATAAATATTTATCAATTAGAGAGGTTCTTTTTGTCAGGGAAAGTGCAAGTACCTTTGGGGATTTAGGCAACTTTCATATAGGTAGTGTCATGAAAGGAGAGTTTTGAAGGGAACAAGTGGTTCTAAGGGGTGACATGGGAGCACATTCCATTCATGGGGAACAGGTAATGCAGAGGCATGGAAAAGGAAATGGTGTCTCATGTATGAAGAAGAGTAAGAAGGACAATTTTCTTAGACTGGAGATTACAGGATGGAGAGTCATGAATATTGGTTAAGTAGATAGTCCCTAGCTTGTGAAGAGCTTAAAAATCTCAACAGAAGAGCTTATATTTGATCCTAGAGGAAAAAGAAAGCTGTTTAAGTTTGCTGAGTAAAAGATTAACATGGTCAGACTTGTACTTTAGAGAAATCATTTTGGCAGCTATGTGAAGATGGATTGGAGAAGGGAGAGATTTGAGACAGGGGATTAGGAAGGCGCTGCATTAATCCTAGTGATTAAGGCCTGAACCAAGGGTTTGTGGGTAGAGAAAAAAGAGGAAAGATACTAGAGATATTGGTGGTAGAAGCAAAGGTCTCTCCCTTCTGAAATCTGGGTTTAGACAACTGCCACATACACTATCTTAGTCTTGGGAAGAAGCTGGTTTTGGATTTGGTAGTCTTATAAGCAGTAGATTTATAGGCAGTGGAATCCATCTAGATAGATCTGATATTAAGAAGGAGAAAACTGGTGCTTGCAGATTTTGCAGGAGTGAGTCAGTCAATAAACATTTATTAAGTGCCTATTATGTGCCAATGCTAAGCACTGGAGATAGGTAAAAGATAGTCCCTGTCCACAAAGAATTCAACCTAATGGGGAAGATAAC
This sequence comes from Antechinus flavipes, assembly GCF_016432865.1. NCBI lineage: Eukaryota > Metazoa > Chordata > Mammalia > Dasyuromorphia > Dasyuridae > Antechinus > Antechinus flavipes. The sequence continues at coordinate 458,153,279 of NC_067400.1, forward strand.
ATGCAAATAACTATGTACAAACAAACTATATATTGTATAAATTGGAGATAATCAACTGAGGGAAGACACTGGAATTAAGAGGGATTGAGAAAGGCTTTCTGTAGAAGGTGATGTTTTAGTTGGGATTTCAAGGAAGTCAGGAGGCAGAGGTGAAGAGGGAGAACATTCCATGCAAGAGGAATCAACCAGGAAAAATGCGCAGAGTTGAGAGATGGTATATCTTATTCTAGGAATAGCCAGGAGGCCAGTGTAACTGGATTGGAAAATATCAGTGAAGGGCTAGAAAGATGAGGAAGAACACAGGGGAAGAGCACAAGATAAGTCCCTAAATCCCCTCACCACAGTCGCATCATTTGGGAAGCTTGAATGCTTTTGGTGTTTTACTTGGGTGAGATCTATGATTTCATCCATGTAAGGAAGAGTCAATGTGGAAACTGTCTCTTTTCTGGAAGCTCCTTATGCTTAGTAACTCATTTGTCTCTTTAGTCCTAGCTTCTTGAAGTGTTGAGCAGGAGATTGACTTGTCTATGGCCAGACAGGTAAAACATATTCAAAGATAGGACTTGAATCCAGCTATTTTTGACTTTATCATCCTTCTAGAAAGGATAAATAGAATATTTGCCTTTCATATAGGCTTTTTATAGTTATGAAATTCTTTGCATTTCATTTTGATCCCGAAACATAGGAGATGCTTAAAATGCTTATTGGTTTATCTATCCTAAAAACATACCTGTGAGGTAGCTATAATAAGTATTATATCCATTTTATAGAAATGCCTAAGGAAAAATGAGACTCAGAGATCATGGGATTATAGGATTTCATCAGTCTGGGGCTGAAAAGGACATTTATTTGAGAAAGGAGTAACCCGAAGCCCTTGGATGTTAAGTGATTTAGCTAGTCAGAATTTGAACCCAAATCTTTCCTCATTTCAAATCCAGCATTTTTTCATACTATGCTGTCTCTCAAGTAATGGAAATGATGATGTCATCCGTCATTTCCCAGATGTTGTTGACTCCACTATGTATTGACATTGTCTGGCTCATAGAGTTGGGTTAGTGGGTGATTCTCAGACCCCAGGCCCACAATTCACATCTTCCTATATTTCTTCCTGCTTCATATAACTGGCTTTTCCCACAATGCCTTGACACAGGGTGCTTTACTTGTACAATTCCATCTAGCTCTCCCTTGACACATGCTGCTTCTGACACTTACACCAATTTTATTGCCTATTCATGGTCTGTTATGATGTTTTAAGGTCATCAGCCTACATTTTAGTAGCATGTTATCTCTTTATCACCTTGCATTTATACCCACTTTTCCTCAAGTGAAAGTCAATACCTTGTCAATAGCTTTTTTCTGTGTGTTCATGATTTACTTTGCTCTGTGAAAGAAGGATCAGTAGTGTTACATGAAATTTAGCAATCTATGAGCTAATAGCTGAATAGACCCTATATGGATGCTCACTTGGGATCCTTTGCCCCTTGTGACATATTTCAGCCACATATTGTTCTAGGAAGCTGAGATGACTCCTAAATCCTAATGAGATATGACATAGCAGCATACCACCAGGAAGGCATTCACCTGCCTTCATTTTTAACCACTTCTTCTACTCAAATTCTGTTCCAAAGTGGTTCATAGTAGCCTTTTAATATTATGGTTATCAAGCATAGTTGTGATTTCTCCTTATATTATTGTTTGGGATCAATGAATGAGAGATATTGTGGCTAAAATTTGAAATAAAAGGCATTTAGGAGACTGGTAAGCAGATTAACTTATATTGATCTTCTGCCTTTCCACCAAAAATGCCATTTTAAATGCCCTATTTCCTCTAGGTAGAGAATAAATACATATTACCATTTTTATTTTTCAGAGAAGAAAATAAAGATCAGAAACTAATTGACATGCCCATAAAAAATGGCAGAGCTCTAGGCCATGATTCAGGCACCTACTTATCCTGGAATTACCTTCCCTCTTATCCTGTGGCCTTCTTATGTTGGGACATCCCACTACTTCCATGACTTTCTTCTCCAATTTCCTTCCAGAGCCCCCATTTTGAGGAAGGGACCTCTCCCTCTTCCAGCTCTGTTTTTGACTCTCTAGACATTACTACCATTGCTTATACAGGTATCTTTCATACTCTCTTTCCCTTTAACTTCCTTAACCTTCCCTCATTAGAATATATGCTTCTAGAAGGAGGAATCATCTTGATTTTTGGTTATATCTGTATCCTCAGCACTTAGCACAGTGCCTGGCATGTAATAAGCACTTAATAAATGCCTTTTGACAAATTAAACCTAACCTTCCTCATCCAATCTCATTTTATTCCATCATATATAGATATAGATATAGATATATAGATACACACACACACACACACACACATACATACATATATAAAGCTGACTATAGAAGCAAAACAGGCTGATATGGTAGATGGAGAATTGATCCTAGAGAAAATTCCTTGAAAATATCAATCTAGTCCTAGCTCCATGGATCAGATACTGTGTATTTTAGGTACAAAGACAAAATGACATATAGTTCTAACCCTTGAGGAACTTACATTCTACTGAGGAGATAAATATGTATGTGATAATTTAATGTGAGAGGAAGAGAAATCCATTCTAGACAAGGGAGGGAAAGCACTAGCAGTTGGAGACTAAGAAAAGTTTATATCTAATGGCCATTTTATAATACACTTGGGAAAAAATGTCTCCACCTTTCCTGTTATTAAAACTACATTTGAAAATGTTCACATGCCTGATTTTCCCTTGTGATTTCTCCTGCAATCTTCCATGGAAATATTTTCCTCTTTGCAAAATAAAGATCATCACCTATGCCTTTTCCTCCTCGGAAGCTGTATCTAGATCCTTGCTCTTTTTATATGAATAAAAAGCCTCCTAAAAATAAGAGAGCTAAGAAAACCTTCAGGATAATGGGATTGAAAAATGGAAGATTTCTAAAAAATCCCCTAATGTTCCTTTGCTAATGAAAAAAACTGAGCCTTGGAGAATGTCCAAGACTTGCCCAAACTACTGAGGTCATTCGGGGTGCGAATCACGGAGATGAGATTCCTTTCAGACTCCTCTGTTTCCAGGTCAGTGCCCTTTCCAGTGAACCCACGGACCACAGTCTGACCCCAGGAAGAAGTGAGCTTAGGCCTTAGCAGCTGATGCCCAGCTCTGGAGCCCTACCACCATGGTGGGGCCTGTGGCACATTGCTTGGACTCTGGTAAGGGTCTTGCAGGGAGTCTAAGATGAACTCTCTGTGTGGAACAGTGGGGAGAAAAGGTCTAGCATTAAAAACAAGATTTTGCACCTGCTTGAAAGTGGAGCACATATGTAGTTACATATTAATAGAGGACCAAGGCATGCCTGGGACTCAGGACACTCAATAGAAGACCAAATAGCATATTTATTGCCAGGAGAGTCATAATATATTACTTCTTTTCAGCCCCCGACCCCCTTACCTCACTTTTCATTCTGGACCTGTCACAAAGCTAAGATGACAGGTGTGCAAACAATGGCATTGAACATATAAAGAAAATCCTGACTTTTCAATGAAGTCATGGGGTAGTGCCCAGCTTGGTGCCCTGGAAGCAGTCTGGGAATAGACAGTGCAGGAAGACTGAATGGAGACAGGGAAGGCAGAGGAAATGACCTTCAGGAGCAGCACCATTGGGAATCAGCTTAGAAAAGATGGAGAGAGACAGAGACAGAAACAGAGATAGGCAGAGACACACACAGAGAGACAGAGAGGAGAGAGATAAGAGACAGAGAGAGAAAAAGAGAGAGACAGAGACAGAGAGAGACAGAGACAGAGAGAAATAGAGATAAAGAGAGAGACAGAGAAAGAGACAAAGACAAAGACAGAGAAAGAGAGACAGAAAGACAGAGATAGAGACAGAGACAGAAAGACAGAGACAGAGAGAGAGACAGAGAGACAAAAGACACAGAGAGAAATAGAAATAAAGAGAGAGACAAACAGAAAGAGACAAAGACAGAGAAAGAGAAAGAGAGACAGAGACAGAAAGACAGAGAGACAGAGAGACATACACAGAGAGACAAGAGACAGAAAGAGAGAGAGAGAGATAAACAGAGACAGAGAGAAATAGAGATAGAGACAGACAGAGAGAGACAGAAACAGAGAGATGGGGGACAGAGACATAGACAGACAGACAAAGAGACAGAGACAGAGAGAGATAGAGAGATAGAGAGACAGTGAGAGAGAGAGAGAGAGAGAGAGAGAGAGAGAGAGAGAGAGAGAGAGAGAAAAGAGAGAAAGAGAAAGAGGAAGGAAAAAAGAGAAGGAAAAAGAGAGAGATGATTAACCACTAGGTGAATGTCTTTATAGTGTTTTGTGGACTCTGCATATAATTAAAAAACAAGACAACATGGTTATGATGAGTAAGTTCGCTAATATCTCTCTTAATAATAGCAACACTAATAAAGACAGCCGATGATCACACAACACTGGATAACAAAACATTATGAGATTCTCAAGTGTCATATCTGATAGCAATGAAAATGTTGGTAATAATAAAAAGAAATGAGAAACCATTTTCAGTGAGTCTAGAAATGTGATATGATCCTGGCCCATAATAGATGTGCAGTTGTATGGAGAAAAAAGAACTCCTGTCGATGCCCTCCACTCTACCTCACTACCATAAGCCCCTGTTTCCTGAGCCCCGCAGAAGTTTAGATATTGTCTTCATAAACTCTTGCACTGTTTAACAGGGCTTCTCCCATGAGGGACTGGCATAGCAGCCAGAGGAGTTTGGCTTGGCAACTTCTTTTTCTGAGGCTGTTATAAAATCAAATTACCAAACTCTTTTACAAGCTTGGTAACACATCAGGCAAGAGGAAAGACCTACAGGGCCTAGGGCAATGTTGGAAGAGAGGATGGTTTCTGAGAGTTGTAAAAGGAGACTCTGATACTTTCTTTTGGGCCAGCATTACACTTAGAATTCATGACAAGATGAGAACAGAAGTCCTTCAACACAGAAGGCCCCAAGACAGCCCCGAGGCAAAGGGGAGATCAGTCTGGCTTCTATAAAGCTTGTCTTTTCTTGCCCACCTCTCTTCAAAGGACAAATTAACCACTACTTGATGTCAGTGTGCACTGGCCAGCCGCTCTACTTCAAAAAGGCTAGAACACTATTCCCTTTGATCTATGTTCTCCAGACTGTGTTTAGGAGTATAAGGGGTGGGGTAGAAGGAGTTGGGGATAGAGAATCTGGCAGTCTTCTCTATCTTTTAAAATCTTTTCTGGATTTTCCTCTTTGCTCCCCCCTCTCCTCTAATTTTTTTTTTTTTTTTTGGATCCTTGAGATCTGGGTCAATAATCATGAATAAATGAAAAAGAAAAGAAAAAGAAAATGATAAAATTTTACTTGGAAGTTGTCTGGCAATATATATGGAGCAATGCCAATTATGTGAATGACAATTACAAGTCATTTCTTACAATACACAAAAATAAATTTTGACTTTCTAAAAATTCACACATTTATGAAGTATCTTGCCCTGTATCAAGGGTTGTTTAATTTGAGGTTAATGGACCCCAATCTGGTTTCAAAGATTTTGTGAAATTAGATAGGAAAAACAATGGAATCTTTATTTAAATATGAATGGAAATTCTTGGTAATCCTATGTATTTTCTTTGTGCATTTGAAAACATTATCCTCAGAAAGATCCAGAGACTTCACTAGATAGTCTGAAGATATAGAAGATATTAAAAAATGTTAAGAACTCCTCCACTAGATATTGTTCACCTCTTCTACAAGGAATATTCTGTAGATTTCCTCAACTACCTGTACCTTCAGACACTTCTTCTACTTCTTTTTTGTGAGGACAACAGTCCTGAGGTTTACCTGTTGACCTTCACCCTCCTACAAGTCTCTAGTTCATGTAAATTCTCTAAAGTTCTCCTGGCCTGGGTTTAAAAAGCGTGGCTCTTGATTTGTCTAGTCTGGAAACTAGATAATGTGAAAGGAGGACTTATTGAAAGACAACAGATTATTCAATCTGGCCTTTATTTAAAGAGATTCATGGCAATGAATCATTTTGGAGACATTCCTTTAAGAATTAATAGGAGCAATTCTCCCTGTGCAACAAGAGAACTGTTCGGTTCTGCAAACATATATTGTATCTAGGATATACTGCAACATATCTAACATATATAGGACTGCTTGCCATCTTGGGGAGGGGGTGGAGGGAGGGAGGGGAAAAATCGAAACATAAGCGAGTGCAAGGGATAATGTTGTAAAAAATTACCCTGGCATGGATTCTGTCAATATAAAGTTATTATTAAATAAAATAAAAAAAAAAAAAAGAATTAATAGGAGCCCAAGATCATGTAACCATTGGGTTAATGCAGGACTCTGATCTTTTCTTCTCATCTTTCTAAATATCAGTTGAGGATAAAAATTCCAATGAGTTTGTGAGAAAAATGATGAATTCAGAATAAGCAGGCATTTTTGGAGGAAGGAGAGAGAGAAAGACTTAGATAGAAGATGGATGTATATCCCAGGATAACTGGCATAATGACTGAAAATCATTTGGGTATTTGGCCAATACAAATGGCTCAATCTCATCTGGCCATTCCAATATGCCAGCCCACTCAAAGACACATCACAATCTCTTGCCTCTGAACATGCCTGTGTCACTTCTAAGTCTGTTCTTCACATTACCATAAACAGACTTATTCTGCTCTCTCCTTATCATTGTTATTCTCATGCAATATCCAGTCCATAGCCCACATGCTAAAGGAACACGATTGAATACTGTACAAAACAACATAAATTAATTTGCAGCCCATAGTTTGAAATCTGATTTATAAACTAAATGTAAGAAGGTCTATCAATATCATATTTACCCAAAGATTACAACTACAACATGACATCATTGCACTCCATCGACTGATATTATGGTAGTTAATGGAAATACATAGCACATTGATAAATTTCATAAAATTCTGGATCCCCACCTGCCCAAAGAGCTTGTTGTCTAAATGAAAAAAATGGATGTGGAACAGCAAATAAAACCTATTCAGATTCACAGACAAATTTGCCCAAGAATTATTTATTTTTTTTCCAAGAATTAAACAATAATGAAATCACAGAGGAACATTGTGTTGTTTATCTTCCAAAAGGGGTAGATAAAGGAGAAAGCACCCATCACTTAATATACAGAGAAAGAGACTTCAATCCTGAAGTCAGAAGGACCTGAGTTCAAATCTGGCCTCAGATACTTAACACCTAACACTTCCTAGCTGTGTGACCCTGGGCAAGTCACTTAACTCCAATTGCCATAGTAAAAAAACAAAAACAAAAACAAGCCAGAGTTGATTGTTGCAGAGAGTTTAGCTTTCAAGGAGATTTTGAAGAAATGGGTTATTTAGTGCTGGAGAATATTCATTTGTTGATACAATATTTATTAAATTTTAAACAAAGGTAGCAAAGAGGAAATAAAGAAATTGGAGGAAAGCTTTTTCTTAATCAGGGCTTAGCCCTCTAATTTGCAAAAAAACCCCCAAAAAAACCCCAAAACAACCAAAATGTTGACAAAGGACCACACTTAAGTATCAGAAGACCTGGATTGAAAATCTGCATTGGATAAATATCAAATTTATGGTTCTGGTCCAATCTTTCCCTCTCTCTCTGAGATTCACTTTCCTTATCTGTCACTTGGAAAAAATTATACCTGGAATACGTTACAAATTTTAAGCACAAAATTAATGCTATTTTCCTGAGTCAAGCATTGGTTCTTTTACCAATAAAGAGAATAGAAAGTGTTTTATCTTAATGTTTTTTCTCTTCTAGTTCTGCCCCCTCACCATCTTTCTAGCTAAACTGAATTCATTCATAAACATTACTTTTAATGACAGCAAATATATTCATTCATTCAACAAATGCTTAAAGAGAGCAATTGCTGGTTTGTTTTTTGCTCTAACTGGTTCAAGGCACATGCCAGGGATTATGAAGAACATAAAATTGTACAAAATATAGCACCTTCTCTTAGGAACTTATACTCTATCTAAATATTTTAAACTAAATTAATTAAATCCTTCACACTTTCTCAGGATTTTATTCAAGGGTTATGATTTATCTCCAATGTTTACACAGAAAAATAAAATGGAAAGAGGCCAGAAGGAACATGTTGATAACTTAAGAAGCTGAATTAATTTGTCAAGAATTACAGAACTTAAAAATCAGTATTTCTAATGTCAGAATTTATGATGGGCCATGAGAGTTCTCATTTTCTTGAACTCAATCATTCAATCCTGTGGTAAAAGATGACAAATTTTTTTTTTTTTTTTGCATAGCTAGTTTTTTTTATTGAATTTCTCGTTCATCACCTTCCTCTTTTCCTTCTCTACTTTTCTGTTTCTCTATCATCAGACTAAATTTCAGGGGGTGGAGAAGGGGAGTGGTTTCTGGCTATAGGTAAGATCCCAAGCAAATTCAACTAATCTCTGGGCTTGGTGAAACCTCTTTGCTCAGAAATTTTATGGCCCACTGGAATTGATGGTTTGTGTTTGCTCCTCAAATAAAGGAACCTTGGAGTTATAGGAAGGTTCTTTTCAGGGGAGCTGCTGACTTTTGAAATCTCAAGTCCTGTTCCTTATCAGGTCAGTTTATTACAGGTTTCATAAATGTTTTATGAGGGACTAGTGAGGCATTGCTGACCAGGGGTGGTGGCAGCTGTCTCCAACTTTCCAGCATTGTTGACAAGATCAAAGGACAGATTTACCACCCTGATAAGATCTGGAGGATAAGATAGGACAAATCCCAAACTGACTTCTTGCTTCTCTGCTTCATGGACAAACAGCCAGAATTTGCTTTCCTGATTCTCTTCCTCCTTGCTTCCAGTCCTTTGTTTCTGCACTCAATGGCAAAAATCAACTGGACTTCCCAACACAATTTCCTACCCCTGTCAATCAATTGCTGACTTTTCTCCATGATTTCAAACTCTCCAAGAATGGTACTATTTTGTTTCTATCAACATGTTTGCAGTATTTGTACTCATGAATAAAACGATCTTTTCTATAGTAGACTTCTTAATGTGATTGGCACCCATATTTTGAAACAAGGACCACTGGAAATAGAAAAATTTTAGTTTAGCACTGAGATGGTCAATAAATAGGTGGCGTGGTATTAGGCAATGTTTCTATCAGCCTATGATCTTATAATGAAGGCATTGTTAAGTGCATAGAATGAGACTTGCTTCTTGCGTTGATTCTAGACTTAGCATCTACATCATTATTTACTCTAGCATTATAAAGTAAAACCAGTCCACAGAGAGTAAGTGTCCAGGGGGGCAGTGAATACAACAAGCCCATCCTCTCATCTGATCTTAGACTTCTAAATTCTTCCTGAAGGCAGGGGAAGAGAAGAACTACCTGGAAGGGTAGTCAATACCCTTCTAGTTTTAGTCATCATAGCTCCAATCTTATTCAGGATCCCTGATTTTCCTCAGATTCTCAGTCTGTTGATTGGGTGTCAGAAGATCTCTTAGAATTTGGTTCTGGGCTTTGATTCTTTGTAAAATGAGCCAGATGGATGAGCTTACTAAACTCTATGGTCCCTCCCAACTCTAATATCAGAACTCCCAAATCTGGACATTAGAGACTGTGGCTCAGGCTTGATAGTTGTGTGGGGCTAACTTCAGACAAAACTGTGAAGTTGGTAAAATGTTTTATTTAATTCAATAAATATTTATAAAGAGCCAAATATGTGCTAGGCTTAATGTCCTTTCTTAGTTTTTCTTTTTCTTTATTCCCCCATCTCTTTTTGCTGTTCTTAGTTATATTATTTCTCTTTCTACTCAGAGTCCCCCGTGATACTTTTACATCTGTCCTCCAGAATGGTGCACCATGCTTTGGGACTTTCTCCTATTCTTCCCCTTATTAAAAATGACCAGTTTTATGTTCTTTTACTTCATAAAACATTGTTACTTTGGAAAGTAATCTGATAATCAAAATTTCACTAAGGTGATAATGACTGATAAAGCAATTTGTTATCCCTCCAGGAATCAGTTCCTGTTTCAAATAAGGACTTCTGCAATTCATATCTTAACCCAAAGGAATGAATGTAAGGCATTAAGCAGACTAATAGCAGGAATGTGGGGCATGGAGACAAGAAGCATTTACATGAATCTCAAATTAGATCTTCTATTATTTTCCTTACAGAGAATTCTGGCTCTGACAGATGATCTTGGTGTGTCTGTTACCACTGAAGGACATACTTAACCTAGTTCTAAGCAACCATTTGTTCTAGAAACCAGTCATTAGGAGTCCAGGATGTCCTAATGGCAAAAACTTAGAAGAGTCTCCTCACCTTTAGCTCTGGGGTTCTATTTTGGGATAACCACTGAATAACCAACCTGGCAACACTGAGTCTACCTAAAGATTGTAAAGATCAATGTAGTACCATAGAAAGAGGGTTTGGAGTGACCTCTGGCTATTTATGTAGCCAGAATATAGTTATTATATATATATATATATATATACATACACACACACACACACACATATATATATAAATAATATAGTATAGCATAGTATATATAGCAAGTATATTATGTAGAATTTATGTAACACCTTTGAAATTTATGGAACTCTTTGTGTATATTGTTATTTTTAAGGGGGACAAGGAAAACTTTGGGGCTTAAATACCTTGCCCAGGGTCACACAACTAAGTAAGTATGAAGTATCTGAGGCTGAATTTGAACTCTAGGGCCATTCACTGCACTGCCTCTTACATATGTTATTGGAGTTAATCTTCACTACTACCCCTGAGGTGGCTTCATGGAGTAGTAGGTAAAGTACTAGGTTTGGAGTTAGGAAGACCAAAATTCAGATCCAACCTCAGACACTTATTAGCTCTGTGACTTAATCTTATTGCCCCAGTTTCCTCATCTGTAAAATGAACTGAAGACAAAAATGGCAAGCCACCAGCATCTCTGCCAAAAAATCCCAAATATAGTCATGGAGAGCTGGCTATACCTGAACACTACCACCAGCACAACCTGTGAGGTAAATACCTTTTGATGGATGAAAAAACTGAGGTACAGAGTAGTTAAATAACCCAACCAGAATTAGAAAGTCAAAGTATCTGAAGCAGGATTTGAATTTGAGAAGAATTTTGGATGAAAAAGGAAGTGGAAGGTAGGCTTGGACAGTTGGAAGAAAGGCAAGGGTGACTGTCGGGGTGGGGAATGGTCAAGAGAGTTTTCATGTATCAGCACAAATTAACTTCTCTTTTCTCATTCCTAGGACATTGGAAACTCTCCCTCACTAAATCATCACCCCCCTTCACCCAGATTCCAGAAAACATAAAGTTAAATATTAAAAGAATATATATATGTTTGCTCATCTTATCTCTTTAGGAACATCATGGGAAGCAGCATGAAATATTGAAATGAACCTTCAATTTAGAGTCAGAAGACTTGGCTTTATGTACAGTTCTGATATTTACAGGGTGACCTTGGGCTAGCTCACCTCAATTTTTATTTCTGTGAATAAAAAGGAGTTGGATCATATTCTAATTCTCTAAAATGATATAATTCTAGTAAAATAATTAACTTATTTGCTTAAAATATTTTGGGATAACTTCCATTTTTTGGATCACATTAATTTCTTACTATATCCCTCTCTGACCCTCCTTGCCCATTGAACCATTCTTTAATACAAAGATTTTTAAATAAAAGAGACAAAAACCAAACAACACATTGACCATGTCTGACACTGTTCACAACACTCCACACTTCGAGTCTCCCACATCTTGTTTGATTAAGTATTGGCACATACATAAGACCTTGTCAATGATCATAATAATTGTCCTCTGGCTTGGGAGGAAAGCTACCCCAGCATTCCCAGTTGTCTCTGAATCACTAGGATACAGTACATAATTAAAAAACCTATTGTGTGCATATATTAATCCAGATATGCAAATGACAGATCAAATTTCCTGTTCTTAAGTATTAGCACTGGCCATAACATTTATTTTATATCATGATTATCACCATTATCAAGATTTTCTTCATTTTCACTGTTATTGGTAGTAATGACAATAATTGGAGTGGCATAAAAAGTGACCTAGATTCTTTCTGATGCTTTTCTGAAAGAGGCAATAGGGAGGAAGAAGGGAAATTTCCTTTCCTGCAAAGGTCAGCATGACCTGGGATATAATCTCTCTACCCCAATACTCCTGAAGCCTCTTCATTCACGGTGAAGAGGAAGGTTTGGAATGGAGAAAGGACAAAACCAGGGAACATGAGGCTAAGATGCATTTTTTTCCAGGCTCCAACTCCCTAAACAACTCTCAAACTCAGAAAAAATCAGTTCCTAACTCATTAGGTTAAACATTAGGTTGGGTGCTCAGAGACTGTGGGATTTGCTGGGAATCATCAAGTCTGCTCACCTAGGAAATTCTGAGCAATGTCTTTTCTTCCTAGATGGCCCAGCAGAATTTAAGCACAAAATCTCCCAAACCCCAAAGTGACAGACTGTGGCAAATTGGTGTTGTCCTTAACTTTACACACACACACACCACCACCACCACCACCACCACCACCACCATCGCTGTTGCCACATTGTAAACCTTAAAGGGCTATTAAGTTATCATTATCAATAACAATAATTCTGATAGCAATTTGAATCATGAAATTGTTAGTGTAATTGTTTTCATTTCTAGGTCATGAAACTAAGGAAGAGAAACTAGAAATCTGAATGCTTATTGAGAGCTGAGATGTAAACATAGAGCATGTAAATGCTTCTTAAAAGAAGACCTTGAGCTTCAGATGAATCCCCCCAGGAGGGGGAAAATTGGAACAAAAGGTTTTGCAACTGTCAATGCTGAAAAATTACCCATGCATATATCTTATAAATAAAAAGCTATAATAATAATAATAAAAGAATGGGTTGGAAAAAAAAAAAACAAAAAACCCCAAAATATAAAAAAAAGAAAGTAGCCCTATCTAAATTGCCCAATTAAAGGCTTGGTAATTAGGATCTTCAAATATATTTCTTGGGTTTTCAGATCATCTCGAGGCTGGATCAAATCCACAGAGCAGGCTTAGACGATTGCCATTGTGCTTAGTCCATCCCTGAAGTTGACCCTTAGTATGCTCATGATATTGTGAATGAGTATAGGAAGTTCAAGACCTTGCTTCTCTTTCTCCACCTCTAAGCATTTGGGGAAATGGCTCTAGAGTGTCCTTCTCTGGATCGCATTAAGGAGAGAGACAGGTGCAAGAGAGCTAGGCAAAGCAGGCCATGATATGGAGCATGTTGTTCCCTTCTCTTGTGGGACTATCGTCAAATTCAAAGCTTTCTAGGCTTCCTTCTCTCTTCTCCGTTTAGGGAGAAATCAGTTGTCTTTGATGACAAAGGCAGAGAATAGTGCCAGCTGTCATCCCTTATGCTTTATATGGCCAAGGTTAAGGAGGCTGGGCCTGATGTAGGGGAAAATGGGATGGGGTGGGGGGGAGGGATAACTGATGGAGAAGAGGAACTTTATTGTCTGTGAAATTGTTTCCGAAACATTATCAACTTAGATTACTGGCCCCAAATTTCAGTCCCCAAATCAGACTAATAGGCTTTTTACAATGTAGTAAAAAGGGTATTAACTAGTGCTGGGATTGTCTCATTCTCCATTACTTCACTCTTTTATCAATATTGCCATAATTTGACACTTGTGAATGAAGGAGGATTGTAAAGTGTCCACAGATCCTGTAAAACATGTTAAATAGAGATTAGTATTACTACTTGTTTTAAACCCTAGTAAAAGATAATTAAATTGACTGATGTGGCTGTAAATCTCACTTTTATCAAATCCTCACTCTCGATCCTTATGATTTTATAGCATCATTAATGCTCTGACTATATCATTCATCTTGCATGGTCAATGTTACCTGGAGGAGGAGGAGGAGAAAATGAAGTATCTCTTAAACTCAAGTCTGTTATGGCTACTTTTTCTGACTTTCTTTCTATATGAAAGGTATATGAAGGGATCATAGGTCATAAGGTCATAATCTAGAAGTAAAAGGAACCCTGGAAGTCATTTAATTTACTGCTATCTCTCATTTTACAAATGAGGAAACTGAGGTTCAGGGAAGAAGGAATATGTCCCAGATAACATAGGTAAAAAGTTATGAGATAAGACCTGAATCTGAATCTAGGTCTTTTGATTCACAGTGGTTGATTGGGACCCACTTTTATCTTGTTTTTGTAAGAATTTATTGTTAAATTTTCAGTTGAGTGGCTACATCTCAGAAATCAACAAATGTTAGAAACTAGAACTTGATTGATTGCTTTGTTGATTGTTTGGATTTAAGAACATGATAGAGAAATATGAATAATTAAGATTAAACTTAAAAGTTTGTTGCATGTATTTCCCCTCCCTCCACCTCTAGAAAACCAGTTGTTAAACATTTATCTTGTATGCTACTGTTCTAAACCCATTGCTTTTTCTTTTTTTTTTTTTTTTTTTCTGTATCATGTTGCCTCTGAGTTGTCTATGCCTTTGCTTCAGGAATGCTAAAGGAATGGCCAGGGAATAGGAAAACAATAAATACTCAAATTAGCTTGGTCAAGTCTGTTGCTAGCTATGGGAGAAGGAATAGCCAGCCCTGGCTTCTTTGGATATTAATGGTTCTATTTTGGTCACTGTAGGGTCAACTAGCTTTAGTTCCTTCAACTGCCTCACTTTAATCAAAGTTGTTCATAGGAACTGCTTTCAGTGCTGATATATTCTCACATGTAGTCAAGGAACAGTCCTCCTGTGCAAGAGGGTCAGGGTGCAGAGATAAGTAAAGGGGGATGGAGCTGAAATATGATGAGAGAAACATTGTGCTGTACAAAAGTCATGATCTGAGAATGACTAGTTTTGACTTGGAATTCTGTCTCTTCTTCAAGGAACTCTGGATAAGTCATTTCCCTAAGCTGTAACACAATATTCTTATTTGTAAAATATGAAGATTGTTCTAGCTCTTAAATTTTGTGGTTCTAGGCTAGATATAATAAAGACAATGAAAAGACTCTTAAGAGACAACAGGAAACATTTCTATAGAGAGCAATGAGTCAATGACATTCCTAAAAGAAGGATTCCTAGCCTTGGGATAGATTTTTAAAGCTAGGAAAAGAGCATTCAGTGCATAGACAAGAACTTATATATAAAGTCAACATTCCAGAGGTTTCAGAAAAGTCTGTTACTTTCTTAGAAGTTATACCAAGGTCAACCAAAGTAATGAAATGGATACCATTCCTTGGAAAGTTATTCTTCTCTTAATGATCCTCTGTAACTCCATAAAGTGCTTTAAGATTTGTAAAGTACTTAACAAATCTTATTCAATTCTCATAGGAACCCCCAGAGTCCCACAACAACTCTATAAATAGGTTCTGTTATTATCCCCATTTTATAGTTGAAGAATCTGAGACTGAGTTTGATTGGCTTGTCCAAAGTCACACTTCTAGTAAAGTGTTTGAGATCTAACTACACTACAATTTATTCTCTTCTCACTGGTTGATGTGTGCCTGCTCTATAACTTATATTGCAGAATATTAGAGCTAAAAAGGATATAGAGGTTATATTAAGTCATAGGCTCATAGGAGCCCAGATACAAAGGAAGCAGTATATCACAGTGGATGAGATACTAGACTTGGAACCAGGAAATTCTAGGTTCAAATACTGCCTCAGTTACTTTGTAGTCATGTGTTCTCAGACAAGTCACTTAACCACTCAGTTTTCTCATCTGTAAAATGGGGATAACAATAGGACTTATTTGAAGGGTTGTTGAGAGATAATATGTGCAAAATGCTTTGTAAATCTGAAAGCACCATATAAATGCTAGTTATTATTGCTGTTAGAAATACTGCCTTTTGGTGATGTTTCAAGGCTCTTGAGAATTATGGGATAATCTCAAATCATCTCTCTTGCAGGCAATGGTCATTGATTTTCAGAATTCCTATGTCTTGACCAGGAAAGTCACTCTGTTGAAAGTGACCCTGGAACTGGCCAGTTATACTGGTGGGGATGCAAGCTTCTTAAAAGAAGATCTTGAGCTTCAGATGAATCAGCAGTTACTTGTGGACACATTTTTTGGTCGGCCTTTCTCTAGGGAGAGATATTCGTTCTGGTTGGAGGGAAGCCATGGAGAATCACCATTTGGTTCTGTGTAGGTGGGTACACAACATTTGTGGCTTCAGCATGTACAGATCAGACTCTGAAGCAAAAGTGAATACTTGGGAGGAAAATTCTACTGAGCAGGTGACCTGTACTCCTATGCACCTGCTGTCCTTCCAGCCAGGCCAGGGTGGCTTTGGGGATCTCTTCTGGACTCATTTCTTTCTCAACAAAGGAAACCTTTGCAACCTAGAGAGGTCCCAAAGCTTCTCTTGCTAAATGGGCTGAACATTTCTGCTGGTCTTATGGTGCTGGAATCATCCACAGACTTGGCAACATTGCTTTATTGGAGCTGAATTACCACATCCTCATGAGAATACCAAGGGATGTTAAGATATGTGATGGTATTCAGTTTGGAGTTGGGATAAGATTTCTGTAATTGTGAAGAAAAACCTGATCCTATTCCACCCACCATAAAAACTTTGGAATAAATCATTCAATATATACACTTTTTAAAATTCTTACAGCGTCAATTGTTTTGTGATTTTTAAACTGCAGACTTCACAGGAAAACTACATTAATTATTTTAAAAAATAATCCTTCTACAAAAATTAATAAATCCCATTTACCATGCAAAGAATGTCAGTCTTCACTTCGAGTTAAGAACTATTTAGCACTGGACCAATTTCAGGATGAGTCCCAGTTTGGACATTGATTTAACTCTGTACTATAGTCATACATATATAACTATACATAGAGTTAGTATATATCTGTATATATGTGTGTGTGTATATACATATATATGTGTATGTATACATATATATGTGTACATATACATATATATACATATATATATTACATATATATATATCTTCTCTCTCTCTCTATGTGTGTGTATTAAAAAAACCCAACCCTGAGGTTTCTATTAACTCATTAAATTTCAATTCCTTAATAAAATTGGATGAAAAGTATTTGCACTACTATTTCCTTCACAGAGAGATTGTGAGGAGAGCAGTTCAGGCCCTGATGGGCCTAGTAAAGGACCCTTCTCCACAGCTCCTGAACCATCCTTGTTATATTACTTAGATCTACACTATTCCACTAATAAGCAAGAACCTTCAAAAGTTTCCTCACCCTCCATCTCAGGCTAGTGATGTAATGAGATTATTTCCAAATGTCAGTCTCTCTAATATACACCAAAGTAGAAGCTCTCAGATCTGTGAGCTTTTAACATTTGCTTTTGATGTTACTTAGGGAACTGCAAGCTCCTAAACTCTCTCTCTTCAAACAGACAGGTGGTCTGATTTGGGGGCACCTGTCTTGACTTTTGGACAAGGCCAAGTTTCCAAGCCCCTCTGGGGCCCAGTATTGCTCTTTGGATGGTCTTGATTGCACAAACTGGAAAACAGAACACAAGGAAACTGTGATAGCCAGCAGTCATCTGGGGAAGGTTGGATACACACATAAATGTTTTTATTATCTACAGTGAAGTGATAGGCACCTTGGTTGGGATCAGCAGGCTGAAAGTTCAGTAGATAAGCAACTCTCTTAGCCTAGAGGAATAGCAGGGTTAGTGGCCTAAGGTTGATTCATGTTGATCAGGACAACTCCCTTTTTGAACTTTCAGACTCCTTGGCTTGGAGCATGTGGCCAAAGTGTTCCCTTGGCCTGAATTTCATAACCACGGACACCCAGGAGCATGAGGACAGAGGGGGAAATTTTCTAGGCTGCAGCTAGGGTTGCTTAGCTCTCCAGTTGTTGTTTTTTTTTCCTTTCCGTTGCTGGGTTACCTCAATGGGGTGATTTTTATTTCTGAATCATAAATAGTCTATGACAACCAGGAGGGACAATATCCTCAACAAATATTTACAAAGCCTTCACTGTGTGCCTAGCTAGGGGTTTGTTTAGGGAGAAGGTTAGTCTCTGCACTTAGAGAACTTATAATCTAGAGGAGGGGGTGAGATAGACAAACACACCAAGTAAGAACAGAAATTATATGTAGATAAATACACTCTTGTGCTTGGCTAAATATCCAACCGACAACAAGGGCTGATGTCCCCAGCAGAGGAGAACAATTTGAAATTCATGAATTCAAATTCTGTTTATAGTTATTTTTGTGAACAATAATGATATGTTAGCTTAAGATAAATATTGATGGTAAATTTGATGAGAATATGGAAAGCTTGGGTGTAACTGTGAATTAGGAGAATTCCAATGTGTAACTCTTTTCCAATGGGTAATAAAAATAGAAAATCTTAAACAAATGATCGCATCACAGCCGACATGTAATAAGGACTTGAATCAATGACTTTACTCAGTACTCTTCCCAACTTTGAATATAGTATATATTATCCTGTGATGTGTGCATGTAAAGTAGTTGTGTGAACTATAGGTGCATACTCACAGAGTTATAACTAACAGTTTTTGTGCCTGGGCCAAAACAAAACAAATACAACAAAATATATTGAAGAAAGTGGAACAAAATGTGCCTTTAAACTAAATTTGGGTTGAAGTGGGAGACGCTGGACAGCATCTCATGGGAGCCTAAAAGCAAAACTTTGTAATTCTTTAAGTCCACCATGAGGTGGTATAGAGTGGTGGTGGTAATAGGGAGTAAATACATCTTATTTTAATAATTTCAGCTATGTATTAAAAAATAGTTATTTCTATTAAGTGATAAAAATGTTCCCTAAACTTTAATGCTTTGAGTTAAAATCCGAGTCAATTTGCTTAAGAAGTTTATTTACAAATGAATAAATATATGTTCATAATACATGCATATATATGTATATTCACAAATATATTCACAGAGTTAAGGAAAGAGATTGGACTTGAGATTTTATTAGCCTTAAGTTTGAACCATCCCATAGAATTTAGAATCTTAGAGAATTTATTAGAACATAGAAAAGATAAATGACTTGTTGGAGTCACATAGCATGTGTCCAAAACACATCTTTCTGGCTCTGAAGTTCCATCATACCACGTTGCCTCTATATATTCACACATATTCAGATTCTTAAATATGTAGAGAGAAAATCTGAAACTGTGATTTCATCATGGTGTGGAACTGTGTATTATGGAAACTCCCCCCCCCCCCCCCCCGGCCACTCCCCCCCCCCCCTGCCCCATTCGTATATTCCTGTTAAACATCTCTTACTCTTCGAGTTTAAATAGCTACCTGGTTTACTGGGAGATAAGCTGTTCATGGTCACATAGCTGGTAAGTTATCCCGAGTCCAAGGTCTTGCATAAAATTGTTATATACACATATATACAATGAGCAGTAAGGTGAGTTAAATAAGTTTGGTATGATAGGGTTAATGTAAGAGAAAGGTAGCTGAGAAGAATAAAACCTCCAAGGAAGTATTGTTGTTAGCCCAAAGATATGCAGTTAGGTGGTACAATGGACAGAACACCACAGAGCCTTGGAATGAAGAAGACTTAGCTTTATGAATTCAAATCTGGTTTCAGACACTTGTCTCACACACACTGCTATGACCCTAGCGAGTCATTTACTTTCAATATATGCTGTTTGCCCCAGTTTCCTCATATGTTAAATGAGCTGGAGATGAAAAAAGCAAAGATACTCTAATATCTTTCCCAAGAAAACTCCAACGAGTGGAACAAAACTGAAACTATTCAACAATTACCCAAAGAAAGTTGTTTGTAAATCTTTGCCCAAGGCTTTCTCTCTACCTGGAAGCTTTCTTTCCAGCTTCTCTTCTCCCTTGCCCCCTACTTCTTTATCCCCTCTCCTTTCCAGAATGGGCACATGATTATTAATTCACAGAAGCTGATCATTCTTCTCAACTTCCTTTACCTGGAGAAGTTATTCTGTTGGGGATTTAGTCAGAACATATTTCTTATTAAATCAATCTAAGAAAACATTTTTCCTGGTCTTATTTAAATATGAAATAAATACAATCTCCTACTTTATTCTTAAGAGGATGCCATCTTTCCATCCTCGGTATCCAGAAAGGAGGATTCAGATGAAAAATTGTAGGCAATTGCCCAAGTGAAAACCCTGTGTATGAGGGCTGAGGTTCTGAGGCTAAGGCACTCTCAGTTGTTGAAGCTAATAAACCAGACTATCTTGAAGAGTAAACACCATCTTGTTTTGCCAACTATTAGATTTTTACTACTCTCCAATAAAGAGTGCACATTATTCCATTCAAATAATATTCTACTTATTGTTTCCTAAAGAGTTCCATTTAAGAGATGTCAACAGTTTTCACTCTTTAAATTAAGAGTAATAGGTTTTTATAGCATAGTATAAAGATATCGCCTGGAAAAGGCCATATTTGCAAGAGCTCTGTTTTGCTTTTATCTATCAATACAGCCCCAATTTGACACTTGTGAGCAAAGGGAGCTTGTAAAGAGCCTGTAGCCCCTATAAAGTAGGTAACATTTAGATTAGTCTTACAGCTCATTCTAGACATAGTAAAATGATAATTTAATTAACTAATGGGGCTATAAGCTCTCCAGTTTATCTAATTAGTTCGCTTTTCCTTTACCTCCTAGCTATTTGGGCTCTTCAGTGTTTACATTATTAACAATATCCCGGGCCATGGCTCATTTGTCTAAAGAACTGAATTTAGTTATAGGAGTTCAAGTGCTTTCTGACCACTGTGGTAATGCTAGCTAGTTTAGTAGGTTGACCTGGCCTTGGCCTAAATCCCAGGTATAAAGGCAGGTGATTAGGTTGTAGAGGGATTTAAATAGTCACATAAATCACGCAGGTTGGGAAGCTCCTGCTTGGATATTCTATTTGCTTTATGTATATGTTTCCATAGTTTAAATATCTTTTATCTAGAATGATAATAATTGATATTACTGATAGGCTGTAAAATTTGCAAATCATTTTATGTTTAACAATTTTCTCATAACAAGAGATAGGTTGATGCAAGGTATAAGGTACTTGGGAAGGGAAGGAAACAAGCATTTATTAAATACCTACTACATGCAAGGCAAATCTATTCATAGATTTAGATTAATATAATTTGCCAGACTGTTGGAAAATGGGCCACGTGGCTATTTTTTTAAATATATAAATTCAAAGACGGTAGAAGGACACAATTCCTAACCTATCCAGAATGATCTCTCAAATAACTTCTAGCTCTTGGTCTTTTCATTCTATATTTTTTGTCCTTCTAAAGTATAGAAGAGATCATTACATTGCCCTATACAACTCTCAAGCCTTACAGAATTACAGAACAGAAGGAGATTCCTATGCTAATGAAATCAGAGGATCAATCTTAAAATATTATGGATAATATCTTGCCATATGAATTTTTTGTTTGGTTGGTCCAACTCCTTATGATCCTATTTGGGGTTTTCTTAGTAGGAACTGCAATACTTTGCCATTTCCTTCTCTAGTTCATTTTATAAAACGAAAACAGGGTTAAATGACTTGCCCAGGATCACACAGCTAGTAAGTGTCTGAAGCCAGATTTGAACTCAGGAAAATGAGCCTAACTTCCAGGCCTGATGTCTATCCACTACACCACCTAGCTATGGTACTTTAAATCCAAGAGCAATATTAGCCATTAATATTAATTTTGTAACAATCCAGGATGTATGAAATCTTAAAAAATTCTCAAAACATAATTAATTTTTGTCAGTTTGAACTTTAAAAGAAATATTTTCTATGATACTTTTATGAAGATTTCTGCTTGTGACTAAATCAAATGATGAATAATTCCCAGTTATAACTCCATATAGGTGGGGGTCTTTATTGTATTAGTAAACCAGGACTACAACCAGGATCAGTCTCAAACCATAGCATTAAGACCTGGAGGGCAATCATCCAAAACATCAATTTCCTTATTTTTACAGAGGGGGAAACTGAGAGCCAAGGAAATCAAACCATTTAGCCAACATTACAGAAGGTAAGTGACAGAAACTGGTTTTCATTCCAGGTTTCTTAATTCCAAATTCCGTGATCCAAATTCCATGTTCTTGTCACCACTTTACATCAGGTTGCTTCTTCCACTCAAATTCGAGAAAATTGACATAAAACACACTCCAGATGTTCTCTAAAGGCGTTTGAAAATTGAAGTGTGAAAAACTCCTTTGCAAATTATTTATGGGGCTTGGGATCAATTGGGTGCCAAACCAGAATGTTTTGGAATTTGAAATGGAATTCTGCTGCCATCTTGTGGGAGAATGAAATATGTCATAGCATCTCTGAGGACCATATCAAGAGTGGATACTTGATTTTCCATTCAATAGAAGTGTCTAACTGCACCCCAGTCTCCATTAAGTGTTAGAGTCAGGGGAAGAGTATTCACATAAGGGTTAGCAGTTGGTGGTTGCTGTCCTTCGTTCTTGAAGAGGACCAAAATTCACTATGTTGGGGTATAGCTGTGGCTGATCAGACCAATACAAACTTGGAATGCTCTACCCCAGTTGGGCACAAATAGTTCATGTGAACATTTGGGGTGGAGTCTACAAATTTGTGCATTTTGTACTTGTTTTGAGGTACTTCAATTCTGCACCTTCTTTGATGAGGGCACACACGTTGGGCAGTCCTGTGCCAGTGTCCCCCCTGGTCATGAGAAATTTTTACAAAAGACTTTGGGAGTGTCCTTGCCTCCCCTTTTCTGACCATTACAGAAGCACTTTCCTTATGTGATATCTTCATAAAATATTTTTTTAAGGCAAGCATATGTTTGGCAGCCTCTTGGAGATGTGATTATAAAGAGAGACTATAGCCAAAAGAATCCTAGATTTCTTATCTAGGGACCAGGTTCTGATCCCAGGTTCTGCTACTAACAATGGGACTCTTAGCAAGTTAATTAACTTCCATGGTGATACTGTGGTCAATTGTAGGCATCATATTTTATGAAGTTTATTTGTAGGATGGAGAGTATCTAGATCAAGGATTCTCAAACGTTTTTGTTTCATGTATCTCTTTACTGGTCTGGTGAACCTATGGATTCCTTCCCAGAATGATGTTTCCAAATTCATGAAACAAAACACAGGATTACAAAGAAAACCAATTATATTCCAGTATTGGTATCAAAATGATTTAAAAACAACAACAACAAGAAGTTCATAAACCTCAAGTTAAGGACTTGTGGTCTAGAAGACAGTTAAATGCTAAGACACAGATACTCCTAATGAAGAAGCAGGAGGTCACCCATATTTACCTATTTGGGATTCTTTCCCCAGTAGTTGGCTATAGGGGGTCCAATGAGCTTGGAGTCTTTCTTCCATTATACCTATGTGACCAGTGTCTCTCTTTGACTCAACATTTTGATGTTGATGTCATCTTTTGCTCTAGTTGCCCAAAGAAGTTCATTTGTTATATATCATAGCCAATTCATACCTACCATGTGCCTCTCCATTGCCATTTAGGTGATACTCATTTTTAGCTTTTTGAATACTATAAGATCTTATGTTTCATTCTCTTGCAATGGAGGTAGATATTGATATTAACAAGATAGGCCTTTGTTTCAAGGAATTTGGGGTCATTAAAGTGACTTAGCCATTTCTGGAAGTCAATCTGGATTGTACCAGTCCTCCTTTTCAATTTTGGACTCATTTCATTTTCCCATCAGTACTGCTTGTCCCCAGATGTTGATAGATAAATTCCAAAATTGTCTATTTGTGTCATAGTTTGACCAATAGACAATGTTCATCCACTTAGTCTTTTTCTGTGTAGATGGCCTCTTTTGAGTGGTTACAGATCTCTTCCAGTAAGCTGTTCAATGTTTCAGAATTTGATGTAATCAGAACAATGTTATCTGAACAAAGGAACATCTGGAGACTCATCATCAGTGGAGAATTCGTCACAGACTTTGGACTCTGCACTGAATCTTCTCCATTGCAGTAGTGAAGACTTTTGGTGGCTATACAGTATGTTATGCCTTATTTACTTATCAGAAGGTCTTCTATGAAGATTATATGCAGGCAATAGAAAGCCACTGGAGCTTATTGAGTAGGGAAGTGATGGTTTTAGGAAATCACTTTAATAATTCAGTGGACAATGGATTTGAGTGAATAGGGCCTTGAAATAGGCAGAATCACTACTGCTATTGCAGTAGTCCAGGTTTGAGATAACAGAGGCTTGCAGCAAGGTGGTGACAGTTTCAGAGGAGAGAAGGGGATCAGCATGAATTAAAAAGAGAACATTGACAGATATCAGCAAGATATTGGCTATGGGGAAATAACAGGTGGTAAGGATTTGAGTTGTAAGCCTAGAGGAATGGGAAAGAATGATGGTGTTCTGGACAGTGAATAGGAAATTTAAAGGTACCAGGGTTTAGGGAGAAAGATAATAAGTTCTATTTTGGACATATTGGACATATTCAAGATGTCTACTGGAATCCAGTTTGAGATCTTGAAAAAGCCATTGGAGATGTGAAATTGGAGGTCAGACAAGAGGTTAGGGCAGACTAGGTAAAATGGAGAATCTTAATTAAATACATGGGAACTGATGTAAAAAGAAGAGAACCCAGGACAGATCCCTGTGGCACTTCTACAGTTAGAAGTGACTTACATGAGGATCCAGCTAAGGAGATTGAGAAGGAAAAGTTTGATATGTAGAAGGAAAGAACCTAGAGAGGAGAATATCAAGAAATAGTATCAAAAGCTGCAGAGAAGTAAAGAAAGAAGGATATGACAATGAAACGATCGTTGGGATTTGCATTTTGGGAAGATAGGAAAGAAGGTGAGAAGTGTCCAGGCTCTCCAGATTTCCTCCACAAAGAGGAACAGAAGATACCTTGAGGTTGATCCCTGTGACAGAATTCGGAAAACAACAGTAAGAAGGACTTGAGGAATAGGTCAATTTGGGATTAAATTTAGGCAGAAAATCTCTATGAAACGAACACAGAGCAGCAAAAACAAAGGGACAAAGCAGCTGTCCTCCTAAGACATCTAGAGAGGAACTAGAGAAGACTCCAGAGGCTGAGATTTGGTCTGAATGAAATGTAAACGCCTGTAGGCCAACTGCATCCAATCAAATAGTAGGCCTGAGGGAAGCAGACCATTCCTCAAGAAATTTCACCTCATGATTCAAGAAAATTCCAATAGATTTGGGATAGAAAATGCCATCTGCATCCAAAGAGAGAACTATGGACACTGAATATGGATTGAAGCATAGGATTATCACCTTTTGTTGTTGTTTGTTTTTTTCTCATTTTTCCCCTTTTTGTCTGATTAATCTTGCACAACATGACAAATATGGAAATATATTTAAAAGAACTGAACATTTTTAACCTTTATAGGATTGTTTGCTGTCTTGGGGAAGGGAGAGAAAAGGAAAGGAGGGGGAGAGAAAAATTTGAAACACAAAATCTTATAGCAATAAATGTTGAAAATTATCTTTATATGTGTTTGGAAAAATAAAATACTATTGAGAAGAAAAGGAAGATGTTTGTACAAAACTGAAAAAAAAATTAAATTAAAAAAAAGTCACTTCAGGAACTTTTACCTTGATAATTTTTATCTCTAAACTGTGTTTTCGTCTAAAGAACAGCAAACAACTGAGTGAGGGAAGATTGAAGAACCCCGTACTGTTCTGGAAAGTCAGGCCTGCCTGACCAAACATGATCCTGAACTGTGGCTGTGGGAGAGGAAGAGCAAGCACAAATCCAATCAATGCAACTGCAGAGGGAACTAGAACATTTTCAAGACAGAGTGGCTGGAGCTTAGGAGAGGAACAGAGGATTCCTTGAGGTTGATCCCAGTGACAGAATTTAGAAGACAACAATAAGAATTTGAGAAATAGGGCAATATTACCTACAACTCAGAATTAAATTTAATAATAATAATAACATTAATCTGTAAAAGCAAAATAAATTAAAAATAAAAGCAAATAAATGAAGGGGAAAAACCCCAACTATTGAGAGCTACTTTAGTATAAAAGAAGATCTGAGTTTATGTTCAGAAGAAGACAGAAGAAAAAAAGTCATTCCTATAAAGTCTATCTTTAAGGAGTTATGTCAAATGGTCATAAGCCCCCCAAATTTTTTTGAAAGGAATTCAATATTCATATTAAAAAATCAAATAAGAGAGAACAAGGAAAAATTAGAAAAAATTAAAAGCAATTCAAGAAAATTATGAAAAAAATATTTACTAGCTGCATGACCCTGAGCAAGTCACTTAACCCTGATTGTTTCCTCCCTACGCCCCACATAGTTAATCAATTGAAAAAAAGAGGATAATAAATCTTTAAAAAGAAAATAAATAGGAATAAAAATCAAATAAGAAAGAACTAGGGAAAATTTTAAAAATGAGAGCAGTACAAAGCAATTATGAAAAGTTATAAATTTTATGAAAAGAAAACAAAATTTTAAGGAAGAAAATAACTCCTTGAAAACTAGAATTGAGCAAGTGGAATCAAATGGTGTCATAAGACACTAAGATACACCAAGATACAGTGAAACAAAAAAAAAAAAATCAAAAGACCAAAAACATCTCATTAGAAAAAAGCTGATCTGGAGAACAGATTGAGGGAAAGAGTATAAAATTGTAAAATTATGATCAAAATAAGAATCTGGTACAAGATTACAAGAAATTATTAAGGAAAATTACCTTGAAGTTCTAGAACAAGAAGGTAAAGTAGAAATTGAAAGAATCTACTGGTCACCACCTGACAAAGATCCTAAGGGAAAAACAAAAACTTAGAGGAATCAACAGTAAGTTTCAAAATTCTCAGTTAAAGAGAAAATATTGCCAGCAATAAGAAAAAAAAATTTAAATTCTGTAGGTAAAAACAACAATAATAGAATTTCACAAGGCCTAGCAGCTTCTATACTAAAAGAAGGTAAGTTTTGGAAAGAACATTTATTTTGAAGAGCAAAGGAGATGTTGCTTTCAAGAATAACTTATCCAGCAAAGTTGACTATAATCTTGAATGGAAAAAAAAAAAAAAGGATATCTGATGAACTGAAATACTTTTGAGGGTTTGTAACAAAATAACTAGAACTCACTGGAAAATTTGATATAAAAGATCCAGAAAAAATAAGGAAATCATTAAAGACTATTAAGGTCATTGATTAAGGTAAATGAATTACTTATAATAAATGAAAATGTTGATATTATTGTTAGTTATTATTATTAGTAATAATATTCTTAAAATTGTTCTTATTAAAGTAGTTTGAAAGAAAAATTGGGGCTAGATATATATGATAATGTGACTCTAAAAAGCAAAATTGTGTAGGAAAAGGTTAAAAGGATAAATTATCTCATAAATGGGGTATAAATAGTTTCACCCTTTATGAAGAAATCTTGTAATCATTTTGATCTTATCTTGGTATACTATATCAGATATTGGTCTATACCTAGTTTATACTATATATTTCCCAATTTTCCTAGCAGTTTTTGTGAAATAATGAGTTTTTCTTCTAAAAACTTGGATCTTTGGGTTTTTCATATACTAGATTATTATGGTCATTTACCATGATGTAATTTGTACCTAATCTATTCCACTGATCTATCATCCTGTTTCTTAGCCAGTATCAGATTATTTGGGTAATCGTTGTTTTACCTGAAAGCAGGTATAGCTAGACCACCTACTTTCACTGTTTTTTTTTTTTATTGATTCCCTTGATAACTTTGAATTTCTGTTTTTCTAGTTTATCTCCCTCTCTATCATGCACCATTCTTTTCTTCCTCATAAGTGTTTTATTTCTGATCATTCCTTTGCCCAATATTCCTTTCCTTTTATTAGTCCTTTCTAATATCCCCATCCTTTTTTCCTATAGGATAGGATAAATTTCTAAATCCAACTGAATGTGTATATTATTCCCTCTTTGAGCCAATTTTGATGAGAGTAAAGCTTAAACATCATCCATCATCCCCAACTCTTCATCTTCCCCTCCATTATAATAGCTCTTTCATGTCTCTTTTATGTGGGACAATTTACCCCATTCAATCTCTCCTCTTCTTCTTCTAATGCAATTTTTTCTCATTTCTTATTTTGATGGGGGAGATAGTTATTATCCCATCAAAGTCACCTTATATCCACACTCTGTGTCCATATATAGTCTTTCTAATTGCTCTTATAATAATAAAATTAAGTTTCAAATACTATTTTGCCATATAGAAAAATAAACAATTTAACCTATTGAATTTCCTATGTTTTCTCTTTCTTGTTTCTTTTTTTTTTTTATATTTAGGGTAAGGGTTAGGGTTAGATTTGTATGTTTCCCTTGAGTCTTGTATATGAAGGTCAGTTTTTTTTTTTTTTTATTCAGTTTTGGTCTTTTAATTAGAAATGCTTGAAAGTCCTCCATTTTTATTAAATATCCATTTCCCCTACCGAAAGCTAATATTCAATTTTG
Organism: Antechinus flavipes; assembly: GCF_016432865.1. Taxonomy (NCBI): domain Eukaryota; kingdom Metazoa; phylum Chordata; class Mammalia; order Dasyuromorphia; family Dasyuridae; genus Antechinus; species Antechinus flavipes. The sequence goes on from NC_067400.1 coordinate 458,181,692, forward strand.
CTGGATAGGTGTTTGGTTGTAATCCTAACTCCTTTGCTTCCTAGTATATCATATTCTAAGCCTCTAGTTCTTTAATGTGGAAACTGTCAAAATTCTGTCTAATCCTGATTGAACTTATATGATATTTGAATTGTTTTTTCTTGGCTGCTTGCAATATTTTCTCCTTGAACTATGAACTCTGAAATTTGACTATGATGTTCCTTGGAGTTTTCATTTTAAAATTTCTTTTGGGTGATGATCAGTGAATTCTTTCAATTTCTTTTTGTCCTCTGTTTCTGATATATATCAGGGAAGGGTTTCTTTTCTTTCTTTCTTTCTTTCTTTTTTGATAATTTCTTGAAAGATGTCCAGTTTTTTTTTTTTATTGATTCCCTTGATAACTTTGAATTTCTGTTTTTCTAGTTTATCTCCCTCTCTATCATGCACCATTCTTTTCTTCCTCATAAGTGTTTTATTTCTGATCATTCCTTTGCCCAATATTCCTTTCCTTTTATTAGTCCTTTCTAATATCCCCATCCTTTTTTCCTATAGGATAGGATAAATTTCTAAATCCAACTGAATGTGTATGTTATTCCCTCTTTGAGCCAATTTTGATGAGAGTAAAGCTTAAACATCATCCATCATCTCCAACTCTCCATCTTCCCCTCCATTATAATAGCTCTTTCATGTCTCTTTTATGTGGGACAATTTACCCCATTCAATCTCTCCTCTTCTTCTTCTAATGCAATTTTTTCTCATTTCTTATTTTGATGGGGGAGATAGTTATTATCCCATCAAAGTCACCTTATATCCACACTCTGTGTCCATATATAGTCTTTCTAATTGCTCTTATAATAATAAAATTAAGTTTCAAATACTATTTTGCCATATAGAAAAATAAACAATTTAACCTATTGAATTTCCTATGTTTTCTCTTTCTTGTTTCTTGGGTAAGGGTTAGGGTTAGATTTGTATGTTTCCCTTGAGTCTTGTATATGAAGGTCAGTTTTGTTTTTTTTTTTTAATTCAGCTTTGGTCTTTTAATTAGAAATGCTTGAAAGTCCTCCATTTTTATTAAATATCCATTTCCCCTACCGAAAGCTAATATTCAATTTTGCTGGATAGGTGTTTGGTTGTAATCCTAACTCCTTTGCTTCCTAGTATATCATATTCTAAGCCTCTAGTTCTTTAATGTGGAAACTGTCAAAATTCTGTCTAATCCTGATTGAACTTCTATGATATTTGAATTGTTTTTTCTTGGCTGCTTGCAATATTTTCTCCTTGAACTATGAACTCTGAAATTTGACTATGATGTTCCTTGGAGTTTTCATTTTAAAATTTCTTTTGGGTGATGATCAGTGAATTCTTTCAATTTCTTTTTGTCCTCTGTTTCTGATATATATCAGGGAAGGGTTTCTTTTCTTTCTTTCTTTCTTTCTTTTTTGATAATTTCTTGAAAGATGTCCAGTTTTTTTTTTTTATTGTTGTTGTTGTTTTGTTTTATTTGTATCATGGCTTTCAAGTAATCCAGTAATTCTTATATTATCTCTGCTGATTCTGTTTTCTAGGCCAATTATTTGTTTTTCCAATGAAAAGTTTCATGTTTTCTTTTCTTTTTTGATTTTGTCATATTTTGATATCTCAGAGTCATTAATTTACACTTGTTCAATTCTAATTTTTAAGGAATTATTTTCCTCAGGGAACTTCTGTAATTGCTTTTCTGTTTGGCTAATTCCCTTTTTTCTTGATAAGATTTTATATATCTTTTTCTATGCTATGGACTCTTTTCCCACCATGATTCTAATTAAGTTATTCTCATTGCATTCCCCATTTTTCCTTCTATTTCTTTAATTTGCTTTTTAAAATCCTTCTAAAACTGTTATAAGATTTCTTTTTGGGCCTAAAACCAAATTACATTTTTCTTTGAAGATTCACATGTAGCTGTTTCGACACTATTTTCTTTTTGTGAGTTATGCTTTGATCTTCCCTTTCACTACATAGTAACTTTTATAGCCAAGTTCCTTTTTGGGTTGTTTTTTTGCTCATTTTTTTTCCTCCAATTTTTTGAGTTGGTGTTTTTCATGTGAAAGTTGGTTTTACACTGTCCCAAGCTTTTTGTGCTAAGGTTCTGGTTCTTGCTTTCTCTGGAGGGTAGGCTTCCTTCTGACTCATGGGGGGGAGGAGGACTTCCTGTTGGCCTCCCCTAGGTGCAGGATTTAGCTCCTGGGGTAGAACCTTGCTTCTACATTGCTATGGTAACAGAGCCTCTCTACTTGCAGACCCTGAAGAAGTAATTTTGATGCTGCATTGGCTTATTCTAGTGGGTGGTGTGGTGGGATGGGTCTTTACTGTGCTGCCCAGACTGGTCACTTTTTTTTTGACTGCTGACTTGCAGGAGCAAAGCCTTACTGATGGATTGCCCCAGGCTTGGAAACTTGCTGTGGCCCTCTGTTGTGATGCTGGCTGCTGCTGCTCTTGAGTCTTGCTCCTCTCCTACTTCAATGAAACAGAACTTTTTTGCCAGGTTGATAAGCTGTGTTCCTGTTCCTAGATCAATACTAAGGTTGTTCTCTAGTTTTTTTGGTTTTTGAGGGTTCCTTCCTTACTTTGCCATTTTGGCACCAAAAATCCCATTTAAAATTTTCAAAGAAAAGTTAAATGAATTACAGGTGAAGATAGATAGCAGTAGTATAATAGTAATTTGATCTTCCCCTATCAAAATTAGATAATTCTAACAAAAAAAATAAGAAAGAAGTGAAAGAAATTAAGGAAATGAATAATCTTAGACAAATTTGATATGATAGATAATGAGATAGTTGGATGAAAATAAAAAGGAATATACCTTTTTCTCAGTGATTTATGGTACTTTTACAAAGACTGACCACATATTAGTATATAAAAATATTATATTAAAAAGCAGAAATATTAAAAATATCCTTTTTAGATCACAATGCAATAAAAGTTACATTTAACCAAGGACAAAGGGAACATTTTTGAAATGGAAAAAATTGGAGATTAAACAACCTAATCTTGAAGAATGAGTGAGGGAAAGAACAAATCATAAGAACAATTAATATTTTCAATAAAAAGAATGACAATATTGAGATAACATATCAGACCCTATGGGATGCAGCAAAAGCAGTGATTAAAGGAAAAATTATATCTCCAAATGCTTAAATCAATAAAATAGAAAAAGAGCAGACTAATGAATTAAGCACATAATTTAAAAAATCTACAATGAGAACAAATTATAATTTCTAAACACTAAATTGGAAATCCTAAAAATTAAAGGTGAAATTAATAAATTTAAGATTAAGAATAAAAATAGGAGTTGATTTTGTGAAAAACAAATAAAATAGACAATTAGTTGATTTGATTTTAAAAAGGGAGAAAAATACCAATCATTAGCATTAAAAATGAAGTGAGTATATCACAAATGAAGATTAAATTAAAGTAATTATAAGATCTTATATTGCCTAATTACATGCCAATACATTTAAATAATTGAAGTGAAATGGAAGAATATTCACAAAAATATAAATTGCTTAAGTTAGCAGAAGAAGAAATAGATTATCTAAATAGACTTCTAGAAAAAGAAATTGAACAGGTCATAAATGAGCTTCCTAAGAGAAAAGCATCAGGACTGCATGGACATATAAGTGAATTCTACCAAACATTTAAAGATCAATAAATTTCAATATTTCATAAATTATTTGGAATAATAGGTTAAAAAAGGGATCCTACCTAAAACTTTTATAAAACAAATATGAAACTGATACCTAAAGCAGGAAAAGTAAAAACAGAAAAAAGGAAATTATAGACCAATTTCATTCATGAATATGGATGGATGCAAAAATCCTAAATAAAATGCTAGCTAAACATTATTATATTAAATAATATAATTTAATTATATTATTATGATCAAGTAGGATTATATTAAGAATGCAGGGATAGTTTAACATATGGAAAACTAGTAACATAGTTGATTACATTAATAATAAAAATTTTAAAAGTCATATGATTATATCAATGGATAAAGAAAAAGCTCTTGAAAGGTAGAGCCAAGATGGTAGATAAAGACAGGAATTTACCCAACCTCTCCCAAATTGTTCCAAATTCCTTTAAATAATGAGTCTAGAGAAATTTTAGAGCATCAGAACACCCCAAAAAGATGGAGTAGAAGATTCTCCAGCCAAAAACAATTTAGAAGGTCAACAGAAAAAAATCTGAGATGCTAGAGCGGGAGCCCAGAATATAATTCCAGTGCAGGCCCTGCAGCACATCCCAGCCCAAGTTTCAGCTCTACCTCAGTCATGATCCTGCACCAGTAAAGCAGGAACTTTGAATCAGCAGCAGTACTGATGGCTTCCAGACTTCTCAGCCCAGAGACACCAAAGAGAACTTGAAAGGTCAGCAGAAAAGGTCTGTGGCAACAGGAAACAACAGAAATGGCTGTTTCTAAACTTCTCAGCCCAGAGACACCAAAAATTATTTGGAATGTTGGCAGGAAAGATTTGTCAATAGGATTAGAGAGCTTTGAGAAACTAAAGAGTGAGCATGAGCAGTGGTGGCAGTGGCAGCTTCCTGAGACCTCAGCTCTCTTTATTAACACAGAAGATGGACTTTTGCTTTAGCACACTAGATCTTACTGCTACAGTGGGGCAGGACATTCATAACAGCTCCAAGCAGAAAAAAGTGCTTGTTGTCAGATACCTAGAAGGATCTCTGAAAAAAGTTGTACCAAACTATTGAAACTTGGGACAATGCACTCTCTACTTTGGAAGTGGAGCCCTACTTTAACAAAGAGTTAAAAGCTGAGCAATAGGCTTAGGAAAAAAAGCAAAAAATACAAAAGGTTTCTGACCATAAGAAGTTACTATGGTGACAAGGAATATCAAAATACACATTCAAAAGAAGATAACAAAGTCAAAGCTCTAATATCAAAGCCTCTAAGAAAAGTAAGAATTGGTCGCAGGCTATGGAAGAGTTCAAAAAAGATTTTGAAAATCAAATAAGAGAGCTAGAAGAAAAGTTAGGAAGAGAATTGAGAGCGATGCAAAAGAAAATACAAAAAAAAAGCTAATAAGAAAAGAATGCCTTGAAAAGCAGAATTAGCCAAATGGGGAAGAAGGTACAAAAACTCACTGAGGTAAATAATTCTTAAAAATTGGAATTGAGCAAATGAAAGCTAATGACTTTATGAGAAATCAAGATACAGTAAAGCAAAAAAAAAAAAAAAAATTTGAAATACCTAATTGGAAAAACAACTAATCTGGAAAATAGATCCAGGAGAGATAATTTAAAAATTTTTGGTCCATCTGAAAATCATGATAAAAAAGATCCTGGACATCATTTTTCAAGAAATTATCAAGGAAAACTGTTCTGATAGTTTAGTATTAGAGGCTAAAATAGAAATTAAAAGAAACCACTAATCACTTTCTCAAAGACATCCCAAAATGAAAACTCCCAGGAATATTATAGCTAAATTCCAGAATTCCCAGGTCAAGGAGAAAATATTGCAAGCATTCAGCAAGAAAGAATTTGAATATAATGGAGCCACAGTCAGGATCAGCAAAACTGAGTATAATTCTTCAGGAGGAAAGATGAAAATTCAACAAAATAGAGGATTTTCAAGCATACCTGATGAAAAGATTAGAGCTAAATAGAAAATCTGATTTTCAAATACAGGAGTCAGGAAAAACATAAGGAGATAATCAGGAAAGTGATACCATAATAGGACTCAATAAGATTTATCTGTTTACATTTCTACTTGGGAGAATGATATTTGTACCTCATTAGAACTTTCTCATCACCTCCTCTCTGAACCACAGCTGGATATCAAAAACCTAATTATATTCTGCAGCCCTTGCCTGTTATCCAGTATTGTTGTGGAAGCATCCCAAATCTTGTGGAAATACCCATTTTAAACAGCTGCTTCTATTCACATAGACTCACTCACTAATTCAGATCCTTTGCCTTGGGCATTCTCTTTTTTTATGGGGACGTCTGATTGCTTGACACTGAGGATTGTGTCATTCAAATAGCTACATCTGCCAGGATTTGTCATCACTGTCCTCAGGTACTACAATCTCTCTGTGGGAATCTCCTTATAGAGTGACTGTGGGTGCTCATCTCTCTGAGAGCAACTTTCCCAATTTCTCACTGATTTAGGGTAATTGTAGAACCAAACCTATCCCTACTGGAGTCCCACATCCAGACAATTTACAAATCAATGGGAATCTGCATTCTTTAATCACCTGGAAAGCCACACACACACACACACACACATACACACACACACACCCAAGATTTCTCTGACTCATATTTTCTCGGTTTCCACACAATTTCATTATTTTCTTATCATTCCTTTCTCTTATCAGAGACTCTTTTTACTTTTAATGCATTCCACAAATCCCTACTCTTTTATGTGGACTGAATCATCCACCTCCACAAAAAGCCCATGTTGCCAAGTTGAGAATCCCAAGGTAAGGCAGACAGCTGTGCAGGCAGGAGGCTGATTTCCTGCAGCTGTCTGCAAAGCTTAATGATCTCCCAAGACTAGAATAAAGCAACAAGAAGGTCTCCTGAGGTTACTGATCTTTTAGTGTCTTTTGGCATCAGGTCAAGAGCGCTGTTTTTTGCATGTGTTTGTGACAAATTATGAAGCAGCTACTGAGTAGTGAAGTAGAAACTAGTTATGTTTGTGATTTGTGGTGGGTGTGGATGTGTGTGTGTGTGTGTGTGTGTGTGTGTGAGAGAGAGAGAGAGAGAGAGAGAGAGAGAGAGACAGAAAGAGAGACAGAGAGAGACAGAGAAAGGCAGAGAGAGAGGCAGAGAGACACACACAGAGAGACAGAGAGATAGAGAAACAGAGACAGAGACACACACACATACAGACAGAGAGAGAGACAGAGAGACAGACAGAGAGAGACACACAGGAGAGAGAGAGACACACACACAGAGACAGAGACAGAGACAGTGACAGCGAGACAGACCCAGAGAGACACAGAGAGAGACAGAGACAGAGAGAGACACAGAGAGAGACAGAGAGACAGAGAGAGAGACAGAGAGAGAGACAGAGACAGACAGAGAGAGACAGAGACACTCAGAGAGAGACACAGAGAGAGACAGAGAGAGAGACAGAGAGACAGAGAGAGACAGAGATACACACAGAGACAGAGAGTGAGAGAGACAGAGACAGACAGAGACAGAGAGACAGAGACACAGAGAGAGACTGAAAGAGACAGAGAGAGAGAGAGAGAGACACACACACACACACACACACACACACACACACACAGAGAGAGAAAGAAGCGAGAGAGAGAGCAAGAGAAAGCGAGAGCGAGAGTGAGTGAGGAAGAGAGAGAGAGAGAGAAGATATAGGAGGTAAGGAGGTCATGTGAAATTTCATAATTTTAAATGCCTTGTAATAGGGCTTGTGCCTGAATCTTCCAGATAACGGAGGGGTATAAGGATCAGGGCTAACTCTGAATGAAGGCATTTTCTTCCTGTTTGTCTGGCTTTAGAGAGAAGGTATGAGTCTTGGGCTGCCCTATCATGCAGTAATTCCTATAAAGAAACAATAATTGTTTAAAAAATTGGTCTTGTACCATTAATCTGAATGGATATTTTTCTGAGTTCCCTGTGTTCTTAGTATCAAAAAGAGACCACTCAATTAAGCCAAGTTAAACCAAAAAGCAGTCAGTAAATGTTTACTTTATGTTAGGCATGGTGTTAAACTCTGAGAATATGAAGAAAATCATAGCAAATATGTTTCCCTACCTTCCATATGTCTAGCCCCGAATCACAGTTACAACAGTCATCAGACAAAGTAAATCAATCAGTCAACAAATATTTTTTAGGAGGTCACTATGGACCAGGCCCTGTGCTAAGTGCTATGGATGCAAAGAAAGGCAAAAGCAATATTTGCCTTCAAAGTGATCCCATTCTAATTGGGGAGGCAAGCAAACAACTTTATACATACAACATATATACAATGTAAAGGAGAGAAAATTGTATATGTACTTGCAAGAAGACCTTGAGCTTGGAGTGTGAACTCAAGAGCAATAAACTTATGATATGGGGGACCGTATCATAATTATTACTAGCATAATCAAAATGTTCTGGCTACACTTTTATAGCCCCATGAGGATCATCAACAATTTCAGATAGTTGTATAAATGCTGTATGTTCTTTGAATAGCTCTCTGCTTTTTCCCAGGGTTTTCAGCCTTACTACTGGGAATAGGATCAAGACTGTGAAGGAAGGAAAGCAAAGATTAGCCAGAACTACTATACAGGCATGTGGGAAGGGGCAGAAATTGAAGAACTTAATCTTTTGACAGAAAGATTTAGAATACAGTATGAGACATATTGTTGTATGCAGCCAATGAGGGAATTTGTTTTGCTTCACTATGCATGTTTTTACAAGAAATTTTTTTCTTTTCTTTTAATGGAAGTGAGAGAAACTGTATTTCAGTTCATTAAAAAAAAAACACACAATTACTTTTAAATAGTGAGATGAGGTGGGCTACAAGTATGGAGTGTTGAATGCATTTCCAGATGAAATCATTGTACTATTAGTTTTTCGAAAATTCTTTTATTTTGTTGCAAGATAGCTTTTATGACATGGGAATAAGCTAGGAATGTTTGAAGTGTTTTGTTAAAATTAAATTAAGTAGGGGAAATTTGGAAGCATAAGAATATGATCAAAGAGAGGGAACTCAGAATTAAGAGTAGAAGTTTGGATGATGGTAAGGCCTAAGCTGAAACCATTGGAGGTGATGGAAGTTGAAGAAATTGATGAACTGAGAGGCCATTATGGAATATTAAAGTCACCACAAATAAGGATCAGGTCTGGAATGGGAAGTGATGTTGGGATGTACTAAATGCATTGTAAAAGGAAGAAAAAGGACCTAGAGCTTAACTAATGACATTGATAAGGATCCGGATAACATCATGCAATCAAGTAATATGAACTTTAAAGTTTTTATTTGTCTTCTGATAGTGAATTCAGTGATGTAAGAGTAATAAACAGCAATAACAATATTGTTGTAAGAACTTTGAATGAATAAGTCATTTTAATTACTATAAATATCCAAATTAACTACAAAGAACATATAAAGGAAGATACTATCTTTTAAAGGGATCAGGAAGGACAGAGTTAAAAAAAAACCTGTTAGGAGAGAAGATAAATTAAGACATAAGCAGGATGGTATAATTTAGACAACATATGCTACAGGATAATGTATGATGGAGAGATCAATTTTCATTGTATTGGGGGACAATAGCTATATGGTGTAGTGGATAGAATGTTGAATTCAAATTGGGTTTCAGACACTTCCTAACTTTGTGAGCTCTGGAAAAGTCACTTAACTTCTGTCAATTTCAGAGTTTTTTTAATTTGCATTTGTCTAATAAATAGTTATTAAGGACATTTTTTCATATGACTTTAGATAGCTTTGATTTTTTTCTTCTGAAAGCTGCTTGATTATATCTTTTGATCACATCAATTTTTTTTAATTTGAGAGATAATTTAAGAATTACTGAACCACTTGAAAGCCATGATCAAAAAAAGAGCCTGAACAGCATCTTTCAAGAGATGATTAAGGGAATCCTGATATCCTAGAACCACGGGGTAAAATATCATTGAAAGAATCTACTGATCACCTGAAAAAGATCCTAAAATGAAAACTCCAAGGAATGTTATGGCCAAATCACAGCATTATCAGGTCAAGAAGAAAATGTGGTAAGCAGTCAGAAAGAAATAATTCAAACATCAAGGATTCATAGTCAGGCTTATACCAGACCTAGCTTCTACATTAAAAGATCAGAAGGCTAGGAATATGATATTCCAGAAGGCAAAGGAGCTTGGATTGCAACCAAGAATCACCTACCCAGAAAAATTGAGTATAATCTTTCAGGAGAAAAGATGGGTATTCAGTGAAATAGTGGACTTTCAAACTTTCATGATAAAAAGACCAGAGCAGAACAGAAAATTTGATTTTTAAATATGACTCAGGAGAAACATAAAAAAGTAAACAAGAAAGAAAAAATATGTTATTTAATAATATTTAATTGCTTACATCCCTACATGGGGAGATGATTGTTGTAACTTCTGATAACTGTATCTCTATTAAAGCAATTAGGAGGTATGTACATAGATAGAGGCTATGCATATAAGATGATGTGATGATATAAAAATTAAGGAGTGAAAAAAAAAGATTGTACTGGAAAAAGAGGAAAGGGGGAGAAAGAATATGATAAACAACATCCTATGAAGAGATGCAAAAGATCTATTATAGTAGAGGGAAAGAAGGTATGGGTAAACATTATTTGAACATTATTCTCATCAGATTTGGCTCAAAGAGGGAATAAGATATACACTTGGATGGATATAGAAATTTATCTAATTCTATAGGGAAGTAGGAGGGGAAAGGGAAAAGAAAAGGGAGAAGACCTGATAGAAGGCAGAAATAGGAGAGAAAGGGGGGCTGACTGAAGGAGGTGGTGGTTAGAAGTAAAACACTTGTGAGAAGGGACAGGGTAAAAGAAAAATGGGTGCCCATTATCACCATTATAATGTTCAGTATAGCAATAGAGAAAAAATAAATCAAAGGAATTAAAATAAGCAGTGAGGAAACAAAATCATCACTCTGCAAATGATGTAATAGTATACTTAGAGAATTCTAGAGAAAGCATTAAATACTACTTGAAATAATTAAGAACTTTTTTTAAAGTTGTAAGATATAAAAATGAACATTTCTATACATTACTAATGAAGCATAGCAACAAGAGATAGGAAGAGAAATTCTATTTAAAATAATTTGGAGTCTTCTTGCCAAGACAATTGAGGAATTATATGAACACAATTACCTAACACTTTTAACACAAATAGAGTCATATCTAAACAATTGAAAAAATAGTAATTGTTTATGGATAGCCAGACCTAATATGTTAATAATGACAATTCTATCTAAATTAATTTACTTATTCAATATCATACTGATTAAATTATCAAAATTATTTTATGGAGATAGAAAAATAGTAACAAAATTTATCTAGAAGAACAAAAGATCAAGAATATTAAGGGAAATAATAGGGGAAAAAGGGTCTAAAACTATGTCCAAAACTATATTATGAAACAGCAATTATTAAAGCTATATGGTACTGGACCAGTGCAACAAATTTGGAATAAAAGACACCTTAGTAAATAATAACCTACTGCTTGATAAACCCAAAGATTTTTATTTATGGGATAAGATTTTGACAAGTAGTTGACAAAAACTGATTAGAAACCTAGAAAATAGTATAATAAAAATTATGAATAGAATTACATCTCACATCCTATACCAACATAAGGTTAAAATAGGTGCATGTTTCAGACATAAAGGGTGATAAGCAATTAGGAGAGCAAGGAATAATTTACTTGTTAGATCTATGGAGAAGAAGAAGAAAATGTGGTGAGTTCAAATGTTGGAGTTCTTGTTCTTCTTTAAAATATTATAAAAGTTCTCTCTGGGTGCCTTCCCTGGAATCAGGATTTTGTTGGTCTCTGTTCGGGCGCCAAAATGTGGTGAGCTTTTTCTTCTCAAAACTCAGCCAGGTGATAAAAGTTCAGATCTTTTATTATCTCCAATATAGCCCGGTTAGCTTAGAGGCCTATCTCTCTGCTTGGTTCCAAGAGCTCCCTCCGAATGTCACCAAATCCAAAGGTCTGGTCCTTCAGCCTCTGCCTCTGCTTTCTTCTGCCTCCAACAAGCACAGAGATGGAATGAATCTCTTGTTTCCTTCACTTGGGGCTCGGCTAGCTTTCTGGTGAGTCTTTCAGACCAGCTTGGTCTCAGTGGGGGGCGTGCAGGAGCCCAGCCACCTACTACAGTGGTGTGAGATGAAGATGAATCTGGTTGTCCACTGAACTCTCGACAAAACAAGAGATAGAAAACATTATGAAATGCAAAATGGATAATTTTGATTACATTAAATTAAAAAAGTTTTGCACAGACAAAATCAATGTAAACAAGATTAGAGGGGAAGCAGAAAGCTGAGAAACAATTTTTATAGGCAGTGTTTCTGATAAAGGATTCATTTCTTTTTTCCCCTTTTTCTAATAGTATTTTATTTTTCCAAATACATGTGAAGATAGTTGGAAGATAACTTGTATTCTTATAAACTCAAGTCAATTCTCTATATATTTAAGAAATAATAAATAAATGCCTCATTTCTAAAATATATAGAGAACTGACTCAAATTTATAAGAACACAAGAATTACAAGAATATAAAATCTATAGAGAAATGAATCAAATTTATAAAAATACAGATTTATAATACAAACCCCCAATTGATAAATGGTTAAAAGATAAGAATAGACAATTTTTAGATGAAGAAATTAAATCAGATCTATAGTCATTTGAAAAAAAATGCTCGAAGTCACTACTGATTAGAAAAATACAAATTAAAACAACTCTGAGGTATCTCCTCACATTTGCTCCTCAAGTTGCTAATATGACAGAAAAGGAAAATGATAATGTTGGAGTTACGGGGAAATTGTATTGTTGGAGGAATTATAAGCTGATCTAACAACTCTGAACAGTAATTTGACCAAAAGACTATAAAACTGCATACTCTTTGCTTCAGTAATAACACTACTTGATCTGATTCCCAAACAGGTCATAAAATTGAGAAAAGGACCTACACATACAAAAATATTTATACTAACTCTTTTTGTGATGATGAAGGATTGGAAATTTAGGGGATATCCATCAATTGGGAAATGGCTGAACAAGTAATATTGGAATGGAATACTAATGTTCTATAAGAAATGATGAGTAGACATATCTCAGAAAAACCTGGAAAGATTTAGATAAACTTATGCTTATAAAGTGAGCAGAACCAGGAGAACACTGTGTCTAGTAACAGCAGTGTTGTGTGATAATCAACTATGATAGACTTAGATCTTCTCTGCAATGCAATAATCCAAGACAATTCCAAGGGACTTGTGATCAAAAATGATAATTACATCGAGAGAAAAAACATTGATTCTGAATGCAAATGGAAGCATACTATTTTCATATTTTGTGTGTTTTTCTTTCTCATAGTTTTTCACTTTTGTTTTGTGTCTTCTTTCACAACATGACTAATATAGTAATTAGTTAACATGATTGTACATGTACAACTTATATCAGATTGCTTGCTGATTTGGAGAGGGGGAAGAATAGAAAAGAGGGAAACAATTTGGAGCTCAAAATTTTCCAAAGATGAATGTTAGAAACTATTTTTACATGTAACTGGAAAAATAGAATACTATTAATTAAAAAAAATTATTAAAAAAATACTATGAGAAATGGTGAGCAGACAGATTTCAAAAAAACCCTAAATTTACATGAACTGATGCTGAATCAAGTGAGCAGAACCAAGTGAACATTGTACATAGTAACAGAAACATTTTATGATGATTAACTGTGAATGACTTAGATATTCTCAGGAATACAATAATCCAACACAATCCTGAAAAATGTATGTTGAAAAATCCTACCCACCTCCAGAAAAATATAAATGCAAGGTTGAAATGTATTTATTAAACTTTATTATTCTTTTTGTGTGTATTTTTTCAGTTGGCTAATATGAAATTTTTTACATGATTGCACCCGTTTAATCTATATTAAATTGCTTGCTTTCTCAAGAAGGTGGGAAAATTGGTCAGGAGATGAAGAATTTGCAAATTGAAATGTTAAAAAAGCAAATTTTTACATTTAATTGAAACAAAATAAGATAAAAATTATGCTCTATCTACTGTACCACCTAGCTGTCCCTTTAATTATTTTTTATTGGATAAAAACTCATATGTTTTTGATGTTAAGCTTTTTGACAGTGTCAGAGACTTAAGTGGCAAAAACTCTCTTCTGTATTTTAAGTAGTTTTGGCAACTGAGAGGATGGGACCTACTCTATCTCCCGAAACAGTTGCCAGGTCCCATCTCCACAAGTTTGCTTATCTGGTTATAACTCTGGAGCTAAGTATGTATTAGGGAGGCTGATAAGCTATGCTTCTCATGCATTGTTAATAGTATATGGGGCTCATGGCACCATTTCTTTGCTTTATCACTGGTACCACTCATGTCCAAGATCTCTCTTGCCTTTTCTTTCTCTTGCCTCTTTCACCATCTATAATATGTCCGTTTAGAAATACTGCTGCTGTATTTTGAAAGAATATTTGTGGGTATGACAATTAAACTACTGAATTTTAATACTACCAAAAAACCCTATGTTCTTGGGTATCAGTAAAATAGATACAGGTAAACTAGAGTTCTTTATTGCTGCCCAACTATTCTGTCTCAGCACCCCTGCCAGTTTTATGATGAAAATGAGTAGTGTGTGAGCTTAGTAGCACTGAAGTGATATATAATGCCAAGCCATTTGCAGAAAAGAGACTCATCTGTGTATGCATGAGACAGAAGAGAATTATTGAGATGTCACGATAATTCAGCATGACTGAATCCTGTTGTTGAGCATAGGATACCTTATTGAGAGTTGGGAAATTTAACAAGTCTTATTTGCCCATAAACTCCAACAATCTGCTTCAGGGAAACTTCAATAGCCTGTAGCATCCTTTGAATCAATATTTTTTTTAGAATAGTAAGGTATGATAACATTTTACCACATGAGTGAGGTAAATGTAGACCCATAGTGATAAATTTTAATGTCTGGCAATCTATGTGTTGCAGATATAAGATACATTTTCACTGTATATAATTTTCATATGGAATAAGTTAATGATGGAAAAGACAGATAATTTTTTTGCAAGAATGAAAAGATATCAACTGAAGATGTAAAATAAAAAACACTGTTACAGGTGAAATTAGTGGGAAAATAATGTTTAATTATAAGAATTACCATTCTGTGTATATGAAAAAAGCTTTCAAATGGAATTTGAGGAGTTTTGAAAAGTAAATGAATTGTGGTATAAATCAAATAATATTCTGAACAATGTAGAAAATGCCTCACTTATGTTTACATAGTTTGATGATTTAGAGTCAATTTTTTTCATTTATTAAAAAAAACACAGAAATGTCTGTTTAAAGAAACACAGGACCCAAATTTAGTGAGTTTTAGTGAACACTTGATTTTTAGCATCTCCTGGAACTGGATAAAGGAACTTTGCTCTCTGCTGCCACCTCTGAGTTAAAAAGGAAAAACAGAGAAGGCTTTATAGCAGCTTTCCAATCCGTTGTGTGGACTAGGTTTATCTGTCTGGTTTAACAAGGGGACCTCTGGCAAATAGCCATAACGTCCATAAATCTATTTCAGCAAAAAACCCTGAAATTTATACCAAACTTATTACAGTAAAGGAATGCAGGATAAATTTATCAAAAGAAGGCAATAGCATTAAAGAGCAGTTAACAGTAAAGGCTTCCAGGATAGAAGAATATTGGGAAGGAACATCTCAAAGCCATATAAACTGACAAAAACTCATAGTCAATAGAAAACTGGTCTTAAGCAAAGTCTGTCCTGGAATAAATAAACAAGCTTGTAACTTTCTAGCACAATGGTCCAGAGACATCTGTAGCCTGCAAGTCTTTGTTTTCAGAGGCTGCAAGATTGAAGGACACCTCGACCTACCCCAAGAAAGACCTGGAGAATGCCTCAGGATGGAGACCCTGGAAACCCTGGTGAGCTGCAATGACGAGAGTGCCATAGCAAATCTTAAATCAGGAGAACCCAGGACCAAGGATTCTGGGATTCCTAATACTGCTCTGAGATGTCATAAAGACCCCTGAAGATTCAGTGCTCTGAACTTCACAGATCCATGGGGAGCAAAAACTGAAGAGGTGAAGGTCAGACTAACTATCCTTCCCAAAAATGCAATAAAGACTAGTGTCTGGGCCTTCAGGGGAAGAGATGAGTAAATCAAAGAAAATATTTTCAAAAATTACTCTACATTTAGAGATCCCCAAAGAAGAAGCAAGTGATTTTATAACTACAAGCAATGACTCAAAAGAAAAAATGGATTTTCCATAAGGACTACATGAATATATAGAAAAAATGAAGCATAAGATAAATGAATAAAACTCTGGAGGAATTAACTGGAAGTAGAATAAATAACTTACAATGGAAAATGATAAACCTTACCCAAGAAACAAATATCTAGATAATTAGGATAGACCAAACAGAAATTTATGCCTTCATGAGACAGAAATAATAGAACAAAATCAAAATATTGAGTAGACAACATGAAAATATCTTTGTATGTATTAATGCAAAGATATTTGGGCATTAAAATTAATGCAAATATATCTTTAATTTTATGGATAAGGAAACTGAAGTTGAGAGGTTTTGATTTGCCCAAGATACTATCAGGAGATTTGAACCCAAGATTCTTGACACTAAGAATAATACTAATTCCAGCAAATCATGCTACTGGATGCTGATGCTAGAATGTCTGCATATTTCAGAAAAAATGACTTGCCTTCTAACTGATGATAGATGAATGATTTCCTCAGGTCAGGTGCCTCTCTACTAACAATTTAGATCACCACCATATATGCCCTTTGTATGACAATTTTGTTTTTGTCCATGTTTTCCTTCATAGAACACCAGTTCTTTCTCTTGTTCTTTCGGTATCTTGTTGACACCAGTGTATCATTAGGGATCTCCAAATGTCATCTCTTATTCTTGTTATACAACCCACCTACTTCTTTGATCTTAATACATCCTTTGTTTTTCTTCTTGTACATGGTTTCTAGAGGAAGTTAGATAACAGAGTGGATAGAGTGCCAGTCTTGTTGTCAAAGGTAACTGAGTTCATATCTTTTGTCAGAAACTTACTAGTTTTACAATTCTTGGGCAAGTCATTTACTTCTGTTTACTTCAGTTACCTCATCTACAAAATGAGCTGCACAAAGAAATGGCAAACTATTCCAGTATTTTTTGCCAATAAAACCCCAAATGGCATTAAAGAATAGGACATGTCTGAAGAGACACTCATAGTTTGTTATTACACTACAGGGCAATACTATGTATTGATGCTTTTCAAGAATCATTACACAGTTCTTCAGATGTTGGGAAATTTTGATTCTTTTCCCCCTCAATAATGTTTTATTTTTCTAAATACATGTAAAGACAGTTTTCAACATTCATTTTTGTAAAACTCTGTGTTCCAAATTTTTTTCTTTTCCTCCTCACTTCTCTCCTCTATCCTTTTAAACATGTTTCCATATTTGTCATGTTGTGCAAGAAAAACCATAACCAAAGGGGAAAAAACATGAGAAGGAAAACAAACAAACAGGTAAAAATACTAAGCTTTGATCTACATTCAGTCTCCATAGTTCATTAACTGGATATATTGGCATTCTCCATCTCAAGTCTATTGGAATTGCCTTAAATCACCACATTGTTGAGAAGAGCCAAGATCATCACATAATCTTGCTGTTACTGCATACAATGCTCAGCATCAGTTCAGGTAAGAAAATCAGGCTTTTCTGAAATCAGCTTATTCATCATTTCTTATAGAACAATAATATCTATTAACTTCATATACCATAATTTATTCAGCTATTCCCCAACTGACAGGCATCCACTCCATTTCCACTTTCTTGTTACTATAAAAAGAGCTGCTACAAACATTTTTGCACACGTGGATCCTTTTCCCTTTTTATTATCTCTTTGGAATACAGATCCAATAATGCTGGAGTAAAGCTCTTTGGGGATAGTTACAAATCACTCTCCAGATTGGTTGGATTAGGAAATTTTGAGATTCTTGATCTCATATTATCATGTTCTATAACTTTTAGTCATGTAATATCAGTCTATGAAATCTACATGTTGCAACCCCCATTAGAACATAATCCCCTTGTGGGAAGGGACTGTTTTTTGCCTTTCTTTGTAGTCTTAGCACGTGGCACAGCGCCCTACACAAAATAAATGCTAGATAAATGTTTATTGACTAGCTGACCGATTAATTTTTTTTCTACAAGTAAAAGGCATGTGTTCATGGAAATTCCTGCTTTTGACCTAGGTTATACTTAATGGTCAAGTCTTATATCCTATCTAATTCAGAGAGTCTGTGGTTTGATAAAACTGCAGTATGATGAAGCAAAGAGAGATGAACCAAGTTGTTTTGGTGACCCATGATTGTAGAAGAGCTAATATATTAGAGTGGATAGAGAGCAGGGCTTCAAATACTGCTTCTGACACTGAATAGCTGTGTGACTGGGCAAATCACTTTACCTCAGTTTCCTCATTGGTAAAATGAGAAAATTTGGCTCTGTGGCCTCTAAGATCACTTCAACTTGATATGTGATCCTATAACCTACAATTTTAAATTTCATTGAGAGAATGATTGATCTTTTCTTGAATGGATTGAATGGATTAAAACTGAACCTAAGCTTGAATGAATTACTTCAGCCACAACTCTCCCTGAACTGGAGCCTGGCTTGAACCAGGGACTGTTTCCCAAGCCTATTTGGCTTTGTCAGCATTTTCATTAACCAGCTGGGGGGATTTGGGGGAGCAAAAGGAAGAGAGGATCCTTCTTACAGAACAAACCTGTAGAGGTCTATTGTGTCTAGGATGAAAAAATCTCAGTAGGGAGTAGGGCTTGGTTGCTAGGAGACAACACACTCCTCTGAGCTCAGGCAGGACTGGCTGTAATTGGAATCACACCATTGCATCAAGCAATCCCCCCTCCTCCCTTGCATTGGGGCTGCCCCCTGGGCCTGCCTTCTGCCAACATCTGCCAGCTTGTTCTTTAACTCAACCCTGCCCTCATCCCACTGGTGGGTCAGTGCAGCAGGTGAGCCTTTCAAAGATAAATGCTGTGTTTGGCATGGAAATTGGTGCATATGTAATTACTATCATCTTTTGCTCCATATTAGTTGCCAAACACCTGCATTAGAAGCATTCCCTTCCCTCCTCTTTAGACAGCCTAGGTCTCTTCTCTCTGTCAAACTTTACAGCCCTTCACAATTAAATGAAGCTTTTAATTCTCTCCTCTGCATGTTGGCCTTTCCCCATCCTCTTTCCTATGCTACAATTCTGTTTTTCCTTGCATATTTATTCCTTCCATACTGCTCATTTTTTAAACTCACCAGTTTATTGTTAGTCTTTTCTGCTCACAGCTTCTAGTTACTATCTGTGTGATCTTGGACATACCATTTAAACAATCTAGGCTTTACAGGATCATAGTTCTAGAGAGATAAGGGAACTCAGAAGCCACTTAGTTCAACCACTTCTTTTTATAGATAGAAGAATTGAACCTCAGGGGACTTGTCCAAGATCTCAGAAGCAGTAAGTACCATTGGCTGGATTTGAACTCCAGAGTCATTACTCTTTCCTCTGTAACCCAGTGCATCCTTAGTATCCTCCTTTATAGAATGGCAGAGAAGGGAAAAACATTTATTAAGCACCTAATATGTACCAGTCATTATGCTAAGAATTTTACATATATTATCTCATTTGATCCTCACAGCAACCTTGGGAGGTAGGTGATATCACCATTTTATAGTTGAAGAAACTAAAGCAAACAGAGTTTAAGTGTCTTGTCCAGGGTCCTGCAGCTAGTAAGTGTCTGAAGCTCTATTTAAACTCACGATCTCGTGCCCTGTCCACTGCACCACCCAGAGATAACAAAACTAGAATCTGACCTATTTTGCTGGACTTGTGTAAGGAAAATGATGTATGACAGAAAATGATGAAATAGATGCATGAACATCTATTATTGTTATCAGACCTGACTTGGATCTTATACATAATCTAATTAAAGACAGAATATGGATACAGAGATACAGATACAAAGAGACAGAGACAGACAGAGAAAGAGAGACAGAGAGATACACACAGACAGCAAGAGAAAGGGAAAGATACAGACAGTGAGAGAGAGAGAGAAAGAGAGAAAGTGAGAAAAACAGAGACACAGAGAGAAACATATAGAGAGACATAGAAACAGAGAGAGACAGAAAGAGACACAGAGGGAGAGACGGAGACAGAGACAGAGGCAGAATATGGACACAAAAAGAGGGAGGGAGAAAGGGAGGGAAGAAGGAGAGAGAAAGGGGGAGAGGGAAAGGGAGAAAGAGAGAGAGAGAGAGAGAGAGAGAGAGAGAGAGAGAGAGAGAGAGAGAGAGAGAGAGAGAGCTTTCCAATTTCAACCAACCAACACACCAGTAGGATTTGGCAATGCCTGCACTGTTCCATGTTTGTGTAATTATTTTGCACTTGTGGTTCTTCTGCAAAGAGGGAGGGAGGATTTCTGAGCATTTTCACCTGATCTCTCGCACTGTATTAGTTATGATCACATCATACTTGCTACCCAAATGTTCTGGAAACACTTAGCTTTGCATTTATTTTCTAACTCTAATCAGATTTTACTGTTTAAGACAAAGAGGAGCTGACTATCCAGGAAGAGGCTGGCTGTGAGAGCCTGCAGAAATAGTGGATGAGCTAAGCAATTCAATTCAATTCAATTCAACATGCAAATTCCGTGCCTACTCCCTGCTGTATTAGGCCAAAGAACACAAAAGACAATCAAGAAACCATTCCTGTCCTCAGAGAACTTAGAAGTGATGAGGTGAGTGCGGAAAGTGTCGGTGTATATAGAAAGGAGTGAAAATAAAATAAATACAAGGTTAGTTCTGGGGAATGTGCTAGGCAACAACAACCAAGGAAACTGAAAAACAGCTGACGGGTTGTTTTGTTTTAATGACTAAAAGGAGATTAGGTCCAACAACAAAAAATGCAAGCACAGTCTGTTTAAAGGAAGCATCAGGGAACAGTCTATAGAATATTCTTCTCCCCTTCCATAGTTGGTTTTCACTGCTCTATATTGTTTTTGCAAAGTAGCAGCTGGGTAGCACAGGGATAAAGCACTAGGTCTGGAGTCAGTACGATTTTCTTTCTGAGTTTAAATTAGACATTTGCTGGATGTGTGATCCTGGGCAAGTCATTTAATCTGCTTTGTCTATAACATAAATTGGAGAAAGAAATGGCAAACAACTCTGGTCTCTTTCCAATAAAATTCCAAATGGGATTCATGAAGAGTCAGACACATCTAAACAAAAACAAAATCCATTTTAGGTTGAAGAGGTATGAACTAAAGAACCTATACTATACCATAGGGTCAGACAGCAGAACATAAATAAGAAGCCTTGTAGAAAATGACAAGCATGCTTTGCAAAGGCAAGCTGGGACAGAGAAAGAAGCAGATGTATCCAAGGCTGAAACGAAAGAAAAATCACTGATTGCTTACCCATTCTTGCCAAGAGAGGGCAGAGGTGCCCACTTGTCATGTAATGACTATCCATGTTACAATGCATAAAAAGGTAATAAGCTGCCTGCAATCTCTGACCGTGGCTCACTGGGGTGCCCAGAAAGCCCAGGAAAAGAGAGATCTGTTAATAACAGTATTTAGTAAGTACTTTGTTCCAGGCAAAGTATGTAGACCAGTAGTTGCTAATACAGGGATTGGACCAGGATCTGTGATTTCACTGACGTAGGGAACTTCCTAGTGAAAAAAAACCCCTCTCTCAATGTATGTGGGCACCTGTTTTTCAACTTGAAATCTTACAGAGTTGAAGATCACACTGCAAGACCATATCTAGAGAGGGACTTGAACCCCATTCTTCCTGGCTCATTGCTCTGCTGCTTAAAAAAAAGTTAATTTGGTATTAAACCTGCAAAGACAGATTTTTTTTTTATTTCATTGTTTTCTGCACTTAGACACAATTTTAGGTACCATTGTTACGAAGCATCATTCTTAGGGAAATAGGGCATAGGCAGGAGTTTTAATAGCCAATTCCCATGAGATCAGCTTCTTATCTTGTAAGCACTTGAGGTTGTGGTTGTTGTGGATGTCCTTTTTGCTTTTCAGGGTACTGAATGGACTTCCTAGTGACTATTCCACTGTGGAAGATGGAAATGCTGCTACTTTCCTCTAGATTCTCAATAAATGTGTATTGAGTGATAAGGAAACTGATCAATATATTGGTACTGCATCTTCAAAAGAGCTATGACAGCCCCTCAGAATGGGCTGGAGGGCAAAGGAGAGATGTTAATTTATAGTCTGTAGGTCACACTCTGAAGAACACTTAACAAGACAATATAAGAGACAAGACATGTATGGAGTGCCAGATTCGGGAAAAACCAAGGTCAAATTCCTCCCATGACTCTTTTTTCCTTTTAATTTAGTATTTTGTTTTACCCCTGTTTACATGTAAAACAATTTTCAACATTCGTTTTTAAAATTGAGTTCTAAATTCTCTCCCTTCCCACTCATTTGATTGAGAAGACCAACAATCTGATACAGATTATACATGTGTTTTCATACAAAGCATATTTCCATATTAGTCATGATGTAAAAGAAAATACAAAACAAAATAAAAACCCAAGGAAAATAATGAAAGTCAAAAAATATTTCAATCTGTATTCAAGCACCATTATTTCTTTCTCTGGGAATAGCATTTTTCATCTTGAGTTTTTCAGAGTTTTCCTGGAGCATTATATTGCTGAGAATAGCTAAGTTATTCCCATCTGCATCTCATTAGTTGTGTGATTCTGGGCAAGTCACTTAACACAACTGTAAAATGAGCATTTCACAGGCTTGTTGTCAAAATAAAATAAGAAAATTCATGCAATATTCCTTTCAACCAAGTTATACGTTGTGTTACTCTTACTTTGTCCCAGCATAGCACCATTAAATTATTATTAACAAAATGACTGCCAATGAAAATGCGACCATTGTTTTAACAAAAACTTTAAGGAGCAAATTCTTTTTTTGATTATATCTAGAAAATGCAAAGGGTCTAAATATCAGTTCCTTGGCCTCCAGTAGTCACAAATAGGACCTCAATAGCCTGATTTCTGAGCTCTTCTGATTGACTCTACATGGCCACTGGGTGGCACTCATGACCCACCTTTGTGCTAGTTGTGCTAGGAGGGATGAATGTTCTTTCCTCTGCCTTTGGTTATTCTTAAATATATATTTTATTTAAAAGTATATATATATACACATATATTACCAGATGTCAACTCTCATAATTAACCTACGAAGAAGCAATAATAATAATGATTAACAACAATAATAAACAATAACATTATATAATGCTTTAAGATTTGCAAAGTGCTCTAAATATATGATCTCTGATACAATGGAAAGAATATTAGATTTGGAAGGAATGGGCTTGAAATCCTGGCTCTGTGACTTACTATCCATGTGATCCTGGGCAGGTAATTTAACCAACTTCATGCATTTTCTAATCTTTCCATCTTTTAATTATTTTCTATTTCTTCTGTGTGTATGTATATATATATATATACATATATATATATGATATTTTATATGTGTGTGTACTTTGTATATATTTGTTTGCATGTTGTTTCCCCTATAAGCTCCTCAAGGGCAGGGCTTGACTTTTGCTCTTTTTTTATATCTGCACAACTTACCACTGTGCCAGGCACATAGTAGATGCTTAATAATGTTGATTGATTGATTTTCTCTGGGTCCATAGCTAGAGTTCTTTCTTTCCTTATCTCTGTCTCCTCATTTCCTGGGTTTACTTCAGATCTCAGCTAAAAATCCCCCCTTTTCCAAGAAGTCTTTCCCTATTCCCTTTAATTCTAGTGCCTTCCCTCTGGTGATCATCTCCATTTTATCCTGTACATAGCTTGTGCATAACTTGTTTGTACATAGTTGTTTTCAGGTTGTCTCCACCATTAGATTGTGAGCTTCTTGAGTAGAAACTGTCTTCTATTTCCAGTATTTAGCCCAATGCCTAGCATTTGGTGGGTGCTTAATAATTGTTTATTGACTAACAACTTTTCTGGGTCTCAGTTTCTCATCTGTTAAACAAGGAGGTGAGACTAGATAACTAGATAGATAGACTAGATAAAAAATGATTTATTAAGTACTGACTGGGTGCCAGGTTTCATACCAGCACTGGGCATACAACTTCATATTTTTTTGTTCAATAAATCCCTAGCCTTCCGTGTTAGGTTTTTATCCTTTCTTAAGTAGGAAGGTTTGGTTTTGTCTTCTTCCTTTTATGAGAAGCAGGTGATATTTTGAACCTCCCTCAAGCAAGTGAAAGTGTGACCTCTGAGCCAGAATGTAGGGAATAGGTAAAGTAGGCAACCACCAACAATATAACATTCAAGGAATAATAAATGGATGCTTCTAAATATTACAGTTGGAAATGTATGTGTTTCAGTTCCTCTCTACCCTCACTCTAGTCCTTTACTTAATTCTGTTGATTTATGATAAACTGAAATTTATTTCAAATCAAATATTAAATGCTTTTAAAAGTCTGCTTGAAAGTAATATAAAACACAAATTTTGAAGATTGGAAGAAATGTAGGCATTTCACTCCATGCTTAGAGTTTCTCTGCTTTCACATCATGGCACCCCTAGGTTCTGGTCATAGGATTTTAGGATCATAGAAATCTTTGAGAAAAGCTAGAAGACCTCTTAGAGGCTGAGTCCAACTTCTTTATTTTGCAAATGAGGAAAATGAGTCATAGAATGTCAGGGTCACATAGGTAGGGAATTTTTGAGATAGTATTTGAACTCAGGTTCCAAATCTAACTGTACTTTCTTCCTAACCTGCTCAAAGTGGAAGTTGTTTGTGGTGGATTAAAAATCTAGTCCTTCCCAGTTATGAAAAGAGCCCATAGACATGGATTCCATGCAAATGGTTTATTTAGTCTTTCTAGCACTACTCCTTACTGTCCTAGACTGACCCCAGCTAGATGCTCTACTGAAAGGAAGACTAATTCCAGGTTTGAACCTCTGAAAGTGGAAACACTATGGTACGAAGGAGAACAGTGATGAGATTTTCCTCAAACAGACTGTGTCCTAAAGCAATGCTTTGACCCTTAGTTTATGACCTAGTAAGAGTAAGAGTGTTCCATAGTTAGTACAACCTGCCAATAGTTGTATGCACCAAGAAGACCTCAAATATGTGAGACCCTTGTAGGACCCCCACTGTACTCTCTCTTTTTCTAAAACGTTATTAGTTTTTAACATTTACTTTTATAATATTTTGAATCCCATTTTTCTCCCTTCCTCACTCCTTCCCCCTCCTCAAGACAGTAAGCTATACAATATAAGTTATACATGTACAATCATATTAAACATATTTCCATATTAGTTATATTATAGAAGAAGAATCAGGACAAAATGGAAAAATCATGAGAAATAAAAAATAACAACAAAATGAAAACAGTATGCTTTGATCTGAATTCAGACTCCATAGTTCTTTGTCTGGATATGGATAGCATTTTCCCTCATGAGTTTTTTGGAATTATCTTAGATCATTGAATTGTTGAGAAGAGCAAAACCGATCAAAATTGATGATCTACATAATATTGCTGCTATGTGTACAGTGTTCTGGTTCTGATCGCTTCATTAAGCATCAGTTCATCATTTCTTATAGAACAACATATTCCATTATATTGTTCAGCCATTCCCCAATTGATGGGCATCTTCTTGATTTCCAATTCTTTGCCACCACAAAGAGAGCTGCTATAAACATTTTTGTACATGTGGGTCCTTTTCTATTTTTTGTCATCTCTTTGGGATACAGACCTGGTAGTGGTGATCACTGGTTGGATCAAAGGGTAATCACAATTTGATAGCCCTTTGGGCATAGTTCCAAATTGCTCTTCAAAGTGGTTTCATAGTTCACAATTTCTCAACGCATCAGTGCTCCAATTTTCCCACATGATCTCCAACATTTATCATTTTCCTTTTCTGTCATATCAGCCAATCTTCTAGGTGTAAAGTGGTTCACTCTTGGTGCACTCTTCTGCTCATGCTCTGGATATACTGCTGGAACTTCCAATCCCCAATTCTGTTCTAAGGGATAATAGGATTCCACAAAACTAATGATAATTATGGTTATTCATTCTAACTCCAAATAATATAATTCTATGATTCCACTTTGGTAGGGCCCTCACTAGCTTGTCACTATGTGATAAGTTGTCACAAGTAAGGCCTTCAAGGCAAACTTAAGATCTCCTTTGGGCTCTATTTTGAACTTTTGTTATAGGAAGAATACTGGTTCTGATCCAATAGTTGCTGAGCTGGGTGATTTGGGGCAAATAACAACTTCTCTAAACCACAATTTCCTCATGTTATAGATGTATACAAAGCACTTTACAAATATTATATCATTGTATCCTCTCAATAGTCTTGGTGCTACTACTATCCCCATTTTATCGATGAGGAATCTGAGGCTGAGAGCTTTTAAGTGACTTGTCTAAGCTCACAGAGCTTGGAAGTGTCTGAGGTAGGATTTGAACTGAGAACATTCTGACTCCAAGTTGAACACTCTCTTTCATGGACCAGAGAGCTGTCTACTTGGACCAGAGAGCTGTCTACTCTATAATGTGTATAAGAATCAAAAGAAATCATGTATGCAAAGTCCTCTGCAAGTTATAAAGTACCCTGTAAATGTAAGATGCTATTATTGTGATTCTGCACATGTACAGAATTCACTCATTTGATTATTCAATAAGTATTTATTAAGCACTTCTATGTGCAAAATATTACATAAAGTAGTGGGGGAAGTATAAAGTTTAGAGAAGATGAGGTCTTGGCCCTTATGGAATTTATAGCCTAATATGCAAAGCATAAATATAATCTTCCCCTACCCAAGGCCTCTGGTTTAGGTGTAGTTCAGCACAGTAGATAGAGTGTTTTTTTCACTAAGTCTAACCATCAAAATTTAGAGCTAGGAGAGACCTTGGGACCACCAAAATCCAACCTGTCTATTATATAGATATGAAAATATAATCACAGAGAAATGAAATTCCCTGAGTATTAGTAGGTGGAAGATCCAGGTTTTTAACCCAGATCCTCTGAATCCAAATTCAGCATCCTTATTACTTGTGAATTTTGTTTTGCCCTTTTTACACTGCTTTAATAGATCCTACAAGGATTTCAAGTAGTGCTACAATTTTGTTGAAGGCTCATTCTTCCCTTGCCTCCTACAGATAAATAACAAAAGTACGTGCATGCCTAAATTAGCAGGTTTTTCCCAAAATATATTTTGGGAGTAGATGTCCCCCTCTGCAGCAGATAGAGTAGACCCAGGAGGTCCATAGCTATTATATAATTATCCCTATATTAGTCAAAAGATTTATAAATGGAGCACATTTGGCATTTTTTTTTTTTTTGTGACGCAAAAAGGATGTAAACAAGGAACTATTAGGCTCTCCTGCCCTTGGTAATGTGATCCAACTATCTTCTCATTGTGTCATAGCCTTCTACCTTTCTTCTCTTCTTCTCTCACTAGTGAATTTCTCTATTTTGGGGATGGGCTCAGGCAGGCCATGCTTCATGCTCTTTCCTACTGGACTTCACACCATTCCCATCTACTCCTTTCCACCCATTCCACACCCACCTTTTCATTTCCTTCATTTCCCTTTTATATATTGCCTTCCTTTATTAGAATATAAGATCCATAACAGCCGAGACTGTCTTTTTTTTTTTTTTTTGGCTTGTATTTGTAGGCATAGAACCTAGCACAGTGGCTGGTATATAGTAAGTGCTTAATAAATATTTATTGCCTGTCTTGCTTGCCTGGAGTAAATTTCCACTTCAGGAGTTATCTCCTGGGAACTGAAAAAACCACAAATCCAGAACAGCAGAGAGAGAGAGAGAGAGAGAGAGAGAGAGGAGAGAGAGAGAGAGAGAGAGAGAGAAAGAAGAGGAGAGAGAGAGAAAAAGAGAGGGAGAGAGGGAGAGGGAGAGAGAGAGAGAGAGAGAGAGAGAGAGAGAGAGAGAGAGAGAGAGAGAGAGAAGGGGAGAGAGAGAGAAGGAGAGAGAGAGAGAGAGAAGAGAGAGAGAGAAAGAGAGAGAGAGAGAGAGAGAGAAGGAGAGAAAGAGAAAAGAAGAGAGAAAGAGAGAGAGAGAGAGAGAGAAGGAGAGAGAGAGAAGGAGAGAGAAGGAGAGAGAAGGAGAGAGAAAAAGAGAGAGAGAGAGGGAGAGAGAAAAAGAGAGAGAGAGAGAGAGAAAGAGAGAGAGAGAGAGAGAGAAGGAGAGAAAGAGAAAAGAAGAGAGAGAGAAAGAGAGAGAGAGAGAGAGAAGGAGAGAGAGAGAAGGAGAGAGAGAGAAGGAGAGAGAAAAAGAGAGAGAGAGAGAAGGAGAGAGAAAAAGAGAGAGAGAGAGAGAGAGAGAGAGAGAGAGAGAGAGAGAGAGAGAGAGAGAAGAGGGGGAGAGAGAAAGGGAGAAGGAGAGAGGGAAGGAAGGAAGAAAGGAAGAAAGGAGGGAGGGAGGAAGAGAGACAAATGTGTTTTGAATCATGTTTCCAATGGAGATCATGGGAAAACTGTTCACACTCTACCACACAGTATTATTTTCACTCAGCAAGGTGATCTCATAGAAAATGAGCAATTGATTCTTTCCTTATTTGTATTGTGTTTAGTACAACCAAATGAACTATCAATCTTGTGCTGTTTGACTGATTCCATAGAATTTTTAAATTGACAATCATATTTGTATTTAAAAGTTTAGAGTTGTAAAGCTTGCAGTTGGATTAGGTTCACTACTGCTATAATCTTCCCTGTATTAGAGTCTGCTTCTTTACCAAGGACAAGAACCTGAAGCACAAAGAAATTCAATAACTTGTCCATGTTGTTGCATCAATTCAGTGACTGAAAAGAGATTGAAACTCAGAGAGTCACAGATGAGAAGGCCAAACCACTTCTTCACTCGATGAATCTCCTTGTCTCTCTTCCTACTGAAAACATACATGATAGATGAATGTGATTTTCAAGCTTCCAGATATAAAATGATATAAATCCTAAGCCTGGTGATAATATTGGGGGCAGCTGACATATCTCATCATTCCCAAACAAATTGTATGCAATTTCCTAGTGAAAGTAAAATAATCACTTAAGCTTTTCAACATGTTTGAAAAGGACTTATTAGCAAGAACAATCAAAACAAATTAGGGAGAGACGATATGTTGAGAGGTTATTGACATGGAAGATAACTGAGCATCCTCAGTCGTGACCGAGCTTGGTCTGCACCCAAGTCAATGAGAAATAATTCTGTGAGGCTTTCTGAGCACCCTGACACAGCATGTGAATGTATAGGGAACATGACTCTCTGCAGTCTCCTTGGTCAGAGCCCGAGGCATTCTTAGTTATTAAATGCATAGCTATTCTGAGAGCTATAAGTGCCCAACACAGCGAAGATCCATCAGTACCACATGTGACCTGGAGGCTGTGTTCTGCACCTCACATCTCTCCTTCTAAGAATGGAACTAAAAATGGAATCGAACAAGAATATACATATTTTTCCTAACAGCAGATTTTTTGGTTCCTTTAGCTTCTAGTATCTTCCTCTCAAAGACTACATTGTGTCTAATATGTGTGCACATTTCTAATATATAAATATCTAACATATCATGTATAATGTATCTAATACATGTATATGTATATATGGCTGTATAAATCCAAAAATATATAACATAACAATATAATATAATGTAACCCAATATAAATCATATATAACATACAGATTTCACATATGTAATATGCTTATTTATATGAAAACACATATGCTTATTACAGGGTGTGAACTTTTTTTATTAATTGATTACTGTATTTCATTATAATTAGCTTCTTTTATAATCCTCTATATTTTATTTTCTGCATTTAAAAACATGATTCTGAGGAAGCCATCAATTTCAATCAGACTGCCAAGGGATTCTATGACACATAAAAAGTTAAGAACTACTATACTGTACATCTATATGCTCACATTGCTTTCTTAACAGTTACTGTTTTGCTTGTGTCATTGTATTCCTAGGGCTTAATATATAGTAGGTACTTCCCAAATGCTTCATTGCTATCATTAATGTGTGCATTGTGAAATGAGGATGAGAATGATTGCTTTTATATCTTAAAGGGTTATTCAGAGGAAATACTCCTGACACGTGAGCAATTTTTACTTAGCATGGCTAATTAGGCATAAGTTAGTTAATGCAGTGCCACAGGAATGGGGTGAATTACCTTAATACAATTGAAGAAGGAATGAACATCCATGAGTGCCACATAGTCTAATTTGGACCAGAATAAGGTTGTTACTCTCATTATTTCCAAATTTCCACCACATAATGTGCTTTTAGTTTGTGGGATTTTGATAAAAATACATTTAAAGTTGAACATTGAAGAAATGCCATGAAAAATCATGATTATTGGCCATTTACTTGTGTGTTAGATTGTAGATTAAAAGGAATAATATATAATAAAATAGGACTGATTTTCATAATCATGATTCTGTGATGGAAAGGGCTTTGATTCTGTGTATCAGTATAAGGAATTTGTGACCTCATGTCCTAGAATTAATTCAAAGGTGTAGCCTGAATAGTTAGTGAAGAAATGTGATTGTGCAAGAAATCACCTTTGGGGTGCTTCTAAAAAGAAAAGAGGCAGTCTAATATAAAGGAAAGCCCCAGGACCAGAAATAAGGGGCCTCACCACTGCCACTTGCCACCTGTATGCTTGGACAAATCACTCAGCTTTTCTGGGTTTCAGTTTCTTCTCTTTAAAATGAAGTAGTTTTATTAGATCTCTAAGGTTCTTTACAATTCTAAAAGTGAAGGTGTCTTTGAATCTCATTAAGAATTGAACCATTCTCTAAAATTCAAACAATGTCTGCTGTCTTTGGGATTCCTTTGGAATAAGTGTTTTACTCAGGACTTAGAATTGAATCTCAAATTCATTTTTGAGGTAGATATATATACAGAGTTGCTATGAAATTTTCCCTTTGTGGGCAGAGAGAGAAAAGTACACATAGGAATCAGCATGGTGAGGTTGAGGCTGCCTAATATCTTTTCTTCTTTCTTTCTTTTTCACAACAATTTTTTTTTTTTTTTTGCTAAGTCAATTGGGGTTAAGTGACTTTCCCAGGGTCACACAGCTAGGAAGTGTTAAGTGTCTGAGGCCAGATTTGAACTCAAGTCCTCCTGACTTCAGGGTTGGTGCTTTTTCCACTGCATCACCTAGCTGTTCCATCTTCCTTTCTTTTTAATTTTTACTTAGATGATTAGATAAACTCATGAATAGATAATGTGATTGCTCTGTCTACTGGAATAGGATCTATTCCAGTATCTCTTCTGTATCTCTCACTCTCAGAATTCTTTTCTGTGATTCAAACTTAGATCCTGATTCCAGATCCAATTCTCTTTCCATTGTGGAATGAGAAAAAAATGATTTTCTTATTATGTTAATAACCAATCTTATATACAGGATCCTTTTTTTTTTTTGCTTGATTATTCAAAGCATCTCAAGAATATTTCTTATCTTGCTCCAAAATTCACAGCACCAAGACCATCTTATCTAAATGAAATTCTTTCTGTAACCACTCTACTGTTCTATTCTGGTGGGACTGGGTGGAGAATAGTGTCTTTTTCTGCTTAGCATCAGGGAGGTGAAGCAATTTGTATAGACTGCTAGAGGTCTGATCTGA
The DNA here is from genome assembly GCF_016432865.1 of Antechinus flavipes. Classification (NCBI taxonomy): domain Eukaryota; kingdom Metazoa; phylum Chordata; class Mammalia; order Dasyuromorphia; family Dasyuridae; genus Antechinus; species Antechinus flavipes. Next base: position 458,213,138 of record NC_067400.1, read on the forward strand.
ATGATCTGAATGATCTGAAAAGTGCTGACTTGCTGAGAGTCAAATTCCCATCCCCCATTAGAAAAAGTCCACCTCTTATTATAATATTCATTCTCTTCACCAATCAGAGTCAATTTTTACCCTCAGGGACATACTCCTCTCCCAAAGGTATTTAAACATTCAACAGTCTCTATGTGAGATCTGTGGTTACTAAGAAAAGCATTGACTTCAATTTATAATTTGCTAGCCTAATTAATAAATTGACTATTAATTACCCAGAAACTCTGTCTCAGGCTTTTCATATGCCTTGGGAAGCAGGACCTTAGACTTAGTCGTGCTGCTGGCATCCATCTTTGCAATGGCCACACTGTGGATAGCCTAAGTATTGCTAACATGAAGAGACTATATAGGGAAATGTCTTGAGAAGAAAGAATATGGTATCTAGGTAATGAAATAAGAGCATTTGATCAGTATGCAATACTTTTTCCTAGAATGTTGCAATCATCATTTGGGTCACTGTGCCCCATCTATCATACCTTCCTCATTCTCCTCACTTTCTATTTTCTTCTCCTAACATTGTGCCACCTCTCTTTTAAGGTTTTAACTCTTTGCCATCTCTGATTAATTTTTTTGTCTCTTTAACCTATTTGAAAGACTATAAATTGCCATCCACACTATGCTTTGGGGGAACATGGCTAAGATCTATATGTGCATATCTAATCTAACTCTTCCTTTGTGTACACAAGAAAAAAATTTTTTAATGCCTTAGCTAAGACAGGAGAATGTAGAGTATTAAATTAATCCCTAGACACCACTGTGCTAGGCTTTTATTTCCTATACATTCTTGTTTTATGCCTCATTTAAAATGCACAACCCCCAAGTCACTGAACAATGCTATCTCTGTAATTCCATTTGTTGTGGGATCTTGTATGATTTTTAACATATACTTGGGAGACATATTACTTAAGAAGAGCCATTAAAGCAGCATTTGGTTCTAAAGGAAAAAAATTTAAATTAAAAAAATGGAAAATTAAGTTAATATTTTTAAAAATGAAGGAAAAACAATAATAGTTGACATTTAAATAGTGCTTTAAGGTTTGCAAAGAACTTAAAAGGCTAATATTATGCCTCATAATCAATCATTTGATAAGTATTTCTTATGAGCCTATTATGTGCCAGGCACTGTGTTAAATGACAAAAATAAAATGTCCCTTTCCTCATTCTTAATTTGAGATCTCTCACAGGTAATGTTTGTTATGACATCTCTTGCTTTGGAGAGAGGGAGAGATTCATCAAGTGGTTTCCACCATAATGCTGGAATCATAGAGGGAGGAAATGAACCACATTTGAAGAATACCCAATTCGTGGATGCTGTCCAAGAGAAATTTATGAGAGAAGGGGAATAAAGTCGACATCAGTCCCTCTAGATAAATGATAGCCCTTGGTGTATTCCTTAAAGCAAATTTCCCTGTTAGAAGCCTTTGGCTTAGATAATAAGTATGTCAACATTGTAATGAATGATTGTCATTTTCTTAAATTCTAGTTCACAGGATTGCAGATCTAGAGCTAGAAGCCACCTTAGCAGTTATTTAGTACAACCTTGTTTTAGTGATGAAGTACTGAAGCTTAGAGGGTTCAAAGGACTTGTCCAAAGGTAGAGGCAAAATTTGAACCTGAATATTTTGACTCCAAATCATCCTCTTTTTTCCACAGCATCATCAAATATGCTGTTTGAAGGTAGATCATAAAAGGCAAAGTACTGCAGTGCCAATTGACTTCCTTCTTCAATCCAGAGGAGCAGTCTAAGAAGAGGATTACTTGGAGGGAGGAAGCTAAATTGGAGATAAGGCTTTTATTTCAAATATAGAATTGATTCTTTCTGATTTTATCTTTGTAAATGTGACTAGTGATGTATTAGTTTGGCCTGACATAGAATTTGTGATTTTGATAACATCGTTTTCTACCACAACTTTTCAGAGGAATGAAGGAGTTTGCTCTTAGAAAAAGTATCTTATGGAAGTGCTGACTTGGAAGATGATAGAATGGTACCTCTGTTAGAATCTCTTACCCAATTGGAAGTAATTAAAATAGGGTACCAAATGCAGACACTTCTTTTCTCTCCAACAAATAGTCTATTCTAAATGTATGATCTCTTGTCCCCATTGCATTCATATACCAGTTTATTATGATGGAAGGTATCATTGAGCAAGTAAGACAGAAATTGGGAATTGTTAATAAGGATAGGACCAAAAGAGTCAAGGGAGCATCTGTACTTGATGTATGTAGCAGACACTTAAATGCTCATTGAATTGAATTGTGGGCTGAATTGATGGGGTTAAAGTGGTCAAAAGGTATACTTGAAATAGAAATATAAATTCAGATATACCACACAGGACTCCAAAGGCTAGGTGTTCAGACCTTGTATCCACTGCTTGAGAAATTGAACCCCAAATTGTGTAGGAGATCTGAAATTCAGGCCTTGTGAGAGAAAACAGAAGATGACAAAGAAAAAGAAAAAAATTTCAAAAAGCAAAGAAAACACCAAACACTTCTCTGAAACTAAGATGTGGCAGCTTCTCATTTCCATCTTCATTGTATTTATGTTCCACAGTGCTATATATAGAGTGAAGACAATAATAATAAAAATAAAATCCCAGCAAGTTTAACATATGCAAAGAAAAGAAAGCAATAGCCCTGAGCCAATTTGAGGGAGCTAATGCTATGAACAGCTTAGGCAGGGGAGAAAGAACATGATTCCTTAGGGAGTAATTATGGGGGATGGGACAAGTGCAGACTTGAATACAGAGGAATGCTAATAGAGGAACAGCTTGGATTTCTGAGAAACCTTAGTAAAGAGGAAAAAAGACTGATTGACTACTCTGGGGGCTTGCTCTCTTGGGTCCTACCCACCTAATGTTGGTTCATGAGTAAGGTATCAAAACAGCATACCTGCTGGATGTTGATTTTTTTTAATATTGATTTTTTATTTGGATACCATGGATGCTTCCCAACAAACATCCTCCTGTGAAGTATATACCCCTAAGATGGCTAATGGATTGTTAACAGAAAGGAGAAATGTGTCTCACCTTGGACATATGGGCTGGTGGGAGAGCCCTAGGCAAGTCATCATTATGGTTTTCTGAGACGCGGTGTCCTCAAATACTAAATGAAGCTGTAACATCTGCCTCAAAAAGGGATATTTGGGAGGATTAGATGAGGTAATATAAATAAAGAACAATGAAAAAAATAGAAAAGAAATATAAATGTGAACTATCATCACCATCATTAGGTAGTATAGAGAAAACTGGCTTTGGAATAAAGGCTACCCAAGTTCATGACTGAATTCTGAAATATCCTGTCTAATGTTATCTTGGCCAAGCACTGCTAAGCCCTTTACAATGATTAGCACATTTGTTCCCCATAATTCTAAGAGGTAGCTACAACTATCATCCCCATTTTATAATTGAGAAAACTGAGGCAGATAGCAAGTGACTTGCCCAGGGTCATACAGTTAGTGAGTGCTGGAGACTAGATATGAACTTAAGGATTCAGGCTCAGTATTCCATCCATTGCACCATCTGGTCATCCTGGGCAAAGCATCATGCCTCAAGGCAACATTTTAAGATAGAAAAGATGCTCATTTGCTTTGCTGTAGGAAATTCCCCAGGGACAACTCCCAATATCAACTCCCAATACCAACCAAAGATATGGTTATATAGCTATATCTATAATTGTATTTTTTCTCCCTCTTTTCTCCCATTGTCTCTGTCTCTGTCTCTCCTCTTTCTCTGTCTTTCTATCTTTTTCTTCTCTCTCTCTCTCTCTCTCTCTCTCTCTCTCCCCACACACACACAGACACACACACACACACACACACACACACACACACACACACACACATCCCCATCCCCTTTTCCTTTTTTCAGCTCCCTCTCATCCCTTTTCCCTTCCTTCTCTCTCTGTCTCTGTCTCTCTCTGTATGTTTATATCTACCTATTTATCTATCTTTCCCTTTCCCTTTCCCTCTCCCTTTCTCTTTCTCTCCCTCTCCTTCTTTCTCTCCCTGTCTCTCTCCCTTTCCCTCTTCCTCTCCCTCTTTTTCTCCCTCCCCCCTCTCAACATTGACTATTTTTGCTACTTCTCTAACCTTAATTCCATCTATTGATTTTCCTGTGGATTTGCTTAGTGAGCAATGCCATTTGTTAAAAACCAAACTATCATCATGATCCTCACTGGCTGGCTAGGACTCATCAGAGTAGCAGAGATGTATGAAGATCTGGGGTCTAAAGGCCTATTTTCTGGCTGCCACAGAGTTAGAATCACCTGTGGTAAACAAACTGAGGAAATGCCCTTAAAACCATTTTACAAAGCTTCCTTGATGCCCTTAGTTTTTCATTCATAGACTTGACACAATATATTATCCTACCTGTTGCCATTGAACCCTCCCTTGTAATTAAGAACAAGGGAGGGTTCAATGGTAAACTGGCAAAGTGATGGATCTGTCAGTGTAAGTAGTCTTCCTGACTTGTAGACCTCCACCAAATCCTGAGTGCAGACAATTTTACTTATTAGTCCTCAGGGACTAAGATCAAACCTCATAATTAAATCTGGTTCAATTGCCTTCTGTTGTTATTTTTATTTGCAGTGTTTTAGTCACACATTTTGCTCACTTTGTTTTGCTTTTATTGCGCTTTGCATCGGTTCATGTAAGTCTCATTATGTTTTTCTGAATTCCTTATGTTTGTTATTTCTTATAGTACAAATAGTATGCTGTGGTTCATTCAGCTAAATATCCATTTTATTTCCAATTTTTGCTAGTATGAAATTTTTTTACATACACAGGACCTTCTTCATATTTATATCCTAGGTAGCACAGTGGATAAGTCCCTATGCTGGTGACAGAAAGACTTGAATTCAAATATAGATTCAGGCATTTACTCTCTTTGATATTAGGCAAGTCACTTAACATCTGCTTGCCTTAGTTTCCTCTAACGAAAAGTAGGGATAAAAATATCAGTTAACTTAATGGGTTTTTGTGAGTATCAAATAAGATTAGAATTTATTAAATGCCTAGCATGGTACCTATTACATCATAGGTGCTTGATAAATGCTTATTTTATATATTCATTCATTCATGTCTTTGAATTCCTTGGAATTTAAATTCAGGTATAATATCAATGGTAAGTTGGAATTTATAATTTTTTATTTTTCCTGTCTAATTCCAAATTGTTTTCCAGAACTGGGACTGATCCATAGTTCTACCAACTTTATTCTGTATCCATTTTTCTTAATGGAAGAAATCCAACTTTAAATAGCTTCGGTGGAATAAGGGTGCTATAATAAGTACTGTCTGCTTTCATCCAAACTTCTAATACTGGCACAACAATTTGAATTTTTTAAAAAAATTCTTATTTTGGTTGATGTGGTTTTTGGACATCTTATTCATTTCCATATATATATATATATATAGTATCCTTTCTTAACTAAGTTATTAATTGTAATAGGGATGATTAATAATTAATACCAATAATAGCTAAATTTTATATAGTGCTTGCTATATACCAGCACTGTGTTAAGTGCTTTACAATTATTATTCCATTTGATCCTCACAACAATCCTGGGATGTGGGTAGTCTGTCTCCAGATAATACTATTTTCATTCCCATTTTATAGATAAGGAAACTGAAGCAAACATGGGTAAATGACTTGCCCAGGGTCATACAACTTATAAATATCTATCTGAGACTGAATTTGAACTCAGGTCTTTCCAACTCCTCTACTATAAGTCTAGCTGCCACTAAAGATTAATAAAGAATGCATTAATTGTTTCTAACACCACACAATAGATTTGTTTGTTTTGCAAGGCAATTGGATTAAGTGACTTGCCAAGTGTCATATAGCTAATAAGTGTTAAGTGTCTGAGGTCACATTTGAACTCGGGTCCTGACTTGGGTTGGTGTTCTATCCACCAGCTCCCTCTAGCTGTCCCCACCTGATATGTTGTATCTTTAATCCCTTATCTCTGCAATTAAAGAAGGGAGGAGCATTTTTCTCAATTCTTCCCTGGGGCAAAATTTGGCTATTATCTTTATACTGTTTCCAGTTGTAAGTGTTGTTTTACTTTCCTTTTATATCATTAAAGTCAATATATTTATTTCTTTCCTGCTTCTGCTTATTTAATTTCCATACTTTTCTGAATTCTTCATATTTATCATTCCTTATAACACTGCAATATTGCATTTCATTCATTTACCACAATTTGGTAGCCATACTCTTAATAAATGAGCATCCTTTGTTACCAATTCTATACTACCAAAAAAAGGTGCTGTTTTAAATATTTTGATATATATGGGGATATTTCTTTCATCTTTAACTTCTTTGAGGGTATTTGCTTAGCAGTAGTAAGTATCTCTGGATACTACCCTTTGGGGTGCAGGCATTTCGATTACTTTCTTCACATCATTACAAATATTTTCTAGAATTATTGGACCAATTCATAGGTTCAGTAACAATGCATCAGAGTGCCTATCTTTCTACCACTCCTCCAATGTGAACTATTAATGTTTTTATCTTTGTCAATTTGGTACATATGAGGAGAAATCTGCGTGTGTGTGTGTGTGTGTGTGTGTGTGTGTGTGTGTGTTTTTCTTAGTGATCTGGAGAGTATCAGGGACACTGATACATTGTTGGTTGAACTATGAATGAATCTAACCATTCTGGAGAGCAGTTTGGAACTATGCTCAAAAAGTTATGAAACTGTGCATATCCTTTGACCCAGCAATGTTTCTACTGAGCTTATATCTCAAAGAGATCTTAAAGGAGGGAAAGGGACCCACATGGGCAAAAAATGTTTGTGGTAGCCCTGTTTGTAGTGTAAAAAACTGGAAACTGAGTGGATGCCCCTCAGTTGGAGAATGGCTGAATAAATTATGGTATATGAATGTTATGGAATATTATTGTTCTGTAAGAAAGGACTAACAGGATGAATACAGAGAGGCTTGGAGAGACTTATATGAACTGATGCTGAGTGAAATGAGCAGGACCAGAAGATCATTATACACGGCAACAACAATACTATATGATGATCAGTTCTGATGGAAGTGGCTCTCTTCAACAATGAGATGATTCAAACCAGTTCCAATTGTTCAGTGAGGAAGAGAGCCATCTACACCCAGAGGGAGGACTATGGGAACTCAGTGTGGACCACAACATAGCATTCTCACTCTTTCTGTTGTTGTTTGCTTGCATTTTGTTTTCTTTCTCAGTTTTTTTTTCCTTCTTGATTCAATTTTTCTTGTGCAGCAAGATAACTATATAAATATGTATACATATATTGGATTTAACACATATTTTAATATATTTAAAATGTATTAGACTACTTGCCATCTAGGAGAGGGGGTTGGGGGAAAGGAGAGGATAAATTGACTCTGCAAGGGTCAGTGTTGAAAAATTACCCATGTATGTGTTTTGCAAATAAAAAGTTTTAATTAAAATTTTTGTTAAAAAAGCTTCTTTTCAGAAGGCAGCTAGGTGACTCAGTGGATAAAATGCTAGGTCTGGTATAAGAAAGATCTGAATTCAAATCTGTCCTCAGACCCTCACAAATTGTGGTGAGCCTGAACAAGTCACTTAACTGCTATTTGCCTTAATACACTAGAGAAGGAAATGGCAAAGAAAATCCCATGGGCAATATTGTTGTCCAGTGACACCACAAAACATCAGACACAACTGAATGACTGAGCCAATATTCCTTTCAGCTCTAATCTATCAGCCTTTCAGCTATTAAATGAAGATGAATAGCTATTTAAAGATGAAAATTCTCCTATATGAAACTGTTTTGTTTGATTTGGGCTAAACCTGTAATTTCATTAGTAATTTTCATTAGTACTGGTAAGATGATTCCTTGTGCCAATAGAGATCAGAAAGTTTTCTGCAATTAATTAATTGTAATTTCTTACAATTTCTGGGGGAGGGGCGGGGGGCACTGAGAAGTTGACTATCTTGTCCAGGGTTACAATGCTAGTATGGGTGAGAAAGGGGCCTAACTGTCAGATCTTTCTGACTCTGAACTCAATTCTTAAGCTACTATACCACACTGTTTCACATAACAGTGACAGTGAAAATCACTGAAATATCACAGCATGCCAAAAATGACATCGATTGTACGTTGGATCAAGTGCCCTTTCATATTATGACTGGTCAGAGAGGTAGCATTCATTTCCAAACCACCTTTTGTTCTGAGGCACAAACTGATTGTTTTCTAGATTCCTTGGGCAGCTAATTTATTTATTTATTTGCTTATTTTTTTCAATAGTATTTTATTTCTTTCCAATACATGCAAAGATAATTTGCAACATCCACCCTTGCAAAACCTTGTATTCCAAAATTTTCTCTTTTCCTTCTCCCTTCCCCTCCTCAAGATAATAATCATTTCAATATAGATTAAACGTATATTTCTTCCAAACATATTTCCATATTCATCATGCTACTCAAGAAAAATCAGATCAAAAGAGAAAAAGCCTAGAGAAAAAAAAAACAAGGAAACAAACAAGCAACAACAACAAAGGTGAAAATACTATGCTTTGATCTCCATAATTCAGTCTCCTTAATTCTCTCTCTGGATGAGGATGGCACTCTCCATCCCAAGTCTATAGGAATTGCCTTGAATCACTGCATTGCTGAGAAGAGCCAAGTCCATCATTATTGATCATCATATCATCTTGCTATTACTGTATATGTTGTTTTTCAGATTTTGCTGACTTCATTCAGCATCAGTTCATGTGAGTCTCTCCAGGCCTTTCTGAAATCATCCTGCTGATCATTTTTTATAGAACAATAATATTCCATAACTTATTTAGCCATTCCCCAAATGATGGGCATTGACTTATTTTCCAGTTCCTTGCCACAAGGATCCTCAATATCTGGAACAGTGCTTTAGCTACAATAGACGTTTTATAAATTATTGTTGGTTTGGACTGAACTATTCAACAAATTCCAGTTGACTTTAGAGACAAAGGCAAAGGCTTGGTGTTGAGTGTAAAGGATGGAAAGGGATCATTAAGAATATGGATTTATGCCATGGAGAGTGAGACATTTCTCTCAAGGACTTTTGATTCCTGTTGCTTATTCCACAATGGTTTCCCTAGTGAGAGGCAGCTCTTGTGTTATTTTTTTCATTTACACTCTCTTCTTGACAGAAGGGTCTCTCTTGTCACACCTTGCCTGAAACAAGTACAAGATACCCAGTGAAACAACCACCTTATTATCATGTTATTCATGACCTCTATACTTCAGCACATTCCATCAATTATCTAGACCCAGGAAACTTTTTTACTTTCTGATTATTTAAGAAGAAGAAAGTGAATTCTCACAAAAATGCAAAATCATAACCCTCAGAGCTGGCTTTGGAATGGGATAGGGAGGATAGGAAGAGTTGAAGAGAGATTGTTTACACCTCTATTCAACTATCCCAAAGCATATCTGGGCTGGGACTTAATGGAATAAGTAATACTGGAAGGCAGTACATTGGGATGCAGTGTTTAGGGGTAAATGAAGGGAACTTATGATTTTAAAATTCTTTTGTTTCTTTTGAAGCTTTCTTAATATCATAACTACTTTACACTTATTATTCAGTTGAATTTGAAGAGCACTTATATAGGAATAGCTATAAGTCTTTGTGCTGGCAAATAGAGATATAAAGACAAAGATGAAAAGGTCCTGGCTCTCAAAAAGCTTATATTTTATTAGAGAGGGGGAATACTTGGTCTCTGTTTTTCTGTCTCTATCTTTGTGCATATATATGTGTGTGTACACTTATATAATAAATATTTTATGTTATTTATAGCACATGGTATATGTATATGTATGTATATGTATAAACATTCATAATATGTACACAAACTATCCTAATATAGACACACATATACATATACTCCTGTAACATTATCCTGAACTTATTCTCATAGATCAAGAGCAGATCAAGGATATTTCCCTTCAAGTGTTCTAGGTTGTCACTAAGGAACTAATAACATCTTTCTTCAATGCTATTAGTTCAAGCTATTAGTTCTAATGTGTTCCCTTCACTGTGAACTGCCAGTAATTGGTTCTTCAATTTCATTGAATTAATTAAAAAGCTAGTTTTGTAAAAGGGATATTTTATCATGAAGATACAACAAAATAGAAATTATAAATATTTCCTCCTCAACCCTTGGCATTATAAACTCCCCTTTATCAACTTGGTTCGTGGAATGAGTGAGCTCAGAGTTATAGCAGTTTCTATATATCACTGATTCTTCTAAATTTTACTTCCAATGTCTTGTCTACCACTAGGCAGGCTCCTCAAAGAAATTCCTTGGGAGAATTTTACTGTTCAGCTGGCAGGCTGCAAAACCTACATTTACTTCTGAATCTCTGGCAGTTTGCTATTTGACTTTTCAAAGATCACAAAGTCATAGCTGTTGCCACTATTAGATCACCTAAAATAGGATAGAACAAACACAAAGAGGTAAAGAACATTGATCTATATTCATGGGTCTACATGTTGGTTGTCTTCCAATGCGAAGGGTCCATCCAGAGGCTTAGATCACATCTCTTTCCTCAACTGCCATCATGGACTAAAAAAAGAAAGAACAAATGACTCATTTTGACTGGTTAGTGCCTTTTTTTTTTTTTTTGGCTTATTTTTGTTTTTAGGTTGTATGGGTGGGATTTGTTTTTGTACTACAAACATTTAAAGATTTTTCCCACTTTCTGTGAGTTCTCTTGTAACTAAGTAAAACACAAGTAAAAAAATACAACCTCATTTGAAAGTGCATGAAACATTTCACATCTTCAGAAATCCACCACTTCTCTGTTTTATTTTGTTTTTTAAAATAGATCCAGTACTTTCTTTTCCACCCTACAATTGGGGGGAAAGAAAACAAATTTCCATATAACAAATATGCATAGTCAAGAAAAACAAATTCCCTCAGTGACTCTATACAAAAATATCTATGTCTCATTTTGCATTCTACAACCATACTTTCTCTACCTTGAATAGCATATTTCACTATTAGTCATCTGGAATCATGAATACTCATTGTATTGATCATAGGTCTTACAGCTTTCAAAGTTATTTGTTTTTATGATGTTTTTATAGTATAAATATTTTCTCCTCTTTCTTCTCATTTCATTCTTCAGTAGTTTATAAAAGTCCTCAAAATTGTTCATTTGTATAATACTGACATTTTAGTATGTTATAATTTATTCTCTTGGCTGCACTTATTTCATTGTTTCCATGTCTTTTTTGAAATCATTTCTTTCTTTAATTCAAGTATAATTCCCCATTTTCTACTTTTTTTCTGCCACCACAAATATTTTAGTACATTTAATACAGTCTTCCTCTTTTTTTGATCTTTTTTTGAGTGTGGACCTAGGATTGGTATAACTGGGCCAAAAATCACATACTGTTTAGTAACATTTTGTGGATAAATGAAAATTATTTTCCAGAATGATTGCATCTTGGCCTAGGTCTTTCAACAGTGAATTAATCCATTTATTTTCTATAGCCCTTCCAATATTCTTTTTTAATAATTTTTGATACTCCAATGGGTGGGAGATGAAGTCTCAAAGTTTCTTTAATTAACTTTTCTCTAATTAGTGATCAGAAGCATTTTTTATCATATGGCTGTAGAGAATCTGAGTTTCTTTCCTGCTTATTCATATACTTAGATCATTTATCAATTGGCAAATAGCTTTTTTCCTTATAAATTTGAATCAATTCCCTATCTATCTTAGAAATGAGACCTTCATCAAAGAAATGTGTTCTGCATATCTTTCCCAGTTCATTGTTTCCCTTTTAATCTTAGCTTTATTAGACTTGTTTGTATAAAATTTTTAAAATTTTATATGATCACAATGATCACTATTAATCAATATTAGAGACACCTTGGTGGCACAGTGAATAGAGTACTAAACCTGATTGGATTGATATCAGCATCAATCCAATCCATTTATGTGACTCTGGGTGTGACTTAACCTCTGTTTGCCTCAGTTTTCTCTACTATAAAATGGAGGTAATAATAATAGTACCTTCCTCCCAGAATTGTCATATGGTACAAATACATAATATTTGTAAAGCACTTAGCACAGTGCCTAACACTTAGTAGGAGTCAATAAATACTTATTGCTTTTCTTCCTTTCTTTTCTTCCTTCTATCATTCTTTCTTTCCTTCTTTCATTTCTCCTTCTACTCTTCCTTTTTTTCTACTTTGTCTTCTGTGATTTTCTCTATTTCTTGTTTAGTCATGAACTTTTCTTCTAGCCATAGATTTGATAGATAACTTTTTCCCTTATTTCTCTTATTCTGTTATGATGAGACTTTTTTTTTAAATCTAGGTCATATATCAATTTAGAGAATATCAATTTGTTATGAGATATGAGGTACTGGTCTAAATCTAATTTCTTCCATATTGTTATCCAATTTCTCAAAAACTTTTGTCAAATAGTAGTTTTTATCTCAGTAGCTAGGGTCTTTGTGTTTATTGAATAGTAGGGTATCAGATATATTTTCTTCTGTGTATTGTAAACCTTATCTCTTCCACTGACTGATTTCAATACTACCTAAATTAATTTACTTGTTCAATGTAGTGCCAAAAGGTTGCTTTATAGAATAAGAAAAAAATAAGAAATTTCAAAAGGAAGGGAATAAAAAGGTCAAGAATCTCAAGAGAAAAAAAAAAAGAAATTGCAACAAAGAGGGCTTACAAGTGTCAGATCTCAAACTACTCTACAAAGAAAATCATGGTTAATATCTTTTGAATGCTCTCCAATTTAAGCTCCAAAATCAACCAGAGGGAGACTGGTGACTTTACACAGACCTCCCTAGTTCAATCCAACTCTCTTGCATGACATGGAATAGGCTCCCTGATGTCAAGGTCATCTTTGAGAAAGAAGGACAAATATCAACAACAACAACATGGCATCATCACATACTCCCTTTTGGTAGTGGGAACATTACATGCCATTTTGTCTTTACAGAATTAGGCTCCCCAGAATCTTCAACCAAGAGACTACATAAACTGATCATGCTATATGTGCTCACCAGTCTTCCCACTGCACACAAAGAAGCAAATATAGGTCATTTGAAGAGGGAGAAAACATTAGCAACTAGGGAATTAAGAAAAACTTCAAGGAAGAGGTTTCAAGTGAGCTGAGCTTTAGAGAAAGATAAGGGGTAGTATTGAGGAGGCAGGGAATTACTGGCACACAGTGCAGATTGTGTTGATGCAGGGAGGTGAGCGCAATATTGTGAGAATTGCTCTCCAAATCCAATATGCTGGAATATGGAAGGGAATGTGAAATGAACTGGAAGGGTGAGTTGGAGATAGAGGTAGAGATTTCAGTATCTGGTTCAATTTGTGCTTTTTATCCGGGAAGAAATAAGGAGCTACTAAAGATGTTTGGGGCAAAGGAATGACATGATTAGACAGACCCATTGATTAAGAAGATGATTTTGGAATACTACTTCCAACATTTTAAAACCTTTTATTGTCATCTAGGTGGTACACTTAATATAGTATTAGACTTGGAGTCAGAAAGACATGAGTTTAAATCTCAGCCTCATTTACTTACTAGCTGTGTGACCCTAGGAAAATCACTTAAAAAAGAAAACAACCTCTATTTCCCTCAGTTTCTTCAATTATAAAATGAGAATAATAACAGTGCCTTCCTTTCAGGGTTGTTGTGAGGAGAGGATAAAATGAGATAATAATATCTGAAAAGTACTTAGCACAATACCTGGTTCACAGGAGGCATTACATCAATTCTTATTTTTCCTTTTTTTGTAAACATCCATATTACTTGCAAACATTTGTGTTAACATATCTGATTCTTATAAGAAGCAAATGAGATAGTATTACCTCCATTTGACAGATGCCAAAATGCACCCAGCTAGTTGGGGACACAGCTGAACCTAGAATCCAGTTTTCTTGATCCATGTATTACTGCTAAGAGATGTTGTGTCTGGGCCAGTGGTCAAAAGGGATGTTGAAGTCATTGGGGACCTTTGGGGAGCATGGCCCATCTTTCTCAGGCTACATAGAAGCAGATGGTGATAAATTCCACGCTACAAGAAATCTCTCCAGGTAAAAACCTTTAATTCTAACCAGTGGCATTATATCTGTGTGACCTTGGGTTCCCAAGAACATGGAGCCCAGGGTGTACCCAGGTTGGACCAATACCCAGTATTGCTGGTGGTACAGTGGAAAGAAGATTTGGCCTAGAATAAGAAAAATTTGAGTTCAAATTTGCCTTTAGACACTTACTAGTATATGTTAGGCAAATCACTTAACCCTGTTTATCTCAGTTTCCTCATATGTAAAATGATCTGGAGAAGGAAATAGTAAAGCACTGCACTATCTTTGACAAGAAACTCCATATGGAGTCATGAAGAATCAGAGATGACTGAAATGACTGCATAACAAACATAGTATCTCTCTGTTACTTGCACATAGCAGTTATCATATACTACTTACTACCTGGCTGACATCCAAGCTGCTGTAGGGATGGGAGGAGAGAAAAGGTCTTTCCTCTCAGGGATTCAGGAGAACCTCCCATTAAAGTTCTCCTGGGCAATGACACCCTCCTGGGCACAAATTAGAGAATCAAGCTCCTTGTGAGAATCACTGCCTACCTTTTCATTGCATCCTACGTTGCTAAGCACTTATAAAATGCTTTTGGATGATGATTAGTTTAAAAATAGGGAGAGCTTCTGAAAATAGAATTCTTGTCATGTAAATTTGGACTCAGGGGGATGGGCAGGTGTTACATCATTTTTACTAGGTCCTCTGCCAATCTGAGGAGATCATAATCCCTGTAAAGCAGAATTCAAACATGTTCTTTTTTTTTTTTTTTGAGAAAAAAATAGAAGTAGCAAAAACTTGAGTGATTTGGCCAAAAAAAATACATTCACACATCTTTAACAGATCTAGATGTAAACACCTGTGGGAAGCAATGCCCTGTGATTTACCAAGTATTTGCAATGGAAAGAATATTGGATTTGGAATGAAAAGATCTAAGTTTAAACCTTTAACTCTTTATCTCTGAGACAAGATAAATCCCTTACTCTTTCTTACCCTCACTTATCTATAAAATTAGGCAGTTTGATTAGATGAACAGTTCTTCAAGTGTGATCTAGGAGCACCTGGACATCCTTGAGAAGTTTTTGGGAGGTCTGAGAGGTCAAATCTATTTTCATAGCAATAAAAAAGATGTTTTTCTTTGTACAGATACTATGATCTCCTCAGTTAAGTAAATACATAGTTATAACTCACCTAAATAAAAACTCTTTGGGAGGTCTATAATAATTTTTAAGAAAGACTCCCTAGACCAAAAAATTTGAGTCCTATTGAACTAAATTAATAGTATTTTTTCCTTTTCTCAGCCAAAGTCATTTTTATATGACAATAGCTTTTTGTTTTTCAAAATCTATGCAAAGAGAATTTTTAACATTCACTCTGGCAAAATCTTGTGTTCCAAACTTTTCTATGCAATTCTTTTCAACATATTTCTACATTTATCATGCTGCACAAGAAAAATCAGATTAAAAGGGAGGAAAATGATACAGAAAAAACCCCCAGCAAACAAACAACAAAAAGATGAAAAGACTATGATGTGATCCACAGTCAATCTCCATAGTCCTTTATGCGGATGCAGATGGTTCTTTCCATAACAAATCCATTGGAGTTGCCTAGATTAATGGTATTAAAAGTTTTTTGATCATTCATCTCTATCAGTAAAAAATTTTGAGCATCCTCCATAAATGTATGGAGTTATTTTAAAATGATATACTACTACTCTATTAATGACTTTGTACAGTAAAAAGCTTACACAAAATAGACATTTTAAAAAGTGAGATGAGAATAAAATAATCTTTGGCAACAGGTAGTCTCTGGAATTAATCGAGCAGAAAAGTGACATGGTGAGACTTGGACTATAAAAAAATTATTTTGTCATTTAGAGAATGGACTGAAGTTGGGGAGACTTGAGGTATTAAAAGGGACTTTTGTGCTAGTACTAGGCAAAGTACTGAGCACTATTTGTCAACTCAATTGCCTGTTTTCACTTGTACTAGTTCAAAGGTAGAGAGGAGCACTTTTGATCAAGAAAGCACCAAGGAACAGAATTACTTGAGGCTGCAAAGGACCAGAGCCCAGACCAGGACAGAGTGACTACACACTAAAAATGTCCAAGATGGAGAGACTATTGCAAGTGTCCATAGATGAGCTAATGAGGTCCTGAACTAGGATTGTAGCTGTGAATGAAGAAAGGATGATAGATACAAAACATATTGTGGAGTCAAAGATGATAAAACTTAGCATTGGACTAGATATATGGGGACTGGGAGGGGAAGAAGGTCAGGATGACACCAAGGTTTTAAATCTTAGTTACTGCAAGGATGGTGTTGTCTTTGACAGAAACAAGGAAGATTGGAAGAAGGATGGGTTTAGGGGTTGTAGACAAAGGAACCCAGATCCTCTTAATGGATGCATTGATCTAGGGTAAACATGACTTTTAATGCATCAATCATTAGGCAATAAGAAAAGCATAAATGTAATGGTTAGTAAAATTTCTTTTGTCTCAGGGGCTGAACTCACAGATCAGTCATTCTTGCTGTTCCTTTATGTCTCTTTTCTTCCTTTTGGAGGAAGGAACCAGTCTCACCAACTTAAATCACAGATGCATTCAGCTGTTTTATTGTTTATCCTTTGTTCTCAAAAAGGACCATGACATCAGAGAGGGGATGCCATGACATACCAATGAACTGTGCAAGGTCACCTGCCTCCCTTTCCCCTCCAGAACATTGAATCCATTGGCCAGATATAGATCAGAACAACTAGAAATGGCCCTGATGCAGTATGATTTAGCTTGTATCACAGATACATTCAGGTATAAGTAAAAGGTGTAATGTAAACATGAGCAATGAATGCAGCTTAGGAGTATGATTGTGGCTTATTCATTAGTCAGAAGCAACTAGACATTTATTGCTTTCTTTTTAACTTAAATTAAGTTCAATCTTCTTTACTCTTCTCCCTTGATTAAAGTCACATTAAAAAAACCATCTCTAAGAAGGGAACTCTCATTCTGTTCTTAGATTTTTGCCCTTTTCTATATGACAAATAGGGTCACAAGCAAGGCGAGATGACACTTGCAAAGTAGATAGCATTAATTTCCAGAATCAGGTCTGAAAGCAGAATTTTCTGCAGTGATAGGTCAGTTACTCCTTCCTCTCCTTTTCTACCCTTTTCATAAAGGCATAAAGGACTTACAAGGGACTTAACAATGTTGCTAGGTAGCATGGAGGACAGAGCACTGGATCGGAGGAAAACCTAAAGTCAAATCTGGCCTCAGATATTCACTAATTGTGTGCCTCTAAGCAAGTCATTAAGCTTCTACCCTAATTTTCTCATATATAAAATGGGGATAACAACAGCACCTTCCTCTCAGTATGGTTGTGAGGATTATATGAGATAATATTTGTATTTTGTAAATCTTAAAGTACTACGTAGAGACTAGCCACTGCTATCACATCCTAGTGTGAACATTAGCCAAATGGCAGCTCAAAGTAACTTTCCCCCAGTGGCAAAAATGTGCCCCTGAGAAGTCTAACTCTAATTCCTCTGCCTGAACAACAGCCTGAGACTGACTTACAAGGCCTTTCCTTGAAAATTTTTCTCTTCAAAGAGAATTAATCAAAACTGTGTGGTGTCTCAGAAGGAAACCCAAGGCCTTTGAGAAAGAGACATGTCTCTGATGTAAGATCTGAGAAAATATGACAAAAATACATTGATAATTACAAGAAAGTCCTTGTTTAATCAGAACCTCTGCTCAGAAAAAGGGTTCAACAATATATCAAACAAAACATATCAAAACAAATCAGAATATTTCCAGTCTCCTCAGGGAGTAGAGTGATAAAGAGTTAAATGGCATGTTATTTTTAGCTCACCTTTTATGAACACAGCAGGTAGACAGTATAGTGGATAGAATGTTGGCCTGGATCCAGAAAGATTTCATTTTTTGAGTTCAAAACTGGTCTCAAACACTTACTAATGGTGTCACTTAACAACAGCAGTTAGTGTCTAGTACTAAATAGAATTTGAGAGCAGGAGAATGCAGTCAGAAGATGTGGGTGGGAGGTCTGACTTTGTTGATGAATATATCTGCGATGCTGAGGAAGTCACCCAATATATCAAAGCTTTGGTTAATTCATATTTAAAATGAAAGTATTGAACTAGAGGACCTTTGAGGTATTTTCTAGCTGTAAATCTCTAAGTATGTGTGATAATATCAGTGGTGATAATGAACATCTCTATAGTCTTTTAAGGTTTCCAGAACATAGCAAATATTTTATTTTATACTTCCAAGAATCCTGAGAGGGACTATTATTATTCCCATTTTACAACTGAAGCAACTTAGGCACATAGAAGTTGGATGATTTGTTCAGGTTCACATAATTAGATGAGATTTGAACTCAGATTTTCCATCCCTCTATTCAATATTCGCCTTAACTGCTTTACCCCCAATCCAAACAAATAATTTTAAAACAAAAATCAGAATTCTTCTCTCATGGTCATCTATTATCAAAAAAGCAAATAAACCAAATGAGAAATCTATTTAAAACAAACAAACATAACTACCAATAACTAACCCTTCTAAATAATCCATACACATACAGCACAATGTCCTGCACCTTCTATAGTTATTCAACTACACAAAAATAATCACGGTTCATAACTATGACTCCAAAAGGCCTTCTAAATGATTTATTATGTTCAGTAATTCAGTGTTGAGTGTTCTCATTTTTTATAAGTTGCTATAAGGCCAAGGCTTCCCACTTCATCCAGGACCTCCTTCAGGTCATCTTGATTTATATCTTGCCACTGGATACAAATGATCCCGGGAGGAGAAAGTAAGGTTGGTGACTTTGCACATCCCTCCCTCCCTCAAATCCAATTCACTTGCATGTCATGACATCACCTCCCTGATGTCATGGTCTTCTTCAAGGACAAAGGACAAACAATATTCAGGTATAGTATACTGGTAATTTTCTGTTAACTAAAAAACTCAAATAACTAGAAAATAATAACAATATATACATAGATAAATAGATAGATGAATGGAAAGATAGATAGATAGAGACATAGTTGAATTGGAAGAGACTATGAAGTTCATCTAGCCCCTACCTTCCTTTTTTATTAAAGTTTATTATTTTCAAAACATATGCATAGTTTTCAACATTCACCCTTGCAAAACCTTGTGTTCTAATTTTTTTCACTTCCTTACCCCCACCTTCTCCCTTAGACAACAAATAATCTAATATATATGCAATTTTTCCTATACATATTTCCACAATTAGCATGTTGCATAAGAAAAATCGTATCAAAAAGAAAAAAAAATGAGAAAGAAAACAAAATGGAAGTAAACAACAATAGAAAAGTAAAAATATTATGTTGTGATCCATACTCAGGCCCCACAATTTCCTGTTTGAGTGCAGATGGCTCCCTCTATCACAAGACCTTTAGAATTGGTCTGTATCACCTCCCTATTGAAATTCCATCCAAATTGATCATCATACAATCTTGTTGTTGTTGTGCACATTTTTCCTTGGTTCTATTCACTTCACTCAGGATCAGTTCATGTAAGTCTCTCCAGACTTCTCTGATATCATACTGCTGGTTGTTTCTTATAGAAGAATAATATTCCATAGTCATAATATACCATTACTTACTCAGCCATTCTCCAAGTGATAGGCATCCACTCAGTTTCTTGCCACTACAGAAAGAACTGCCACAAACATTTTTTGCACACAAACATTCTCATTTTTATGATCTCTTTGGGATATAGGCTCAGTGGAGACACTGCTAGATCAAAGGATATGGATTGTTTGATGATCCTTTGGGCATAGTTCCCATTGCTCTTTAGAATGGTTGGATCCATTCACAACTCCCACCAACAATATATTAGTATCCCAATTTTCCCATATCCCCTCCAACACTCATCGTTATCTTTTTCTGTTATCTTAGCCAATCTGAGAGGTGTGTAGTAGTATCCCATATGCTTAATTTGCATTTCTCTGATCAATAATGATTTAGAACATTTTTTCATATGACTATAAATGGTTTTAATTTCTTCATCTGAAAACTGTCCGTAAATGTCCTTTGACCACTTATCAATTGGAGAAAGAATTGAATTATTATAAATTTGAGTCAATTCTCTATATATTTTAGAAATGAAGCCTTTATCAGAATCCTTTTTCCCAGTTTATTGCAGCAATTTTTCTATACATATTTCTACAATTAGCATATTGCATAAGAAAAATCAGATCAAAAAGAAAAAAAAACATATTTAATGACTTGTATCACAGCCTACTTTGTTGGTAACATATAAATATGCTGATGAATTATGTGCATTTATTTTGTATCCTGCATCTTTGCTAAATTTCTGGTAGTTTTTTAGTTGAGTCTCTAAGATTCTGTGAGCGTACCATCATATCTTGTACAAAGAGTGATAATCTGGTTTCCTTATTACCTACTCTAATTCCTTTAATTTATTTTTCTTCTTTTTTTGCTAAAGCTAACATTTCTAATACAATATTGAATAGTAATGGTGATAGTGAAACTTTGTTTCACATCTAATCTTATTGGGAATAGTTCTAATTTATACCCTTTACATATGATGCTTACTGGATGGTTTTAAATAGATACTACTGATTATGTTAAGGAAATCTCCATTTATTCCTATATTCTCTAATGTTTGTAATAGGAATGGGTGTTAGATTTTGTCTTATGCTTTTTTTGCATCTATTGAAATAATCATATGATTTTTCTTAGTTTGGTAATCGTTAGAATCAATTATCCTAATAGTTTTCCTAATATTAAACCAGCCTTGCATTCCTGGTATAAATTCTACTTGGTCATGGTTGGTCATGAGGATGATTTTCTGTAATCTCTTTGCTAATATTTTATTTAAAAATTTTGCAAAATTATTCATTCATTAGGGAAATTGGTCTGTAATTTTCTTTCTCTGTTTTAACCCTACCTGGTTTAGGTATCAACACCTTATCTGTGTCATAAAAGGAATTTGGTAGGACTCTTTCTTTCCCTATTTTTAAAAATCATTTGCATAGTATTGATATTAATTATTCTTTAAATGTTTGGTAGGATTCACATGCAAATCCATCTGGCCCTGGATATTTTTTCTAATAACTTGTCCAATTTCTTTTTTTAAAGTGGGACTATTTAAGTAATTTATTTCCTCTTCTGTTAATCTGAGCAATCTAAATTTTTGTAAGTATTCATCTACTTCACTTAGATTATCAAAGTTTTTGGCATATAGTTTGCTCCTACCTTCCAGTGTGGGAATTCCTTCTAACATACATGTCAAACATTTAATAATTCTAGCAAACAGTGAATTTTTTTTTAATTTTTATTTAATAATTACTTTATATTGACACTCGTTTCTGTTCCGATTTTTTTTCCCCTCCCTCCACCCCCTCCCCTAGATGGCAAGCAGTCCTTTATATGTTGGATATGTTGCAGTATATCCTAGATACAATACATGTTTGCAGAGCCGAACAGTTCTCTTGTTGCATAGGGAGAATTGGATTCAGAAGGTATAAATAACCCAGGAAGAAAAACAAAAATGCAGATAGTTCACATTCGTTTCCCAGTGTTCTTTCTTTGGGTGTAGCTGCTTTTGTCTGTCATTTATCAATTGAAACTCAGGTCTCTTTGTCAAAGAAATCCACTTCCATCAAAATATGTCCTCATACAATATCGTTGTCGAAGTGTATAATGATCTCCTGTTCTGCTCATTTCACTTAGCATCAGTTCATGTAAGTCTCGCCAGTCCTCTCTGTATTCATCCAAACAGTGAATATTTTTAATGATGGAAAAGTTACCACATCACTGCCACTTGTTTTGACCATTTGGATATATTATAGAGGAAATTCTTGTTATTTATGGACTGGACTATATTGCCACTTAAGACTTTCAATTTCATTATTCTGTGATACTCTATTTTTAGACTATTCAGTGGTTAGAGTGCTTCCTTATACTGTATAAACATTGGTGACTTTTATCCATTGGTCCCTTGTTCTTTCCTTTAGAATTATATTAGATAAGTCTAATCTTTTTCCCACATGACAACTCTCTGACATCCCAAGACTGCCATCATGTTCTCCCTAATGCTTTCTCTTGTCCAGGCTAAACATTCCCAGCTTCACCATCACTCACATGACATGATGTCTAGATCCTTTATCAGGCTAGTCATTCTCCTCTTTGATGGGTTCTGTCCTATTATGCCTTAACAAGAAACATCGTAGGAATTTTCTAAGATAACAGAAGACTATCCCAGTTCCATAATGCACATTGAGCCTATGGGTGCTTGGTGAGTCTGCTTCTAGGTATGCACAATGGAATCTATGTTAGAACATACACAGGTATTTTGTGATTGGTTCCTATCTACTTTCTGTTGGCAAAATAGTATTTTAATTGCTTGCTGAGCCAGAGCAAAGTATATATTCAAAGGTCTCCAATGGAGGAATTCAGTATCTAAATCCCCTTGGGTGATCTTAGTGAAGAAAAAGGAATATTTCTCTAGAATTTCAGGTGCAGGAGGAACTCTGGGCTCTCTTTACCACATAAGCTGATATGCTGTTCTGAATCCATGATGCCTTCTTTATTTCTTTGTGTTTCTTATGTCCTGATGTTAGATGAGTAAATGCTGAAGGCTAAGTGGACTAGATTATAACTTTTTGAAATTTGAAAGGTTGGAAAAATCACCAGTATAGATACTGGATTCCAGGGAAAGTTTGCTGATAGCTGAACCTAGTGAAGAGATAGCTCTAAGGAGTGACCTACTTGACCCAATCTAGCAGTGGATCAACCAGGCATCTAAGACACTGTTCTATAAGCAAGGGAGTTAGTTATGCCGCAAATAGAAGCAAACTTGGCAAGGTGGGGATATTCTATAAAAATCACTTTAAGTTTGAGCTCATTTTCCACAAAGACTAAAGATGAGAGGAAGATGTGTCCTCATTCAGTGGAATGCTTTTGTACCTATGTTCTGACTATTTCTTCTTAGTGAATTTTCCTTTTTAAAGGCAAATTGATGTTAATTCACTACCAGTTATATCAGTGAGATATCAAATGGGCAAAATGATACTCAGATATTAATAACAAATGGATATTTGTTAGATGATCCTGAAGAAATAGTATTTGGTAGGAAAAAATTGAGGAGTATACAACAGATGGGAGCTTGAGCCAAAATCTTTATATCCATTTTCTCTCAAAAGTACTTTCTAAAATCTTTCATTCCTTTTCAGCCTATACTTTTAATTTTCAAAATTGTTCTCAATAGTGCCCTCAGAAACTTCTTCAACTTGGGAACTCACTTGACTCCTAGCTAGCTTCACACATTGAAAGTACCTTCCCTTGCAGCATTCTGTTAAACATTTATTTTAAAGAGGCTATATTAGGAATTTCTTTAGGGGAGAATTCCCTAAGATATGTCTTCAGAGATTCAAGGGAAATATTGCCTAAAGGTGTCTTTTTATATCTATTTTTCCTGGATGACACAATCTTTCCTCCCTGCTCAGTCAGACTTTTCAAAGACACTTACATCAGCAAAACAATCCACCATCCTGTTTAAGTTCAATAGGATTTCATCATAAAAACAAGTTTGTTCCTCTTGTTTTTTCATGATATCCTGATGTTCTTCTGGTAATGACTGCTGTTCACTTAGTAATGGCTGAAATTCCCTAGTGGATGCTAGGTATTTCTCAAAGTTTGCTTCCACTTCTGATTTATTCTTAATTATCTTGCAATAAGATTAATGGACCTGTATCCTGTAATATAATTTTTAAAATATATTTTCTTTCTCCATTTATCTTACTGATTTTTATAATCTAGCTTGATTCTGATCCAGCTTTTCCCTTTCCTCTTTTAACTGTTCCTACCTTTCAATTATCTGGCAATATCCCTAGGGACCTATCCTCAGAGTCTGTAAGACAAATTAAACTGCCAAGCATCTTTTTCTCTTGTTATTCAAAGTATAAAGACAACATTTCTCATCAAAAAGCCTTTCTATTTCCTGCCTACTCACTCTCTGTGGCTCAGTATCTTTTCCTCAAGGACAAAGGGGACTATTCCACATTTTCTTTTCCTCATTTGATCTAACAACTTCAGATACTCCTTCATCCCCTCACCACTGTTGCCAGCTCACAATTCGCAATTTTGAATTTCCCAGTTAGGTATCAGAACTCCTTACTGTTCCTGCTTATTTCCATCCATTGCCACCCCTAGTTCTTTGATACACATGGTGCCTTGGTAAGACTGCAGAAGCAGTTGTGTATATAGACAACACTCTGGAGGACCAGTGTGTGTGTTTTTGATTAGTATCTCTGGTTCTCTCTCAGTCTCTATCCCTGCAATCTCTCTTCCCTTCCTCTCTTTAAAAATTAAGATATAAAGCAATATATTTCAGACATTAACCTTATTAATAATGAAATGTTGACTTGATTAATTGTTGTTGCCATTTATCTTTCTTGAAGAGGAGCAATCATGAGGGGGATATCTTGACTTGCAAGTGAATTGGATTTAAGTGGGGCAGGGTTGTGCAAAATCAGCAACCTCATTCTCTTTTCCACTCATTGGAATGAAGTAGTAAGACTAACTTGATTAATATTTTGTCAGAGAATCACCCTCAATCCCAAAGCAAAAATAGGCAATATGTGTATTTGATGTCCATGCATAGACATCATGAGGTTCAAATGACACATAAAGCACTTGTAAAGTACTTTGTAAAGCTTAAAGGGCTAATTGAATACTAATTGAAAAATTATTGTTGTTGTTGTCGATATTAACTTTATTGTTGTTTTTAGCTTCTAGTCACTGGTGATTGATGATTTCATTCTCTTGAGTCTTTTATTGCACTCCTATTGAGTTTAAGCAATGTTTATAGAAAAATCCAGAGGTGTGCTGATAAATGTTTAACAATCAGGCTCTCAGGGTGGGGAGGAAGTATGTACATATATTTTTAGGTTTAATCTGTATAACTAATACTTTCTCAAGTCTTGACAATCAATGAAAAAATAAATCAAACCTTAATTTGTAGTATTGATTTCTGCTTTGATAATCAAGCTGTCATTTTTGGAACCTACTGGAAAAAAAAATATTAGTTCTGGAGCTAAAGGACTTGGGTTCAAATTCTATCTCTAATGCTTTCTATCAAAGTGATGTGTTGGGAGAGCTATTTAATTCTTTGAGGTTCAGTTTTATCAACTGTAAAATGAATAGATTGGACTAAAAATGATTTCTGAGATGCCTTATAATTCTAAATTTATGAGCTTATAATCCCAGACAGATTTTGACTATCTCCCTGGGGTCTAGAGGCTTTGCTGTTCCATGGGTTCCACAAGGTTCTATGATGAAGAAAGGGGTGGCTCTCTGGGTTGTTACCATTCCAGGGCCATTACAAGGGAGTTGCCTGTCTCATGTGTTTCAGACATGTGAGAGACACTTGGGGCTCCACTCAACGAGCACCTTCTCTTTGATTAGTATCTTATTTCCTAAATTTGCACTTTTTCAAAGCAGTTTCCCTCTGGTTAGTAAATCATTTTACTTCATAGTACCTTTGAGAGATGGGCAGGGTAGGGTAATATTATTGGTCCCATTTTTCAGATGAGAAATCTCAAGTTGTGAGTGAAAATTGTGACTTGTCCAAAATTGCGCCTGATTAGTAGAGATTATGGGGTCACTGATTCCTTATCTATAAACTTAATTTAACAGAGGGTAAGTATATAGTCCTGTCTAAAAGGAAAGGAAGGCACCAAGATTACCTGAGAACAGGCAGAGGAGATATGGAAGGCAATGGAGATATCCTCTTACCTGCCAAAATTGTTCATAGTAGTGCTGGGAAACCTCCACTTGAAAAGCAAAAACAGCCAGTAAATACCAACAGTCCAAAAATGTTATATGGGGAACAAAGTTTTCTAGTTTTGTCCAAAATTTGTCACAGTGCCTGACATATAGTAGGTGCTTAATAAATACTTATTGATTGACTGTATTGTTGCTATTCAGTCTTTCAGTTGTCTCCAACTCTTTGCAACTCCATAGACCATATCACACCAATACTGTCTGTGACATTTTCTTGGCAAAGATACTGAGTGGTTTGCCATTTCTTTCTCCACTAAATCAAGGCAAATAGAGATATTTGTCTCCCTACCACAAGGGAGGCAATATACTGCTCAATCCATTCTAAAGAGACCACATTTATGAACCTTGCTGGTTGAGGCTGCAGTAGTTTCCTAGGGAAAACGAACAAACACATTTCTAACTTTGCTACTTACAAGTTTAGCCTCTAAGTCTCCTTTCCCAAGTTGTTATTCCTATGAACAGAAAACATACATTTCTTTTCTCCTAGATATGATTATTTTTGTTGTTCACTTTTGGAGTTTTCTTGGGAGATACTGAAGTAATTCACCATTTCCTTCTCCAGATCATTTTATAGATGAGGAAACTGAGGCAAACAAAGTAAAGTGATTAAAGCCAGATTTGAACCCAAGAAGAGTCTTCCTGAATCCAGGCCAGGAAATCTGCAGATAAGTGCTACCTTGCTACCCCAAGGACTATAGAGGATCATATCTGATACAAATGAATTGCTTCCTGGATGGACTCAAGAAACTCTCAGCTCTCTAATAGAAATTCAGAGAGAAATTTCAGACTAAGGCAAGAGCTAAGCCTAGGACTCACAATATGCTTCTTTTCTTCCTTCCTATTCCAACAGACAATAATTATTTGTGCAAAGGGTTTCCCTGAACCAAAGTGTAGGCAAGTCAATAAAAATCAAGCATAGGATCATAGATCTATGATAAGATCATAAGCCTCTGAGACCCTTTAAACTCAACCCACTCATTTTATTTATTTTTTATTTTTAAAACATATGCATAAATAGTTTTCAACATTCACTCTTTCAAAACCTTGTGTTCTAATTTTTTTCTTCCTCCCTTTCCTCCACCCCCTCCCCTAAATGGCAAGTAATCCAATATATGTTAAACATGTGTGATTCTTAATACACACACACACACACACACACACACACACATATTTTACAATTATCATGCTGCATAAGAAAAATCAGATGAAAAAAGAAAAAAAATGAAAAAGAAAAAAATTCAAGCACACAGCAACAAAATAGTGAAAATACTATGTTGTGATCCACACTCAGTTCCCACACTCCTCTCTCTGGGTACAGATGGCTCTCTCCATCATAAAGTCATTGGTATTGGCCTGAATCAGTACATTATTGGAAAGAGTCACATCCATTAGAATTGATCTTTGTATAACCTTGGTTCTACTTACTTCACTTAGCATCAGTTCATGTAAGTCTCTCTAGGCCTCTCTGAAA
The DNA here is from genome assembly GCF_016432865.1 of Antechinus flavipes. Lineage (NCBI taxonomy): Eukaryota > Metazoa > Chordata > Mammalia > Dasyuromorphia > Dasyuridae > Antechinus > Antechinus flavipes. The sequence continues at coordinate 458,240,560 of NC_067400.1, forward strand.
TCCTCTTGCTGATTGTTTCTTATAGAACAATAATATTCCATAAAATTAATATACCATAAGTTACTCGGCCATTGCCCAACTGATGGGTATCCACTTGGTTTCTAGTTCCTTGTTGGTACAAACATTTTTGGGTCCATTCCCTTTTTTATGATCTTTTTGGGATACAGACCCAGTAGAGACATTGCTGCATCAAAGAATATTAGCTTTTGATAGTTTTTTGATAGCTTTTTACCAACCCATTCATTTTATAGGTGAAGTGCAGAGAGGTTATAACTTACCCAAGACCACAGAAAAGAGTCTATGCTCTTTTCACTGTGCCATGACATTTTCCCAATCCTCCTTAAAGTACTGATTTAAATAATAGGGAATATTTGCAGCAGGGAAAGATGGTATGCTAGTTAAGAGAGTAACCTGCTAGAGAAATGCAGAAAACAAAAGCAAAAAAGAGAAAGAAAGAAAGAAAGGAAGAAAGAAAGAAAGAAAGAAAAAAGAAAGAAAGAAAGAAAGGAGGAAAGAAAGAAGGAAGGAAGGAAAGAAAAAAGAAAGAAAAAAGAAAGAAAGAAGGCTGGTGGGTTAGGGAGATAGCTCTGGTTGTCCCATGGTCCTTTAAAGTTTCATATTGTAATGCAATTACACACAATAAAGGACAGTTAGGTGGCGCAGTAGAGAGAAGACCTGAGTTCAAATCCAGCCTCAGACACTTACTAGCTGTATGACCCTGAGTAAATGAGTTAACACTGCCTCAGTTTACTCATCTGCAAAATGAGCTAGAGAAAGAAATGGCAAACTCCTGTAGTATCTTTGCTCCCCAAACTCCCAAATGAGATCATGAAGAGTCACAGCTGAAATAACTGAACAACAACATACAACAAGCATTCCTTAAGTAGAAATATAGTCAGGCATACCTTACTTTATTGCATTTCATATTATTGTGCTTTGCAGATATTGAGGATTTTTTTTTTAAACTAATAGAAGTTTTATATAACCTTGCATCAAGCAAATCTATTGGCGCCATTTCCCCAATATCATGGCCTCACCTTGTGTCTCCGTGTCACATTTTGGTAATCTTACAATATTTCAAATTTTTCTTTATTGTTATGACAGTTACATCTTTGATCTTACTACTGTAGTTGTTTTGGAGCTCCAAGAACTACTCTGATATAGGACAGCAAACTTAATAAATGTGTATTCTGACTGCTCCATTGACCCTCTGTTCCATTTCTCTCTCTCTCTTGAGGTTTTTCTATTTCCTGAGAAACAGCAATATTGAAATTAGGTGAGTTAATAATCCTACACTGCCCTCTAATTATTCAAGCAAAACAAAGAGGTACAAGTATTTTAATTGTAATTAAAAAAAAATTAGAAATGCTTAGTGAGGAAGGCATGTTAAAAGCCCAATATTAGGCTTCTTGTGCCAAACAGTTTATTGTGAATGCAAAGGAAAAGTTCTTTAAGAAAATTAAAAGTTCAATTTTAACAATAAAACATTTTTAAATAAAAAATATACTTTTTGTAATAATACTACTGTACACTTAATAAAATATAGAATAGTGTAAACATAATTTTTACATGCACTAAGAAACCAAAAAAATTTATGTGACTCACTTTATTATAATATTCACTTTATTGCAGTGGTCAAGATCTAAACCTGCAATTTCTCTGTAATGTGCCTGAACTTAAGGGCCTAGAAATACAAAGACAAAAATGAAGCAATCTCTGTCCTCAAGGAATCTATCATTTAATAATACAACCTAATAATCTATAATCTAACTTAGAACTTATCCTTTTGAACATTCCAGACCCATCATAATTTTCTGCCAATCTTTTATCTCATGGATTACAGATGTAGACTTTAAAGAGTCCTTTGAATCAAAGCACAAACAAGACATCCTGGACAAACTATGCTTTAGAAGTCCACAAAAATGTCCAGAGAATCTGGGGCTATATAGTAAGATCATTTTCAAGACAACAGAGGAGTCTATTCTCCAGAACTTGGACTGAGTATATTCAAGATTAGCACAATATATATAACCATGATATTATAGCGAGGGTAAATACTTATTGTTTGGCCCCTTGCTTGAGTTGTATTTGCGGAAAGATACGAGAGGAGTGATAGTCACTAATGGGATAGGAACTATTAAAAATATGACCTTGAAAAATATGATCTCCTGGATTTTGGAAAGAAATTGGAATCAAGCTAAAGATGTATTGTTGGCTTGTCTTCTTTAGCTGCTTATAAAAAGTAAATTCATATTTCTTCTGAATTATTCTTAACTCTGATCTCAGTAGAAGGAAGCCTGGGAACAACAGGTAGACAAAGAATGAAATAAAATATATATTTTTTTGTTTTTCATCATTTCTGACTCTTTGTGACCTCATTTGTATTTTCTTGGCAAAGATGGAATAGAGGAGTGATTTGTCACTTCCTTTCCTAACTCATTTTACAGATAGGGAAACAGAAGCAAATGATGACTTGTTTAGGGCCATACAACTAATAAGTGTCTGAGGCCAGATTTGAACTCAGGAAGATGGATCTTCCTGATTCTAAGCTCAATGCTGTTTCTACTGTACCACCTTATTAACCAAAATAATTTTTACTTGTTGAATCTGCCTTCTTTCCTCACACAGCTTAGCTCTCTATTCTGTGGCATATTGAAGTATGACGAATATTAATGTGTTTAGGCCACAGAGAAACTTTTCTCAAAAAGAGCTGTGTTGATAAATATTCATTATAAACCCAAAGGCCAGCCAAAATTTTAGCCTAAGTTTCTTCCATAAAGTAAGGGCATTGGCCTAAGTGACCCATAAAATCTTTCCAACTCAAACAGCTAATGAACCTATGAATCTACCTATGAAGAGGAAATTCACTTCCCTTTTTGGGATTCTATGGATCTCCCAGGGATAGTCCTACTTAGAGTCAAGGAACTACTATGGAGAAACATGGAAATTCTCTGCCAAAGTAAAGCAGAAAAATTGAGCAGAAGTATTACTATCCTTCTATTTAATAATCTTATTACACTCAATATCTTTCCTTTTTTGATACCTTCAAAGTGTGGGCAAGATCATAAAAGTTCCTATTAGGCCAGGCATCCAAGGATGATATATTCTTACTGCTACTTTCCCCTGACTCCTTCCATGTTAAAGTACAGATGTTCCTATTAATTGTTGGGCAAATATTCAGTTGATATGAATCAGAACATCAGCCACTGAAATAAACCAATATTGCAAAGATCAGAGTGTTAAGCATATATTTCAAGAATTTTAAGGACAGAAAGAAAAGTTTTATACACTCCAAAATATTTGCATCTTTTGCTATAGCAAAGAACTAGAAACAAAATAAAAGTCCATTTGGTGGAGGAATTGCTAAAAATTTGTGATGCACAAATGTAACAGAACATTATTGAATTAGCAGAATCAGTGAACATGAAGTACTCAGAGAAGCATGAAAAGACATATGAATTGATGCAGAGCGAGGTAAGCAGAATCAGGAAAACAATATATACAATAACTTCAATGGTATCAATGAAAATAACAAAAACACCTGAAACTGAATGCAGAGCAATTATAACAACCAAAGTTGGCCCAGAAGAAAAGTTAATAAAATATATGTCTTCCTCCATTCTGAGGTAGTAGGTCCTGATCTCATGTGGAATATTTCATACACCATTAGGTTTATTTGATATATTGTGGATTTTGATGAATGGCTATTTTTCTTGTTCATTTTTATATTTTGTCACAAAGAGTGGCATGCAAGATTAGGAGAAAAGCAGAAAGCTGGAAAAAAAATTTTATACCAAGTATTTCTGATAAAAGCTTCATTTCTCAAATATACAGAGAATTGAGTCTAATTTATAATATAAATATTATTTCAGTTTCCAATTAATAAATGATCAAAAGATATGAAGAAACAATTTTCAGAAGAAATCAGTTATCTAAAATCATATTAAAATGCTCTAAAATCATTATTGATTAGAGAAATGTACATTAAGACAACTCTGAGGTACTACCTCACACCTATTAGGTTGACTAATATTATAGAAAAGAAAAATTATAAATGTCAGAGGGGATGTGAGAAAATTGGGTCATTAGTGCACTGTTGGTAGAGTTGTGAAATGATCTAACCATTTTGGAGGATACTTTAGAACCATGCTCAAAAGGCTATACAGTTATGTATTTCCTTTGACCCAGAAACACGGATCTATATCCCAAAGAGATTTTTTTGAAAGAGGAAAATGATCTATGAGTACAAAGATATTTATATAAGCACTTTTTATGATAGCAAAGAATTGGAAATTGAGGGAATGTCCATCAACTGGGAAATGGTGGAACAAGTTGTGGTATATGATTACAATGGAGTACTATTGTGCTGTAAGACTCAACTTCTTAAACTATGGTCTGTGACTTCTTATAGGGTAACTGAATATGGGGTCACAAAATTATGATTTATTATCAGCAAATGTTTGATTTGTATATCTACTTAATATACAAATATCCCTAGGATCACATAAAATTTTTTGGAAGAAAAGGGGTCCCTAGTGGAAAATGTTTAAGAAGCCTTGGGTAAGAAATAAGAAAAATAATTTCAGAAAAACTTGGAAAGACTTACATGAACTAATGCAGAGGGAAATGAGCAGTATCAGGAGAAGACTGTATACAATAACAACAATGTTGTATGATGATTAGCTGTGAATGACTTCCCATACATTTTGAGATGTTGTCTCATTGTTGTCATTCTCTTTAATGAAATCATTGATTGTTTCTTTTATGATTTGTTCTTTGACTTAGTCTTTAGAATTAGATATTTCCAAATGATTTTAATCTATCTCTCCAGTGCTCTTTGTTGAGTGTAATTTTTGTTTTATTATGATTAAAAAAGAATTTAATATTTCTGCCTTTCTACATTATTATGTTCTAAAAAGAAATACTTGGGGACCCAACTAGCATGGTTTTGTTCTCTATTTCTTCTTATAACTCACTTAAACTCTCCTTTAAGAATATGGATACTATACCATTTGGTGCATATATGTTTAGTATTGCTATTACTTCAATGTCTATAGTATTTTTAGAAAAATGTAGTTTCATTGCTTATTTCTTTTAATTAGGTTTGTTTTTCCTTTTGTTTTGTCTAAGAATAGAATTGCTACCTCTGTTTTTTGTTTTTAAACTTCAGCTGAAGTATAATAGATTCTTTTCCAGTCCCTTACCTTTACTCTGTGTGTACCTCTTTGCTTCAAGTGTCTTTCTTGTAAATAACATATTTATTAGGATTCTGTTTTTTGATCCAATCTATTATCCACTTCAATTTTATGAGAGAGTTCATCCCCCTGATATTCACAGTTATAAATACTAACTGTATCTTTCCCTCTATATGATTTTTCTTCCTGTTTATCCTCTCTTCTTTCACTTTTTCCTTCCTCATCAGTGTTTTGCTTCTGTCTAATGCCTCCTCCAGTCTACCCTCTCTTCTGTCAGTCTCTCTTGCTCCTTTACTTAGTCTCCTTCCCTCTTATCTTCCTGTTGGGTAAAATAGATTTCTATATTCAACTAATTATATAATTATGTATATCAATATCGATTAGAAAAAGGTTGAAGCAATGCCCATTGCCCACCTTTCCATTTTTCCTTTATGATTATAGGATGTTTTGTACCTCTTCATTTGGAATAATTTACCTCGCTCTACCTTTCCCTTCCTTCTGCTCCCTGTATTCCTCTTTCTTATCCTTTAATTTTTTATGCCATTCCCTCAAATTTACCTTATACCCATATCCTTTGTCTATGTATTTTGTAATTAGCTACATTACTAATATGATTTTTAAGAATTCTAAGAATCATCTTCCTGTAGAGAGCCAGAACTCTGGAAAAGTATACTTGAAACAAGGTGTTAATTCAGTGGAATTGATGAGATAATGGTTCTCTAGAATACATAAATTTATTACTTAGTATGATGATATAATAGTTCTCTCACACATACTTAGTATACTGTAATGATGTAATTATAATAGGGTATTTAAATTGGGGACAAAGTCAGACTCAGGGTAAAACTTGTTGAGACTGGTAGACTGGCAGACTTCTGGAGGAGACCATCTCAGACTGAGACTGGATCAGCTTATGACAGACACAGACTGTGTAAGAGACAATAAAGACTTTGGACTCTATTCTTGTCCATTCTTGTGATGGCTATCCTGCTGAGACCAAGGCCTTCCAGAGGACCTCCAGAAAGCTAACCCGAACATTACATCTTCCCATATATGGATGTAAACAGTTCAGCTTTGTTGAATCCCATTTCCCTTTCTGTGATGACCATGTATTTAAAATCAGCCGGAGTCAGGAATTCAGGTTAAGGGAAAAATCTTCAATCTTTATTGAAGTGAAGAGGTGAAAAAGGATTGCGATAGCAATATGGGCAAGAAAGATTGCGATAGTAATATGGGCAGCTGCAACAGGAAGCCAGTTAGCAGAGAGAGATCTGAGCTGAAGGGCCATCACAATGGCAATGTGAGCAGCTGTGTCAAGATGCCAGCCAGCAGTCTCTCCTTCAACTTCCCTTTCCACTCCCTTGCCTCCACCCACCAAAAACATCATTTCCTATACAACACATCAGGACTTGCACAAAGAGTGGGCGGGGGCCATTCTTTCTCCAAGCATATATATTAATAGAGTATGGTCCAATTACTATTTAGCCTCACGTGCTTGGGACCTCAGTGCATCAACTCAAGCCTCAGCCTATTACATCTTTCTTTAGAGAGAAGGAAGGAAAAAAGGAAGGGAAGAGAGGAAGGAAAGAAGGAAGAAAGGAAGGAAGGAAAGAAAAAAGAAAGGAAGAAAGGAAAGAAGGAAAGAAAGAAGAAAGGAAGGAAGGAAAGAAGGAAGGAAGGAAAGAAGGAAGGAATGAAGGAAGGTAAGAAGGAAAGAAGGAAAGAAGGAAGGAAGGAAGGAAAAAAGAAAGAAGGAAGGAAAAGAAGAAAAGTTTGAAATCTTTCAATTTCATTGAATAGTCACATTTTTCCTTGAAATTTTATGCTTAAAATATGTATTGTATCTGGGATATACTGCAACATATTTAACATTTATAGGACTGCTTGCCATCTTGGGAGGGGGTGGAGGGAGGGAGGGGAAAAAAATTGAAACATAAGCGAGTGCAAGGGATAATGTAAAAAATTACTCTGGCATGGATTCTGTCAATACAAAGTTATTATTAAATAATAAAATTTAAAAAAAAGAAAAGAAATATTATGCTTAATTTCACCAGATAGGTGATTCTTAGTTGTTGCCCTAGTTTCTTTGTCTTCCAGAAAATCATGTTCTATGATCTCTGATACTTTAATGTTGCAGCTGTTTAGTCCTGTGTAATCCTGATTATAGCTCCCCAATATTTGAATTGCTTATTTCTGGTTACTTGAAGAATTTTTTTTTTTTACCTGATAATTCTGAAATTTGGTTATAATATTCCTTGGAGTTTTTATTTTGGAATTTATATTTTGAGGTGATTGGTAGATTCTTTAAATGTTTATTTTGTCCTTGGTTTCCAGGATATCAGGGAAGTTTTCTTTGATAATTTCTTGAAAGATGTGGTCCAGGTTTTCTTTTTGATTATGGCTTTCAGGTAAGCCAATGATTCTGACATTGTCTCTTCTGTATCTATTTTTCAAGATAATTGTTTTTCTTGTGATGTATTTTACATTTTCTTCTTTTTTTTCCATTTAAAAAAAAATTTGAGTGCTTCTTGATGTCTCATAGAGTTATTAGTTTTTACTTGCCCAATTCTAACTTATAAGGAATGTTTTCCTCAGTTAGCATTTGAACTTCCTTTTCCATTTGTCCAATTATACTTTTTAAAGAGTTGTATTCTTTAGTGTATTTTTGCAGGTCCCTTTCTATTTGACCAAATCTCCTTTTTTTGGCAGTTGTTTTCTTTTTTCAAGCGATTGACTTTTTTTTTTTTTTCATAATTCTCTTGCATCACTTTCAATTCTTTTTCCAATTGTTCTACTACCTCTCTTACATGATTTTTAAGTTTTTTTTTTTTTTTGAGCACTTTCATGAATTCTTTCTGGGCTTGAGGCCATTTCTCATTTTTGTTTAGGACATTGCCCATATGTGTTTTGATATTGTTTTCCTCTTCTGATATTTGTGTCTTGATCTTCTTTGTCACCATAATAACTTTCCTACATGACCTAGATCAAAACTATGATTTTACTACTCTCAGCACCAAGGATTATCAATCTAACTAGAATGTCTAAATAGAAGGTATTGACGTAACATTCATCCAGCATCGATGTCCTTTGATCCAGTAATCAATGTCCTTGATTACAATTATTAGGGAAGATGGAGTCTTGCATTCAAATTGGGGTGGAGAAATTTGTTTCTCTTCTTGTGGGTCTCTCTTCTCTCCCTTTTTTCTTCTCTTTCTTCTTCTTTTCTTCCCTTCTTCCTCTCTCCCTTTCTCCTTCCTTTCCTTTTCTTCCTTCTATCACTCCTTTCCTCTCTCCCTCCTTCCTTCCTTCATTCTCTTCCATTCCTTTCCTCCTTCCCTTCCTTCCTTCTTTCCTTTCTGTACATGGGGGTAGTTTCACAATAAGGTCCTAAAAATAAGGAAGATTATGAAAAGCTTCTCATAAAAATAGGATTTTAGCTAAGACTTGAAGCAAACTAGAGAAGTCAGGAGGCAGAGATGAGGAGGGAAAGAGAGTTTTCTAGGAGTAGGCAATGAAGATTCTTGAGTCCAGAGATGGAGTGTTTTATGGCAGAAACAATAAGGAGAGGAGGATCATTGGATCACAGACTCTGTGAAGGAGAGTAAGATGTGAGAAGACTGGACAGGTAGGAAGGGCTCAAGTTATTAAAGCTTTAAAAGTCACAGAGAATTTTATATTTGATCCTAAAGATAATAGAGAGCCACTCTATTGAGTAGGGACAGATAATGTAGTCAGATGTGTGGTTTAGAAAGATCACTCTAACACTTAAGTAAAGAATGAATTGGAGAGGGAAGATATTGATGGTGGGTGGGCTAGGTCACAGGATATTGTGATGAGGTAATGAATATTTGTGTGCATCATCTGCATGATTGTAATGTATGCATCAATTCATCCTTACAGTCCTTCTCCCCAAAAGAGGAAAGGTGTGGTTTGTCATCTGTTCTTCAGTACCACGATTAATCATTACAATTATTCAGAATTCACCTTCCTTTTAGTGTTCTTTTAATTTATATTGTTGTAAATGTGCAGATTGTTCTTCTGGTTCTGCTTACTTAGATCTTGGCTAGTCTATTTCTGACACTGGCAAACACAAAAGCACAATGTGTGATGTTCAAATGGGATTTTCAGAGCCAATTCCTGAAACTGACAGATCAGAGTTGGTATTTTAAGATATAACAGGATGAGATAAAAAGAATCTATCATATCTAATTATTAGAAAACTACCAATCAAGAGAGGCAAATTATAGGGACTTCAGACAACTGCGTATAGTTTACAAGGGTAGCAGGCAGGTAACTATTGATTTTGACATCCTGAGAAAACATTTTTTTTTTTAAATACAGAGAACCAATTTCTTAGCCTAAACCTCTTTTATTTTTTATAGATTAGGGATGGGTACTGGTTCTGTGATTTCATTGATATAGAGAATTCCCAAATGAGGAAATGCTCTTTATTGTGCAGGCCAGCACCTTCTCTGTAATTTTATGAGTTTCAGTCACATAAAGAGGGATGCTGAATTATGAAATAATTTATTCAATATCCTATTGGAGAATTAAATCCAATGTTCCTTGTTCCTCTTTCCCAGACAGTTCTCCTCATCAGGGATTATTATGGATACTTAATGCATCTATTCCACATCATGGGGTTGAGATGTGAGAATTGAGAGTAAAGAGATCCTCTAACAGCAGCAATGGGATCCCCTTGGCCAGGAGCAAGTTTTGTAAAAGAATTCACAAACCCCAATAAATACAGGCATGATGTTTGTGGCAAGAATGGATTTATTTACGCTAAGAAAACAGTACGCTAAGAAGACAGCTTTCTTAGCAGGCAAGCTCCTCATAGGAATTAGCAAAGATGGGTTGATAAACCCTTGTTATATCGGGTTAGTCTTTGCCTAGAGCAGGGGAGCAGTTTGAGCAACCCAATAGAGAACTTTTACTATGCCCCAGGACAGGATTTCCAATTGAATGAGATTACTTATTTTGGGAGTTTCCCTTATAGACAGGAGGGTTTGCCCCTCTCAGAGGTCAGGAGGGTTTGAAACCTTGAATCATCCTTTCCCCCAAAAGATTTCTTTCAACCCTTCTCCCACAGATTAAAGGGGATACACTTTATATCAATGGGAGTTAGAGATGTAGCAACTCCTACAATCTAGAAAATCTCATATCAGAGAAATTGGATCTTTTTCTCTTTTTTTTTTTTTTTATGGAATGTTTATAGTACTTTATTATAACATTTAGGTTAAATATTTGGTCATAGCATCTGTGTCTTCTGTAGCTTCCACAAAACTCCCCCCAAATTCCCATTTAATTTCTTATACTAATCTGTGATGTATCTAAACTGCAATGAGAAAAGTCATGATGTGAAAGGGATAACTGCAGTTATTTTTTGTACCAGTGATGATCTCTTTTCATTCTGACACAGTATAGATCTTTAGTCTTCAAATTGTAACCCTCTAGTCTTCCAAGTGCTCCTATGAGATGTGCACATAATGGTTGGAATTATTTATGCTGTTTTGGTGATTATCAAAATGAACCTGCCTAAGCCAGGATAACATTGTACACAGTAACAGCAATAGTGTAACATTGATCAACTGTGAAAGACTTACCTACTCTAATAAGTACAATGATCTTAGAGAATTTCAAAGAATCTATGATGAAAAATGCTATCCACCTCCAGAAAGTAAATAAATTCTGATTATAGATTGAAACATACTTTTTTCCCCACTTACTTTCTTTCTTTTTTCTTTTTTTTTTTTTGCTTTTTCTTGTAACATGGAAATATGCTTTGTGCTACTTCATAAGTATAATGAGTATCATATTGCTTGTCTTCTCAATGATTGGTGAGAGGCTTCAGGGAAGAAGATTGAACTAGAAATTTTTTTAAATGAATGCTAAAATATAAGTTGTCATTTTAAACGATGAGACTGCCTGAAGTTTATTTGCAGCAAATATGTAGCATTGCACTTACAGTCAGGGAATAAATGTGGCCTCAGACACTTTCTAGCTGTGTGGCCTTGGACAAGTAATTTTATTTCTCTACCTCAGTTTCTTCATCTGTAAAATGGGGTTAAAAATACTACCTCTTAGGATTATTGTGAATATAAAATGATAAAATATTTATGCAATGCTTTGTAAACTCAAAATTATGTAAATTTTAGTTATTTTAGTGTTATTAGTATTATTATCATATAAGAAATTTTATGGAGACAAATAGCATATTGTATATGTCCCACTACAATAAGCCATTTAGAGATCATTTTTTAGATGATGAGGAAAAAGTACAAGTCATAGGTATCAAACTAAAGCAGTTTTAAAAGATTCAAAGATAATTTTGAAAAATAATCATTCCTTAAACACTGTTTCAGAACCTGAAACTAGAAAGCATTTTAAAATAATGTCTCCAAGTGAGTCTCTCTCCACATTCTACACCCTATCTCAAAAGGCAATGTCAACTATGACTTTCTTTACTTCTTTTTATACCTGAGTAGGTATTTTAAAAGGTCCTTTACCTCTTTGTAATTATTGTTTCCTTCAAATGAGTGAGGTTGGGATTGAAGCCAGAGAGAAGGATCACTGTAGGAATAAATAAGAATATTATACATTGCCAAGATGAGTATAGTCCTTAACTTATCAGATTAAATGAGTATAGAAAAAAGGAATTTTATAATAACTATAATTTGTTATGTGTAATGATGACAGTTAAATCCCTGCATATCATTAGTTGGCAACCAATATGTGATGAGATAAGCTTGGGGCATTCCTAAACAGAAGGCTCCCCAGCATCCTGTCACTGGTAACTTCTGCTGCCACCATTCCAAGGACCCTGAGGTGTTTCTTCTTCAAAGATCATGACCTTGACACTGCGGCATTTTCCTCTTGTTTTTCATTTCATTCCTTCATAACTGTTCATCTTTTACTCATTTAACAAATTTTTACTGAGCATCCATTTTAAGTAAGGCTTTGAATGTTACCAACAATCTGGTACTTGAAACGCAAGATTTATTTTGATGCAGCGTATCCATGCATCATGCATAAATACATGCACACATAAACATATACACATGTGTATACATATATGTATGAATAATATGTGTATATATAATTACACCCATATACTTTGTGTGTGAGTATATAATTTGCCTCTTTTAAAGGGTCAGTCTGGCTAAAATTTAAAGAAGATATTATCAAGTTGGGTGTTGAAAATTTGGTAATTGTAACTAATGGGTCTATTTAGGATTGGAGATGATGTTAGCTGGGTTGGTAGATGGATCTTTCACACTAACAAAATCTTTGATCTTTTATTAATTGAATTGTTAAGTGTGAAGATGATGTGATCCAACAAATTATGGCAAAGTACAAGTCATAGCTATGGGAAGTTGTCTGAAATGAATTCACAAGTTCAGAATATCTTCCAAGTCAAGGGGTATACGAGTATTATGATACTTAGCAGGCAGGTAAAGTTCCTAATGAACTCATAATAAACAAGGGGATAAGTAGAACCTTTTATGGGAAAGAACCCAAAATAAAGCATGCTAACTATGCTAATTGTGTGCATTAGTAATCAGTTGGTGATAGAGGCTATCCTGTTTATAAAAGATAGCTTGGATGTTGATGACTATAGCTTAACCTCCAGATTGTATACAGTAACTATAAGTGTCAATACAGGATAACTCTGTCTTAACAATTCTTTCTTAACTCTACAGGGTTAGCTTGCTTCTCTCTGACACCCACTTAGATACTGGATTTCTACCAGAAATATGGTCTTTTGCTGGAATTCATTTACCCCTCAGCAAACCCAAAGCAAACCTATAGGTAGTTTAAATTTCACCTACAGAATCCAAGGCATTAAGGATACAAGACCTAATTTTTCTCCAATATTTATTCTTGCATTGCATTCAATTGAATTCAATTTGCAGACTCAAGATCATAGAGTTGGAAAGGACTTCATAATGCAATGTGACCCAATCTTTAGCTAAGCAAAACAATTCTCTCCACATTATTACTGACAAGTGATCATCCAGTCTCCTAAGAGTTCTGCTCCCATTCTATATTTGAGTAGCTAATATTGTTATGACATTTTTTCATACATTACATCTAAATCTGATTCACTACAATTTTCAGTCAATTCAATTCAATAAACATTTCATAGATGCCTACTGTATGCCAAACATTGTGCCAAGTGCTGGGGATTACAAATAAGTAAAAGAGATAGTTTCTGCCTTCCAAGAGTTTACAATCTAGTGGAGGAAGAAAATTACATAAAAGGAACCTGAAAATCAGGGGGAAGGAAAAATGGCATTGGAACATGTTCCCTGGAGTATAAGCTAAGCAAAATGTTTAAGGTGAATGGAGTTACCAGGAAGGTTGTGAGCCCTCTATAAAAGAAGCTTTGGAAGAAATTTAATGCTCTGTCCTCTAATCCTCTAATCAGAGAGAAAACTGAGGGTGAATTAAGTCATTCTATTTGCTGAGGAGATTTCAGTCTATCAAGCTAATATTGGGGGAGTGGATATATTGTTCACAAATTAAGTCAAAGCCAATGGAAAAATGGTCTAGCTCTTGAAAAGATCTCAGAAGTCTTCTAATCTGGATCCCCTTATCTGAGAGATAAGGAAACTGAATCTCAGGGACAATAAATAGCTTGTCCAAGGACACACACATACTGGATAGTAGAAATAGGAGCTCTTTTTCCACTGTACCATACTTTCTCACCATTACTCTTCTAATATATGAGACAAAGTAGAACACATCCAATTCCTCTTCTAGATGACAGTCTTTCAGATACTTGAACCCTAATAATAATTATATTCTTCCTCCACTCTCTTCAAATTTGGGTTAGTACAAATTTAACATTCCTGGACTTTTGATGGGTATAAGCTGAAACATGTTCATCATGACAGTCATCTTCTTTTGGATATCTTTAAGCTTTATTCACCCAGTCATTCAATCAGTTTGAATCTACAAATTATAGTGTCATCTAGCCCATATCTTTTTATCTTATTTGCAAGGATAGCATGAGAGACTTCATAAGATATTTTGCTGAAATCAAAGTATGTTCTTGCTATGGCTTAGAAAGCCTGTGCTGATCATTCAATTTAATTACCTTGTTTTGTTGTTGTTCAGTTATTTTGGTTGTGTCTAATTCTTTGTGACCCCATTTGGATTTTTCTTGGTGAATATTTCAGCATTTCCTTTTCTAGCTTATTTTACAGATGAGAAAACTGAAATCCAAACATGTTGAAATATGTTGCTTAGAGTTACACAACTAGTAAGTGTCTGAAGCCAGATTTGAACTCAAATGACGGGTCTTCTTGACTCCAAGACTGGTGCTCTCTCCATTATATCATCTAGCTTTCTAGTGATATACAGAAAACAAAATGTGTCTCCTTGCATTAGGATTTCTAGTTAATCCTATTTTCTGCTTACAATTTTCTGCATTTGTGCACAGAGTTTATCAGTAGTAGATAATTATTGAATATTGTCTCCCATGAATTAAATTTTTCCCATTATTCTTCTTTCTATGTTGTCGCTACCATTTTTTTATTTGACTCATATCTAGGGATCTAAAGAAAATTATGGACTGTTTTCTCTCTCCCTTTCCCTCTTTAATTTAGTGCCTTCTTGATTGGATTCACTTGTACTTTTAAATTTTCTTTTATTAGGTATACTACATTCCTTGCTAAGAGACTACAACTTTTCATCTCAAGCCATGACCCAGAAATTTGAATTGCGTTCTCAATCAACATCTTCAATTCAATAAACACTAATTACTTGCAAGGGCCTATGCTAAATACTGGGTGTTTTTCAAATGTGAAAAACCACATAGTCTATAGTCTCAAGGAGCCTGTCCTCTATATTTGAGATCAGTGGTGTTAAAGGAATGTGTACAATTAAGCATGATAGTATTTGAATGTGATAAGGGCAAAGGAATGCAGAATAAATACAGCAAGAAGTTTGAGGAAGGAGACATCACTTTCATTTGGGGTATTCAATGATTGGATCATATAAACCTTGGCACCCAAGCTAGGAAGAAAGGGAAGGGTTTATCAAATCTATCAAAGGAATGCATTTCAGGTACATGGACTGGTCTGAGTAAACATAAAGAAGGGAAAGGCAACTAAGTGAGATCAGGAAAAGAATTAGGAATCCAATTTACCTGGAATATAGTGAAATAAGGTGAAAACAATAGATTGTGTATATATTTTAGAGGGCTGAGAACATAGTATCTCATGATCCTTGCATTCTGTGGTCAATTTGGAAATAATGAAATTGGGGATAAAATATTTTCTAAGAAAATGGAGAGAAAAACATGAAAGAAAGAGAAGGGGGGAAGTTCAATATAGAATGAAAATAGAATGAAGCAAGTTTTGAAGTCTGGATGGACGAGCATTTGAAAGAATATCAAGTAATTCTCTTTCAGGAAAGCAAAGACCAAGAAGAGGTTTTCATTAATGCCAGAGTTATCTATTATCAGTCAGTCAAGCTGATGCTTGAGTAAAGGCTCACAGATACTGGTCAACATTTTCTGATGATATCAGCTAAAATTGCACCTGAAAATTGATTGAAAATTGTACTTATATACAAAGCTTAGTTCTATTAATTCTTTGCCTCTGTTATTCAATTGCTAAAATTATTTCTGTGGTTATGTCCTTCATTCCTATTTATGAGAAATAGACTCCTCATATTCTTAATCTCAACTTGTGTTATCATTTGTATTTTAAAATGTATTCTTTGTGGGATCTAGGCTATAAGAGCTAATATATTTCTAGTAGAAAATTATTATGTCCTTGAAGCTATAAATACCAACCCATTAAAGACTAGAAACAAGAAAAATGCAGTCAAGAGAGAAAATATGACCCTGTGTTTATGGAATATTAACAAGCCTCTTATTTTCCACATTTGTAAAAGAAAGTAAATTCTTAAATAAGGATGTTTGTCTATTACTTTAGAGATCATTGCTGCCATAGAGAATGAAGTGATTAATGGCTGTTAAAGGTGTCCAGTTTCCACAAATTTAAGAGCTGAAGAATAGGATTGGCTTCATACAATCTGGAAAAACCCCCCACAAATGCCCCCAAGAAAGTTTCATATAGCAAAATTAAGAAACTGTCAGACTTGTTATATATATATATATTTTTTTTAGTATTGAACTTCCCATACACTCTGACCACAAACCCTATCTTTTTGCTCATACCCTTATACTTCAACATTGATCTTGGTTTTAAGAGCCATTTCTGCTATGGATATCACTTTATGTCTCTGATGGACCTGAGGCATTCTGAATATGATTCTGACCAATAAGAAAAACAGCATTATTAAATTAATTTGCTCAGCTGAACAATTTTTTAATCATCTACCACCTCTGACTTGCCATATGAAGTTCCTGGCTCCTAATGACAGGAGAACATTTTAATTATGACTTTCTTTCCCTTCTGCATTTCAGAAAGTTCAAACTATACTATGAATTCTCTGCAACCTCAGCATATTGTTGGTCTCATCTCTAGTTCAATTCAGGGTCAGAGAGAGGAGGAATAGTAGTGGTAAAGATTGTATTTTTTTTTTTAATTTTGAAAGGTCAATACTTAAAACAATAAAAAATGAAAGGAAGAAAGAAATGTGCAATGGATTGATGAACAATCACTTCTGTTGATTTACTTCTGTACCGGAAGATAATATTTTAAAAAATAATTTATTTTCCTTTCAAGTAAATGTATCTGATAAGATGTTATATCTAAGATAAGTATGATAATGATTCAAATATATAAGAAGAATCATTCCCCAATAGGATATAAACAGTTTCCTAAGGTAGACATCCAAGCAAACAACAACTATATTTAAGGGTGTTTATACCAGCTTTTTATCATAGCAAAGAATTGGAAATAATATTAGATAGAATTTAGACACAGAAAAAATGATGGTGCTATCATATTACATTATATACATATGTATGTACATATATATGCATAAATTAAAAAAAATTAAACTGCCTATATTGGAGTCATTGTTTCATATATAATTTCCTTTTCTTTACCTTTTTTATATTGAAATTTTCATGTTTTTTGATAATTTCTTCTTCTTAGTGCAAAGTAGTATAAAAATAAATGAATTTAAAATTACATATAATATGTACGTGTGTATATGCATATATGTAAAAATAATGTATTTTCTATTAAAAGAAAAACTAGCATTGTGTTATGCACAAATACTGTTAATCTTTTAATAAAACCCTCTCATTTCTATGCATAGTTTCATTTTTTTCCTCTTTACTTCTCTTGTAGACCTATCCAATTAGTTATTGTTTTCTCATAGCTATAACTTGGGTAGATATGACAAATAATTGATAGATTCAGGAACTTCTGTGCCAAGTTCATGCAAATACATATAAATTCTGTTTAATAAACAGAAGTATATTTGCTAATTTTCTAGTTCTATGATTCCCCAACATAGTGTTAAATTGAGAAAAGGTCCTTTGAGGCTTCTTTCATCTTCTCATTTTCAGAATCAGCAATTTAACACCAAGTTTATTCAATACAAATAGATACCTTTAAGACTTAGGATAAGAGAATATCCTATTATTGTCCTGTTTTCATCAGGACGTTGTTCAACTGTACCAAATCCTCTGGACATCTCTTGGGCTAGTGTCTTTTGTTTTCTTAGTTGCATACTATGCATACTATGATTTGCAGAAACTAGTCACTTTCTAAGGATGATATTTGAATACACTAATTAGTCAAACAGTTATTATTAGACACATTATTAATGTGTCAGGTACTATGCTAAGGACTATTAGAACAGAACTGTTTGAACAGAAATAGATTTTTATTTGTCAGGTGTGGATAGCTAAGTATTCTTTCAGGTAAGTCTGACTAAAGCATATCTCAAAGAGAGTTGTAACTGATAAACATTCAAGAAGCACTAGGGATATCTTTTAACATCAAATACAATTTACATATTTTTGAGAATTTCTAAGGTAATGGCCAGTGCCTAAAATATTGTGAAATTACATTTAGAATCCCCTTGAAGTTTGATTATAATCATTATATCATCTCCCTGAGATTTAATTAGGGAATTGAATTAGATGATTTTCAGGTTCCTTCCAACTCAAAATCCCATTATCCTATGAACATATATTATGCCATCCCCTTGACTGTGGTCATTCCCCACCCCCCTTGCTTAATTTTTTTTTCTCCTTCAATGTCTTTGGCTTATTCTTTGTTATCTCTTGTAATGTCCAGACTAGCTCTCTGGAGGGCCTTAGGATCAGTCAGAGTCAGGATCAGTCAAAGTCCTTGGTCTTTAGGAAGAGAAGTGAAAGAGGCAGACAAACTGCCACATACCTCGAGAAAGATGGATCCTGGACTCTGGAGTCTGGATCCTGAAGTCTTCCCTGCTGACCACATTGCACAGACCGAGGTTGGTACCAGTTATTCCTTCTATTTCCTCCTTTTTGTATAGATATCTATTTATGCACCTTAATTAAGTGAGATAGTTTTCCTTAATCTTCCTTCTCTTCCTCCTCCTGTGTATTCTTCTTCCCCTCTCTTTCCATTCTTCTCTAAAGATGATCAAGACATCACAGAAGTATTCTCAAGTGTCCTGTCTAATGTAGTAGGCTCCTTCTAAGACCTCTAATGATGATAGATCTCAGAGGGGACACAGGTGCTATCTTCCATACTAGTACACAAGCAGTTTCTTTTTCTTTAGTTGGTCATCAGTATTCATTCATATTTATCTTTTGAAGCTTCAGAGTTTTTATGCAATTTTGATTTTTTTCATGAAGAACACTTAAAAGTTCTCCAATTCATTAAAGATCATTTTTTTCTCCTTGTAACATTATATTCAATTTGTCTATGTTTTTCTTAGCTTGTTTATATTTTTTCTTTGCTACTTTATAGTAATGGCTGCTAGGATGTGTATAATCCTGACTATGACTCCTCAGGACTTGGATTCTTTACAATTGTTTGCAGTTTTTTTCTTTGATGTGGAAACTGAATTTTAGTTATTATGCTCCTGGGTATTTTCATACTGGGGTTCTTTTAGGAGGCAACTGATGGATTTCTTTTATTTCTTCTTAGTCCTCTGGCTCTAGAAGATTTGGGCAATTTCCATTTAAGATTTCCTGACATAGAATGTCTAGACTCATTTTTATGATAATGGCATACACTTAGTCTAATCAGTCTTAATTTTTGTATCTTGATCTGTTTTCTAGATATGTTTTTGTTATGCTTTACACTTTCTTTTGTTTTTCAATCTTTTTGACTTTGCTTTAATAGTTTTTGTCATTAGCTTCATTCAAAGAAGTCTCATTTAATTTATAAAAAACATTTTAAATTCTTGTTTCATCCCTTCCAGGAATTCTAATTCAGTTTATATCCAAACTGCACTTTTCTCTGAGGCATTGCTTGTGAATGTTTTGGAGACATTCTCTTTTTTCTCCTTTTATACCACCACAACAGCTTATTATGTTGGATTTTTTTTGTTCACCCATCCTTTAGCATCTTAACTTTGGATTTGATGTTAGGTTTGGGTTCTAAAACACTTTTGGAGGAAAAATCTGGGTTGGTCCTGTGTTGTTTTCTTGAGGTACCAAATATTGTGTTATTCCAGGATTTCCAGGACAAACTAGGTACCTGAAAGCTTTCAATATTCCCAAAATGGTGGTCTAGAGAAAAGTCTTATCATTACCCTTTAGTCTAAATTTTATAATTCTTGTGCTTGGTTTGGGTCAAAGCAATAATAAAAGAAAGAAAGAAATTAAGAAATTAAGAAAGAAAGAAAGAAATCATTGGTTGAAAAATACATTGATACTATCTTGCTCCTTGTATTAACTGAATGATTTCATTTTGATGAATACTTTGCTAAATCATTCCTGTGCTTGGGCATCTGCCATTAGACAGCAAAGTACTTCACTGATGGGCCAAAATATTGTTGTGAAATTTCCCAATCTTTCAAGGGCTCAGGTGGAACTAGAAATTACATTTCTAAATTCCTTCTATATCTCTCTGTTCTCATATTTTTCTATTGAGAATCTCAATTTTTATTGGATGCATGTTGAAAGCCCAACTCCTATGATTCTCCCATTTTTAGGGTCAGTGATTTCCTAAAGTCATATTATTTCTTCTTTTGTTTGTCCTTCATTTTAATGAACAGTGATATAATGGGGTGAGCCTTGATTTGTATGAATTAGATTTAAATGAAGCAAAGTTGCACAAAGTCCAACGCCTCATTCTCTCTCCTAGTCATTCAAGTTCAGGGACAAGACAAATGTCTGGCAATGGCAATGGAATGGGGTGGATGACCTTGGCATTTTCAATGACTGACCAGGTTCTAAGTGCTCCACTTGAGCAGCCTTCATGGTCACTGTAACAAATTGTCCTCCTTTGCCTCTTCTGGGGAAAGTCTTCCAAAGCCAGGGTAGACATATCCTTAATTGACCAAAGAATTGATGATTGTTCAGTTACAGTCAATCTGGTTTAGTGCTTCTGTTAAGACTTTCCCGAGATGTGACAAAGGTGTAGCCTTGGGGCTACAGGTGAGAGTTGAATTCCCCATAGATACCCAGAGGATGAGCAGCCCTGGAAAAGGTTTGGCAGGGCTTCATACCACAGATACCAGTGCTCCTTGAACCTCTCATACACAACATTTCTATTAACCATCAAAGAAAAATAGTGACTGGCTAAAAGCATTTCTTCATTTAAAATTTCATCATTTTATTATTCTGACATTCTTTACTGCTAAATTATGCTTATTTTAGCTTAATTTATATGATCACAGAATTTTATATTTAGACCTGGAATATCCAGTCCAATCTTCTCATTTTTGCCTCTCTCTTTTCCTGCTGAATAACTGTTTCTGTGATGACTGAATATTTACTTAGTATGCCACTGATGTCTGGCACTGCACAGAATGTTTATGAAGCAGGTATGATCAGGGGAATACATGATTTGTAGGATTAATGTACTTCCTGTGAAGCTGCACATGGAGTTCCTTGCTGGGCTGACAAAGCAGCTCCTCACTGATAACCTGATAACTTCCCTCCCCCTCGTAGTATTTTATTTTCTAAATATATATATATATATATATATATATATATATATATATAATATATATATATATTTAACATTCATTTTTTTACATTTAAATTTTATTTATTTAATAATAAACTTTGTATTGACAGAATCCATGCCAGGGTAATTTTTTTTACAACATTATCCCTTGCACTCGCTTATGTTTCGTTTTTTTCCCCTCCCTCCCTTCACTCCCCCCCCCAAGATGGCAAGCAGTTCTATATATGTTAAATATAACATTCATTTTTGTAAAACTGTATTCTAAATTTTTATTCTTCTCTCCCTATATCTCCTCTTTCATTAAGTTAGCAAGCCATCTGATATAGGTTAAATAAGTGCAATCCTTTTAAATATATTTCCAAATTTGTCATGCTGTCCCAGAAAAATCAGTCCAAAAGGGAAAAAAAAATGAGACAGAAAAAAGCAAAGAAAAAAAGATGAAAACACTATGCTTCAATCCATAATCAGTCTCCATAATTCTCTCTCTAGTTGCGATTGGCATTTTCCACTTGAAAACTCTTGATGTATATATGAAACAACACCCTAGCACTATTAGCTAAAGGTTTATGCTCCCAGGAGCCAACCCTATGGCTAGGATGAGAAGCAAACTATACCTGTTCTTGCCATTTATAGGTGAAAGGTATTTGTGGACAGGGAACATTTGCCACAAAGCCTCAGTTAATTAGGAGTTTTAGAAACTCTGAAATGTAAAATGCTCCCTACAGCTCTCTTTTTGATGAAAGGAACAGAAATCAATTTGATACTATGCTAAGACATTCTTAATGACATATGTTTTGCACTCCAAAGATACCATTAACTTTGAGACTTTCATTTCAGATTTTCTTCTGTTTTGATCAAATTGCAAATTTTATCTCAACTATTTGCTAATGGATGAGATAAGAATGCTCTTAAAAATAATTGTGTGAGCTATTCTCCAATTGATAAATGATCAAAGGATATGGATAATTTTCAAATGAAGAAATTAAAACCACTTATATGAAAAAAACTTCTAAACTTTCACTATTGATCAGAGAAATGCAAATTAAGATAACTCTGAAGTACCACTATATACCTCTCAGATTGGTTAAGATGATAGGAAAAGATAATGATAGATGTTGGAGGGGCAAACTGGGACACTAATACATTGTTGGTGAAATTGTGAACTGAACAACCATTCTGGAGAGCAATATGGAATTATTCCCAAAGGATTATCAACTGTGCATGCCTTTTGATCCAGCAACGTCTCTACTCGGTCTGTATCCCAAAGAGATCAATAAAAAGAGGAAAAGATTCACATGTGCAAAAATTTTTGAAGCAGCCCTTTTAGTAGAAACTAGAAACTAAGTGGATGCCCATAAATTGGGAAAATGCTGAATAAATCATGGTGTATGAATGTTATGGAATATTATTGTCATATAAGAAATCATCACCAAGATAATTTCTGAAAGATCTGGAGAGACTCACATGAACTGGTGCTAAATGAAGTGAGTAGAACCAAGAGAACATTGTACACAGTAACAAGATTATTTGATGATCAATTCTAATGGACATAGTTCTTTTCAACAAAGAAGTGATTCAGTCCAATTTTAATAGTCTTGTGATGGAGAGAGACATCTGCATCCTGAAAGAGAACTATGGGGGCTGATTGTGGATCACAACATAGTATTTCCCTTTTTTTGGTTGTTGTTTGCTTGCTTTTGTTTTTCTTTTTTTATCCCCCCTCCTTTTGATCTGATTTTTCTTGTACAGCATGATAAATATAGAAATATGTATAGAAGAATTGCACATGTTTTACCTCTATTGCATTACTTGCTCTCTAGGGGGACATGGTGGGAAGGGAAGGAAAAAAATTTGGAAGGTAAGGTTTTGCAAGAGTGTTGAAAACTATCTTTGCATATATTTTGAAAATAAAAAACTATTATTTAAAAAATAACCATGTGCTCCTCTTCTCTTGGGCCTCTTAAACATTTTACTGGTTTGTTTTTCAAACCTTATATCCTGGAATGATATGCTGTAAAGACAGACACTCCCTTTCTACCTATTATCAGCTATAGTTTGTGATATTCATCAATAGATAAATCCAGTGGCAAAAAATCTGAATGCATAAAACAAATAAATTAAACGATAATTACTTTGGTGAGAGACTGCCTTGCATAATGGTTAGAAGATCAGTCTTACAGTCATTTAGACATGGGTTCAAATTCTGCTTCAGTCATATACTAAGTGAGTGAAGAAATTAAAACCACTTATAGTTATATGAAAAAAAACTTCTAAACTTTCACTATTGATCAGAGAAATGCAAATTAAGATAACTCTGAAGTACCACTATATACCTCTCAGATTGGTTAAGATGATAGGAAAAGATAATGATAGATGTTGGAGGGGCAAACTGGGACACTAATACATTGTTGGTGAAATTGTGAACTGATCCAACCATTCTGGAGAGCAATATGGAATTATTCCCAAAGGATTATCAACTGTGCATGCCTTTTGATCCAGCAATGTCTCTACTCGGTCTGTATCCCAAAGAGATCAATAAAAAGAGGAAAAGATTCACATGTGCAAAAATTTTTGAAGCAGCCCTTTTAGTAGAAACTAGAAACTAAGTGGATGCCCATAAATTGGGAAAATGCTGAATAAATCATGGTGTATGAATGTTATGGAATATTATTGTCATATAAGAAATCATCACCAAGATAATTTCTGAAAGATCTGGAGAGACTCACATGAACTGGTGCTAAATGAAGTGAGTAGAACCAAGAGAACATTGTACACAGTAACAAGATTATTTGATGATCAATTCTAATGGACATAGTTCTTTTCAACAAAGAAGTGATTCAGTCCAATTTTAATAGTCTTGTGATGGAGAGAGACATCTGCATCCTGAAAGAGAACTATGGGGGCTGATTGTGGATCACAACATAGTATTTCCCTTTTTTTGGTTGTTGTTTGCTTGCTTTTGTTTTTCTTTTTTTATCCCCCCTCCTTTTGATCTGATTTTTCTTGTACAGCATGATAAATATAGAAATATGTATAGAAGAATTGCACATGTTTTACCTCTATTGCATTACTTGCTCTCTAGGGGGACATGGTGGGAAGGGAAGGAAAAAAATTTGGAAGGTAAGGTTTTGCAAGAGTGTTGAAAACTATCTTTGCATATATTTTGAAAATAAAAAACTATTATTTAAAAAATAACCATGTGCTCCTCTTCTCTTGGGCCTCTTAAACATTTTACTGGTTTGTTTTTCAAACCTTATATCCTGGAATGATATGCTGTAAAGACAGACACTCCCTTTCTACCTATTATCAGCTATAGTTTGTGATATTCATCAATAGATAAATCCAGTGGCAAAAAATCTGAATGCATAAAACAAATAAATTAAACGATAATTACTTTGGTGAGAGACTGCCTTGCATAATGGTTAGAAGATCAGTCTTACAGTCATTTAGACATGGGTTCAAATTCTGCTTCAGTCATATACTAAGTGAGTGAAGAAATTAAAACCACTTATAGTTATATGAAAAAAAACTTCTAAACTTTCACTATTGATCAGAGAAATGCAAATTAAGATAACTCTGAAGTACAATTCTTCTTCAGGCAGTTCTGAGTTTTTAAGTTGCCAAAGAGTTATTCAATTATACCAGTGGCTTGCATGCAAGGAATTCCTTAAACAAAAGCAACTAATGGCCTAGACCAATAATTCCTCTATAGGATCATAGAATCAGAAAGAGGGAGGACCTGAGAGATCATTAGTCCAAACCCCTTATTTCACAGAGAAGAGAACTGAAACCCAGCAAAATTAAGTGATTTGCTAAGATTGCATGGGTAGCAAATAACAGAGGAGTTTTGGGAACCCAGGTCTTCTGAATCCAGGGACTGTGATCTTTCTACTATACTATGCTTCCTTCTCTGAAAGATTCTTCATGTGATCGGCTAAGGTACTCTCCTTGCCTTAGTAGGGCTTCATGAGCTCTTCATTCATTCATTACATTCAGGAGCTTCTGTGTCCAAAAATATTCAATACTTCATAACATTACAAATTCCCTCTTGACCTTTCCCTACCCACTGAGAAAGCAAGAAATACAATAATCATTATATATATGAAGTCATGCATACATATTTCCACATTAGCCATGATATAAAAGAAAAAAGTAAGAAACATAAAGGAAGTGAGAGAAAAGATGCTTCAATCTGTACTCAGAGTCCATCAGTTCTCTGTGTGGAAGTGGATAGAATTTTTCATCATGTGCCCTTTGGAGTTGTCATGGATTGTTGTATTGATCAGAGTAGATAAGTCTTTTAGTTGATTATTGTTACAATGCTGTTTAACTTTGTGTATTATTCTCTTAATTATGATCCCTTCACTTTGCATCAGCTCAGAGAAGTCTCATCTCTTGAATATGTCCCCTTCTCTCCTCTGATATTGTCACCAGCCTGGTACAGGTTCTCATTACCTCATTCCTACACTATTGATAGAGCTCACTGGCTGCTTTCTCTGCCACAAGTCTCTCCCTACTCTGGTGCATCTTTTGCCAAAGTGATTGTCCTAATAAATATATATAGATATATATTTTTGCTGAGGCAATTGGGGTTAATGACTTGCTCAGGGTCACACAGCTAGGAAGTGTTAAGTGTCTGAGACCAGGTTTGAACTCAGGACCTCCTGACTTCGGGGCTGGTGTTCTTTCCAATTGCTGCACTACCTAGCTGCCCCTAGTTATCTTCAGGATCTTGAAAGATCTTAAAAGATTTTGAGCATAATCCCATGGCAGTGGTCTTTCTTTGGGGATCTAGACCTGCCAATTTGAGAATAAGTTAGAGCAAATGAACCGATTCCAGAGAATTAGTAAGCACTGATGCCCTTTATTATGTGTGGCCATTAAGCTCCCCATGAATATTACATTGAAGAATGGGAGCTGTGCCATACATGACACATAAATAGAAGTCTGAGTTTTTGGGCATCTAGTCCTGGGGCAGTCCATAGAGAACTGGGCCTGGGATCAAGAAGACTTATCTTCCTGAGTTCAAATCTGACCTCCAACCCTTCTTAGTTGTGTGATCCTGGCGAGTCGCTTACCCTGTTTGCTTCAGTTTCTCAACTATAAAAGGAGCCGGAGAAGGAAATGGCAAACTACTACAGTATTTTTGTCAAGAAAGCCCTAAATGGGGTCACAAAGTTTGGACACAGCTGGAAAATGACTGAATTGAGTGAGTTGTTTGGGGAGAGCCCTACTGTGGAAGTTTGTGGTAGATAATACTCCTTCGAGCTTTGCAATGGGGAAGTGTGGGGAATGGGTCCAGTTTTTTATCTTTGTTTACTTTCCTTTGATATTCTGTCCCACTTAAAAATATCTGTGCTGTCTCCACATTTTGATATGATTTTCCATTTTAAAAATGGCAACAGACATAACTAGCAAATAGATGTTATTGTATAGGCAAATAAAATGTGATAAAGGAAAAAAAAAGTGCCCTAGGATTTGTGAGCTTTTCCCACTGGTCTTCAGTTGTATTCTATCCCTACTTTTCCTGGATTACCTTGACTGGTGTGTTTTCTTCTCAGGTTGCCAACACTTCTGTTTTTGTTTTTAGCTCCCCTATCTTCTGTTTACCTCTATTGATTTCCTTTCCAAAGGCCCTACCACATCTTTTCTCTTTTCTTGGAATCATGAGTTCATAGGTACAGCCTTGCAACTGAACCATGATGCTGCTGCCTCTGATAATGAACCCATATATCCCTATGCAATGTCTACTTATTCCAGTTAATACTATATTTAATAAATATGAATACTGTATTTAACAATAATAATAGCTAATATTTATATAGCACTATATATCAAGTGTCATGCTAAGCATTTTACAATTATCATCTTATTTAATTCTTAGGATAATCCTGCATAGTTAAATACTATTATTATCCCCATTTTATGGATGAGAAAATTGAGGCAGACCAAGATGAAAGGACTTACATAAGTTCACACAACTAATAAGTATCTGAGGCTGGATTTGAATGCAGGTATCCCTGATTTCAGACTGGGTGCTGTAACCCCTGCACCACCAGTTTTTTTTGGATAGAAATGGAGATGGCGTTATAAGTCCATCAGATTAATGAATGTTTAATATTGATGAAGAAATCTTTCCTGTAGAACATGGACTTTAAATTGTGATTTAAATGAATGGAAAACTAAAGTTCAGGCAAAAGAAATTAATGTTCTATGAATTCTTGATGGCTTGGCAGAAGTAGTCAGAGACTTGAGCTGTAATCCAAACTTTGCAATTTACTATTTTGTGGCTTTGGGTAGCACCCTAAGCACTGTGAAACTCAATTACCTCATGGGACTACTGGGTGACAGAGTTTTGGGCTTAGAGTCTTAGAGACTTGAATTCAAATATGGCCTCAGACACTTACTAGCTATATGATCCTGGACAAATCATTTAACCCTGTTTGCCTCAGTTTCCTTGTCTGTAAAATGAGCTGACAAAGGAAATGTCAAACCACTTTATCTGTGTTTCCCCAATAATAAGACACTGTCTTATTATTTTTTTGGACAGAAAAACACCAGAGGGCTTATTTTCAGGGGAGGGCTTATTTTAATTAACATTGACAGCAATTTTAATTAAAAAAAGAGTTCTTCTTTTAACCTCCATCATGCCCCCTCACTCCCGCTTACATATCGGGTTTTTATGTTGTCCTGCCTCAAGCTCTCCTCTGCGGCACTACTCTCAATGGCACCAGCAAGCAAATCACTGGGGAAGAACAGGATGACGTGCTCACTGCTGCAGCTCTGATTGGATGCAGCTCGGAGCGTGGTGTGCATTTCACCCGGGACGGGGGGGGGGGGGAGGGAGGATAGTGCATACAGAGGGTACCGTAATGTAGCATGTAGCGCAGGGGATCATCTTCACTACAGTAGCAATCTCAATAGGGCTTATTTTCGGGGGAGGGCTTGTTTTAGAGGAATCTTACACAGTAAGGGGAGGGCTTATTTTCAGGATAGGTCTTATTATCGGGGAAACACGGTAGTATCTCTGCTAAGAAAATCCCAAATAGGGTCATGAAGAGTCAGTTGCAAATGAACAGAAATGTTAAAGGGACTAGACAGGGGGGCCTCTAAAATACCTTCTAACTCTATATCTATGAGTGTGATCTCTACTCCCAATTCCCTACTGATCCAGTACTACCAAGATGCCTCTTTATATTTTTCTAGTTTATCAAAGGGTTCCTATCATCTTTAAGATCAATTACGTTTTTCTAACAGAAGTCCTCAAGGTTCTCCATTAATTGGACTAATCTTAATTTGCTATAATCTACTATCACCTATTCTGTCCAAACCTTGTCCAAACCCAGGCTCTCCATTCATTAAGTTACAATTTGAGGTCCATGTCTACAAGGAAGATTTCTTCATCAATAAATTAAACATGCATCAACCTGATGACTTTATAATATCTTATCCATTTTTGTCCATGCCTCAGGGTACCTTAAAAATTCTAATAATCTGTCCTGGTTACGTGTTTGTTTCTCTTGCCTCCCAGTCTTTCCTCTTCTCCTCTGTCCCAAATCATATTTAGAAGGCATATTTCTTTTGGATGGGAACCAAATTTAGAAATTGAATCCTAAGGCCTTTTAAGGACTTAGGATACAATGTTAACCAGCTATTACTAAAAATAACTAAATTACTAAATAACAATTACTAATAAATAAATATATCAATGATTTTTTTCTGCTGAGGCAATTGGGGTTAAGTGACTTGCCCAGGATCACACAGCTAGGAAATGTTAAGTGTCTGAGGCCTGATTTGAACTCAGGTCCTCCTGACTTCAGGGCTGGTATTCTATCCACTGCACCACCCAGCTGCCCCAATGTTTCAAGTTTTTGAGGCTTCTAGGTGGTCCAGTGCTGAATTTGGAGTCAAGAAAACTCAAGTTTAAATCCCATTCAAGACCAAGTTGTGTGAGTCTGGGAAAAGCACTTACTAATCACCTCTAAAATGGAAATAATAATAACATCAACTTCCCAGAGTTGTATGGATCAAAAGAGATAACTTTAAAGTGATGTATAAGTACAATTTTTATTACTCACATTCTCTTGGATGAGTAATGACCATTGTATACCATGATCCTTTGCTTTATCTTTGGTATAATCCTATCATCCTCCACAAAGTCTTATTTTGATGTGTCATCTTAGTGTGGAGATGACCCTATATTCCCAAAGGCCATATTAGTGAACTAGAAAATCTAACATGTTCCAATATGCTGGAAAGAAAGACTTCAGAATTTCAAATGTTTACCCTGTGGAGGATTTGGGGGAAGACATAGTCAAGATTGGTATAGATTGAGTAGGTACTTATGGATTATGATTTGAACATTGGAGGGAGCATGCACATAAAATGAGATAAAGGATTTATCAGAGTATTGAAGAATCCTAATTTTTGTAACAACAAAAAAATCAAAAGTGTGGATAAATGTATAAGTGACTTATCAGTGCCCCTCATTATATCTATAGTTTCTCTCTAGTCCTTTCTTGTGGTACAGAATTCAGTCTTGAATCAGAAAGATTTGAGTTCAAGTCTTGCCAGGGAAACAAGTTGACTAACCACTCTGAATTTCAGTGAACTTATCTAAATAATGGGAATAATAAGACATAGAGTACTTAATTCAAAAAGTTGTTGTAAGGACCAAATGCACTGATGCATATCTTAAAGAACTCTGTAAAATTTAATGCACTATGTAAATGTCAGTTATTATGCCAATTTTTAATACCACCCTCCCAGAAAAATCAGAAATCAAAGATATTTGTGGTATTTAATTTTTTCCAATTACATGTAAAGTCAACTTTTAGTATTCATTTTAAAAGTATTTTATTTCCAAATATTATCCCTTATCCTTGATTTCCCCCTTCTCTAAGAATTTTTGTGTAATCATGTCAAATGCATTTCCATATTAGTCATGTTATAAAAGAAGAAACAGATCAATAAGAAAAAACTTATGAAAAAAATACACAGAAAATATTCTTCTATCAGCATTCAGACTTCATCAATTCTTTCTCTGGAGGCAGGTAAACATTTTTCATCATGAGTCCTTTGGAATTGTCTTGGAACTTTACTGGGAATAATCAAAACATCCAAAGTTGATCACATAAGTAAGTCAAAGATTTTTTACTTAAATATTTCTTTATCACTTCTCAAAGGTCAGGATATAATAAAGATGATTGAGCCTTCCCATTTTGAATACTCAGTAAAATGTCCAGAACAGACGAATACACATGAGCTGCCTCTTCTATGAAGAATTATACTGTTGAAGCCATATTGGACATGGAGCCAGACTACGTCAGAGTTTCCTGTGCTGTTGCTGCTTAATTCCATTACAGTGAACACAGCTGCCCAGCCCTTATGGAGAAGACTGACAAAAGGGACAACAATATATCTAGGTCATTTCAATTAGACAGTCAGTGAATTTGGCTTGGGTAGATGTTTTGGAAAGATGAGCATTAACTGTATAACTCAAATTACATTATATTTGTGGGTATAACTTTTTTTTTTTTTTTAGGATGAAGAATAGAATCAGAATCACAAGTTCTGAATGTAATGCTTCAAAAGAAACCCAACAATCCAAAGTGAATGAGACTAATCCACTCAAAAGTCTGCAGCAAATAATTCTTTACCCTTGCTCACAGTTCTTTTCTCATCCAAGAGGTCAAGATATCACTAATTCAGGTGCCCAAGATGGCAGTGGGAATAACAATCACCCTAAAGAGCCAGAAGTCATTAAATCAGATTTCTGGGTCCCTTTTACACTCTCAATTTCAATTCCAAGGACCAAGGACTCATTGTCCTTTGACTTCTTCCTGTTATTTTATAGACAGTGCATTTTAGTGGGCATAAATAATAATTTACTTTTACAGAAAAGCTTTGAGGTTTGCAAAATGCTTTACATACACAATCTCATTTGAGATTTGAGATATGCAACTCGGTAAGTAAGTTTTGTTATTATTACAGATAGAATTGTAGCTAGGAGAGTTGAGCAACTTATTCAGATCCTTAAGACTAGGGAGTGTCTGAGACAGTACCAGGGCTCAATCCACTGTCCTACACGGCTTTTCTTTAAATATCATACCATCTTCCTCACAGGATCATGGTAAAGATTAAGAAAACCTTGTGGTTTTCTAAATGCATTGTTGTTGGTGGTAGTAGAAGTACTAGTACTAGTAGTAGTAGTGGTGGTGATAGTATAGTATAGTATAGTATAGTATAGTATAGTATAGTATAGTATAATACTACATATAATATAGTATAATATATAATATATAATATAGTATAATATATATAATATATAATATATAATATGTAATATGGTATAATATAGTATAATATATATAATATAGTATAATATATATAATATATAATAATAGATAGTATAGTATAGTAAAAACCACATTTATCTCGCACTTTGTACCAACATTTTACAAACATTAACTTCTTTATTCTCAACAACAACACTGTGAAGTAAGTAGAAAAAGACTAATGGGGAAACCAAGTCTAGGAAAAGTTAGAAAACTTTCCCAAAGTTTATAAAAAGTGGGATTCAAACCCAAATCTTTTTCCATTCTACTATATCACCTAAAACACCTCCACTTCTGTTTTTTTCACTGTAGGCTGAGATCATTTGCAATATATTGAGGATTCAGTCCCCTAACCTTTCCCCAGCTATATTCCCACAACAGGCTACATTTGAATGCTGTGGGAACGTAGCCCCCTCCTAGTCTATATTTCCTAGCAAAGCTTCCATTGTGCACAACATTGTTTGGGCCTGTTGAAATGATCTCTAATTTTGGGCCACTCAGACAAGAATGGCATAACATGAGAAGAATTAAAAAAAGATCAGTGGGCGAGACGTCCCACTTATGGGTAGGGAGAACTTCCAAAGTCTATCAGGTGGCTGTTTGGCACTGAAAATAATGTGACAGATGGCATTATATGCCATCCTGGGCACTTGAATTAATTGTATAATGACCTCTTAGATGAGGAAAGGACTGTGTTCAATTATGTGATGAGTGAAAGTTAATTTCTGAGGCTGCTAACAAAAGTTTTCTACATTCAGATGTGGCTGAACTAATAAGGGCAGCCTGAGTCCTGATTCCTGGGGAGTAGAGGTCATGTGGCTTAGTTGAATAGGGCAAAGAGGAAAGAGTTTTCTCTCTTTTTTTTCCTGGTTGTAGGGGTCAACCTTGGGAGAAATTTCAGTGTAGGACATTTTTTACTGGCACTTTCTCTCTTCTCCACCTGCTTGTGTCTTCAGCCTCTTGATGGTCCTTTCCTTCTCTCCTCTTCCTCACGTTGCCCTCAGCTTTCACCTTAGTACCTACTTAACTTTGGTACATGGCTCTTCCAGAGGTAGTTGCATTTTTTTTTTTTAAATTGCTGCTTACTAACTGAAATAACTGATAAAATTCAGGGATGGGTGAGAAGTGAATATGTAAGTACTTGGTGAGAAGATATGAGGGAGGGAGCTACCATTAATGGAGGGACGATCTGCCTACAATTCTTCCTGGAATGTAGATCTCCACAGTACTTTATTAAGCACACTAAAAAAAAATCATCAATTTAATGCAGGAAGGAAGGTTAGAAAGCATCTTATTCTCTCAGTTTAGAGATGAATAACTTGAGGATTATAGAAGTGGACTTAGAAGAGGCAAGAAGGGTCAGCATTCAAATCCAGGCCTTCTGATTCCATGTCTAGGGCTCTTTGCACTGTAGTTTCCTCTCTCTCTCTCTCTGTCTCTCTTCTGAAGATTTTCCTTAAATTAAATATATATTTTTTTCAAATAATATCCTACACTGCAGTGAAGGGAGTTTCAGTAGATGTAAAGAAAGAAACAAGAATTTATTTAGCACCTAGTATGTGCCAGAAACTGTTGTTCAATCATTGGAATTGTATTTAATTCTTCTGGTTTGGGAGAGTTTCTTGGCAAATATACTGCAATGGTTTGCCATTTCCTTCTCCAGCTCATTTTACAGATGAAGAAACTGAGGCAACAGTTGCCCAGTTTCACACAACTAGTATCTGAACCCAGATTTGAACTCAGGAAGATTAATCTTTCTGATTTCAAGACCAATGCGTGTATCCACTGTTCCACCTAAAGTGCTTTATAAATATCATTCAATTTTATCTTCATAACAACTTTGAGAAGTAGGTCTTATTTTTATTTCATAATTTTGTAATTGAGAAAACTGAGTCAAGTTAAAGGACTTGCCCAGAGTCACATAGCTAATGAGTATCTGAGGCTGGACTTGAATTTAGGTCTTAATGACTTCAGGCCCAGCTCTCTATCCACTGCTGCTGCAAGGCTGGCAGTTTATAAGATAGATTCATTTCTAAGTCAGAAAATAGCTGTTAAGATGAAATATTGAGACATGAACCTTGAAAGGATAAAACCAGGGCTGACAGTGTGCCATAGTAAAAAGCCTGGCACTGGAGATAAAAGATCTGGGATTTTTTGGGTATATAATTAGGGAGACATTCATTCATTCATTTTAATAAATAGTTATCGGGTACCTACTATGTACCAGAAAGGGAGCTTCTGGTCCCTGTTCTACCACACAGCAGATACATGACTTAGGGTATAAACAAATGATTTATTCATTTATACAACAAATGAATCAGTCATCATACAATAAATGATTCATTCATTCAGACAAAAGAATTGCAACTGAAAAGAAGTTAACTCATGATGAGTCATTTAACTTCTTGGGATTTCAGTTCCCTCATCTGTAAAGTGAAAATAATAATACCTTACTTGCAAAAAGGCAGAAATATAAGACTACTTATTTCTTATGGTATCTTTCAGCCCTAAGAGCTATGATTCTCTGGGTTTTTAGCCTGAAAGTGATATCTACAAGCCAATGAGATATGAACTCAAATGGGTCAGCATTTATTGTCAGTGTACTATATTCACATGTGGTGCCTCAATGTGGGCTTTGTAAAGTTCAAATACCCAAAGAATAGTTCAGAGAAACATGGAGATCACAACAAGATAGTAAAAAAAAAAAAAGTCAGTTTAACTAAGGAAAGAGAGTCATAAATGAGGATGGTCAACTAGAATGAAGCAAGGGATCAGAGAGAGAACTATGGGTATTGAATGTGATTCAAATCATAACATTTTCACCTTTTTGTTGTTGTTTGCTTGGTTTTTTCTTTCTCTTGTTTTTTTCACTTTTGATCTGATTTTTCTTATGTAGCATGACGAATATGGAAATATGTTTAGAAGAATTATTCATGTTTAACATATATTGGCTTGTTTGCTGTCTTAGGAAGGAGGGAGGGGGAAGAGGGAGAAAAATTTGGAATACAAGGTTTTGCAAAGGCAAATGTTGAAAACTATATTTGCATGGATTTGGGAAAATAAAAAGCTGTTATTAAAAAAGAAAAGAAAAGAATAATAAATGGAAAGATTGATGGTTCACTTACATTCCACATGGACTTGGATACTTCATTGGGAGCTTAGAGGGAATGGAATAATCTCTCCCACCCCAATAACAACTGATGGATTTTTATAGGGGTCTTAATTGGGTCCAACGAGACCAGGTATTAGTAGAAGAGAGTAAGAAGCCTAAACCTGGGCACTGGGGCCCCTTACTCCTACTGGGAAAAAGGAAGACTTCATGGGAATTGGAGGCTAGTTAATATTCAAACTCCCTGCCTGCAAGAAAAAGATTTAGGAATATTACTTCTGCTCTTACTCTGACAGAGTTTTGAGCTTCCTGAAGTTTCTTTACTTTGCGAGTGAAGGAGTATATTAGAGTTGTAACATCTGCCTTTATGTCTTGGTTCACACTGTGCCAGGCCCAGGGCAAGTTCTGTGTCTAAACCTAGACTCTTACCCATCTATCAGAGTCCATCTTAAAGTCCCCTTCTCTGACCTCTCTCTCTTTTTCTCACTCCAGTAACATAATCATCCCCAATACTTAATGTTAGCACAAAACACTGAATATTTGTCATTGACTATCTTATATTGGAATTTAGCATTTCCTTGTGCACATCTCTCCCTAATCAAATTTTAAGCTTCCCAAAGGGTCACATCTAAGACATAATAATAGCTGAAATTTATATTGTGTATTAAAATAGCAAATGATTTCACAAATTTCATTTCACTTGAATCTCATTACAAGGAAGTTACTATAGTTCTTATAACATTCATTTCCCAAATGACTCAGAGAATTTAAATAATTTGCCCAGGGTTGCATAGCTTGTATTAGAGGAAGGATTTAAATTCATTTCCTCCTGAATCCAAGACTTGCATTCTATTCATTTTTGTTCCCTTATAGGCAGTATTAGGCTTATGGTAAGATTAAATTTGTTCAGACTTGCTGAATGTCTTAGCTATGTGCATGTGGATACTGGACTCTGTGGTGGTCGATTTTAGTCATATCTAACTCTTTGTGATACCGTTTGGAGTTTTGCCTTTCTTGGCAAAGATACTGGGGTGGTTTGCCATTTCCTTCTCCAGCCCTTTTTGCAGATGAAGAAAGTGAGGCAAACAATGGTTAACTAACTCTCACAGGGTCATACAGTTAATAAGTATCTGAAGCCAGCTTTGAATTCAGGTCTTTTCTGATACAAATCTGGCATTCTATCCATTACTCCACTTCCGTTGACCAGTACTGTCATGGCATTTTATAAAAAAGTTAAGATTCAGATCAGGCTGCAGAAAGCTTGAGGAAATAGCTGTAAATAGTTGAGGAATTTGGTGCAGATATTTCCTGTTGTATGGGCTGGTTTCCCTATTATTTCAGTAATTTCAGAATCATTACCAACAATGTTAAAGTGGACAAATGGAGAGAGGTATCGACTGAACTAAGATCCAAAAGAGAGAACAGACGCTGTTATTTTTTTTTTTTTTTATTTTTTGCTTAACACAACAATGACAGCAACTCATTTATATACTGCTTTAAGGTTTACAAAGTACCATTTTCATGACAATCCTTTTTTTTTTTTTTTTTTTTGCCTTTGTCTTTGTATTCTCAGCACTTAATATAATGCTTTGAGAATGAAAGGCATTTAATAAATGTTTGTTTAATTATTAATATTTTTCATAATTCTCTTTTCACTATCACGTAGTCAGTCAGAATTTATTAAGCACTTACAATGTGCCAGACACTGTGTTCCCAGACACAGGGGAGATAAAGCAAAAGACAGCCCCTGATCTCAGAAATTCCAAGTCCATAGTGAGGCTGCAGGTTTAGATTTGGGGGTAGAGGATGCAGAAAAAACTTTGCTTACTTAGATTTGTGGAAGGAGAACTGATTGAGAATCAATAACACTGTGTCACTGGGTAATCCTGGGCAAATCACTTTTCTCAGTTGTCTCTCATTTTTTCATTTATAAAATGGAGTAGTGCACATATGGTTTTCAGGGTCCTGTCAGCTCCAACAGGTTGTGGATTTATGATTCAATAATAAGTTGATCCTTTTCATTTAGACAAATATCAATTCTATGATTTGATGAATGAAAATGGCTATTTTAGGCAGAGCCCTGTTGGGCCCCTGGGGACAAAATTAGAGAGCTGAAAACAAAAACTGAGGGACCATTTTCCAGGCATGTCATAGTGAGTTATAGTTCTTTTTCCAGTATCAGTCAAATGAACTAGACATCAAGGTCTTTCCTCTTTGAAATTTTGATTTCAAGTAGGCAATGCATCTATTACCATCCTCATGCTACAGACAAGGACCCTGAAGCTTGGGGACACATGAGATAGTATGGGGGAAGAGAAGATGAGTGAATGAATGAATAAAGTGATTAGATGCTTACTATGTGCAAAACTGCACTAAGTGATGGGGGTATGAATAGAAAAGGCTTGGCGTCGAAGGAACTCCCATTCTAAAGAAGGAGACAGCTCATATGGAAAGTTTCAACTAAAAGTCAGATGAAAGAGTTTCATGGCCTTAAGTCACAGTGGCAAAGCAGAGTAATGCATGATGTTGGACCACTTGACAATGAATGAAAAATAGTTGAGGTTATGGGGTAGAACCATGTAGAGCTGGAAGGCATCCCAGAGATCATTTAGTCTAACTTCCTTCACTTTATAGAAGAAGAAAATGAAAGCTCAATAATTTAAGTGACTTGCCTAAGGTACTTATATAGTAACTGGTAAAGCTAAAAATGACAGAATGATAGAATCTCTAATTAGAAGGGACAGAAGAAGCCATCTGGGTCCAACTCATACTTGACAAGGAACCATCTCTATGACATTCCCAACAGATTGGGAAGAGAACTTAGTGGTCAATTAGTACGTTCTATATCACACCAGGAATTCTCTCTAGAAATTCCTAAAAATATGCCTACTTCAAGAGAATAAGGAACTTGTTACTTCTTGGGGTAATCTAATTTAGGAAAATCTTTAAATCATTGGAAAAATTTTCGTGAATGAATCCAACCATTCTGGAGAGCAATCTGGAATTATGCCCAAAAAGTTATCAAATTGTGCATACCCTTTGATCCAGCAGTGTTTCTATTGGGCTTATATCCCAAAGAAATACTAAAGAAGGGAAAGGGGCCCGTATGTGCCAAAATGTTTGTAGCAGCCTTGTTTGTAGTGGCTAGAAGCTGGAAATTGAATGGATGCCCATCAATTGGAGAATGGCTGGGTAAATTGTGGTATATGAATGTTATGGAATATTATTGTTCTGTAAGAAATGACCAGCAGGATGAATACAGAGAGACGTGGAGAGACTTACATGAGCTGATGCTAAGTGAAATGAGCAGAACCAGGAGATCACTTTACACTTCGACAACGATATTGTATGAGGATGTATTCTGATGGAAGTGGATTTCTTTGACAAAGACTCAGTTTCAATTGATAAATGATGGACAGGAACAGCTACACCCAAAGAAAGAACACTGGGAAACGAATGTGAACTATTTGCATTTTTGTTTTTCTTTCTGAATTGTTTTTACCTTCTGAATCCAATTCTCCCTGTGCAACAAGAGAACTGCTCGGTTCTGCAAACATATATTGTATCTAGGATATACTGCAACATATCTAACATATATAGGACTGCTTGCCATCTAGGGGAGGAGGTGGAGGGAGAGAGGGGAAAAATCGGAACAGAAGCGAGTGCAAGGGATAATGTTGTAAAAAAATTATCCTGGCATGGATTCTGTCAATATAAAGTTATTATAAAATAAGATAAAATATTAAAAAAAAAAGAAAAAGAAAAATTTTCGTGACATCAAGCCTAAATCTACTTCTCTGAAATTTCTACTCAAAAAGGAACATTGTTTTAGAGCTGGAAGATGCTATAAACCAATGATTCTAACCTGAAAGCATACAGGGGTCCCCAAATTTTTTAAATAGGGGGCCAGTTCACTGTCCCTCAGACTGTTGGAGGGCTGGATTATAGTAAAAACAAAACCTTTGTTTTGTGGACCTTTAAATAAAGAAACTTCATAGCCCTGGGTGAGGGGGATAAACATCCTCAGCTGCCACATCTGGCCCGCGGGCCATAGTTTGAGGACCCCTGCTTGCCTTGAATGGGATAGAGAAAAGAGGAATTAGGGAAAGGAACTGATTGGCTGATGAATTTAGAAAGAGAAGTATAATAATAATAAATAATAGTTAATAGCTTTATTTCATTTTAAGGTTTACAGAATGATTTATAAATATTATCTCCTTTTGTCCTTACCACAACCCTGGGATGTAGGTTTTATATATCTACACCCCCATTTTACAGATGAGGAAACTGAGGTTAAATAACTTCCTTAGGATCACATAACAAGTAAGTATCTGAGACAGGATCCAAACTCAGGTCTGATCTAAACTGAGGCCCAGAGAATGATTGTCTAAGGTCACATAGCAACTACCAAGTTGTAGGGTAAGGATTCACATTGTATTCCTCTGACTCAATCCCCTATCCAGTATACTTCCTATGACAACAAATAGTTTTCCTTGATGGATAATGTAAGAGGGGAACGAAATAAATGCAGGAGACTTTGAATATCTTTTCAAGAAAAAAAAAACCATAGAATCTGAAGATTGTAAGATGCATGGAAAATGAAAAAATCAAAACACTTTATAGTCATATGAAAAATGTTCTAAATCATTATTGATTGGAAATATGCTGATTAATACAACCTTGAGATATCATTTTATACCTATCAGATTGGCTAAAATGATTGAAGGGCAAAATGACAAATGTGGGAGGGCATGTGGAAAAATTGAAACACATTCATTGTTAGAGGAATTGTGAACTGCTCCAATCATTTTGAAGAGTATCTGGAATTATGTCCAAAGAGTTACTAAATTACATATGTCTTTTGACCTAGAAATACCATTACTTGGTTGATTTCCAAAACTAATTAGGGGAAAAGGAAAAGAACCTATATGTTCTAAATGTTTATAGCAGCTCTCTTTCTGGTGACAAAAAATTGAAAATTGCAGCGATGCCCATCAATTAGGAAATAACTGAACAAGTTGTGGTATATGATTGTGATGGAATACAACTGTGCTATAAGAAATAATGAGCTCAATGATTTTAGAAAAACATGGAAAGATTTGCATGAAATAATGAGTGAAATGAGCAGAATAAAGAGAACACTGTATACAGTAACAATATTGTTTTAAGAATGACTGAGCAAATAAGATATTTTGAGTATTAAAAATACACAACTTAACTATAAAGGACATATGAAGAAAGATGCATCTGCATCCAGAGGAAGTACTAATAAGTAAAAGTACATATAGAATAATTTTATATATATACATCTATTTTTTTCTAATGGTAGCCATCTCTAGAGTGGGGATAGGGGAAGGGAAATTTTACATAACAATTCTGTTGTATATTTGAAAGGAAAGATAAGTTGCACATAATAGATTTGTAGTTGTTGTTTTTTTTTTTTTTTGTATTGTTTTGTTTTTTGCTGAAGCAATTGGGGTTAAGTGATTTGTCATACAGCTAGGAAGTGTTATATGTCTGAGGCCACATTTGAACTCAGGTCCTCCTGATCCAGGGCTGGTGCTCTACCTACTGTGCCACCCAGCTGCCCCAGATTTGTAGTTTTAAAGGCACCATCTTTTTTTATTGTACTATTATAAATATGTTTGTTTTATTCCATAAATTAAAAATAAAATTAAAAAATACAAATGATAAAAAAGATACATATAAAAATTAATTTTCTAAACTCTCCCCTTGCTATCAACCCCTTTCCCCTCCAACTTCTTCTGCACTTTGCCATTGTCCTGCTCTGTACATGATGGAAGCTTGCATTATATTAGCTGTAGAATTATTGAATGACTTCAAGTTAGGGCCCTTGGTAAAAATACAGATGATCTTTCACTGTCCCTTCCAGCAGTCCAATCTTAAACACCTTTGGACTGTTGGGAGAAAGAAATTTTCTTCTCTTCCCCTCTTTGAGGCAGAGAAAGGCTCTACTGCGTGTAAATGGACTTCAAAGAACCGATTTCTTGTGAGCTGACCACATCTGCTTATGTATTCCTTTATCTTAGTGTGTTTTAACCTAGTCATCAATATGGAGAAGAAACATGACTTTGATTAGATTTTTTTTTAATGTTTCCCAGAACTGACTGTTTATCATGGGATAGACAAATACATTACTGGAAATATATATATATATATATATATATATATATATATATTTGGAAGAGAAAACATTTTGAGAGTAGGGAGTTAGGTGGCCATTAAATCCAGGAAGTAAGTTATTTGACCAATCAATCATTTTGAAAATAATGTAAAATTTTTTCATTCATCTTGGCTCTACTCGGCTCTCAAAAATTTTTTAAAAATATATTTAAGCTCTATGGTTTGATTCTTAACTCAGCTTTTGTATTTTAGAGCTAGCCCTTTATTCTAGGACAATTCCATTGAAACTATTCTGGTAGGTTAGGGATTAGAATAATATTTCTGCTCTCTTTTGCTCACTTCTTTTTCTCAGTCTTCTTTCCTTCCCTCCCCACCCTCTGTATCCGATGGTTTTCAGTCTTAGACCTTCAGACCAAGGTATACCTGTGACTGGTTCTTTCTTGCTTCCCAACTAGATATAACTTTCCCTTAGGGACAAGAAAGAATGAAGAACAAACAACTTCTTTGAGTAGAGTTGCCCCACTGGTATCCCAACTAGAATTGGTCCATTGGGTAACACAGTTCTTTCCCTCCCTCCTTCCCTCCTTCCTTCTCTCTCTCTCCCTCCCATCTTCCTTCCCTACTTCTTTCCTTCCTTCCTCCCATATATTACATTTGCAACTTCATTGGCATAGGGAATTTCCAGTAATCCAATCTTAAAATCTTTAAGAAATCTTTTTAAGTTAAAAAAAATTCTCTCTCACAATTCAGGCTGAAATGCATAGTCCTAGAGAGTTGCCTGGAGATTGAGTGACTTGTCCAAGGTCTCCTAGGCAGTCTGTGTCAGAGTCAGGACATGAACCAAAGTCTTCCTGGCTCCATTACATAAATGTAAAGCATTTATTGGCACTCCTATCTCACTCTCAAAATTAATCTCTCCTCTAGAATACCAGAATAATAGTAGCTGTGCCATACACAATTTTAAACTAATGATGGTAGGTTGCTTGGCCATCTGAATAGATAATTGTACAATTCATATTTCTTAGTTAGTGAGTAAAGGATGCTCTAACACTTATAATTTAGAAAGAGAGGAGAACAGAACAGTCTGGAAGCATCCTGGGCCTTGGATGTGGTAGAATGTGACCCTAAACAGGAGATAATTCAATCTTGATCAGCCTACTTCCCAAGCCTATGCGCCTATATCTATGGCCTGTAAAATGGGAAGTTTGGGTTAAATAATTTCAGTGTCCAAGACAGAATGGTATAGAGGGAAGCAAATGGAAGCAAAAGACTAGTTCTGCTGATGACTTCCTGTGTGACCTTGGGTTAGCTGGCATCATTCTTAAATTTCAGCTTCCTCATTTGCAAAATGACAGGGGTTAGACTAGTTACCTACTAATCCTAAATCTAAAGAGTATCTGATCACCAACCAAGAGTAAAAGGGGCACATTGAGAGCCACCTCTTATGCTTGCACACATTTTTATTGGCACAAAATTCTGCTCTCCATGGCAGATAGGCATTTATTTTGTGATATTAAGTTGTAGTTTTCATAGTAAAAACTCAAATAAGCTTCCTTTTAAGGAAGGAGGGAGAGATGATAGAAAAGAAAGAAAGAAAAAGGAAGGAAGGATTGAAGAAAGAGAAAGAAAAAGAAAGGAAGGAAAGAAGGAAGGAAGAAAAGAAAGAAAGAATAAAAAAGAAAGAAAGAAAAAGAGAGAAAGGTCAATAAGTATTTATTACTTACTAATTATATGCCAGGCATTGTGCTAAATCCTGGAATGTAAATGTTGTCCTTAGTTATGGAAAAGGACCATGAGGTGATGCCATGACCTGTAAGGGAATTGGATTTAAGTGAGGGAGGGCTGTTTGAGATCACCTGCCTCACTTTCTCCATCAGGGGCATCTGGAGCCAGTGGCCAGATATAGATCTAGACAAGTGGAGATGGCTCTGGATGCAGTATGAGATCTTGAACTTTTTAATCTAAGGTCTTTAACAGGTCCCAATCTGACTGAGGCAAAGCCTAATCATTGAGTAAGGATAGGTAAGGAATGAGGCAGAGATCTTTAACCCAGTCCAAAAAAAAAATATATATATATATACACACACACACACACACACATATACATATGTATATATACACATATATATTTATAAGTATGTGTCTATGTATTCGTGCATGTATGTGTGTGTATATATCTGGGAGGGGAAGACCCTCAAGATTTCTGGCCAAAACAGAAACAGCTGCTTTTTACATTCACTCTGATCCAATCAGGGCCCAAACAATGACCAAGTGGGGCTCAGTCTTGGACCTATTGTTGATCAATCAATGAGAGAAAGGGTGATTTTGGGTTTAAGAAAAAGTCCTAGCCCATAAATGCTAAGATAGGGGTTTCAGCATTCAAAATTTATATTCTTTTGAACAAAGCACTCACAGGTGAAGGTATGATTGTTATGGGCCAGAACTCTGAAACAAGGATTCTTACAAGTTGTTAAGTCAGTGGAATTGATGAGACAATGGTTATCTAATTTAGCCTGGTGCTTAGTAGTTCTCTAAGTTCAGTAGGATTGATTTAATCTTACAACAAATAATGGTTTCCTAGGGATATAATGATTGGTTTATACTCAATGTAGAGCATAGAAGCTGGGAGCCTCAGCCAGATTCGGAGAGCCAGGGAAGATGATCAGACTGGAGGCAGGAGCCAAGGAGAGAGATTCATTTCCATCTTCATCAGCCTTGTAGTGGCTGGGCTGTCCTCCTGCATTTTCTCCACGGAAACCAAGTCCTTTCTGAAGGCCATGAGAAAGCTAGCTGAGTACCAGCGAAGGAGACAATAAAGACTTTAGGACTTTAACACCTGGCTATTTCTGTGGTGATTAATCTGCTGAAAAGAAGGCTGCTTCCAAAGACCTCCAGGAAAACCAAACCAAGAACAGTACATATGATACCCAATATGAACAGAGGGAAGGGAAAGAAAAAAGAAAAGGAAAAAATGAGAAGCGAAGAAAAGGTCCAATGAGCCCAGTGGCCCAATTCCTGTTGGGTCCCCAGAAGGACAGCTCCCACTCCTATTCACAGAGGTTGTTGTTTGTCCTTTCTTGAAGAGGACCATGACATCAGGGAGGTGTAAGTGACCCTGCTCTCAATGAATTAACATTATAATGAAAGAAGATAACATACAAAAGAAAATTATAAAGGCTTTCCCTTAAAGGATGGATGGGGATGAGGATATCTGGAGCAG
Source organism: Antechinus flavipes (assembly GCF_016432865.1). NCBI lineage: Eukaryota > Metazoa > Chordata > Mammalia > Dasyuromorphia > Dasyuridae > Antechinus > Antechinus flavipes. The sequence goes on from NC_067400.1 coordinate 458,284,632, forward strand.
AGAAATTGAGATGAAGTCTAATGAGAAAAGAAGACATATATCTTTAGCACTTTTCTTAAATGGAGGTTCTGGGAAGAGCCAGCTATCTGAGGGAAAGTACTTGGGGAAGATAGGAAGGAAGAAGGAGGGAAAGAAGGAAGGAAAGAAGGAACGAAGGAAGGAAGGGAGGGAGGGAGAAAGGGAGAAAGGGAGGAAGAGAGGAAAGAAGGGAGGGAGGGAGGGAGAATGGAAAGGAGGGAGGGAAAGAAAGAAGATAGAATGGAGAATGGGAGCAATAGAGGTACAAAGGGAGAAATGTAAGTCAAAAGCGAAATCATACAGAGCAAAAATCACTTTTGTCCTTTGGTTTTGGCTTTTGATTTGGTTCTGTCTCGTTAAGGGCTAAAGGCTTTGGTTATAACTTTTTCCCTTCGTTTCCTATGCTTCCTTGGCTTTTTTCTTTGGATAGACATATGAGGAGAGAGAATGTCAGCAGAAGTAGGAGAGGAAGTATTGAATTTGAATCCAAAGAACCTGGGTTTGAATCCAGGCTCTGCTAATTGTTCCTTACATGATTTTAGGCAAATCAATTTCTCCTTTCTGAGCCTCAGTTTCCCTATCTGAAAAATGAGAGATTTCTACTAGATGACCTCCAAGGTCCTTTCAGCCCTAATTCCTGTGATCCTAAGTTTTCATTAATGCTTTAAAGTTATGATGAGAAAGACCATTTTTCTCAGTCCTTCCATGGTCCACAGAGACTCTGAGACCCTGATGATTAAAAACTCTTTCAATTTCTCTCTCATCCATGCGTCCCCTTCCCACTGCACTTGGCCTAAAAGGAAAGGCACAAAGCACGGTTATAAATTAAACAGAAACTACTTTAGCAATCAATCCACAGGGTAGTTTTGTACAAGTAGAGGTCATCGAAAATAGAGCACTTTTCATTTTCTTCTTAATGAGCTATCTGGGTCTGGAGGAAAGGTTAAATATAGCTTCCTCATACCTTTGAATGTACTGGCTCCAGCTAGACTTTTCAAATTCAACCTAATTAAGCATCAGTACAGGGCTGCACTAAACATTCATTCATCTCTTTCTTTTTCTGATAAGATACAACTTTCACCACCTCGGGGTAAAAGGCCCCAGGGACCAAGCTACTCTATAACAAGCCGGGGCTTCATGATCCACTTTTTTTTATACCCTCCAAATCCCCTCCACCACCACTCCCTCCCATTGCAGTTTATTCTTAGCCTTCATACTCCACACTGTTCATTATTTTATGTTTTTGCTTCACACAACAGGAAATGCTTTCCAAGATTAGGGCATAGGGCTGAGGTCTTCCATGTATTGGGTAGGTTGACTAAACCTCATTGACAACATTTTCCCTTTAAACAGACAATGTTTTACATTTCTATATAGTGCAACATCTTCCAACTGAATATTTTATGATCCTAAGTTCCACTTTAAGACCCACAAAGCACTTTTATACACATCTCTTTAGAAATAGCAATCCTGTGAATTAAATAGGAGGATTTTTTGTCCCCATTTTACAGATGAGAAAACCAGGTTCACTAGGTAGTAGATGTAAGGAGACTAGAAATAGAAAGTACAGGTATATCTTGGAGATATTGTGGGCTCCATCCTAGACCACCACAATAAAGTGAATCATACAAATCTTTTGGTTTCCCAGTGTATATAAAATTTAAATTTACACTATACTGAAGTCTATTAAATGTGTAATCATTCATATGTAAAATACTATTGTCCTTACTTTAATTAAAAAATAACTTTACAATTTTGTTAAAAAAAAAAAAAAGCTAACCCCATCATTTGAGTCTTTAGTGGTGGTGGAGGGTCTTGCCTCCATGTTGATAGATACTGACTAATCAGGTGGTGGTTGCTGAAGTTTGGAGTAGCTATTTGCAGCATGGATTGACTCTTCCTTTCACTCAAATATTTGGAGGCCATTGTAGGCTTATTAAATGGCTTAATTTAAATATTGTTGTATCTCAGGGAATAGGGAAATAGGGGCAGAGGGAGAGAGACAGTGGAACAGGTAGAATGCACGATATTTATTGATTATATAACAAGAGTAATACTAAGTACCATTGATCATAGGTACTATAGGTGATCCTAACAGATATAATAATAGTGAAAAAGTCGGAAATATTGTGAAAATTTCCAAAATGTGACACAATGTGAGCATATGTTGTTGAAAAAAAAAAAAGGATAGCAATAGACTTGCTGGACAAGGGTTGATACAAACCTTCAGTTTGGAAGGAAAAAAAAAAGCAGTATTTGCAAAGCAAAATTAAGCAAAATACAATAAAACAATGTATATCTGTATCAATTAGAGAAGAGAAAATTCTAATTGGATCCCAAAAATATTTATCTGGATAGTTTATCCAGACCTGTAATTTCATTAGCTCGGATAACTTGATATAGAAAAATCCCTTCACCTGTGAAAATCACTAATTCATCTATAATTTATAGTCTTAGAGAGAGGACTCTCTAGGGTAGTAAGAAGTTGAGTGATATGCTAATAGTCATGAAGTTAGAGACAAAATTTGAACTTAGGTTTTTCTGACTCAGTCTTCTATCTGTTAAAATATTGCCAGTGTCTTTAATTCTAATAGAAGGGTGGAGTTGAAATAGCACCATTTAAATTCTGATTACTTCACTGAATAAGAACACTTTTCCATAGAATCAAATAATTGACACGGAGTATAAACAGGATTTATACACCTCATTGAATCATATTGCCTCTAAATTTAAAATAAAATCATTATTAGTGCTATACTAAAAATGGATTTTTCCCTTACTATCACTAGGAGAGCAGGATGTCATTGACCAGGAATTTCTTTTTGAGTTTAATCACTAGTGGAAATAGTCTTAGTGTTGAGGGATGGAGATCTGACCTAGTTCCTCCTGGGCCTTCAAAATTTGTGTTCCAAATTTTTCTCCCTCCCTTCACTCCACTCTCCTTTCCTAAACAGCAAGTAATCCAATACAGGTTAAACATGCAATTTTTCTAAACATGTTCCCATATTTATCATGCTACACAAGAAAAATCAGATCAAAAAGGAAAAAAAAAATGAGAAAGATAAAAAAGCAAACAACAACAACAACAAAAGGTGAAAATACTATATTGTGATCTACATTCAGATCCTCTCTCTGGATGCAGATGGCTCTCTCCATCACAAATCTATTGGAATTGGCCTGAATTACCTCATTGTTGAAAAGAGCCATGTCCATCAGAGTTGATCATCATATAGTCTTGTTGTTGCCATATATAATGATCTCTTGGTTTTGCTCATTTCACTTAGCATTAGTTCATGTAAGTCTCTTCAGGCCTCTCTGAAATCATCCTGCTGGTCATTTTTTACAGAACAATAATATTCCATAACATTCATATTCCATAACTTATTCAGTCATTCTCCAACTGATGGGCATCCATTCAGTTTCCAGTTTCATGCCATTACAAAAAGGGATGACACAAACATTGTTGCATATATGGGTCCTTTTCCTTTTTTATGATTATAGCATCTTAAAGTTATAGTTATAGGTTGTATCAGAGGAAATCTCATTTAAATCCTGCATTTGGATGTGGTTTGCCATTTTCTTTTCCATCTCATTTTACTCGTGCAGAAACTGAGGCAAATGCATTAAATGACTTGCCCAGTATTACATAGTTAACAAACATCTGAGGGTGGATTTGACCTCAGGAGGCTCAACTTCCTGACTCCAGACTGCTATCAACTGTATCACCTTCCTACCCTAACTACTGGTAAATTAGTACTAAACTCCTACCTCAAACAGAGTTCCAAAGAAGTCTGAAGGCAGTGAAGCTGGTAGCAAAGGAGGAGAAAAACTGTGCTAAGGTCACCCAATTAGTATAAAGGTGGCAAAATTGGTATTTAAATCCAATTTTTGAAATGTCAAATCTATTGCTTTTCTCACTGTACAACCTCTAATTCAAGTACAAATCTCTCTTGACCATATGATGCTGCTAAAGGACCCTGGTCTTGATACTTTTCTAAATGTAAGTATCAAGACTCTGGTCTTGATACTTACATTTAGAAAATGGGATTTTAACATGTAGTTCCTGGGAATAAAAAAATAATGATAAAGAATTCATTAAATGCTTATTATTTGCCAGGGATTGTGCTAAGCACGCAGGATACAGATAAAGAAGAGTCTGTACTAATTGAGGGAGATAATACAAGTAGGAAGATCCAGTTATAGAGAAGTTGGAAAGTCTCAGAAGTCCTTAGGGTGGATTGGGGTATAGTCCCTATCACTGGGGAATGGGAACGGGATTGGACTGCTGACACTAGAAATGGGGTTAGGGATCAGATTAAAAGTCAGAATGGAGTAATGAATCTATGTTCCCTGTGATAGACACATTATCTGACTAGGAGGGGAAGGGGATTATTGGCAAAAAGCCTGTTGTGGGGCCAGTTTGTATGGAAGTCCTTGACCTATAGCCAAACACGATCAGTGACCCATACACTTCCTCAGAGGGCTGGTGTCAATCAGTCCTGCATATAATCACTACCCTGGCATTCTCTAGGATAGTTTGCTAGCCCACCTGGGAAGTTTCTAGCCTTTCCAAGTAGTGGCTGACTGCCAGGAGCATGAAATGAGAGGTGAAGGACAAAAAATAAGTCAGGGTAATTCAAAATTAGAAGAAAATAGATCCTTCTGAGTGGAAAATTGAATTGAATTATTTAAACAGAATTCTGATGAGAAGGGTCAGCCATACCAACAGTAATTAAATCAGCAACTGAGGCACTGCTCCTTCATAGAGTTGGACATTTCTCTTTGCCTAATGATCTTAGACTATGCAATTCAAGGGAGAGGCCTGAAAGAGAATTCAATTCAATTCAACAAGCATATATTAATTGTTTATTATGTGTAGTATATCAGTATGAGTTCTCAGATTGGTTCCCTGTTCTTTGCAAACTGACATTCTTAAAAACTAGAACTCCTAAATCCTGACTATGTATATTCACTTTCCGGGGGTATTGAGGAAATTGGGGTTAAGTGACTTAGCCAGGATCACACAGCTAATAAGTTTCAAGTGTCTGAAGTCAAATTTGAGCTCAGGTCCCCCTGACTCCACAAATGCATAGAGCTCTAGTAGCAAGACTAGACATATATATGTAGAGAGAGAGCAAATTAGCTGAAGTCCACCTAAACAAGAAATGATGTAGCCAAGCACATCTATCTTCAGTCCTGCTGGACCCAAGTGTCCTTTATCCTATGGTATCTTGAGGCTGGTCTCTGTGGAGATAGCCTCTCTATAAGGTAGATAACGCAGCTAGGCCCTTGGGCCTTTTCCTATCTGATGCTTAACTCCTAATTATCAGAGCTGGCTCTCCCCTTCCAACTGGTTTAACATCCCCTTGGTGAGTTGCTCTATTGCAAAATGGTATTGCTAAGGTGTAGGGATAGGGATGGAGGAGAGAGAAATCCCCTTCTCCCTACTCCTTGAAGCCTGGAAGAGTAACAGGGGAGGAAGTAAAGAGTCTCTTTTAAGAGTTGGATTCTTCATCATTCAAGGCCAGAAATGACTCCTTCCTCTCTTTTCAGAGACTTGCCTTGCTTTGTTAAGTCCACTATAAGGATGGTTGGTATTTCAACAGGATATGACTAGCCATTTTTTAATTGCATAAGTTCAAATGAGAAAATAGTTTGAATGTTTTCACACACACACAATCACACACAATGTGCTGGGTCTAAGGAGGCAGTTAAGTCTACTAGATAGAATGTGAGGCTTGAAGTCAGGAAGACTTGAGTTCAAATACAGTCTCAGACACTTAGCTACGTGATTCTGAGCAAGTCACTTCAGTTTTGTTTGTCTTAACCACTGGCAAAGGAAATGGCAAACCATTTTAGTATCTTTACCAAGAAAATCCCATGGACAATATAAATATAGTCCGTGGGGATCCACAAAGAGTCAGATATGACTGAACAAAAACAACTAGCTTCTGGATATACAAAGAAAAAGGAAATATTCCTACTACCATGAGGGGCTTATATTCTCTGAGAGTGAAACAATTAAATAGATAAATAAATAACAAACTATAGATTATAGTCAGAGATAAGGTGAGCAGGGAGTCCAGAAGCCATAATGTTAACCTGGGAGAATAATCATGTCATTTCTGTAGCAAGAGTGGGAAGGAAATAAGGGAAGCCTCCTCATCCCAAGAAAGCAGGATATCCATTAAGAAATCAAGAATGTAATGAAAGATAAGGCTGGCAGCAGGGTAGGCAGGGCTTACTGTAATTGATAGAAACAATGCTTATGTACTTAAGTTTACATCTTTGAGAGTTCACACATTAGTTCGGGTTCACAAGTCCAGGAGATTCACAAGTCAAGAACCCACAATCCCACACCTCTAAAAGAGCATATAAAAGCTCTCAGAGCCTCAGTGAGGAGTCAGTTGAGAAGAGTAGAACTAAGATTCAGAGAGAGCTGGAGGATGAAGCTGGCAGAAGCAAAGGACAAGCTACAAGAGCTCTTAGAACCAAGCAGAGATAGGCCTCTAAGAAAGCTAACTAGGCTATTTTGAAAAGACACAATAAAGGATTGAACTTTTAACAGCTGGCTGCATTTGTTGTGATTATTGATCTGAACTGAAACTAAAGCTACCTCCAGAAGCTCCCCAAGAAACCTGCTCCCAGAGAACGATTATATTTTAGAAAAGAAGAGAACACTTTATACCTTTATGTCCAGTGATGAACTCCAGCTCCTGAAGAAGAAACAGTATAGAAAAGAAACAAACATCACCCAAACTCATTTTTTCAGAACTGAGTTAAAAGGAGTAGGCAATCCTTCTTTCATTGATTCAGTTCATGGTGCCCATATTATGGGTGAATCTTCACCATCTGAATGCAACAGATAAGAAGAGCCAAAAAGAGATGAAGAAAAGAACTATTGCAAAAATACTTATAACAGCCTTTTACATATTAGGCAAAATTTTGAAATTAAGGGTATAACCCTTTGGAGGATATGACTATTGGAGAATAATTAATCAATTTGTAGCATATAGCCTCTTCATTTATCTCTTTATCTCTCTATCTCTCTATCTTCCTTCTATCTGTTGGTTTAGACACGCACACACACATACACATACACATATATGAAGTTTCATATTTCTTATTTATGTGGTCTAGAACAAAACTTTCACAATGATTGAGATCTGGAAATTTTAGGGACCTTTATTTAGAGTCTATAATATCAAAGCTATTTTTATAATATTCCTAACATGTTATTAATCTCTAAAAATACTGCTCCCTTTTTCCACCACATAGCCATGTTAGGATGGATTTTCTTCAAAGACTTCAAGCAAACAATATATCAAAACAGAATGAAGGCAGAAGCAGTTATGAAAATCAAATTGTCTTTTTAAAAATAGAGATTGGCAGAAATATATAAAACATCATTATTCTCACTTATTTTTGGTTTGAAATAGGTAAGTATTTTTCATGAAAATATTAACTATGTTAGCATGCAATGGGTTCATGATTATTACTTTAAATTAAATAAGTATGTCAAAATGTATCTATTTAAATTTCTAATACTATACATACCAATATACATACCGTACATAAGCAAAAAATCTTTTAAAACCTTTATAATTTATCAGAGTGTGAAACAGTCTGGAGACCAAAAAAGAATTCAAACTAAATTTCTTATCTAATTTAGGCTAGAAGCTTACTAATAAACATTCAATCATTGCATTGTCTATTAGTTACAAATGATACCAATTATGTTGAAATATAGTTATCAGATTTTTAGGATCATCAGATCCCAGTTTGAGAACCCCTGTTCTATAGGGAACGATAGAACTATAAGCCACCACCATTACAAAACTTAACATTCAGATTTTTAAAAAAAATTTTTTTGAGTTCAGAATTCTATGCTTCTCACCCTCTCCTTGCTCTTCCTTGATATAGTAAGCAATCTGATACAGGTTATACATATAGAATCATGTAAAGAATATTTCCAGATTAGTCATTTTGTAAAAGAAAATTTGAACCAAAAAAGAAAGGAAGGAAGGAAGGAAATATTTCAGTCTGTATTCAGACAACAGCATTTTTTTCTCTGGAAACAGAAAGCATTTTTCATCTTGAATCCTTAAGGACTGTCTTGGATCATTGTATTGCTGAGAATAGCTAAGTCATTCACAGTTTTCACTGAACAGATGCTGCTGCTATTGTGTACAATGATCTCCTGATTCTGCTCTCTTCACTCTGCATCACCTCGGAATAGTGGGACATGAGAAATTCCTTCTATTATACTCTTCACTTTCAATCCTTTGTAAACATGTCATGAGGAACAAAGCAAAAATGGGACTGGCAAAAGTACAAATAGCAGTGTATTGCTCTTTTTTATTAATTGGCTCAGAGGTTGTCACTCCGAAAAAAAGATGCCATCTTCCGGAGTTCCATGTGGTCTGCTGTCTTGAAGACAACTCTAGTGAAACCAAAAACAATTGCTAATTACTTTATTTTATTTAGAATTGTTCATTCCAAGCCATTAAAACCTATTGTTTGTCCTTCCTTCTCAAAGAGATCCATGACATCAGGAAGGTGATACCATGACCTGCAAATGAATTGGTTTTAAGTGAGAAAGGAATATGCAATGTCATCTGCCTCACTTTCCCCTTCAGAGACACTTGGGTCCAGTGGCAAGACTCTGAAAATGGCCCTGAATTCAATGGGAGGCTAGCTTTTCTTTTTTTCTTAATTTTTTTTAATTATAGCTTTTTATTTACAAGATATATGCATGGGCAATTTTTCAGCGTTGACAATTGTAAACCTTTTGTTCCAATTTTTCCCCTCCTTCCTCCCACCCCCTCCGCCAATGGCATCTGAAAGTGTATGTTAAATACAATATATGTATACATATCCATACAGTTATTTTGTTGCACAAGAAGAATCAGACTTTGAAATAGTGTACAGTTAGCCTGTGAAGGAAATAAAAAATGCAGGTGGACAAAAACAGAGGGATTGGAAATGCTATGATCTAGTGGTTCACACTCATTTCCCAGAGTTCTTTCGCTGGGTATAGCTGATTCTCTTCATTATTGAACAAATGGAATTGATTTGTTCCATCTCATTGTTGAAGAGAGCCATGTGTGATCATCATATAGTATTGTTGTTGAAGTATATCATGATTTCCTGGTCCTGTTCATTTCACTCAGCATCAGTTCATGTAAGTCTTTCATAGGCCTGTCTATATTCATCCTGCTGCTTATTTCTTACAGAACAATAATATTCCATAACATTCATATACCATAACTTATTCAGCTATTCCCCAATTGATGGGGATCTATTCAGTTTTCATTTTCTTGCCATTATAAAAAAGACTGCCACAAACATTTTTGCACATGTGGGTCCTTTTCTCTTTTTTATGCTCTCTTTGGGATACAGATCCAGTAGAGACACTGCTGGATCAAAGGATATAGGTTGTTTGATAATCCTTTGGGCATAGTTCCAAATTGCTCTCCAGAATGGTTGGATTAGTTCACAACTCCACTAACAATGTATTAGTGTCCCAGTCCCCTCCAACATTAGTCATTATCTTTTCCTGTCATTTTAGCCAATGTGAAAGGTGTGTGGTGGTGTCTCAGAGTTGTCTTAGTTTTTATTTCTCTAATCAATAGTGTTTTAGAGCAACTTTTCATATGACTACAAATAGTTTCAATTTCTTTGTCTGAAAATTGTCTGTTCATATCCTTTGACCATTTGTCAATTGGACAATGGCTTGAATTCTTATAAATTTGAGTCAATTCTTTATATATTTTAGAAATGAAGCCTTTATCAGAACCTTTGAACATAAAAAAAAAGTTTTCCCAATTTATTGCTTCCCTTCTAATCTTGTCTGCATTAGTTTTGTTTGTACAAAAACTTTTTTTAACAATATAATCAAAATGATCTATTTTGTGTTTAATAATGAACTCCAGTTCTTCTTTGGCCTCAATTCCTTCTTTTTCCACAAATCTGAGAGGTAAATATTCTCTGTTCTTCTAATTTGCTTATAATGTTACTTTTTATGTCTAAATCATGAACACATTTTGACCTTATCTCAGTATATGGTATGGGCCAATGCCTAATTTCTGCCATACTAATTTCCAATTTTCCCAGCAGTTTTTGTCATATCATGAGTTTTTATCCCCAAAACTGGAGTCTTTGGGTCTTATCATATAGTTTTATGTCTGTCACAGTAAAGCATGCTATTTTTCACCTCCAAATGACTAATATAGAAATATGTTTTACAAGACTGCTCTTGTATAATGTATCAGATTGCTTACAATTTCAGGAAAGAATGCCTTCATTCAGAGAAAAGATTAGAATTTAGAACTCAAAACTTTGAAAAAACATGTAAAATTTGTTTTTACATGTAACTGTGGAAAAATAAAATGTTATTTTAAAAAATGAAGGATTTAACTCTCATGCAGATGGTAGCAAATATTTATATAATATAACCTCTCTCCTGAAGTCTCTATCTCCATATTTAACTACATTCAGAACAATTCAGCCCAAGATTCAAGTATCCCACTGGCATTTCAACCTCAGTTTGGATAAAACAGAATTCCTCATCATTCCCCCTAAACTTTAGTTGTTGCCATTTGAATCTGTGTTCATTTGGGAGAAGGGAAAATGAAGGGGCAATGAGTCTTTGATTACTTGAATGACTTTTATGTGAAAGAGATTAAATTTTTTCTGCTGAGCATCTGATGCCAGATAGAAGAGACATTTTTTAAACTGGTAAAGAGACAAATTTAGTTTTTCTATGACAAAAAGAATGAGTTTGAAAAATTGAATGAGTTTGGAATTATCAGTTCCTCTTCACTAGATGTTTTCAAATAAGGGCTGGAAGGTCACTGGTGAAATATTTTGCAAGGAGAATTGTTGTTCAGGTAAGGTTGGACCAGATGTTCACTAAGGTATAATCTTTCCAACTTTGAGATTCTGGAAGTCTGGGAAAGCCAAATAAGTTCTAATCCAAAGGAAATTGGACAAGAACATGGAGATATATTGCTTCTTTCTTATAAATCTTTTTAACTCACTTTATAAATTTTTTATAATTCCAAATTATTTTCCAAAATGGTTTTATTCATTCACAACTTTATCAACAAAGTACTAGTGTATTTTCTTCCAAAAATTTTTCCAATATTAACTCTCACTTTGAAATTTAAAAGCATTTCTATAATTCCAGAGATGGAAGGGCTGCTAATATTTATGGAGAAAGTTTCTATTCCATCTGGAGCACAAATACATTCGTATAGAAAATCTAAAAAAAAAGTTTGGGTTTCTGGTTGACACAGGATCCATGATATTTTTAGAGCTTTCTTAATAAAGTAAAAGGACAGCTAGGTAACAAAATGGATAGTCTTAGATCTAGAGTTAGGAAACCTCATGTTCTTGAGTTTAAAAAGAACATCAGATACTCATGAGCTGTGTGACTGTGGGCGAGTCACTTGACTCTTTTTGCCTCAATTTTCTCATGTATAAAATAAGTTAGAGAAGAAATGTTGGAATCCTTACTAACTGCTAACTAATTAGAGTTGATCTAATCTTACAAGAAGATGTTTGGGGCAGAACCTGAAACAAGGTACTAAGTAGAACTAAGTTCAATGAGTTCACACCTCCCTTGAAGCTCGTTGGGCCAGAGAGCACTATGGGAGAAAACCCATAATCCCTCTCTCTCGTATCCCACAATTCCTCCCTCTTGGATAAAAGAAACAGACAGAAGCTCTCGGTCAGATTTCAGTAGAGTTACGCCAGAAGCCCTCTCTCCGAGGCAAGGCAGAATATTTTCCACTTGGCTGGCTGGTGGCAGAAGTGTTCTTCGGAGAGAAGAAGAAGCTACAAGTCGGGATTTTCACTGGAATGACATGAAGACTGGAGCTGGCTGGAGGCTGAAGAAAACAGAGGCAAAGGCTGAAGGACCAGACCTTTGGATTAACCAAGCAGAGAGATAGGCCTCTAAGCTAACCGGGCTATATTGGAAATAATAAAAAATCTGAACTTTTATCACCTGGCTGCATTTTAAGAAGAAAAAGCTCACCACATTTTGGCGCCCTGAACGTGGGGCTAACAGACCCCTCAGTGGATTTCAGTGGAAAAGCTCCGATCCTGATTCAAGTGGAAAAGCCTCTGATCCTGATCCAGTGGAAAAGACTCATCAACCCAGAAATTAGGGTGAGTGCAACAAAGAAATTTTGTTAAAAGAGTTAAAGTAGAATTTCATCTAAGATGGGACAGATATTTAGAAAACAGCCTGTTTCTGTTCAAGGAAAATGTTTAGAGAGCATTGTCAAAATTATGGAAAGCCAAGGTTTAATTATAAGTTTACAGCAAATCACTGAACTTTTACAAACTGTAAAGGACATATGTCCTTGTTTCTCTCTTGATAAGGAATTAGATCTAAATGAATGGAAATTGGTTGGAGAGGATCTTTGTCAATTCTATGATAAAAATGGGCCTAACTCAATAATTAATACATATAATGTAATACAATTGGCTATAAGAAGTTATTTAAGTGATAGAATGATGAAAAGGAAAGTACAGGAGGAAGTGCCAACTTTACTAGGTGAAAAGGAGGATGAATCAGATGAGAATGGAGTTAATTACAATTCTGAGTATGATACTTCACAGCAGGAGGAATTAGGTGATTCCACATCTCATGACCCTCCCCCCACAATTAACCCTTCATGGGTGGAACAAGGGGGAGGGAGAGAGACAGAAACACAGTCAACTTCTCCTGTAAAGCAGAATTTGACAAGATTAGAAAAAGCATTAATTAAAGCAAAAAATGAAGGAGAAGATATATCTGATTTTATAAATGCATATCCTGTGATTGAAGAGCTCAACTCCTCAGGTCAAAAAGAGAGAAAATACACTCCTTTTAATTTGGAAAAAATTAAAGATTTGAAAAAGAGTTGCACTCTTTATGGGGCTACATCATCTTATGTGAAGATGTTACTGTATAATTTGTCTAATGAAATCCTAACCCCGAATGACTGGAAATCCATAACGAAAACTTGTCTAGAACCGGGACAAAATTTATTGTGGCTTTCGGAGTTTCATGAATTATGTAGGATTCAAGCCCAACGCAATAGGCAAAAAGGAACTGTTGTACAAATCACTTTTGACCAACTAGCTGGTGAAGGTCAGTATGCAGAGAGTTCAGAACAGATTTATTATCCCATAACAGTCTATGAGCAAATTTCTAAGGCTGCCATAAAAGCTTGGAATTCTCTCCCTGGACAGAAAGATGGAAATAATGCTTTCACAAAAATAGAGCAAGGTCCCAATGAACCTTTTGCAGATTTTGTGGGACGTTTACAAACAGCTGTAATAAGAACCATTGGAGACAATGCAGCAACAGAAATAATGACTAAACATTTGGCTAAGGAAAATGCCAATGAGGTTTGCAAAAGAATTATATGGGGGCTAGACAAAGATTCTCCTTTAGAGGAAATCATAAGACGCTGTGCCACAGTGGGCCCAAATGCTTATTATGCCCAGACTATGATGAACATGGAAAGACAAGGTCCTTCTTGGCAGAGGAATTCTAGAGAAACTCGTCGATGTTTTCATTGCGGAAAAATTGGACATCTAAGAGCCCAATGTAGAAATGGAGATAAAGTGAGAAGACAGGGTGAGAGAAAACCCAAAACCCCATGTCCAAAATGTAACCAAGGCTTTCATTGGGCCTCTAAATGTATATTGACCCAGAGGAATGAGAGGCAGGGCCCAGCTCCAAAGTATCAATCAAAGGACAGGTGGGGCATGATAGCAGCTGAGGTTACACCCAGAGAGACTTTAGAAATTCAGAACTCTGATGTCATCAACCAACAGAAAAGCAATCAGGATTACAGTTGGGAAGAATACAGGCCTTTTAAGACAACAAGACAATATCCAATGCAAACAGCTCCAATGTAATTACCAGATGATGAGGAGAAATCCCAAAAGTGGTAAATAGAAGAGAATTAGATAGGTTAAGTGCTTGGGGAAGAGGATCTGCTTATATTTCCACAGATGAAGAAAGAATCAGATGGCTGACAATGAGACTGTCAAAAGGATTCTTAAAATCTTCAGAAATCATTGGGTTCCCTGAGATGAAAAATTGTTGATGAGACTTTTTGCAGTACTTCAGAGCTTACAGGAATTATTAGATTCCTGGCACATGAACTAATGGACAATGGATTCCTTATGGACTATTTCTAGGACTTATGGACATTTGTAAATTTTCAGGTCGATTTATGTTGTTACATTACTACTAGCCTGTGTTATATTACTATGTGCTTATGTATTTTAAGCAATTGCAAGAATCATTGGATTTCTTGAGATGAAAGATTGTTGATGAGACTTTTTGCAGTAGTTAAATTTTCATGTTGATTCATGTTATTTGTTACATTACCACTAGCCTGTGTTATATTGCTGTGTGCTTTTGTAAATTATGTATAATGCCTCCCATATTGATGGATTTATGTATACCATGTATATCTGTTACAAAGTTCTGGCCCATATTGATGTATTTATGTGTACCCCTTCAGAAACCCCCTATGTTTTAAAACAAAAGAAAGGGGGAGATGTTGGAATCCTTACTAACTGCTAACTAATTAGAGTTGATCTAATCTTACAAGAAGATGTTTGGGGCAGAACCTGAAACAAGGTACTAAGTAGAACTAAGTTCAATGAGTTCACACCTCCCTTGAAGCTCGTTGGGCCAGAGAGCACTATGGGAGAAAACCCATAATCCCTCTCTCTCGTATCCCACAATTCCTCCCTCTTGGATAAAAGAAACAGACAGAAGCTCTCGGTCAGATTTCAGTAGAGTTACGCCAGAAGCCCTCTCTCCGAGGCAAGGCAGAATATTTTCCACTTGGCTGGCTGGTGGCAGAAGTGTTCTTCGGAGAGAAGAAGAAGCTACAAGTCGGGATTTTCACTGGAATGACATGAAGACTGGAGCTGGCTGGAGGCTGAAGAAAACAGAGGCAAAGGCTGAAGGACCAGACCTTTGGATTAACCAAGCAGAGAGATAGGCCTCTAAGCTAACCGGGCTATATTGGAAATAATAAAAAATCTGAACTTTTATCACCTGGCTGCGTTTTAAGAAGAAAAAGCTCACCACAAAGAAATGACAAATCACAATGGCAAAGGGCCCCAAATAGGGTCACGAAGGGTCAGACACAGTTGAAGCCCAGAAATGAACTGAAAGTAAGAACAGGAACCTCTCTGTATCCTTTCATATTCTGAGGAGGGAGGAAAAATTAGGATGTGGTTTGGTCAATGGTGCATTTGAGGTAGGAAAAAGGAAAAACTGGAATGAATCACCTGGTTATTGGCTTCCACATGAAGTCTTATTATGTCCTCAATAATTCCTTTCATGATGTTCCCTCTTAGATAGTTCCAAAGAATTTGTCTTTCTGGGAAAGACTGAGGCAAAGGATTACATGTTGGTGTCTTGTTGAAGCTTTCTGTCCAACCATGGAAAATCAAGGGAAAGGCATAAAGGAGGATTATTTTCTTTGTTTTTTCAGTACCATCTCATCCCACTGTGATCCCTTCAATTTCTTTATATGTATGCTAATTCCCAGTTGATTATTCAGACTTTTGATCTGACCTCAGCTTTTCAAACTTTGCTATGGAAGATGGCAGCTGTAGAAATAGCAAGTGATAGCTTTTCCCAATAAGTCCTTGTCAGAAATATCAATTTTGAAGAGCAAAAAGACAAAAGTCACCAATAGCTCTGTGCTCAGTGGAAGATTGGCTAGTAGGTATCCTTTTTTTATTATTAGCTGTGATGACTGTATATTTAAAATCAGCATGAGTCAGGAATTCAGGTTAAGGGAAAAATCTTCAATCTTTATTCTCAGTAGAGGTGAGAGGGAATTGCGATAGCAATATGGGCGAGAAAGATTGCAATAGCAATATGGGCAGCTGTGACAGGAAGCCAGCTAGCAGAGGGAGATCTGAGCTGAAGGGCCATCGCAATGGCAATGCGAGCAGCTGTGTCAAGACGCCAGCCAGCAGTCTCTCCTTCTGCTTCCCTCTCCACTCCCTTGCCTCCACCCACCAAAAACGTCATCTCCTATACAACACATCAGGACTTGCACAAAGAGTGGGTGGGGGCCATTCTTTCTCCAAGCATATATAAATAGAATATGGTACAATTACTATTTAGCCTCACGTGCTTGGGACCTCAGTGCATCAACTCAAGCCTCAGCCCATTACAATTAGCCACAATAGTGCTCTTAGTCTAGATCCTTGGAATCAATCACCAATAGCTTGCAACTGGATGACACAGTATATAGAGTTCTAGGCCAGAGTCAAGAAGACTCATCTTTTTGAGTATAAATATGGTTATAGTTACTAACAATTCTGGACAAGTCATTTAACTTGGGTTGCCTCAGTTTCCTCATTTGTAAAATATGCTAGAAAATCTTTGCCAAGAAATCTCCCAAATTTGGTCATGAAGAATTGGACATAATTGAACAACAACAGTTTACGTAACATTTGGATACCCTTCTTTTCTTGGAAGATGCTGAGAGTTCCTCTTTCCTACATAGAACTATAAGATGAATTAAAATCTTAATTGGTATTTGGTGTAAAAGGAAGGTATTTAACCCTCTATGCTCATGTATAGGTCTCATCACAACCCTGTTCTCTAACAAAGCATGTGTTTCCAAATTGCCATCACTTAGATAGGACAAGCAATAATTTGGGTGATTTGAGAGGATCTAGCATAAATCCTGGTACACAAAGAAGTCATAGCAGATAATCAGAACAAATCAGGAATTCTATCTATATGTAATTTTACCCAAACTTACCTGACTAGGAAGTTTATATTTGTCCATCCCTATGACAACTGAGAATGAACAGAAAAGCGCTCAGTTAAAATTCAGTGCTGACAAGCACCAGGAAAACATTTCATTTTTGTTTTTTTTGATGGAGGGGGTGGTGAAAAGTGTAAATTTATTTATGCCAACAGCCAGATTTTGTTTGTGATGAGCTGTACAAAGCATACATTTTATTAGGCAAAGGCCACAACCCATCACAGACATAAAAGAGAGCATCAAGTAACCCTCCTGCGAAGCAGTGGAAACAGATGAGAGACTTAGAGAATAACATCAACATGGGCCAGCAGAGGCTACATCTGTTCAACAGCAGCTGAAGAAGAAAATATAGCTGCATTGGGCAGGAGGACTGGCTTGCTTTGCTGCAGCTGGGTTTCAGCAAAAAAACCTCAATGTTGTTTCTGCCTAGTAACTCAGGATGCGAGAATTGCAGGAATAATGTCTTTCTATTGCTCATTCCCTTATACATGAAAGAATAGAGGTTTTCTTTTAGTTAAGTATGAAATAAGTAGTAAGTCATGGAACAGAATGTCTCAAAGTTTCTCTTGGAGGACAAGAAATATCATTATTATATATATGTTTGCTTATTATCTTCTTCCATTAGATTGTTAACTCTTTGAGGACAGGGATTGTTTTTTGACTTTTTTTGTTGTTGTTTATAGGGTTTGACGCAGTGCCTGACACATAGCAAGAGCTTAATAAATGCTTCTTAGTTCATTGATTATCAGATACTGACTTACCTGGTAAATTCTTGTTGACTGGGGAATCAAAGAAAGGCCAGAACAAATCCTGTCCTCAAGGGGTTCTTGTTCTATTGAGAAAGTTAGAAAGCATCTAGATGGCACAATGGATACAGAACAGGGTCATCACAAAGTCAAGTCATGTAGTCAATCTGGTCAGCTTTTCATGCTGTATTTCATTGTTTTGGTTTGGCAAATGCATTTTCAAAAGATTCAACAGATAATTTTCAAATTATCTGAATAAATTAGAAAGAAACCTCCAGAATTTGATGCTCTTCTTGGTGACCTTGCCAAGCACACAAAAGTATATTTAAGGTTATATCAAGGTTGGATGAAGAGTTTTTTGTGCCTTTGGCATTTTTCTGCACCTCTATCATTTCGTATTTTCCCTATCCCTCTATGTGGTGGAACCTAGTTGAATTGGAGTGGTGCTTATAACAAGGAGGCTCTAATGACAATGATTGCTCCCCTGCTAAAATTTCCCAATCACATAGCATATTCTTAGCTCCATGGATTAGAATGTAGGACTGGTAAGCAAAAATACCCATCACAAAGAAGGGAGGGATTTTCCTAAGATTAGTCAAAGTCTGCTATTTAAAGCAATCCACTATTAAAAATATTTATTAATGAGGAAGTGGACAGAACACTATACAAGGCTTTGGAAGAGAAGTATTCTTTAAATAAAACATAGACCTTGTCTTTAAGGATCTCTATCTAGTAAGGAAATATCACAGATACACTCATCTATGACAATAATATTGTACAAAATAATACATGATGGAAGACAGAATAGTGTAGTGGAAAGCATATGGTTAAAGAATTCCAACTTTGTCACTTACCAAATACAGGTTACATAGGGAAATTTCAATCACACTAAGTATTAGTGTACTTACATAAAGGGATAGGATCAAATATTTTTGTTTCAAGTCTAATTTTGTTTCAAGTCTAAATCCTAGTTTTCTTTTTTTACCTTCCTCCCTCCCCTTTCCCTTCCTCCCTTCAATCCTTCTTTCTTCCTTCTTTCTTCCTTCCTTTTTTCCTTCCCTCTCTTTCTCCTTTCCTCCCTCCCTCCTTCTCTCCTTTCCTTCCTTCATTTTTCCCTTCCTTCCTTCCTCCCTCCCTCCTTTCCTCCCTTCTTCCCTCCCTTATTCTCTCTCTTTCTTTTTCCCTCCTTCACCTTCCTTCCTTCCTATTGTTTTTGCAAGGCAATTGGGATTAAGTGATTTGCACAGGGTCACACAGCTAGTAAGTGTCAAATATCTGAGGCTGAACTTAAATTCAGGTTCTTCTGACTCTAGGTCCAGTGCTCAATTCACTATGCCACCTAGCTGCCCCTAAATCCCTATGCCTCTAACTGTATAAGAGAAATACAAAATATATTTTGAAGTTGAAGATGGCCGAGAATGTGGAGAAGGTTATCATTAACTGAAGGAATAAGGGAAAGCTTCCTAAAGGAGCTGGGATTTGAATTGGACTATATAGAAGGGGAAGGGATTTGAGAGGCAGTGAGTTTGGCTCCACAAGCCACAGAATGGGAGCAAAGGGGAACAAAGGAAAACACCTTCATATTCCCATTTCTCTCCACTCACATAGCCCCAACCCTCATTCAGGCCTTCATCATCCCTCATTATATTAGTCTCCAACTTGGTCTTCTATCTTCAAATCTTTCCCCACTGTAATTCCTGCTCCACAGAGGGGTCAAAGTGATTTTTCTAACGTATGGGTCTGACCATATCATTTCTTTGACCTTAAATATACTCCAGTAATTTCCTATTATCATTAGGCTAAAATAGAAGTTCCTTCTTTTTAGCATTTGAAATTCTATACAAACTGCATTCTTCATACCCTTCCAGTCTTCTTATAATATTAATCATATCCCCTGACCTGCCTTCTGAGTTGTCCCACAGTGCTCCTTCTTCTATTTCTGTGCCTGAAATGCTTGGCTTTCTCATCTTTATCTCTCAGAATTTCTCTTTTCTTTTTTAAGGCACATACCAAGGTACTGCAGGAGGTTTTTTCTGCCCTTTACCCATCCTCTACTGCTTCCATCAACCCTACCCCCATAACTACTATTTCCTTCCTTTCTTAAGGTTATCTCACTTCTACTTTATATGTATCTTGAATATACTTACTTTTATGAACACATTGTCTCTGTCATTAAAATGTAAGTTCCTCAAGGACAGGAACTGTCATTTTTGTATTCCCAAACTTACTAAATGCTTGTTGATTGAGTTTTTCTAGGAGTTTTTTAATACTATTTTTATTTTTTAATTAAATATTTCCCAATTACATGCAAATATTTTTCTTAAAATTGTTTTTAAACATTTTTGAGTTTCAAATTTTCTTCTTTCCTCCAGCCCCTCTGGAGGGGCTCACTCTATGAGGTGAATAATTTGATTTTGATTATACATGTGAAATTAAACAAAACATATTTCTGAATTAGCCATGTTGCAAAAGAAAAAAATAAATTAAAACAATAAGAATGAAACTTTTAAACCATATACTTCAATCTTTACTCACAGTTCATCAGTTCTGTCTCTGAAAATGGATAGCTCATGGGTTAGAATTACTTTGAATCATTTTCTTGATTAGAGTAACAATTTCACAATTGATCATCCTTACAATGTTACTGTTAATATGTACAATGTTATCTTGATTCTGGTCACTTCACTTTGCATCTGTTCATGTAAGTCTCAGATTCTTCTAGAACTAGCCTCCTTGTTATTCCCTATAATATAATAGTATTCCATCACAAATTGATTGATTGATTAATAGATATACATATCAAGCATTCATATAAATACCACATACACCTATCACAACCTCATCAACGCGCGCGCGCACACACACACATGCACACACCTGGAGTTTGTCTATAAAAATGATGACTAGAACTTCATAAATATAGTTTTGCCCTCTCCCTCTGTCTCTATTTATCTGTCTCTTCTGTCTCTCTAGTTTTTTGAGAAGCAAATTAGATCATGTTTAATATTGGAAGAGGTTCAAATGGCCAGCTACCTAGATAAAGGAGGGATCTGCTTCATCAAATTTACCCAGTCCAGAATTTGTTTCTGTAGTCTCTGTAACCTTTTGCAAATTTTCCCATAACTTTTGCAGGTCTCTAGTTAGATAAAAGTGCTTTCAAACCACTGTGGCCTATCATTAATAGGATATGCAAATCCATCCTAAAGTAATGTAACCAAAGCTTCAGGAGAAAGAAACATGGAGTGTTAAACTGTTAACACCTCTACTCAAATCTCAAAGATAGACAATAAGAGAATACTCTCACAAGTCTGTAGGCTTGTACTCCCTGAAATGTGCCCATTAGCAAGCACATTAGAGTTATATTACTGCTAGCAATTAAAATGGAGAAAACAATAATTAAGCAAGCAGTACTTGGTGAGATGAGAGCAACTCTAATCTGCAGGGAAGGAGAAAAAAAGCACAACTTTTATGGCTAGTTTGGAAAAGGAAGTCAGCCTTCTTTAGGCTGAAATCTTTCCTCACTCAAAGGCAAAAAGACAAAGGGAAATTTTAAAAAAGCAGGCATAGCTGAATTTTCCCATGGTCATCTTGGGAAAGCTATCATTAGAATTTATTATTATTATGTTATAGAACTCCCCAGAACACTGGCACAGAATTTCATTGGGTGGATCCTTATTAGTTCATTTCATGGAGAGAGCCTCAATTTTTAAAACAGAGAAACTCTTCAATAACAGTTCTTTGAATGTGGAGAAATTAAAATCTAAATAGATGATAACTTTATAGTCAATAGGGCTGAATTCAAACATCATTTTTTGGTGCTTACTTGCTATGCTTCCTCTCAGCCTCAATTGCTTCCTGTAAAATGAACAGACTCATATTTTTTAAAAAAGAGAGAAAAAAGAAAAGTTCAGTATCCATAATATAACCATGTTAGTAGAAATTCAGTGCTGCAGCATGAAATGTAATATGAGACTTAATAATATGGTATTCTATGACATCATGATGTTGGAATCAAGGTACAGTGTGTTTGACTATAGCTGACCAACTCAATAGAATTTTGAAAGGTTCTACTATAGGTTGGGCACAAATAGTCCGTTTTACCATTGGAATGGAAGTGTGCTTAGATTTGTGTATCTCATATTTCTTTGTGCTCCCATGATTCTGCTTTGATCATGGAGTGTAACACCATCTTTGGTGTGAACATACAATGCTCAGGTGACCTGGGTCACTGTCTCCTTTACTTCTCAGGGCTCTTCAGAGAAACCTTGAGAGTGTCCTTATAACTTTTTTTTTTTTGACTTCCATGTTAGTTCTTGCCTTGTGTGAGTTCTCTATGGAATCATCTTTTAGTTAAATATGAGTTTGATACAGGTTGTAGCCAACCTATTGGGGTCTCCACTCTTTGCTGAGTGCTTGGCAGTTCAGCTCAAGAAAGTGCCCCAGTGTCTTGTACTTTGTGTTGTCAAGTAATCTTCAGAATCTTCTTAAGACAATTCAAATTCAATTTTCTACTATATAAAATTTAAATTTTATAAATTTATATAAATATATTAAATAAATTTATACATATATAAAATATATATACTTATAAAATATAAAATAAAATAATCAATTTTCTAGCATGGCACTGGTGGACAAGACATTATTTCATAGGCATGCAAAAATGAAGTGAACATAACAGCTCTGCAAATCTTTAATTTAGTTTTCAGCCCAATACATCTTCTCTCCTATACTTTTTTCCCCAGAGCATCTCAAAGGCAAAGTACCTTATCATCATCATAGACTAAGCATAGATAGAGGAAATAGGTGGATACTTTTTATTCTTCTTCTCAAATTAGGAAATGGAGAAAGATTTGCTGATCTCTATGTAGTTCTTCACACTACAAGAGAACAGTGTGGCTTTTAAAAAATAAATTTTATTCATATTATTTTGTTTTTTACATCATGAGAATTTCTTCCAGTGTTCATTTTTTTTAAAAAAGAAGAGAAAAGGGAAAAAAAATCAGCAAAACTGATAAACACATTGAAAAAGTTTGAAAATACACGTAATGGGCCACACCTATAGATCTATCTCTGCAAAGGAATGGGACAGGAGCAACTTCCCATATCTCTTCTTTTATTCTTCTAATTTTACAAAATTCATTTTTTTGCTTGTTCTGTGGTTGTTATTTCAGTTTACCTGGTTGTAGTCACTGCATGTGTCATTTTCTTGGCTCTGTTAATTCAGATCAGTTCATGTAGATTTTACATTGGTAAAGGTCCATGTTGTAGAGCTTGCCATGCTTCCTTATTTTATATTCATGGTGCTGACCACTCTTCTTGTAACAGCACTAAGTGGAGAAGGTGATAGTGCCACACTTTCTGCACTGATCTTGTGGTATTTGCTGATTAATTTGTAAAAAAAAAAAAATAGCTGAACTTAAGTTATTATACCACTACAAAGAAATAGTTGAATAATAACAACAGCTCGCATTTCAATAATGCTTTAAGATTTGAAATGTCCCTTACATATGTTATCTGCAACAATCCTGTGAGATAAGTGCTATTATCTCTTTTAACAGATGAGAAAAAATGAGGCTCATAGAAAGTGACTTTCCCAAATTTGTTCTGGATATATATTTGAAGTAAATATCCCTTTGTAAAAACAATTCAATATTAATTGATTAAATGAAACCAGGATGGTAGTCATTGAGCCCTTAAAATTGGGGGAGGGAGAACAGAATTTCTATAAAATGAAACTAAACTTGGGAGGGCAGATTCTTAAGCGACAACAGCTAATGAACTAAATGGAGTGCTAAATGGCAGCTTGCTGAAAGCAAACCTCTAATATCTAGCACATAGTTAGGCACTTACTAAATGCTTTTAGATTTCAACTAATGTTTTTTCCTTTTCATCCAATTCACATTTTGAAGCTTCCATAGCTTGTTTAAAAAATTCAAATGGGACATTTTGCATGATTTCTTGTGAATAATAGATATTGTTCCTCTTGGTCCATGAATGAATGGATGAATGAGTGCTTGGACCCTTAGACTGAAATGCATTGTGGAGTAGTAGAACAGTGGATTTTGAGTCAGGAAGACTTGGTTTTTAAATCCTGCCTTTGACATTTCCTACTGTGGAATCCTGGGCAAATATTTTGAAGTCTTTGAACTTTAATTCCATGGGGATAATAATAGTAGTTGGATAATAACAAGTAGAAGTGATATGGTGGTTGTAAGAATCAAATGAGATACTTGTAAATCAAAAGAGGTCATATTGAGTGAACTTTCAACTGCTATATAAATGTTAACATTTAGCTTAAAAGAAAAAAGGGCAGAGATAGCTAAAGTGTTGGAGGACCGAGTCAGGATCCAAAAACATCTCACTAAACTCAAACAATGAGACAAGACTACACAAATAGAATTTAATACAGATTTGTTGTTGTTTAGTCATTTCAGTCATGTTGGACTCTCCCTAATCCCATTTGGGATTTTCTTTGCCAAAATACTGGAGCAGTTTGGCATTTCTTTCTCCAACTCATTGTACAAATGAGGAAAGTGAAGCAAATAGGGGTAAGTGACTTGCTCAGAGTCATACAGCTAGTAAATATCTGAGGCCAGATTTGAACTCATGAAGATGAGTCTTCCTGATTGGCCTCAAAAATCAAATTGTGCATAAAGGGAAATATTACTAGATAAAAGCTTCTATGAAAAAAAGTTGTCCAAATTCCACTCAATCTCCTTTCATGAATCACTGGTCATTCTGTGAATCCCTAAACATGGTCAGGATATCTTTTTTAGTTTTTTTGAAGACAAAATAAAAATATCTGTGTCCCTTTTGTCAATTTTTATGATTTGTCTCTGTCACTTTCTATGTCTACTCCCTCCAGATCCATCACTGATGACTAGCACCAGGCTATGAAAAATATCTTAGATAGATAGAATTTAAGTATCAAATAAAAATATCAATTAGTAAGTATCAAGAAGATACAAACACTGTAAAAAGAAAGACAAAACTAGTGATATTGTCTACATTCTTGTCTCTAAGACAAATGTCCATGTATCTATTACATAGATATATTGGACATTAGTAGTAAATGAGTAGTTGGCAACTTATTCTATGTAATAGTAAGATTTCCAATGTTTTCTATTCTTTTGGTAGCTCCTTTCCTTTGATTTTGATATACCTCAAAATTCAGTCCTTTTTTTTTATATGTTACCAATAAAGCCCAGCAGCAAGAGATAGAAAGAGAAATTCCATTTAAAATAATTATAAGTAGTATAAAATATATTTGGACAAAGACAAAGACAGAAACTGTATGAACACACTTACAAAATACTTTGAACACAAATAAAGTTAGATTTACACAATTGGAAGATTACCACCTGCTCATGGAAAGACCCAGCTAATTTGGTAAAAATAACAATTCTACCTAAATTGATCTACTTATTCAGTGCTATATCAAAGTTAAAAAATAACAAAATTCATCTGGGAGAACAAAAGGTCAAGAATTTCAAGGGAATTAATTTTTAAAATTCAAATAAAGATGGCCTAGCTGTATCAAACCCCAAACTACTTTATAAAGCAGTGGTTCTCAAAACCATTTGATGCTGGCTAAGAAATTAAGTAATAGATCAATAGAATAGGTTAGGTTCACAAGACACAATAGTCAATTACTATGGTAATCTAGTATTTGATAAACCCAAAGATTCCAGCTTCCAGGATAAGAACTCACTATTTGACAAAAATTGTTGAGAAACTTAGAAATGGTGTGGCAGAAATTAGACATTGACCACACTTAACACACTATACCAAGAAATATGTTCATGATTTAAACATAAAGGGTAACACTATAAGCAAATTAGGAGAACATGGGATAGTCTGCCTTTCAGATCTGCAGTGAAGGAAGGAATTTATGGCTAAAGAAGAACAAGAGAATATTATAAATATAAAGTATATAATTTTGATTATATTAAATTTAAAAGTTTTTGTGCAAACAAAACCAATGCAGCCAAGATTAGAAGGGAAGCAGAAAATTAGGGGGAAATTTTTACATCCAAGGTTTCTAATAAAGGCTTCATTTCTAAAATATAAAGAGAACTGACTCAAATTTATGAGAATACAAGCCATTCCCCAAATGATAAATGATCAAAGGATGTGAACAGCCAATTTTCAGAAGAAAAAATTAGAGTCATTTCTAATCATATGAAAAAATGCTCTAAATCACTATTAATTAGAGAAATAAAAATTAAGACAACTCTAAGGTACCACTACACACCTCTCAGATTGGCCAAGATGATAGGAAAAGATAATGATGAATGTTGGAGGGGATGTGGGAAAACTGGGACACTAATACATTGTTGGTGGAGTTGTGAACTGATCCAACCATTTTGAAGAGCAATTTGAAAGAATACACAAAGGACTATCAAACTGTGCATATCCTTTGATTCAGCAGTGTCTCCACTGTGTGTGTTACCCCAAAGAGATTATAAAAAAGGGAAAAGAACACAAATGTGCAAAAATGTTTGAAGCAATTCTTTTTGTAATGGTAAGGAACTAGAAATTGAATGGATGCCCCTCAGTTGGGGAATAGCTGGATAAGTTATGGTATATGAATGTAAAGGGATATTATTATTCTATATGAAATAATGAACAGGCTGATTTCATAAAACCCTGGAGAGACTTACATGAACTGATGCTAAGTGATATGACTAAAACCAAGAAAAAATTGTACACAGCACAAGATTATGTTTTGACCAATTGGTTTGGCTCTTCTCAACAATGAAGTGATTCAAGGAAATTCCAATAGCCTTGTGATAGAAAGAGCCATTCATATCCAGAGAGAAAACTATGAATATTGAATATAGGTCACATCATAGTATTTTTACCTTTTTTGTTGTTTGTTTGTTTGGTCTTTTTCATTTTTACCCTTTTGATCTGATTTTTTTTTTTTTGTGCAACATGATAAATGTGGCAATATGTTTAGAAGAACTGCTCATATTACTGTTTTAATTGCTGTCCAGAGGAGAGAGGAAGAAGGAACAAAGGGAGAAAATTTTAGAACACAACGTTTTTCAAGAATGAAGTTGAAAATTACCTTTGTATGTATTTTTTATTTAAAAAGTCTTGTTATTAAAAAAAATAAAGCATAGAACACATTTAACAGGTTAAAAAAACCATTCCCTTAATGCCTTGGAAATTATATTGCTTCCAATGGAGGCATCTGTATGTATTTGGAAAGATTAAGCTGTTCCTCTCAATTTCATTTTCCAAAGTCCATTTTTGCTTGTTGATATGATATATTGAGTACTAAGATATTATGATATTAAGAGTCCAAATGTGGTAGTTCAACTGTCATTCCTGAGAGAAATTATTTTCTATATAAATGTTGGCAAATTGGCTTCATTTTTGATTTTTGAGATCTTTTTTCCCCCCAATCTCATCTCAATAGTTCTTAAAGTGATTGGACTTAACTCAGCTCATGTCAATTCTCCTGTGGCTAGTGTTCTTTCCATTGATTTTACCTGTTTTTTGAAATGATATTGTCCATATTATTCCAAAATATGAAACATATATTATTTTATAAATATTCCTTTATTCTAAACTGATGTTGCTCTTGGCTGTCAAATATCATTCCTCAGCAAAGATAGCAAGTGTTTTTTGGCCAGCAGTTTTGGGACTCTTGGTTCTCTTCATTGTGGTGACCATTTTATACTTGTTAAACTTTTTTTATGAAAGTGATCTCAGAGTTAATGGCTTTCTTTTTATTCAATTCATATTTTTAAAGCTTCAATAAATTGTTTTTAAAATTCAGATTAAATGTTTTGGTACTTCATATGGATAATAGATTTTGTTTTTATTGCCTTTTCTTTGGATGGGGAAAGTGGTGAAGGAAGGGAAAGAACTTGGAACTAAAAATAAAAATAAATGTAAAAAATAAAAAATTCAGATTGAAGCTGTTGCAATTCACAAGAAGAATCGCATTCTAATTACTACAATATGTTTCTAATTTTGCTCCATGCATAAAGGCAAGAAGAAATATGACTTTATAGATCCTTTGGACACTTTTTCTTGTATCTCACATTGTGTAAGCACAAAGGGCCACCAAGAAAATCACTGTAGTCAACATCTATTGCAGAGGATGAAGAGGTAGAAAAATTGTGTGATGATTTTAACAAGTTCTCCAACTAAGACAAAATATATCTTGTGTCTCAATGTGTCAGTGCAAAAATGGGCAGGGGGGAGATAATAAAAAAAGATATTAGAAAATATGATTCTACATGCAGAAATGAAAGAGGTCAAAGACTGGTAGTTTACTTAGAAGTATCATATCTATGTCATGTCTTCAAGAAAAGAATTGAAAAATGGTAGATATGTTGAAGGACAAGTATCACAAAAAAATTTAACTGAGCATCTCAATAGAAAATAAATGGCTATCAATTCTAAATGAGTATAATTGACGGTCTAATATTAAATTAGATTAAAGAACAAGATGATGATCCAATTCTTATATCTATGCCTTCTATAATGGTAGGGAAGCTAAGTTGTATTTCTTTTTGCTATTCTGTCATGTTGACTCCATCTTTTCAAATGTGGCATTTTTCAAGGAGACAGTTTAAATCTATTAAAATAAGGCTATTGTCACTAAACATGTCATAGGAGATGCTTAATAAATGTTAAATAAAGCAAGTAGTAGACTCTCAATAAATACTTGTTGAGTGAAAGATTTGCTGCTATTAAACAAATCCCTTATTACATCCTAAGGGAACACCCTGGTCCAGAGGTTTCTTGGTGGCTAAGCCAAATCTAAAAGTGATATGATAGGTCTCACTATTGGTTTCATTAATATTTCTGTAAGTAAATTTATGACAAATCAGTTAAACTTGACATCATATACGTTCTTCCATTAATCTGCAATTCTTTAAATCCCAGTTGTTGTTGTTTTTAATGCAGAATTTAAGCTTTGAAAGTACCATATGCACTAAAAGCACAAATGCTCTTTGGGGACCTGAGATACTCTAAGGATATATTTTGAGGATCATTTTGGGAAAATATTTCCACAAGGCTTGGGAGACCAGCTGCTTGGTGTATAAGCCTAACAGCTTAGTTTCTGAGTAAAGCACTAAATCTGCATTTAAGGAGCCATTCCAGAATATGGTTTCCGAATTCTTATTAAGAGCCTCATTGAAGCCTTATTATTCTGCTGTGGTTACATCCTTAACACTGATAGTCTTATTTCTTTTGTGTCCAAACAATATTTAGATGTTTCCAGTTCTTCATTCAGATGTCCAAGTGACTTCCCAACTGTTTCGTACAGCATTCTTGGACCACTGAATTGCTTTATCAATTAGCATTCCTCAATGAGAAAATAGATTCTGGTCAGCAAAACTCCACCAACCTCACACCTCCCTCTCCCTCCACAACTCTGCTGGACTTCTCTGCAGACTCAGGGAGAGTAGTAAGACTTATGCATTCTCCTCCACTCCCATCCTTTGCCCTCACACCATCCCCACTAAATTGTGGACTGATGTAAAGTGTGCTGAATTTTAAGTAGGGGACCCAATTTCAATACCCTCTGCAATGTATACTAGCTACATGGCCACTGACAAAGCATTTAAACTCTTTGGGCTTCAGTTTTCTCATCTCATTACAGGGAGTAATAATATTGGCATATTCACTTCATAGGTTGAAAATGTTAAAGAGTTTTGAGAGAAATAGGGATGTAATTATCATTATTATTTTCAAGATACAGAGGCAGCAGTATGGTGGATGGAGAGATGGTCTCAGCACTAAAAAGAACTGAGTACAAATCTTGCTCTTTATACATCCTGGCTTGTAATCTTTAGGAACTTTTTTGGCCAACAAAACCTAGGCAACTTTGAAATTACAAATCAAGAGCTGATCTCTGATAAGAGCAGTTTCCACTTCAGGAGTTCCTCAAACCAATGAAATCAAAGGTCTGGTTCAAATATTGTCAAGATTGTGGGGGCATAGATTTAGAGCAGAAAAGGAGCTCAATGAATTAATGTTTGGCACATAGTCACTGGAAAAATATGACATATACCTTCCTATCTCCCCAAAAATTCCTGATGGAACACTTTAAGAAACTGGGGCTCAGCAGAATTCAAAGACTTACTCAAGAGCACACAGGTAGTAAGTGACAGATCTAGAATTTCAACTTCTCTTCTCCTACTTCACATCGAGTAATTTTTTTTCATTGTCTAACAACAAATTCATCTGATTAGAGTTGATTGAGTTCAGACAAAATGTCCAAATCCTAACCCCGTGAAGACCTACCCTGGAAGGAAAGCAAATGTAGCAACAGGATATGACCTTGACCATACTGAGTCTGACACTCTTCTGTAATTGGGGGGTAGGGGGACTAAACCTGTGATTTTATTAGTTTGGGGAATAATTTTTTATGAAGAAACTCCTTCAACCACCATAGAACTATAATTCTTCTGCAGTTTAAAAAAAATTAGTGATTTATGTGGGGAACTGAGAGGGTATAATTCATTCAGGATCACATAACCAGGATGTGACAGAACTGGGATTGAACTCAGATCTTGACTATAAGGCCAGCTCTCTATCCACTAATCCATATTCTCTCTCCAATTATGAGTTTCTTACACTTAGAGATTTCAAATAGAAATCTGTCCTTTCCAAAATGCTTCATGTTTCTTCCATTTGGAAGTATGTATTTCCTAGCACCTGGAAAAAGAAATCAGAAACTTTCAGTTCCATCATTTATTATATTTTTGTCTCATTCTAAAAATGGGAAAATAATTATGAGTCAATGGTGCCATGCAATCTCTCTTTAGGGTCAGATATTCCTTTTTTATTGTCTTTTTTTATAACCTGGGCTTCTGTGGACATGGCCAAGTATCTTAATATATAGATGACTTCAAGGGGCTTCATAATCATTCTCAGTTTGCCTTACATGGAGCCCTGTTGTAACCCCCATCAGTCTGTGTCTGATGGATGGCTTATTTGTCTAACTGCATTTTTTAAAACTGCCAAAACTAAGCTGGTTGAACTTTCTTCCATCTCTCACTTTTTATTACTGTGCTCTTTTGGGCAATTCTTTCTAAGAGGGCAAACAGTGAAGGTCTAGAAGGTGAAGACCACAATTTACCCACAGCATGGATCCATGAACTGAATTTTATGAGAAGGGAAGGACTTTTATTCTCCTGCTCCCTTCTCTATTCTGACTCTGAGAATGTTTATTTTCATTTTGAATTGTCTATCTTCCTCAGTTTCAGGTGATGGACTGAGATTTTTGAGTCAGAGTGAGCTTGGAGTCAGAATTGCTGATGACAGCCAGCCAATCAGGCAGGGATGAGAAGCCAAGTGCTTGGGACTCTAGCTCCAGTGAGATTTTGGACTTGGATCTGTGGCTTTAGAACTAGAGAGCTACATTTAGGAATTGAGCTAACTTTGAATCTAACTTCATTCTCCACTTCAGAGAGGAGGTGGTATAAGGAGCAAGATCATTATGCCTCCCATGTGTTGGGAGAGTAAGTTTGTGTATTTCAATCTATACTCTGACTTCATCACATATGAATTAGGAGATAGTAGTGTGTTTCTTCATCAATCCTCTGGAATTGCATTAAGTTTTAAAAATTTGTTTGTCTTTATAAATGCTGTTTTTATTGTATCAATTACTTTTCCTGATTCTGACAAAACAAATTTGTATTTGTTTATTTAAATCTTCCTAAGGTTCTCTGAGATGATTCCTTTCATCATTTCTTACAATACAGTATTTTTTAGTAACCTTTCATTTATATAATATAATTTGTTCAGGCACTCCCAAATTGATGGACCTTCCCTCAGTTTCCAGTCATTTGTTGGAAACTCTATAAATAAATATTTTGTGCATATGAATCCTTTTTCTTTCTCTTTTATGTCTTTGAAGCATAGAACTAGTGTTGGTTTTACTGGATCAATTTATTTGTTGTTGTCACTCAATTGTTTCAAACATATCCAACCCTATGTGATTCCATTTGGGGTTTTCTTAGCTAGGGTACTGGAGTGCCATTTTCTTCTCCATAGTTTAACAGCTTTGGGGGCATAGTGTTTTGACTACTTTTTAGAATGGGTGTACCTCTTCCCAGCTCTACCATTAGTGCATTAATTTGCCTATTGTACCACAATTCTATCAACATTTGTCATTTTTCTTTTTATTAAACTATGCCAATTTGATAATTGTGAAATGAAACCTCAAAGTTGTTTTGATTGGAGCATTTTTTTTTAATATTGTTGGTAGCTGGAATTTTTTTCTCCAGAGAAACACCTATTCATATCCTTTGATCTTTTATCAATTGGGGAATCAGAGTCTCATTTTTCAATCATTCAGGGAATATAACAAGGGAAATCATTTCTCTCCTCCTTTCCCCCCTCTTTTTCAAAGATGAATTTTATTTTTAACAAGTGAAAGGTTTCATCCTGAAAATCTCTGCAATCAGAAAATCTGTTCTTAATGTCTTCAGGCATTTCTCAGATCTTTATCATGACAAAATTGAAAGTTGCCTCATTCCACTCTAATGCAAAACATGTCTAAGAGACAAAATCCTTGCCCTCAAGGATCCTGCAATCTATAATGGACTTTGTAGATATGACAGAGCATCCCAAGCTTTTTAAAAAAATAGATGTCTTTTGTTTTGAATCTTTTTTATTTCCAATGTATCTTTTTTTTATCCAAAGAAATCATCCATTACAACAAGAAATAAAAAGGGAAAAACCTAAGGGGAAAAAACAACTAAGCAACACATGCATTCTTTTGTTGAATCTGTTCTACCTTGCTCACTTGTATTGAGCTCACATTCATTTTGGTTTAAACTAAAAACTATGTTTTATGTTTTGAACCTTCTCTAATGTTGGCATATTATATATGGTCACATTACTCTATACAGGAAAAAAGCAACCATCTAGAGAGGGTAGTTAGAAATCCTTTCACATAGCTCTTCTTAAAATTAGATGATTCAGGCTAGTTCCAATGATCTTGTGATGATGAGAGCCATCTATACCCAGAGAAAGGACTATGGGAACTGAGTATGGATCACTTCTTTTATTCTTGTTTGCTTGAATTTTCTTTTCATTTCATTTTTCTTCCTTTTTGATCAGATTTTTCTTGCAGCAAGTTAATTGTATAAATATGCATGTCTATATTAAATTTATATATATATATATACATTTATATATACATATATATTCACATATACTATATATATATATTATCATGTTTAACGACAATAATAAAAAAAAGCGAGGTTCTTTAGAGAAAATCAAGACAGTTCTGTGGGGCAATCCTTACAAAGGGGATCAGAGCTATCTGCTCATTCTACTTTCTGCCATGGATTTCCTTCTGCTATTTAAATAAGCTCATTATCTGCACTAATATTCTCCTTTTTGAGCATGGATAAAATAAAACTGACCATATTTATATGGGGGGATACATCTTAATTAATAAATATTAATAAATAGCTGATATTTATATAGTACTTTAAGGCTTGCAAAGCACTTTGATATCCATTATTTCCTTGATTCTACATTTAATAGATAAGTCACTGAAATGCCAAGAGCATAAAGTCATTTGCCCAAAATCAGAGGATCATAGATTTGAGGTTGTAACTTCAGAGGTCTCATAGCCTAACTTTCTCTTTTGTATAGATGAGGAAATTGAACTAAAAAGAGGTGAAGTGACTTATTCACAATTATCCAGGTACTATGTAGTAAGCAGAGATAGAATTTGACTTCAGGATTTCTCATTCTATATCCTATATTCTTTCTATCACATCACACTGTCCAGGGTTTAAGCCTTGTTTTCATGCTAGTCTGTTTCTGAAGCTAGTCTGTTTTCTACAATGTCACAGCTGTCTCCCCATCAAAGAACTACTTCCCAGATGTTAGAAATCTAAAGGCTCTCTTTGTCATGACTCTTAGATAATCAATAGGGAAAAGATTTTTTTTAAAAAAAAGGCTTCATTAAGTTTGTTGTAAAGAAAGCGCTTTGTAAGTTTTTATTTTCATGTAAATTTAAGACTAA
Organism: Antechinus flavipes; assembly: GCF_016432865.1. Taxonomy (NCBI): domain Eukaryota; kingdom Metazoa; phylum Chordata; class Mammalia; order Dasyuromorphia; family Dasyuridae; genus Antechinus; species Antechinus flavipes. The sequence continues at coordinate 458,318,240 of NC_067400.1, forward strand.
TTTGTTGGAATACATCCATCAAATAGCCTAGCCCTACTACCTTTTTATAATAACCTTTATTTAGTAAACTCTGAATGCCTCGGATCTTTTCATTTATTTTCCTTAGACCTTTTAAGCTTTTAAGAGATTGCTTTGAGTGTGAATGCATAAGGGGTCAATCCAAACCAGGGAGAAAGGAAGGGCTTTAAATGACAGAACTTGGAGATGTCATAGAGCCCATTATCTGGAAGCTTGTAGTTCTTTGTAGTTGGGGAAAGGTAGAAAACCAAAGCTGCAGTTCGGATTCCAATTTACTTTAGAACAAACAAAGTTAATTGCCTGTCTCCAACAGATGAAAAATGAACATGCTTACCGTACACATATGAGCCCTGGAGCCAGGCAGTTTACCTCCAATCAATATGAATCTAGTGTGCCTCAGTGTTGTTCAAAGCAAGATTGGATTTTCATACCTCCCTCAATGAGCCAGGAATTCTTCACCAGTAAATGAAGCACATGAATGCTTTCTGTGCAGCTACTCAAGAGGCAGCATCCCTACATTAAAAGATCTCAACCTGGAGAGGATGAATTTGATTTTAAAAGTATATATTTTGATAATTACTTCATCATCATTTGCTTCCTTCGTAAAATCTGTGATTTTATGCAATTAAAATATTACGCTCAGAAGGTGTCCATAATCTTCACTAGACAACCAAAGGGGTCATTGACACACACAAAAATTTAACAATCCTTAATCTAAATGATGTGTGACATTGCTCTGGGCATTGAGAGTACAAGAGCTTCACCTAAACAACAGATCAGGAAAAAAAAACCCAACAACACCTGTCATATTTACTCAAGTAAACAAAAATGAAAGAAAAATCTGCTTTTAAGGGAGACAGAATTACCATATAATCATAGCTAAGTGGCATGAAGGGATAATAGCACAAGAGTATGTATAATGATCCAATATCCAAGCAGGGCAATGAAGGTGTCCAGAAACACTTTGTGCTGAAAATTCTATATATTACTACTTTTCAAAAATAATAATAATTATTATTTATTATTAGAGTTTGCTGTTAAAAGTATTATTAGAGTTGTTTTTTTTTTTTTTGCTCTTCTTTGTATCCTTAACACTTATCAGAGCAATTGGCATATAATAAGTGTTTATGGAAATGATCGTTGATTGACTGACTGACTATGGTCTTTTAAAGTTCATGTCAAACATGGTGGGGTGGCAGTGTGTCTGTGTGTGTGTGTGTGTGTGTGTGTGTGTGTGTGAGAGAGAGAGAGAGAGAGAGAGAGAGAGAGAGAGAGAGAGAGAGAGAGAGAGAGAGAGAGAGTGGGAGAGAGAGAGAGACAGAGACAGAGAGAGACACAGAGAAAGACAGAGACAGAGAGACAGAGACAGGGCGACAGAGACAGAGAGACAGAGAGAGGAAGAGAGAGGGAGAGAGACAGAGAGAGAGGAAGGAGAAAAAGAGAGAAAGAGAGGAAGAGAGAGGGAGGGAGGGAGAGAGAGAAGGTGAATTGAAAAAATTGCATTAAAAATAGAAAGCTCAAATCAAATCTCACCTTCTATATGAGACTTTTTTTTGCTATACCTTGCCCAGATGTCAGTACTTTCTCCATTTCATTTAAGATGGTATTTATTTTATTTTATATATACATATATGTGCATGTTACATATGTATAAAATAGTGTAACCTCTTTGAAGGCAGAGGTTTTTACTTGTTTCTTTGGCATATAGTATGACTATAATAAATGCTTGTTGATTGATGCTCAGTAATAGTTGCCATTTTCATAGTTCTTTAAACTTTTTAAAGGACTTTGGCCCATATTATCTCAATTGAAAATCACAATAACCTGGCAAGTTAAGTACTATAGACTTCATTCTTCTTATTTACCAGATGAGGAAACTGAGTCTGAGAGAGATAAGTAAATGTCATGGATAGGGCTGGGACACAGGTTTTCCTGATCTTGAGTCCATCACTGTTGCCACTAGACCATAATGTCCTTGCTCCTTCACAGTCAGGAAGACCTGAAAAGGGCCTGAATCCCTCTGCCTTCTCCCAACACCACCAACTAAATAAAATGTCAGTGATGCTCTAATATTAGACCTACTGAAAATGTAACAGTTATTTTCAAGGCAGCTAGACAATCCACGAACATATAAAAATAGAAATTGCTCCAATATAGCAAGGACTTATGTTTTCTAGACCAATCAAGTGAAAAATTCACAAGGAGCACTCATGAAAGTCATTAAAATGAGAGTGGTGGACTAAATTGTTTCTAAGGTCCCTTTCTATGCTAAATTCTAAGAGCTTGTCTATAATAAATACAGATGTATGCTTAAATCTTCTTATAGTTATAAAATACCGCAAAAAAGAGATATGAATTAGGCTTTCTGATCCCAAGTTCAGAGATTATTGTACTATTATGTCTGTATATTTACTATGTCTAAGTAATAAATAATACTGGGGGTCACTAAAGTGACTTGAAAGATTTTAGGTAAGTAGAATTAGTCTGGGAAACATTTCAAGGGGGAATTGTGAATTTTGAAGATTATTTTTTTTTGAGGCAATTAGGATTGTTATTTGCCCATGGTCAAAAAGCTAGGGTCTGAGATCAGATTTGAATTCAGGCCCTCCTGACTCTTGAGGCTGTGTTCTATCCATTGTGTCATGCAGCTGCCCTTTAAATTGTATTTTTGAGGAAAAAAAAGGTATTTGATTAGGCAGAGGAGAAAAGGGAGGATATTTATTTTGAGGCAAATGACTTGTGCAATTTTTTTCATTGTGAGAAAACTTCCTTTCCAAGGAAGGAAAAAAATGCACTAATTTAGAACTGCATTTGAATTACTTTGTTGAAGCAGGCTGTCCCCATCATGCCCATTCACCAGATATGATTCCAGACTTCTTGGAAAAGCACTGGGAAATAATTAGATATAGAATCATCTAATACTAAACACATGAAGGCAGTAATAGTAGGCCTGGAGGATGCTCCCAGTTTAAGTTCTGCTATATGATCTTGAACAAGTTATTTATTGTCTCAGTGGCCCCAGGAAACTCTGAAAGCAGAAGCTGCAGGTCTACACTGGAAGGGGAATTTCTTCATCATGTGGGGTAGAAGTGATAAGCTTCCTACCAATGAAACCACAAGTCTGGACCAAGAAGTATGGAAAGAATTCTTTTGTTTTTAAATAGATGAATGAATTAAAAAAATTATTAAGTCCTAATTTTGTGTCAAGTAAAAGGAAAGAAAGAAAGGAAGAAAATAAGGAATATGGAAAGGAAGGAAGAAAAAAAACAAAGGAACAAAAAAGGAGAAGAGGGTGGGAAGGACCTACTATGTCCATTCTGTGCTAATTGCTTTACAAATATTAGGCAACTGGGTGGAGCAGTGAATAAAACACTAGACTGTAGGTAGGAAGCCACTTAGTAGTTGTATGAACCTGGGCAAGTCACTTTACCTCTATTTGCCTTAGTTTTCTCAGCTATAAAATGGGGATAATAATGTCAGCTATGTCCCAAGGTTATTGAAAGGATCAAATGAAATATTTGTCAAGCTCTTAGCAAATTTCCCAACACATAGTAAGGACTATATAAATGATAGCTATTATTATTATTCATTTGATTTTCACAACAGCTCTGAGAGGTAAGTATTATTTATTACCATCCACATTTCATAGATGAGAAAACTGAGGGAGGTTCTATAATTTGCCTAAGGTCACACAGCTGGTAAGTGACTGAGGATGGATTTGAATTAGTTTTTTTGACTCCAGGTCCAGCACTCTGTTCACTATGGTGCCATCTATGTAGGAGAGTGCAGCCGCAGGGCAGATGGAAAGGCCCAGTTATCTTTAGGTGGCAGATGGCAAAGCTTGGGAGTCTTTAGGATATCTCTGGTTGCCTGCCTCCTAGGAGTGATCCATTACCATTAGAAAGGAGGCAATGGTCCTAAGGCACATGGTAGACAAACAGGTTCCTTCTAGCAGTGGGATGTTAGTGCCTGGCAAGACAGGGGAAAAGAAGCACTGAGGGGGTGTCCTCTGGAACAGAAAAAGGATGAGACTATCCTGCTTGGTGCCAGTTCTAGTTGGAGCCTTCTAGGTGGCTTGCGGTGGTGTTTGGGTAGACTTGTTCTGGGGAGGAATCAGCTTTGGTCCTTGTCCATGCATTCTTTAGAACTTCTGAACCCCAAAATAAAATATGATGAAATATAAGAAATAAACAAAAAAATCTAACTTCAGATAATAGACAAGTAGTAGAGACCATTCGTACTTTATTTTTATGTATCTTTCTTGGTTAGGGCATCCAAACCTCCTTCTCAGGAAGGTTCAATCAAAGAATAAACAACATGGCAAAAGAAACAAGTTTTCAAGTCCTCCTATAAAGAGTAGGCGCATTATCATGGATATGTTTTTATTTTTCCAAACTGTAATTCTTCATAGAATAAAAAACCTTTTCATTTTGCTGCAGGAGTGGTTATGATTCCACAGGGAACCAAGGGAAAAGGAAGAAGCCAGAACCACAGATTGAAATTCAATATCCCCATTACTCAGTCCCAACATTATTCAAGGACCCACTGCTGTTTGCAGTGTTTGTGCTGTTTGTGAGTTTCCTGTTTGATATTCTCTAGTCAGGGCTTCACAACTAATTATAATTCATCTGACTATCTTGTTCTAACATTCTAATTTTATCATTCAGTAATTAAGTTCCTTCTGGCAGCATGGTATTTGACTGTAAAAGGAAAATACTCCATTTCCCATGATCAAGATTGGATAAGCAGGGAAAGCCAGAGCAAGGTATATCCTATTAACATATTGCTTTAAAGTTGTGATTTTTGACATCTATAAAAGAAATAGCAGCAGGGGATGGATGAAAGGTTTTCTTCAGACAGACAATGCTTGGGGCATTGTTTTTCATGAATGCAATGGCAAATCAATCATTTTCATATTTCACTTTTGCTTTAATTAATACCGCACTGGCTACAAACCTAAATGAAAAATTTAGACAGATTTTTTTTTCTGGTAACAGATACATAATTAATCTATTAATTATCTATTAAACATCTACTATGTATCAGGCACTAAACTTGAGACTGGAGATACAAAGAAAAAGAAATCAGTTCAGTCTCTCAAGGAGATTCTATTCTATTGGGGCAGACAACATATAAACAAAGAGAATCATAAATTTAGAACTAGAAAAGACTTTAGAAGCTACTGAATTCAACTGCTCATTTGACATGAGGAAACTGAGGGATGGTGAAGCTAAGTATCACCAGTCAGATAGCAAATATCTGAGACAAATTTGAATTCATATTTCCCTAATGCCAACTCTACTGCTCTACCCACTCCAACCCTCCTTCCCCTCATCTCTCTCTCTTTTTCTCCTTCTCTCTCTCCTCCTCTTTCTGTCTCTCTGCCTCTGCCTCTGTCTATCTCTCTGTCTCTGTCTCTGTCTCTGTCTCTCTGTCTCTCTCTCTGTGTCTCTCTGTCTTCGTCTCTCTCCCTTCTTCCCTTCCTCCCTTCCCCCCCCCATTTCTCCCTCTTTTTTTTTTTTTTATAGATTACACATAATTAGGTAGATCTAGGTGTACAAAACAAATATAAAACAGATGACGGAGGCAGTGGGGAGAAGGAGAAGTACTAGCTGTAGTGGGACTCAGGAAAGACTTCATTTAGTTGCTTGTTAAGCATAACAAACCATATTTTTGTGTCTTCTCCAAGTCACACACTGTGCACAGAAGGCTTTCTCACCTGCCAACTTGACAAGTTCTTTTTTTTTTTTTTTTTTTTTTTCAGGAAGCTCATGAAACTTTACTTCCTTCAAGAAGCTTTCTTTCTCCACTCAAAATAGTAAGAATTCACCTTTATATAGCATATATAAAGTACTTTCCTCCCAACAACTTAATGATAGAAATGACTGTATTAAACCAAGGACATCTCAATTAAACTAATTGACAAGAAATCCTATATATGATCCCACTTCATGGATTTGCAGTTATATTATCCCAACAGAACATTGGCGTAAGAGCTAACATTTATCCAGGACTGGGAGATTGGTAAATTTGGGAAGCCTTCTGTTGAAAATGTTCTGTATTGATTGGTTCAAACAAATACAGTGAAGATAATACAATGACTATTACCTGCTATTTTACAGATGAGAAAACAGAGGCTCATAGACATTAGTTCATGGACATTACAACTATTAAAGAGTAGAATCGAAGTAACCCTAAGTCATCTGACTCTAATTCTTGAATCTTTTCTAACTGGTACTGATTCAATCTACTCCCACTATTTATACAAAATATTGATGCTTTGCTTTACTGGCATTCTTGTTCAGATGTCTCTATGGACTATAAACACACCTGGATCAGTGCTGCCTATCCTAGGGAACAAAAGTGGCATATATTTCACAGATGGGAAATTTGTGATTTTTTTTAAAGAAGATGACAGCATTGATGTAAGTTTTATAATTAAATGTTATTGAGAGTATTTAAAAATAAAAAGAAGAGGTGGTATTTGTGAAATATAAGCTCCCTGAGGGCCAGGAATGTTTTTGCCTCTCTGTCAGCTTTTGGGCCAATGTTCCATTAAGAGAGTACACTAATGAACAAATTTATGAATTTAAGTCACGTTTAGGTTTCTGTTGACAACAGAATTATTGATTTTCTGAATTGAGCCATTACTATCACTAAAAAAAAATCATGCTTGAAGTAAAAGTTCTGTCCTTTTCTAGCAATCAATATTTTCTACTTATTGGCATCTTAACATTATTATATTATATTATATTGAGGAAGCTAATAGGTGATTTTCTTTCATAGACATATAAATAAGGCCATAATTAAGGAATATTTTCATTGCAATTCCATTGTAGAAATTCAGAGGAAAACCTTGACAGATTAAATGTGTAGCTGTCAAATAAAATTTTATTGAACTTCTGTATAGTTTACAAGCTCAGTTTTTTCTTTTATACTTTTACTTTATACTATATAGTTTTATTTCTATTATATCATAATATATACATATAAATAATATAATAATTTTATTATAAAGTTTTGCTTTATAGTTTGTAACCCCATTTCATGGGTAATTAATTTTCCCCATGTCTTAAGAAATAGTTGAATGAATTTTGAAGATTATCATATCTTTTTTGGGGGAGCGTTAACAACTGTCTTCCTTATAAGTCTTCAAGAGGATGAACAAAAGCAATGGTAATAACATTCATTTTTCTCCAATCAATCCATGTACATTTATTAAGTGTTTGATATCCACTAAGCAGTGGAGTTGTGGTTTTTGTTTTGTTTAGTTTTTGGATTGAGTCTTTGATTTCATAAGGTGCAATAGTGTACTGGATAGAACACTGGGCCTAGAATCAATAAGATTTATCTTCCCGAGTTCAAATATGGCCTCAGCACTTATAAGTTGTATGACCTGGGCAAGGAAATAACAAATTATTCCACTGTTTTTGCTAAGAAAACCCCAAATGGGGTTACAAATAACTGAAAAATAACTGAATAACAATCTATAATTTCATTAGTGAGAATAATAAATTTTGTTAACTGTTTGCATTATTCAAATGCAAATTCATACTGCATATTTCTATTGGGCTGTAACTATTTACCATATTTTATATAACTACAACTTTAGTGAAAAATATTAGGCATGACATCTGAAAGAAGGAAGGAGTTCAAATTTTGCCTCAGATACTTACTATGGGATCCTGAGCAAGTCACATAATCTCTGTTTGCCTCAGTTTCCTTTTTTACAAAATTGGTATAATAACAGTACTTATTTCCCATGATTGTTGTCAGGATTAAATGAGATTTATTTGTAAAGCAATTAGTATGTTGTCTGGCATGTAATAAATAATGCTTTATTAAATGTCAGTTAGCCTGGCATGTAATAAATAATGCTTTATTAAATGTCAGTTATTATTATTATTATTAACACTGAACAATTGAAAGAAGTCCTCAGAGTCTTGTATAGCTTTGCAACAAGGGTAGGGAAGCTTTTTTCTGACAAAGGCCATTTGGACATTTATTACATTATTCATGGGCCATACAAAATTATCAACTTAAAGAACTCCAGCAGTGGAGGATGAGCTTTCAGCTCATCATTCAGTTCATCATCACCTGTAGTTACCTTAACAAATGATTTTTCCAATCTTATATACCTGTGGACAGGATGTTTCCCACCCCTGGTTTAGCTGATGAGCAGCTGATGAGCAGTGCTGAAAAACAGCCACTGAAGGAGATCTGCAAGGTCAAATTAGAGACAGAATAAGAATGAAGGAAAGTGACTGAAAGTGGAATCATTGTCTCATATCCCATACACTAGACATAGATCCTTCAAGTGGCCATCATCAGAAAAGCAGATCAGAAAATATTTCCTACATCTTAATGTAAAGATAAATAAGATTTTAATCCAAACATGTAAAAGTGTGGAAATTTCTAGATTTGGGTAATGGCCATAGACTAGTTAAGGGATGCTTCGGTCTGGGAGGAGCTACAGATACACAGCTTATGTGGGATTTGTTTCAAGATATTTTGCTATTCCTTTTCCTTCTTTGGTGATACAAATCCTGCTTGTGTGCTTGACTACGTTGCGCCATGTTCATGAGATCAGAGCCTACTGATACACAATACAAAAGAAAGAATGTGGAGTTTCTTGGTAGGTGACAAATGATTCAATAGTTAAATTAAGCATATCTACCTAAATCATTGTCCTCAAATAACAAAATTATGTTATTTTTCAAGCTTGAAAAGGACCAAAATGACATTACTTTGTTGGGGTCAAAGCACAATGTGTCCAGCTGATCAGGCTCTACCATAAGTTGAGCACAAATAATCCATATGAACCTTTTAAGTGATGAGCATTACTATACACAATGGCAGAGAGGATGAAGGTCATTCACTCTGAGAACCATAGAGAACTAGGCAAGTCTTCTACACTTAGTTTGGTTTGGACTAAAGTATACAACTTCTGGGCGAGTTTGGGATTATTAGTAACTAGGTCTTATTGATAGCTAGGAACAGTCAAGCGGACAGCTGTGTCACACTATAGATTAAACTTTTATTCTCAATACCCTAATTATTATCTTTTTTAAAAGGACTAAATATTTGCTTCAAACTTTCCAGAAGAAAATATTTGTTTATGGGGAAAAAAAGCCCTTGAAGTCAGGACAAGACATTGAGTTTATTCCAACTGTATTGCAAAACACACTTGTCCCTACCCATCCACCAGAGTATCTTCTGGGGCTGTTGGCTAAATTGTCTCATTTTGTAGCCCTGTGGGCTCAGGATCATTATGGCTCATCAGATGAGCCCAGAAGCTAGGGACTCATTGACAGTGAATAAATCCTGCATTAGCCAAAGCAGTCCAAAAGGATCAGAGGAAAAAGGGAGCTTTGTAATAAATCAGCAAAATGGGAAACAAGGAAGATCAAGAAATGGATTTGGAGCAGCTGCAAAGAGCCTGCTGTAATTTGTTACACTCAGAGAAGACATTTATAAGTTTATAAGCTCAGCTACCTGGAACTGCATGCTGCCCAGATCTCATTGATGGGCTACTGCATAGTGCAGGGCATATAATGGACATTTCATAAATGTTACTTGATTGATAGAAGACACAAAGGGAACAAAATAGCTTCTAATCTGAAGGTTCTAAGTTTTTCCATATAATTCAAAGAAAAAAAACATTTATTAAGTGCCTACCATGTACCAGTACTGTGCTAAAAGCTTTTAAAAATTTTCTCATTTGTTCCTCACAACAATCTTGTGAGATAGATGCTATGCTATGATTCCCAGTCATGGGAAGTGAAGCTGTAGCTGCCTCAGGACTGGTGAATTAGCCATCCAAACACTGCATGACAAAGGCACTGTCTGTACTTATTAAGATATTTTTTAGGGAATGTGATTTGTTTTGAATCTTTCAGTTCTTCTGACATGCTCTTTAGAGGTCATATTCACTAATATATTTGTATCTGTCAAAAAGAGAGTCCCTTGGCTTTCCACACTTTTCCATTTACACATGAACCCTCCTATGAGAGGTCACCCATAGGAGTTAGTAGGGTGGCCAAAAAAGCCATTAAGAGCAAGGAAATTGCAAGGACAGCAACAAGTTGAGTGAATGCTTTAAAAGGGAGATTTCTGGAAATGGGAGAAACAGAAATAATCTGAAGATATTGAAAATAATGGAAAAATAAATTGAAATATAAGATCCTTAAAAAGCCCACTATTATCCATTTGTAAGCCACTTTTAACTGAGGAATGCCATTTTCATTAAAACACATTCACATTCAGAGACTACGTTTATTTAGTGATCTGAATTAGAATTTAATCTTCCTTTTCTACCACTGACTTCCTGGATAATCGTAGATAAAGCAATATAGAATAACTGCCATTTTGGTAATGCTTCAAAGTTTGAAAAATGCTTTACTTGAATTGCACAATGCTTGTATATTTGAATTGCCCAACAATCTTCTGGCTGAAGGGTGAGAAGGTGAAGTATAAGAGACATTATTATTTTAATTTTGCAGATGAGGAAACTGAGACCCAAAGACATTATGAATGGCTTTCTCTTGGTGAGATAGTTACTAACTGTGTCAGAAGGAGAATTTGAACTCTTGACACTAGGGCCAACATTCTACTTTTACCTACCTTTTATACACAGATTTTCTTTGACTGTCTGTAAATATGATGATTAATATTAGCCATATCCTAGGCCCTTAGGTAAAATACGATTATCGAGGTAGTGGCATTTGAGTAAATTTAATCGATACTTGAGGAAAAATGTCTAGTTAAGAAAGACTACAAGGTGGTAATTATGTTCCATGAGAACATGATATTTGGAAAGCAGTGGTGCGAAGACAGTCCTGCTGCTGATTATGTTCCCTGAAGAAATTAGAGGGTTTTTGGCAGTAAGAAAATGACAGTGATTGGTAGTCTGCTGACAAAAAAGGTGTCATGTCACCCAACAAGGAGAAACTGTTCTCCATCTGACATGGACTGTTTTTAAAGACATTATTTTGGCTTCCAGATATCCCCTCTGTTCAAGGAAGAAGCCAACAGGATGGAAGTGAAGGAGAGACCAGTGATGGATGTAATTCCAAACTCAGAGGCTTTTTTTTTTTTTTGAGAAAGAGAGACAGAGACAGAGACAGAGACAGACAAAGAGAGACAGATAGAGACAGAGACAGACAAGAGACAGAGACAAAAGAGAAAGAGGGAGAGACAGAGACAGAAAGAGGCAAAGAAAGAGGCAGACCAATAGACAGAGACAGACAGAGAGAGACTGAGAGACAGAGAAAGAGAGACAGAGAGACGGAGACAGAGAGAGAGAGGAGGGGGGAGGAAGGGGAAGAATGGGGAGAGAGAGAAGGTAATGGGGGGAAGGAAGGGGAGGGAGAGAGAGATGCTCTTACCCCAAACTCACAACTTAATCAACAACAATTAAGGTCTGATCCCCTTTCACCAATACCCCCACCTCTTAAATGCAAGGGTTATATGGGTACTCTGTGTCTTAAATGAAAGGCAGTACTGACATCTTCATCATCAATACATATTAAATACCAACTGTGTGTATTGAAGAACAGAGAGAAACAGAGCCAAAGTTGCATCTCTCTCCAGACAGCCTCAGGAGCCTAGTGTTCAGTCTTTGCAGGTTGGGCCCAAGGGTCTTTGAATGATCTCATCAGCTCAGGCTCAATCCTACCCTGTGGAAGCCATTGAGGAAACCCAGGAGTTGAGGTAAGAAATGAGGTTGCCCCATATCCTGTGGTAAATAGTGCCTGTGATTTCACTCGAACACCTTTCTCAGATGTAGCTTCAGAGTAGAATTATTTATTGTAAATAAGGAAAATTTCCCAACTTCCTTCTTCTGTGAATTAGGACTGAGGCCCCAGCTGCAGTAGTTTTAGCAGTGAAAATAGACACGATATCTAAATTCCCACACATTCAAATTGAGCTGGGGACAAGTGATCTGACCATTACTTCATTCATCAATTCAATCTATATATATTCAATGCCTCCCACGTACTATGTTAGGAACTGTTCTTTCATTTCAGTCATGATGAAATGAAAACCCCCACTTGGAGTTTCCTTGGGAAAGGCACTGGAATGATTTGCTAATTCCTTCTCCAGCTCATTTTACAGATGAGAAAACTGAAGAAATCAGGGTTAAGTGACTTGCTTATGGTCACACAGCTAGTGATTATCTGAGGTTGGATTTGAACTTCCTGACTCCGGGTCTATCCATTGTGCCCCCTTGCTGCCCAAATGTTGGGGAAATAATATTTTGTTGTTGGTGTTGTTCTTTTAATGGTAATCTCCCCTCAAGAAACTCACAGTCTACTAAGGGCAAAGGAGAGAGGGAAAGAGAAAAAAAATGTACACATTTTTTTCCTGGGATATATTCTTCTTCCTTTTGAACCATAAACCCATTTCTAGTCATTTTCAGATGTTCAGGGACTCCAAGATATGGTATCATCTTAAGACACTGCCTTCCATAACTCTTTGAGGAGAAAGATGCTAAGTGCAGCATCTATACCTATAATCTCACTCTTCCTGCCTCTGTTCTTTACATCATTTTCAATAAGATGATCTGATACTCTAATCCCATTCTGGATGGTTCAGGAAGGGAGGGGGCAGACAAATGTCTTCTGCTATCTCTGATCTACCATTTTAGAAGGAAGAAAAAAATTTGACAGAGTATCAGGATAGAGCAGCAGGGGAGAGGAGGAAGGATGGGGCTCGGTAACTTCTACCCTAGAAGAGAGAGTATGAAGCAATTGGTAGTCTTGGACTTGAGAGCAGGGAAACAGATTCAAATCTCTCTTTTCATTCTTACTTAATGGAGATAAAAATACCTGTAGTACTTTCCTCAGAGGAAGCATTGTGAGGATCAAAGAAGAAACTAGACAGATAGATAGACATATAAATAGATGATAGACCAACAGATAAATAGATAAATGATAGATGAATAGATGATGATAGATAAATACTTAGATGATAAGAGATAGGTAGATGATAGATGATATAAATTAGGTGATAGATGATAGATAATTGAGATGATAGATGATAGACATAGATAGATGATAGAGTTTTGATTATATAAAACTTTATAAACCTCAGAGGCAAAACACTTAAATAAATCTGTACTCTTAGGGATTTGCTTGTTTCTTCCATTTGTTGGATATTATAGTCCATGAACCCATCCTAAGCAATTCTCGTCTATATTTTCCCACCAATTTTTTTTAACCAGGAAAATAGCAAATATTCTTTTTTAATTATAGCTTTTTATTTACAAGATATATGCATAGGCCATTTTTCAGCATTGACAATTGCAAAACCTTTTGTTCCAATTTTTCCCCTCCTTCCCCTTATCCCCTCCCCCAGATGGCAGATTGACCAATACATGTTAAATATGTTAACATATAAGTTAAATACAATATATGTATACATATCCATACAGTTATTTTCAATAGCAAATATTCTAATGGGCAGAAAGGCTCAGTGGATAGAGTTCTGGGCCTGGAGTCAAGACAGACCTAAGTTCAAATCTTAGCTCATTTACTAGCTATGACTTTGAATAAGTCATATAATCTCTGTTTGACTTAATTCACTGGAGAAGGAAATGACAAACTACTCCTTTCTTAAGAAAACCCCATGAACAGGATTGGCATGCTATAGTCCTCAGGCTCACTGATGTATGCCTAGATAAGGCTTTATCCTTATCCTTTTCTTGTTCATTCCTCATCTCTTATTTTATAGGTTGTCTCATAAGTTACTGAAGAAAATGATTTATAGGTTCACTCAATCAACCTACAAAGAAGTACATTGTATTGAATTTTGGTATTGTTTATAGATGTTTTAGGAGGCAGCTAGGTGGTACAGTGGATAGACTGGAGTCAGGAAGACATGAATTCAAATCCAGCCTCAGATACCTATTAGCTGTATGATCTTGGGCTAGTTACTTATAACCTTTGACTGCTTCAGTTTCCTCAGATGCAAAATGCAGATCATAATAACACTTTCCTCCCAGGATTCTTAAGAGAATCAAACAAGATTTTGGTAAAGCACTTAGCACAATGCCTGCAATATGGTAGTTGCTTAATAAATGCTAGCTATTTTTAAACAAATTTTCTAGCTCATGAGCTCCCAGAAAGCATGGATTATATCCTCTGCTTTTATGATCATGCATTGTACCTATTACAGCGGTTTGCACATGCTAGGTATCCAATGACAATTTGATGGATGATATACTAATTTAGCACTACTATATGCCTAGCACCATTCTCTAGCTCAACTATAATATATTACATGCGTTGGTAGCAGCAACTTGTCATAAATATCATAGGGAGATGAAATGGGAGAAAGGGTTAGGGATGGGAGAGAGGAGGATTGGGAGTAGAGGTAGGTAGTGGTGGTGAGGAGTCACAAAGTAAGATAAACCTCCGCATTTCAGAGATACCATTTATCTCTAATGTATTCATCTCTACCCACCCTCATGACTATGTCAGAGTATATAAAGAGGGTGAGCATTTTTCTTGCTGAAGAGATTTTGAAAACAGACTAAAATTGACTCTACTGATGGACTCACTGTCATAACATTGGTGGTGGGGAGGTACATAGGCAGAATTATATTTACTTTAGGTAAACTTGAAATTTGATCCTATGGAAAGCACAATAATCTTTTGAATAAAAACTAAAATCTCTCCACTTGTGTCCTCGATCTAATCCACTCATAAATCCATTAGTTTCTCTTTGTTTCTCTTTCTCTCTCTGTCTCTTTCTCTGTCTCTCCCTCTGTCTCTTCTGTCTCTCTCTGTCTCTGTCTTTCTGTCTATCTGTCTCTTTTTAAATAAATTTTTTTTATTTTCAAAATATATGCACAGATAATTTGATAACATTGACCTTTGCATAGCCTTATGTTTCAGATTTTCTCCTCCTCTCTCTACCCCCTCTCCTAGATGGCAAACAATTCAATATATATTAAACATGTTAAAATATATGTTAAATCCACTATATAAAAACCCATTTATATTATTCTCTTGCTACACAAGAGTCTCTCTCTTTTTAAATCTCTTTGTCTCTGTCTCTCTATCTCTCTGTCTTTCTCTGTCTCTCTCTTTCTCTCTGGCTTTATATCTCTCTCTCTTTGTCTCTGTATCTCTGTCTCTCTCCTCTCCTCTTTCAGTCTCTATGTCTTTCTCTGTCTTTGCCTTTCTTTGTGTTTTTCTTTGTCTTTCTGTCTCTCTCTGTATATTTTTGTCTCAATTTCTCACTTTCTTCCTCTACCCCATCATTCTCCACATATCCGTTTTCATTCTCTCCTCTATGGGTTTCTTCTCCTATGCTTATATACTTGCCTTCCATATCCTATTTACTACCTTTATTCTTTCCTTCAAATATCACAAGGATTATGAATGAGGAGCTGAAAGAAGCCCTGGAGGACCACTCCCATCATTTTATAGTAAAGGGAACAGATGTGCCAAGGAGTTCAGTGACTTGCTCAAAGTGACCTAGGTAGTGGATGGCAGAACCAGTACTTAGTACTGTGATTCCAAGATTAGGCTCTTGTCACAAGCACCTCAAGCTACCCTCCTGTTTCTCTCCTTGCTTTCACTGCCAGAATTTCAGAACAAGTCATTTATACTCACTGTATTTGCTTGCTCAGCACCTGCTAACCATTCAACTTTTTGTTATTGAGTCATGTCAGTCATTTCCAGCTCTTTGTAACTCCATTTGAGATTTTCTTGGCAAATATTGGAATGGTTTGCCATTTCCTTCTCCAACACATTTTACAGAAGAGGAAACTGAGGCAAAGAGAGTTAAGTGACTTTCCCATGATCATACAATTAGGAAATGTCTGAGGTCTTCTTGACTCTGGCACTTTATCCACTTTGCCATCTAACTTTCTGATCACTCTCCTAAAAGCCTATCAGATTTCCAAAGATCTTCAAGTCAATCTGGTATAATGTCTATAATATTTTACAGATAGGAAATTGAGGCCCAGAGAGGAAAGCAAATCACAAAGTAAACTCATGGTGGCAGAACAGAAATCCATGAAATCCTGTGATTTCTTCCTTGTCCTTAAAATGCAGCATCTGACATTGTTTACTAAAGCCTCCTTCCTGATAATCTTTAACACTTTGACTTCTGTACTATTAGTTTTTCCTGGGTTTTTTTCTATCTCTTCAACAATTCTTGGTCTTCTTGGTTCTTCTTCCCTTAATCCCTTAAGTATGGATGTTTCCTTCCCCTGGTCTCATCCCAAGCTGTGGTATTGATATTTTTTCTTTGACAGCCTCATCTAATCTCATAGTTTCAGTGATTACCTCTATAGAGATGACTACCTTATTTGTATAATCAACCCCAGCTTCTCTCCTGAGTTTGTATTCCACATTCCTACCTATGTCAGATCTTTTCATTCTTCTTTCATGGTATTTCCTATTATCTACGGCATATTTCATGCAAATTGGACTACTTACTCTTTCTTATTTTACCCTCCCTGCTTTTATGCATATTTTCTCATCTTCTCTATATCTAGTATTGCCTCTCCCTTATATCTACCTATTGATATCCTTTCTCTCTTGATTCTTCCTATGTGGGAGAGATCCCTATTTCTTTGAACTTCTTAAGACAATGACTTCTATCATACAATCAATTCTCTTCTTTCTGATTTTTCTTCTATCTAACCTGTATATCTACCAGTCTCTCAAATATATTCATATACTTCTTTATGACAGGGATAATGTCATTTTTCACTTTTAAAGACTCAGAACCAACTTCATTGAATCAACAACCTTGAACATGGTGCTTTCTAAATGCTTGTTAAATTATATTTTGATCCTATAATAACCAAATCTCCAAAATAATTGGATTTTGTTTTCATGCATTCAGCTTCTAGGAAAAAAGGAGTCAAATGACAGAGGAATAATATGGTGATAACAGGGATTCAGTCAAAACAACAACTTCTTCAAACGCTACACATTTAGACCAATTTCCTCAGCCTTTATCCAGCTCATATACTGCTCAATGATCATTGATTAGCAGATCACTGACTCAGAGGCACTTAAAGATTCCCCAGCATAAAAGAAAGCTTCAATTCTGTTTTTCTGCAATATTGTATTCATTAATGCAGGAAAGGAAATAAAAGCATTTTAGAAAGATTTTTTAAAAATAATGACAGAAATCAAAAAGGCTTTCTGGTCAAATTTTAGTAAATCAAAAAAATTCAATTACCTATAAACCCCATTCTCAAAAGTCTAATTAATAAGCTTTAGCTATAATAATATTTTCAGAAATAGTAGAAAGAAAAAGATATTCAATAGATTTGTAAAAAAGGAAAATTTGGACATGGAAAATAATCAAGAAACCCATCCCCCACAAGAAAAAATTTCCAAGCTGCAACCTGAGAAAATAGAAATACTTTCATGGGAGTCACTAGCAAAAGCATTATGAAAGTCACTTAAAATGTGATTCGATAAACATGAAGCTATATACTGCAAGAATGTTGGGATGGGAGTGAAGAAGTAGGCAGACTCGTATGTCTTTTCTTTCTCTAATTTCTACAAATGATACCAGAAGGCAAGGAGAAAGTAATTTGGTTTTCAAAAAGCAATTTTGGTCTATTTAAATACCTAAGGAATCATAAGGAATTCAGAATACACATATCAATCATTGAATCCTTCCCATTTTGCCTTTGTAACTCTCATAACCATCTTCTACTTTCTGTCTCCATAGCCATTCCCCATAATCAAATGCCTCTTGCCTCCATGCTTTTTCTTTTCTATTATAAAATTTATATCATCAAATTTTGGTTCTCTATTCATAGATCTACTCTTGCCATTCTTCTGCTCAAATCTCTTCAGTGGCTCCCTACTGCCTCCTGAGAAAAGTTCAATGATGTTTGACTAAGACTCTATAAACCAGTGCCTTTATAAACTAAACCGTTTATAAACTAGTGCCATCCTATCCAAACAATCTTATATTACTCCCTCATATATTCTTTATAGTTTAGTCAAATTGGTCTTTTTCACCTATTGAAATATTCTGCACTACCTTATCTCTTGCCTTTGTTCACATTGCTCTATGTCTAGAAAATATTATTTGCCTGTTGAATTCTCATTCATCCTTTAAAACCCAACTTAAGAGTCATCCTCCGTACCTTATTTGACACTCTATATTGTAATGACTTTTCTCCTCCCTCCCAATTCACTTTTCAGACTTCTCACCAGCAGCCTTCCTTCCTATCATGGAGAAACTTTCATCCTAAGACTCCACGCTCTTGATTGGTGACTATCTAGCAGAGACATTAGAGATGCTTCATTTTGGTTTTTAGATTTCTTTTCCTCACCTACTGCCTTATACTCTTCTCTTCTCTCACAACTTTACATTCCAGATAACCTTTATAGGTTGTCTTCCCTCATTAGAATATAAGTTTCTTTAGGCTAGAGGTTTTTGATTGTTTATATTTAAATCATCAGAACTTAGCACAGTGCCTAGCATATAATTAGTACTTTATAATTGTTTTATCTATCTACAATGTTCTTTATATGTTATTATTTATTTTTAACATTCATTGAAAAATTTTGAATTATGAATTCTCTCCCTCCTTTCCAACCATTGTGAACATAAGAAATGGAATATCAATTGTACATATGAAATAGTGGAAGGAAGGAAGAAAGGAAGGAAGGAAGGAAGGAAAATTAAAGAAATAAAATTATGCTTCAGTCTGCATTCAGACTATCAGATCTCTTTCTAGAGGTAAATAGCATTTTTTGACATGGGTTGTTTGGAATTATCTTGGATGATTGTATTGAACAAAATAACTAATATAATATAATATAACAACAATAACAAAATAACTAAGCCATTCACAGTTGATTATTATACAATATTACTGTTAGTGTGTAAAATGTCTCCTTAGTTCTGCACATGCCTTTTCTATCAATTCATACAAGTCTTCTCAGGTTCTTCTGAAATCATACCCATCATTTTTTATAGCACAATAGTGTTCCATCACAATCATATACCACAACCCAATTGATGATCATCCCCTTAATTTCTAATTCTTTAAGACCACAAAAAGAGCTGCCATAAATATTTTTGTACATATAGGTCTTTTTCCCCTCTTTGTTCCCCTTTGATCTCTTTCAGATATAGACCTAGTAGCGATATTGCTGGATCAAAGGATATGCCTGGTTTTGTAGTCATTTGAACATAGTTACAAATTGTTCTCTAGAATGATTGAATTAATTCACAACTCTACCAACAGTGAATCCCAATTTTTCCACATAAACTGAGACTTTTTTTTCTTTTCTGTCATATTAACCAATCTATAGATAGCTTTAAATCATTCTTCTAAAAACTGCCTGTTCATTTATCATTTGGGAAATGATTTGTATTCTAATAATTTTGACTCAATGCTCTTTATATTTGAGAAATGAGATTTTTATCAGAGAAACACTGTAAAATTTCCATCTTATTTTCTACTTTCCTTCTAATCTTGGTTGTATTGGTTTTATTTGTGTTAAACCTTTTAAATTTCATGTAATCAAAACTATTCATTTTATATCCAGTGATCCCCTCTATCTCTTGTTTGACTGTAAATTATTCCCTTATTCATAGATCTGAAAGATACATTTTTCCATGGTCTCCTAATTTGCATGATATCATCCTTTATATGTAAATCATGTACTCATTTTGGGGTGTGTGTGTGTGTGTGTGTGTGTATTCATTTATTCCTTTCACATTCTTGGCCTTGTGTTCTTCAAATGAATTTTATTATTTTTCTTTTCTATATCTATGAGACAATTTTTTGGTAGTTTGACTGGTATAGCACTTAAAAAGTAAATTCATTTAGGTAGAATTATCATTTTTATCATAATGCTTTGTCCCAGCCAAGAACAATTATTAGTTCTTCAGTTGTATAGGTCAATCTTTATTTGTGCAAAAAAAGTTTTATTAATTTGAGTCCATATAGTTCTTAAATTTGCCTTGGCTGTCAAAATCCCAAATATTTTATATTGTGTGAATTTATTTTAAATAGAATTTCTTTTTCTATCTTGCTTCTGGGTTTTGCTGGCAGTAAACAAAAGTGCTAGTGATTTATGTGGGTTTATTTCATATTCTGTGAATTTGCTAAAGTTTGTATATTTTGAAAAAGTTTTTTGTTGATTTCCTAGAGTTCCCTAAGTATAGCATCCTATCATCTGCAGAGTGATAGTTTAGTTTCATCATTGCCTGTTATTTTTTATTTCTTTTTCTTGTTTTCTTATTATAGCTAGCATTTCTGGTACTACATTGTTTAATAATGGTAATAATAGACACCTTTTCTTCACTGCAGTCTTATTGGAAAAGCTTCAAGTTTATCTCCATTCAAAATAATGCTTATTCTTGATTTTAAATAGATATTACTTATCATTTTAAGAAAGACTCAATTTCTTCTTATACTTTATAGTGTTTTTAATAGAAATTAGTGTTGTATTTTATAAAAAGTTTTCTATGTATCTAGATAATTATATGATTTTTGTTATTTTGTTATTGATACATTCAATAATGCTGATAGCTTTCTAATATTGAATCAGCCTTAAATTCCTGGTATAAATTCTATCTGCTCATTGAGTATAATCTTTGAGATAGAGAGCTGTAATTACATTGCTAGTATTTTATTAAATTATAAGTAAATAAATAAATAATATTCATTAGGGAAATTGTTCCATTGTTTTCATTCCTTTGCTCTTCCTGGTTTAGATATTATGTTATAACACTCAATCTGCATTATAAAAAGAATTTGGTACAATTCCCTTTTGGCCTATTTTCCCAAATAGTTTACATAGTGTTGAAATTACTAGTTTTTTTTTTTTTTTTAATGTTTGGCATTATTCACATGTGAATTCATCTGGTTCTGGGGACTTTTTAAAACTTAGTGAGTTCATTTGTAGTTTATTCAATTTTTTTTTCTAAAACAAAGTTTAAGTATTCTATTTATTCTTCTGTTAATCTGGGCAATTTTTTTAATCCATCCATTTCACTTAAGATTCATTGGTATGTAATTGGTTAAAATACTTCCTTAAATTTGTTTTAATTTCATTTGCAGTGTTAGTATATTCACCCTTTTTATTTTTGATACAAACAATTTGATTTTCTTTTTAAATCAAATTAACCAATAGCATGTCTTTTTATTGTTTATTCTTTCATAAAATCAATTTCTAGTTTTATTTATTAATTCAGTGATTGTCTTGCTTTCAGTTTTATTAATTTTTCCTTTGATTTTCAGAATTTCCAATTTGGTATTTAATTGGGGATTTTTAATGTGATCTTTTTTCTGAGTTTTTTAGATGCATAGCCAGTTCACTGATCTGTTCTTTCTGGGTTTTATTAATGTAAGTCTTACAAAACATAAATTTCCCCTAAATATTGCTGTGGCTGTATCCCTTAAATATTATCTCATTGTTGTTATTCTCTTTAATGAAATTATTGATTGTTTTTATGATTTGTTCTTTGATGCACTCATTCATTAAGATTAGATTATTTAATTTCCAGTTAAATTTCTTTTCTTTTCTTTTTCTTACTTAATAGTACTTTTTCTAATTACATATAAAGATAGTTTTCAACATTCATCTTTGTAAGACTTTGAGCCACAAATTTTTCTTCCTCCCTCTCTTCCCTGCTCCCTCCTGAAGACAGTAAATAATCTATGTTATACATGTACCATCATGTTAAACATAATCACAATAGTTGTATTATGAAAGAAGAATCAGAAGAAAGGGGGAAGAGCACAAGAAAGAAAAAAACAAAAAAGTGAAAATACTATGCTCCCATTTGCATTCAGAATCCTTAGTACTTTCTATGCATGTGGTCAGCATTTTCTATCATAAGTTCCTTGCAATTGTCTGGGGTCATTGCATTGATGAGAAGACCTAAGTCTATCATAGTTGATCGCTGTACATTGTATATGTTGCTCTTACTGAGTACAGTACTCTTCTGATTCTGCTTACTTCACTCAGCATCAGTTAGTGTAAATGAAAGTTTTTCAAATATTCACCTACTCATCATTTTTTAATAGAACAGAATTCTGTTGTATCCATATACCACAATGTGCTCAGTTATTCTTTGACTAATGAGCATCCCCTCAATTTCCAATTCTTTGCCACCACAAAAAGAGCTGCTGTAAATATTTTTATACATGTAGATCCTTTCCCCCTTTTTATCTTCTCTTTGGGAAACAGATCAAGTAGTGGTATCACTGAAGTAAAGGGTATAGCACAGTTTTACACTTCTTTGGGCATAGTTTCAAATTGCTCTCCAGAAGAACTGCAACAATGCATTAATGTCCCAGTTTTCCCCACATCTTCACTAACATTTCTTATTTTCCTTTTCTGTTATTTTAGCTGATTTGATAGGTGTGAGGTAGTATTGCAGAGTGTTTTTAATGCGCATTTCTCTAATCAATAGTTTTACAGCATTTTTTCATATGACTATAGATAATTTTGATTGGTTCTTCTAAAAATTTCCTGTTCATATCCTTTGACCATTTTCTAAATTGGGGGATGACTTACATTTTTGTAAATTTGTTCAGTTATCTCTATATTTTAGAATGAGGCCTTTATCAGAAACACTGGCTATAAAGATTGTTTCTCAGCTTTCTTGGTTGCATTGATTTTGTTTGTGCAAAACTTTTTAAATTTAATGTAACCAAAATTATTAATTTTACATTTCATAATGTTCTCTATCACTTGTTTGTTCATAACTTCTTCTCTTTTCCATAGATCTAACAGGTAAATTATTCCTTGCTCTCCAAATTTGCTTATGGTATCACCCTTTATGTCTAAATCATGTACCTTATGATGTACATATATGTACATGATGTGACATGTTGTATCGTACCTAGTTCCTGCAATTTGTTTTTCATTTTTTCTAGCAGTTTTTGTCAAAAAGTAAGTTCTTATCCTGGCAGCTAAAGTTTTTGGGTTTATCAAACAATAGGATAATATAGACCACTAAGTCTTATATACCTAATATATTCCACTGATTCATCACTCTATTTCTTAGACAATACCAAATAGTTTTGATGATTGCTGCTTTATAATGCAATTGATATCCTTAAGCTTTTGTTCTTCCATGTGAAATTTATTTTTTTCTAACTCTATAAAGTAATTTTTGATAGTTTTGATATGTCATTGAATAAACAGACTAATTCAGGTAGAATTTTCATTTACATTATATTGACCCATAAACAATTAATATTTTTCCTGTTCCTTGGCTCTGTCTTTATTTGTATAAAAAGTGTCTTACAGTGCTGTTCATATAGTTCCTATATTTGTTTCAGTAGGGAGACTCCCAAATAGTTTATATTGTCTATATTTATTTTAAATGGAATTTCTCTTTCTATCTCTTCCTCCTGATCTTTGTAAGTAATTTATAGAAATTCTGATAATTTCTGCAGGTTTATTTTGTATTCTGGAACTTTGCTAAAGTTGTTAATAATCTCAGGTAGTTTTTTAGCCGATTCTCTAGGATTTTTTAAGTATACCATAATATTATCTGCAAAGAGTGACAGTTTCATTTCCTCATTGCCTACTTTAATTCCTTAATTTCTTTTTCTTCTCTTATTATTAGAGTTAATACTCCTAGTACAATATTAAATAATAAAGGTGATAGTGGGCATCCTTGCTTCAACCCTGATCCTCATTATAGATAATGCTTATTGATTATTTTAAATAGACATTACTTTTATTTTAAAGTAAGTTCCATTTATTTCTTTGCTCTCTAATGTTTTTAATAGAAATAGGTGTGGCATTTTGAAAAAAAAAAGACTTTTTCTGCATCTGTTGAAACAATCATATTTCTGCTGGGGCTTTTTAAAAATAGATCTAGCAATTATGTCAAGAGTTTTCCTAATATTGAATTGCACCTGAACTTTCAGACCTATGCAAGCGAACAAGATGCTGTTCTGAATAAAGACCAGAGCACAAATCAGGAGTACTAGTTCTTTTCTTGATTCTAAAACTGACCCAGAACTGTGTGTGCCTAATGCAATAGGATCCTACATTCCATTCCAGGAAAGGGTCTCCTGTAATTTCTTTCTGATCATTTGTCTGATCCTATTACCACTGTATATTCTAAGCTCCCTAAGTTGCTTCTGTCACAATCATAGCCCCCAAGACTTGATGGTAGTATTGCAATAGCCATGTTGCCACAGTCTATTGCTGCTTTCCTGGTCAACTTCAACTTCAGTGTCACAGACTTTTTTTGCTGACCTTTCAGTGGGGTTGGACTAGAAAAAAATTGGCTTACTGTGACCTTCTTGGTTCTGCTATTCTGGAATTCATTTTGAGGCATTATTTCAAAATTATTTGAGGTATATGTTAGTTTTGAGCTGAGTTGCTGCTTATGCATATTCTTTTGTGCCTCTTTAATGAGGTTCAAATATATTTTATTTTATATTAAAATTATTTGCATGTTGTATTCACTTTACTAAAATATAAGGGAAGTCATATAGTATTTTATCTTAATTTTCTGTTTTCTTCTAAAACAGTAAATGATTTTGTTCTTCACACAGTAAATGATTTACTAATACCTGTTAAATTTCATAAGTATTTGTTGAAATGAACTCCCAACAGAGAGATATTAAGTATCTCATAATATTGGTATTTAGAAGGAAGATTGTAAATTCCTTAATAGGAAAAACTGTTCTTCATTTTTTCCCTCAGTATTCCAGATTCCTCCTTGGATGCTATGTATTCATTCCTAAGCCAATTATCTGATTTCTACAATTTTCTCCTCTCAAGACTATCATTATTATAGTACTATCCCTTGTTGGGTTCAAGAATAACCTCTGGTTATAGCTGCAATGTGCTCTGATCTCTATAGTTACTTGATCTGGACTCTAGGTAAACCACTTCAACTCTCCAAGTTGTGTATAGGAAAGTTTTAGGTAATTTGATTTGAATTTAAAGTATCTGTTGTGGTATTACTTTGCATCATCTCTGATTTCAGTTCCTCTTTGACAGTTTCAGAATTAATATAAAAAAAGGAATGATCAAATTAAATAACACTTTGCAATAGAGGAATTTAGCCAGAACTTTCAAGTGCTGAACGTTCTAACTGTTGTTTGAAGGTATCCTGGTGCTGTTGAAATATTCCCGGAAGGTGGAAAATCTCATTCAAAATGTTCTTGTGAAAGTGTCCTTGGCATTTATGCCTTGCTGGTTCTCGTTCTCTCTCTCTCTCTCTCTCTCTCTCTCTCTCTCTCTCTCTCTCTCTCTCTCTCTCTCTCTCTCTCTCTCTCTCTTAACCTTTCGGAGGACTTATTGCCTAGACCATACAATGCCTCACTTTACCAAAGATTGCCGCATCACTTTCTAATAGATGTATGTCATCCTAGCTCACTAATAAAATTGTAAATGCCTTCAGGATAGGGTTAGGGTTTCTCCTTTTAGAATTAACATTTAATGGGTATTCATTTATTTAAAAAATGTACACAATGCCCTGAGCAGGCACAAAGTTTAAGTAAGACAATCTCTGACTCAGGAAACTTGTCATCTAAAGAAGGGCAAAGAACGCGCTTAACCATAATATTTGGTGTTGGTTGCAAAACAACTCTCGGTTTCTCTCTGATACAAGTGTGCTGTAGTTCCCAAAAGACTTTGCATTGATAAGATTCATAGACTGTATCACATAGTTGTTGGAACAGAGAGACAGTGGAAAGAAAAAGTTTAACTTCTTTTATTAAGTTAAACTCCACGCAGTCTCCCAAACCTCTTCCTGTTTGCCCTTCAATATCTTTGGGATAGTGAAAAGAAATCCCTAAACCTATGATATATAGAAAAGATAAGGGAATAATAATAGTGTTTTATAGAACTCCAAACCCAATTCACCAATTAGGATATGGGAAAGTAGGGAAGCAGTCTTACCATCCTTATTTCTTAGCTACTGGAATTCTCAGAAGCCTTTGGGATTTTAGCCTGCTCTCTAGACTAGCTGTCAGCAATGCTAGCCAGTAGAATCTCAGGCCATGGCAAATCGTGGCCAAGCTCATGATCCCAACTGCTCTAGTTTATTATTTGGAAGCATAACAGTCCTGGTCAGACACAAGGGACTCTTGACCCCCTTATGCCAAACCACAAGTTTAATTCTCAAAGTGTAGTTTTTGCCATATGGTGGTCAGCAAGCTGGGTTCCAATGGTAATTGCCAATTACCATGTGAATTAGAAGTCTTGAATTCAAGGACCGTGGGAAAAAGAAGGAGGAAACAATCTTGGACACTGGAGGCCAGATTCTATATCCTCTCATCCCCTCACTTCTTCACGTCTCACTTTTCCTTTCCTATTTCACTTTTAGAGCCTTCAAAGAGGAAAGATTCCATGTGGTGTAGGTGAGATAAGATTGAACTTGGGATCCAGAGGACCAGTTTTCAAATAATGACTCAGATATTTACTATTTGAGTCATTTTAGATTAGTAATTTGACCTCTCTGACCTAATGTTTGTTTGTCTGTAAAATGAACAGATTTGACGGCAGGAAGTAAAATGTACTTATCAACTGCCTAATATGTGCCAGGAACTTTGTAAATATGATTTCATTTGTTCCTAACAACAGCCCTGAGAAATAGCTGCTATTATTATCCATAATTTACATTTGGGGAAATTGATGTAAGCAAAGCCTTAATGATTTGCCCAAGTTCACACTACATAAGTGTCTGAGGTCAAATTTGAACTTTGATCTTTCTTGACTCCAGGCCCAGTGCTTTATCTACTGCACCACCAATTTGCCTCTAATGTCTTTTCTAATTTGAAATCTACAACTCTATAATCTGTCAAGGCGTTATAAAAATACTCACTACATGTGAAATGGGGATAGTAAGAGCACTCACTTCACAAGATTGTTGTGAGACTCAGATGAAATAAAGCAAATAAAATGCTTTAGCAACATAAAATTTTCTTATAAATGTGGGCTAGTATTATTATTGATCCCTTTTCCTCAGCTTTCCCTCATGTCAGAGATCTATTTTCTTTTATGGGAACCCCAAAAAATCTTCCAATAATCTCTATGGCCATTATGTCACATTGAATTTGGGCCAACGGTGTTCATTTCCTTAGATGTGTTCTTCTAACTAATTGTCTTTTTTTCTTCCATTTTCCCCTTCAGTCTCCAAACTCAGTATGGTTCCCTTCCTGATCCCTCTTAGAGAAAACCACTGACCAGTGATGAAACAATAAGCCTTCGTCTATTTCTAGCATTTGAATTATGTGGAACTAGATGATTGGATGAGTGATTATGATTGCTCTCAGAGCTGAGGGCAGCCTGCCTAAAACAGAAAATGAAATGCATCTTTAACAGATTACCCATCATCCAGACATCATCCTTGGACAGCTCACTTGACCCTATCATCTACGAGGTGAGCATAAATGATCTTGTCTACATGTGTAATTGCTAGATAAGCACCATCTCAGCTGCAAAAAGTCATGGGACAATTGAATAAAGGAGCTAGGGCTTCCTGAATTTGCTTTGAGCAATAAAGATAAACAACTAAAGGGTAACAGGGGCTGGGTTTATTTAATGGTAATTCATCCCTGCAATATGGATAGTGCTACCATAATTAGAAGAACAGACCTTGCTCCTGACTTTCCTGAAAGGCATATAACTCTCCATAACTCGGCACAGACAAATAACTGGATCATAAAGCACAAGATGTTAAAGGGGGAACAAGAAGGCAATTAAAAGGAATACAGCCCAAGTTTGAGCCATAAATTATCCCAATGCAAGGAATAAGAGGACTTGTTTAAAGAAGAAAACTGATCAGCTTAGAATTCTATTGGATCTGACTTGCTCAGGCTTAGCTTTGTCTCTGGGAATGTGCAGGAGTTATTTACCATATGTGCCCCTTCTCCCACTCCCGGAGTAGGGTTTTGGTGGGGAAAGCCTTTTAATCTTGAAAATCACTGGAATTGTGAATTTACTATGCAAGTAGAAAGTATAAATACAAAGAAATTCCCTAGTGGATTGTCAATTTCATGAAACCTCATGCTTTTCCTACAGGGCAGCTACGTGATGCAGTGGATAGATTGCTGGTCCTGGAATCAAGAATGCTCATCTTCCTGAGTTCAAATCTGACCTCAGACATTTCCTAGCTGTGTGCCTCTGGGAAAGTCAAGTCACTTTACTCTGTTTGTCTCAGTTTCTTCATCTGTAAAATGGACTGGAAATAGAAATGGCAAACCACTTTAGTATCTTTGCCAAATGGGGTCACAAAGAGTCAGACACAACAGCATGTTTTTCCCAACATTGTGTTGATTGATTAATGATTTTCAAGTTTATCTAGCAGCTGGATTGGCAATATTCCACCGACACACAAATTACCAGATTACCATCCCACCCACACAAATCTCTATTATTTCAAATATTTAGATCCAAAGGGACCTCTTTTGAAAATTTCATCTAAGTCCTCTGAAAGCCTCATGAAATCTAGATGGCCACTGAATTTTTGGTCTGTTCTGTAAAATATCTTCTTAACCTTGATTGTTGTTGTTGTTATTGTAGACCAGTGGTTCTCAAACCTTTGTTCTCAGTATCTTCATGTTGTTAAAAACTATTGAGGATCTGTTCAAAGAGTTTTTGTTCACATGGGGTTATATTCATAGTTATTTACTATATTAGAAATAAAAAATAATTTTGAATTTGTAGACCCTCTGAAAGGGTTTCAGAGACCCCAACAATTCTTTGGACTACACTTTGAGGATCACTGTTATTGACCCTTTTGGCAAGTTCATAGTCCCTTTCACAGAATAATATTTTTAAACAAGTAAAATAAAATACATAAGTTTAAGAAAGAAGTAAATTATATTTAAATAGACTTGCAAAATATTTTTAAACCACTTTTACATGTCTTGGGTTAAGGACCCCTGATGCCTGTCAAGAAAGATCTGCAAATATTTTGCAGTTTATAGATATAGAGAGTTGTCTGGAACATCTACTTTCCCAAGATCACACAGACATATGTCAAAGGTTGAACTGAGATTTTTCTGACCTTGAAGCCCATTCTCTAATTATACTGCCAAACTGCCTCTCTTATCCCATCATCAGCATCTCAAGATCCACTCTCCTGGTCTTCCTTCATTTTCTTCTCACTCACTGTCTCTTTCTTGTTCCCTTCTCAAGAATGGCTTCCGATGGCTAGCAAATAGAATATAACTGATATTGGGATCAGAAGCCAAATTCAGTAAGCACCTGTTAACCCATATCTGAATCATCCATATCTGATTTTTTAATGGTCTCATAAATGTATGCTTTCAGTATAAAATTAACCTTTAGAAAAAGGTATAGTGGATAGACAACTGGTTCATAACCTTGAAGTTCACTTCTAATTCTGTGTGACTATGAGACCCTGAATAAGTCAGAAATTCGTAATGCACAAAACAACATCCTAAAGGATCAACTGGGAAGCTGTTACCAATCTGTATTTTGAGAGGATTTCTCGGAGTGAGGGGCGGGGAGAATTTCCCTGTGAAAATGACATAATAGGTCTAGACCAAAAAGCGCCAGCATGTCTCCAGGGTGTCACATCTCATGCTTGGGACTTGTAGTTTCCAAATCAGATATGATTGATCAATTGGAGCCAGGGGAAGGGGCTTGAGCCAGGAAAGATGTCCTGGTAAATGAGTGATGCCATATAGATTCGATCTCCCTTCCTGCCTTTCTAATTCATAATGTATGGCCTTAGGTTACCTCATAGGTTGTCACATTCTCTGTAAAGTCAGTGTTACCAGTGTAGTCACTGCCATTTTGTGGAAGAGAAGGCCAAGTTTACGCAAGATTTATGAACTTCTAGGTTGGCACTTTAGTGATGATATGAGATTATTGGAATTTTACACCAGTTCTTTCTGAGGGCCTGCCCATGCTCACTCTGTGTCTCATGAGGAAGCATGTTAAATATGTTGGAATGGTGGGTGGAGCAGCTTTCTACCCAAGGATCCCAAGAATGTAGCGAGGTGGCCCAGAATGGAGTGCTGGGCCAGGAGTCAAGACGACCTCAGACCCTGACTGGCTGGGTCACTACACAGCTAGGGTGGGGTGGGGGGGAGTCAGTGTTTTCAGATGTAGAATGAGGACACCATTATCACCAACCTTGCAGCATTGTTGTGAGGATCAAATGAGGTAATATTTGTAATACATTTAGTATAATGCCTGGCATATGGCAGGAATGATAGAAATATTAGCTTGCTAGCTAGAGAGCTAGCAGCAGCAGCTGTAGTAATAGTAGTAGTAGCAGTAGTAGTGGTAGTAATAGTCATAGTAGTAGTACTAGTATTAGTAATAGTAGTAGTAATACTAGTAATAGCAGTCATAGTAATAGTAGTAGTAGTAGTAATGATATTATTATTAGTAGTAGTTATAGTAGTAGTAGTAGTATAGTAATAGTAGTAGTAGAAGCAGTAGTAGTAATAGTAGTAGTAGTAGTATAGTAATAGTAGTAGAAGTAGTAGTAGTAATAGTAGTAGTAGTGTAGTAATAGTAATAGTAGTAGTAGTAGAATAGTAGTAGTCAAAGTGGTAGTAGTAAAAATAATAGTAGAAGTAGTCGTAATAATAATAGTAGTAGTAGTAGAAGGAGTAGTAGTGGTGGTGGCAGCGACGGTTATGGTGGTAATATTAATATAATTTTTTTTGTTGTTGTTGAGACAATTGGGATTAAGTGACTTGCTCAGGGTCACACAGCCAGGAAGTGTTAAGTGTCTGAAGTTAGATTTGAACTCAGGTCCTCTTGACTTCAGGGCTGGTGCTCTATCTACTATACCAATTAGCTGCCCTGTTAATATAATTATTAAACCATATGGCCAGATCAAAATTGAAGTAGAATGTTTCCAGGGTGTTATATCTTATCACATTGTCATGTATATGAAGGAGTAGACAAAAAGTATATTAATTTCTTGATTATAGAACCACAGAGTCTCAGAATTGGAAGGAATCTCCGAAGCCATCTAAAATGTTCTTCTATACAGACAAGTGGTAATTCCATCCTTGCTAGAAGTCTTCCAGTGAGGAGAATCCCACTACTTCTCAAGTCAAGTTATTCCATTTTTGAACAGATCTATCCATTATAATTTTTTTCTGACACCAAACCTTGTTTGCCTCTTTGCTACTCAACCATTGCTCCTATATCAGTTTTCCACAGCCAAGAAGAGCCAGTTTATTCCTCCCATATGACAGCCCTTTAGATAATTGTTGACAACTATAATATCCCCTTAAATTTTATCTTTTATTGGCTTTCATCCCCAGTTTTTTCAAGCAATCTTCTCCTACCATGAATTCCAGGCCCTTTGTCATCCAAAATCACCATTTCTAAATACTCTCTGGCTTCTCAATGACATCATTTATGTAAACTCCTTGGGAGCTACTTCATATTTGCCTTTGAAATTTATTATTGAGCACAGGGCCTGACACTTAGCAGATACCTAATAAATAATTGTTGATTGAGATTACTTGAAGAATAGAATGTGGTACCATGAACAGAATATGATATAATTTTATAAATTTATATATATATATAATCTTGGAAAATCCACCTCCATTACTGGAGCCCATCATGAGGTTTTCTTTCTTGATTTTGCTAAGAAAGGCTGGAATTGGCCCATGTCTCCTTAAAAAAAGGTCAACTTCTCTGATTCTTAAAGTCTCCAAGTACTAATCTAAATAAATAGTTATTGATTGATAATTACTTGAAGAGTAAAATGTGGCACCATGAACTGAATATAATTCTCTAAATGTAATTTGACCAGGATAACATATACTAGGGTCATCACCTCCCTATTCCTAGAAAATTCATTTCCATTACTGAAGTTTACAATGATGTTCACTTTCTTAGCTTTGCTAATTTGCTAATGAAATTGGTCCATACCCCCTTAAAAAGGATCAGCTTTTCTATCATAACATCTCCAAGTACTATGCAGAACATTTTAGTATCTGCCTTCCCAACTTTTCAAAAGGAGCATCCTCAACATTGCTGCTGTCCCTCTTCCACACCTGCCTTCCAGCCATGGTGCAGCTCATTCTCCAAAAAATTTCTTCTAATCCTTATTCAGTTACATAGAATAAATCCTTCAAGATACTTCCTGATGTAATCTTCAAATAGAGAGGGCAGTCACTCCCTTACAATGTTGGTCAGTTTAAACATTTATCTTAGGAAAAGGATTTGAAAAGATATTTTTAAAAAGATAGGTTCCTTCCTCATTACTGAAACACATTCATGCTTTACCTTGAACTAGGGATGAATCAGCAACCTCCTCTGTTTAATTCAAACCTAGCCTTGTTATTTGGTTGGCACCAGCCCATAAGAAAAGGCAGTTCTTTCTGCCAGGGCCTGTTGTTCTTGAGATAGCCCTGTTCTCTTGGCAATTACTTTATTGATAGTTTTTTTTCTTTTTCTGGGATACAGGCCAATTATCTC
This sequence comes from Antechinus flavipes, assembly GCF_016432865.1. NCBI lineage: Eukaryota > Metazoa > Chordata > Mammalia > Dasyuromorphia > Dasyuridae > Antechinus > Antechinus flavipes. The sequence goes on from NC_067400.1 coordinate 458,350,672, forward strand.
CCTGTAGAAGAATCACAGCCCCAGAAAAACAAAAACAAAAATGAGAATGCAAGATACCAAATTGCTGAAATGAAGAAAATGTTCATCTTAGTGAAATATACATCTGAATGCCCATGTGGCTATGTATGTATTTATGATGCACATAAAACCATGTTTTTCTTACAAGAAAAAATATCATTATGCTATTATTAGTCTAATAATAATAATAATAGCTAGCATTTATATATCATGTATTATATACTTAATATATGCCAGGTATTATGCAAAAGCACTGTACAATTATTATCTCATTTGATTCTTCCAATAATCGTGGGAGATAGGTATTATTATTATTATTATTTTCATTTCACAGTTGAGCAAAATAAGGCAAACAGAGATTAAACAATTTGCCCAAAGTCACAGAGGTAGTTATTCAAAATAATAGTCAACCTTGTATTAAGATATCTATATGTATATATACATATATACCTACACAGACATAAATAGTGCTATACAAACTATCTCACTTTCTCTTAACCTCTCTTGCTTTCTTTATCTATATGTATACAGATGTATCAACTCATTTTATTCTCACAATAATGCTATGAATAGATACTATTATTATACTCATTTTATAGATGAAGAAACTGATCCATCAACAAGCATTTATTAAACACTTATTATGTGCCAAGCAATATGCTAAGGGCAAAGAATACAAATATATGCAGAAATACAGTCTCTGCCTTCAAGGAAGTCATATTCAAATGGAGTGGGGGGAGGATTACACTTTAAAAAGAAAATATTTATGCAAGGGCCTGATGAAATAGTCTGGAACATCAGGAGAGAAAACTGCAGAGCAATGATACTGACAGAGACTACATTATCTGTCGGTAGTCACCCACTATAAGTATCAAAGACAAAATTTGAAGTCTAATCTAGACTCCAAGTCCCGAGCTTTATCTCTTATGCTTGGAATACATCCCATAGAATTGAGAAGCTGATGTTTTCTATTGTAGAATCCAAACAACATTTCCCAAGTTAACCATGTATTAAAAACTAACTAATCACAAACTAATTATGCATTGTGCCAAGCACTGGGATTCCAAAGACAGTAATGGGATAATCTTTGCCTTCAAGGTGTTTACATTCTGCTGGGAAAAATACATACATGCTACAGAGAAAATCAATACAAGATAATTTGATGGAGGTGAGAGTCTTAAAGACTAAGGAAATATAAAAAGTTAAAAAGGGAGGTGACATTTGGACTGATCCTTGAAGGAAGAAAAATATTCTGGAATTGAAATATAACTGTTAGAATAAATGTGGGTAACTAGGTAACATGGTATATAGAAGTCTTAGTTCAAGACCTGTCTCCATACTTAAACTTCTGTGATTTGAGTAAATTACTCGCTGTGATCTGGCCAAATTAATCTCTCTCAGCCTCAGTTTCCTCATCCATAAAATCATAATAATAATAACCCTACCCTCACAGATCTAATAAGATAGCATATGTGAATAGTATTGTTATATAAATGCTATTTTATTACTATTATTATTATGCTGGACCCATGCTTATTAATTCCATTTCAGATGATTATATAAAATAACAAACAAACAAACATTAAGTGTGCAGGTATAAGTATTGGGGATACAAAAAAGGACAAAAGAAATCCCTGTCCTCAAGGAGCTTACAATCTAATGAGGAAGACAATAAGTAAACAGAAGGTACAAACAAGTTACATACAAAATAAGTGGGAACTAAGTAACTGTGGAAGGGTGCTAGAACTAAGAGGAATTAGGAAAGGCTTTATGTAGACAATGGAATTTTGGTTAGATTTAAAGGAAGCTAGGGAGCTCAGTAGTCAGAGCAGAGGAGGAAGAGTTTCTAAGCCTGGAAGAAAACCAGAGAAAATGTGAGGAGCCAAGAAATGAAGTATCTTGTTTCTGGAACAGCCAAAAGGCTAGTGTCACTGTATCAAAGAATATATGGGTGGGAATATAAGGTCTAAGAAACTGGAAATATAGCAAGGGGCCAAGTTAGGACAATCCCTTGATGCTGGCAGTTGTGCTTTTTAGCATGGTGGTCTTTGAGCTCAAAGTGATGGAGTATGGAGCAATGAGTGAATCTGAGAAATGGAATATAGGAGTTATTGAGGGCATATGGAAGAGTGAATGTGAATGATTGAGAAAGGCCTTATCCTTTAGGGTGAAACCCAGAAAAACTGATATTGGGTTTAGCATGAATGAAAAAAGTTTACACAAGTGTGATCTTTTTGAGGTTATTCTGCACTGGAGGCAATGTTAAAATTACAGACATTTATCCTTCCTCTAAAATCATGCTGTAACTTACATCTGCATTGATGAGAAGGATTAGTTTTTCTCTACAGGATTCACTGTACATTTGCTGTAGAAACCTTTGATTCTGATTTTAAAAAAAAAAAACATAATTCACTTAAGAAGGATACAACTGTTCATAACAAATTACCACTGTACCTTCCCACACCCTGCCTTTATAACTGAACAAAATGAAATAAGGCTTAGAAGTGGTTGGGCAGGAATATAGCAATTGCCCAGTAAAGGAAAGAAAAGCATATATAGGCAAACCAATGGAAGCAGTGGGCTCAGAGTACTTTGAAAATATGAGACCTCTATTAACATAGCCTCCCCCTCCTATATCTAGTTTTAAGAAGTTAATAGAGAACATTGCCAGGAGCTGAAATATAATACATCATTGAAAGGTCTACTGAGGTACTAGCAGGAAGCATTTATAGCCTCACACATTACCCTATCTATTCCACAGCTCTTGGCAGTAAAATGCATTCAAAGCAGCATGTTTGTATTACAGTACTTTGTACCCTGTGATACACAAGGGGGATGAAAAGAGGTGGTACTCTGTGTCTTGTTTTGTTTTACTGAACAATAATCATTTTGTCATTCAGTTTATATTGTAAATACTGCCTAACTTATTAAAGCTGGTTGAAAGAAGTTTGAATTAATGTTAATTCGAAACAAGAAATTATAAATCCAATGAAAAATGCAGGGATCCTTTACTAAGGGGAGGGAGACAAATAAAATTTTGCCCTGGCAGAATTTAAAGTCTATAGACATGAGAGGTGGAGGAGCAATAGTCCATGTTATGAAGAGGGTAGGAGCCAATAAGGTAGTAGAGACAGTTCTTAGACGCTTGAGAGATGATTACTAAGTTATTAGTATGAGTATTTATACCTCAGAAATGGACAAACACTACAAATCAAGGCTTAATTTATTGTTTTGTTGATTGATAGTTAGATAGAGAAAATAATAATAATACAAATAAATCTCACAGGTATGTCATAGGACTATTCTTCTCCCTTGGGAGAAGGGTTCTTGGGTTCTACTCTGCAGCATCAACTTCCCTAAGGAAGATGCCTAGTCCTGATAATAGAGAGTAAGGTGATGCAACATTGTATGGGAGGAAATGTTTCCTATGCTCTCCCTCCATAAAAAAGGTGTGAGAAACCTTTGTGCTAAGTTTCACCCAGTCCTAGACCATGTTCCCAAATCTGCCCTATATCATGGTCTTTAGGACCTGGAGAAGGTAGCAAAATTTTTTCCATTCTCTGGCTAGGGGAACTCCTCAGCTTAGGTGAATGGCCAGGTCTTTGCATATATTAACTGAGAGTTGGCAACAGAATGGAGAAGCAGGGAGGAGGAAAATGGCATAAGGTCTAATTAACTGCATGTTGTAAATAGAATGCTACTTTCCTGTAGCTGCCTTCTCTTTCATGACCAACCTCTTCAGAAACAGCTAAGTGGTAGGTTGGCTAGAAAGTTGGGGTTAGACTGAGGAAGTCCCAAGGCCAAATCATACAGCAAATACCTAAGACCCTCATGAAATCCATTATGTATGCTTTTGGAAGAGTTAGTTAACAATTAATGAAAGAATGAATCTTAAAATGAGAGTTGGAACTATTCTAATGAGGGTCTGGGTACATGACTAATCACTCAGTCTTGGTCTAGGAGACTTATCCTTCCTATCACCTGTCTGACAGAAGGGTTGGAACCCATCAATTCACCTAAACTAAAATTTCATTACCTTTAGAAAAGATTTGAGTTTTCCCTCTCAGTATCAGCTCTACATTTCAAAAGCTACTGAATAACCTATAGGGGATGATTTCTAAATAAGTAAGTAGAAAAAAGTAAAAACCTTGGTCTTAATTCAATAATTAGGTATTAATGAAAGAAAAAAGTAATTATTTTAGTGCTACCGGCTTGTTGGAACACTTCAGCTGTGTCCAACTCTTTGTGAATTCATTTCTGGTTTTCCAGTGCTTTGCCATTTCCCACTCCAGCTCATTTTACAGTTGAAAACTGAAGCAAACAGAGCTAAGTATCTAATAAGCATCTGAGGTCAGATTTGAACTTAGGAAGATGAGTCTTCCAGATTCCTACCCCAAATGCTGTAAGATTCAATTATTTTCAAACAGAAACTTTTCTTTTTCCTTTAAGAGAAAAATTCCAAGAGTAGGCTCAATGTCCCATATTTTTTTTTCTTCTAATCCCATTTCAGTTATAGTAATTCAAGGAGAATGGAGAACTCAATGGCTTTTCAAAAAAAATAAAGATTTTTATTTTGATCTGAATAACCATCCATGTTTACTTGCTTATCTTGGATGCCCCAGGCAAATTAACTCTTTGATTACTGCAACAATTTTCAAAACAAACTGAATGGCCTTCACCCTAGGGGGCTTAAAGAACTGTCAAATATCAAAGTGGAAATTCAATAACCATTTCTTATGTAGCTACTGATGTAAAAATTGTGGTATGCTTCAGAGAAAGGGAATGATTTTTTCCTTGATGGAATTAAAATATAACTATGTATCTCTGTTTATAATATATATTAAATCTATATCATATATAACCTGCATTTTAATTATATATGCATATGTTTATGTTTAATACAGATGCCTTTTTTTCCAATAAAGGAAGGAAACAAGCCTTTACTGAGCACCAGACATAATGCTTTACAAGTATTATCTCATAGCAAACTTGTGTTAGTCTTCACAACAATCCTGTCACAACAATGGTAGGTGCTATTGTGATCCTGACTTTATAGGTGAGAAACCTCAAGCAGACAGAAGTTAGATGACTTGCCCATTGTCACACAGCCAGTAAATATCTGAGGCTGGATTTGAACACAGATTGCTCTGATTTTAGTGTTAGCTACTCTATTATGTCACATAGGGAAGAGAAAGTTCTCTACAAAGTTAATCTATGTTTGCAAAAGACTTCCTGGACCTCTTGGTTCTTTTAAATACAGCAGATAAATCAAATATGAGTCAAATACATAACAAGAAAGAATCAGCTCTATAATAAGAGAAAGGTTAATTTAAAAAAGGAATTGATGCCTTTTCATTACAGAGAGCTGGATTCCTTCTCTGGCCTACTGGTGTAGTCAGCACAAGGCTTAAAAGAAACACTGTATCCTCAAATACCAGGAGACTCAGTAAATTAAATTGCTGGATTCATATTTCATTTTCAACTCATTCTGTAAGGGAAGAAAAGGATCATTTCAAGGTCCCCTTGGCACCTGTTCCTAGAGATTGGCAGCAAAATGTGCAGGTATGGATTTCCCCATAATAAAGATTGGTGCTGCTGTTGTTTATATATAAATGTGCCCCCTTTGCAATTCTATTTTTTAATCTCTCTCTATTGTTAAAACACCTTCCAAACAAATTCTGGAAATCTGGGTTGTAAATAAGGACTCTAATGAAGGAGGTGAGAAAATTTTGCTGGGAAGGAAGGGGAGAGGGAGGGTGAAGAAAAAGGGGAAAGTGGATCATCATTGTATTAAAATCCCTTTATTTGCCAAATTCCCAAAGCTAGCATTATGCAATCTCATCATCATTAATTTTTTGATTTAAAAATTTTCTGTGTGATATTAATTCCAATAGCAATTTTCGTCACCTTGCTGGAAGACTGCAATGGGACCTTGGTTTCCTAAGAGCATAGCTAATATTGCATCAAAATGGTTTTTTTCTCTTCTCCTTTACAGTGGGAAAAGGAACAAAAGATTCCCTCAATTTTTTTGGTTAACTAGCTTTCAGCCTGCTTTTAAGTCAAATTCAGTACAAAATGGATTCTCCCTTTGGCCTGAAAACATTGCTCTCTCTCTCTCTCTCCCTTGGTTTCTTCATATGTTGAATGGATTTGATGAAGCCTTAGGGGTATATGGATTGGGCTAAGCAAGAATTCTATGGGAGGACTTGGTCCCATCAATAAACCAATTATTTCTCCCTCTTCTGAAATGGAAGTCACTGAATTGATATATAAAAATCACTTAATATCTCTTTTCAATACTGTATGCTAATTTAAAAGAGAAAATAATTTTTGGCCCACCCCTTAAATTCTCTGTGCTCCTTGTTTAAATTTGAAAGCAGTAATCCCAACCTAGTGATAGAACTGATATTTAGAGAAGTACTCTGGAACAATTAGATTAGACAGGAGAGGAATTGAGAATCCCCTAGCAAAATTTTCTTCTCTCCTCAATTTTTTTTTCTTCTGCTAGGAAACTGAAACTGGCATCAATACCACTTCCTTGGAGAATTCTCATGGATGTATAAGAGCATAGATTTGTAGCTGGAAAGGATCACCAAGCCCAACTGTTTCATTTTACAGAAAAAAAAAAAATTAAGATTTAGAGAAAGTCACACAAGCAGCAAGTAGCAGAGATCAGATTTGAACCCAAGTTCTCTTACATGAAGTTGCAAGACATTCCCATTGAACCACACTGTCTTCTAAATAAGAGCATTTTTTTTTTCAGGCAATTTTCAACTGAAGAAATTAAAGCATCTATAGTCATAGAGTCATATGGAAAAAAATGCCTTAAATCATTAGAAAAATGCAAATTAAAACAACTCTGAGTTACCACTTCACATCTATCAGATTGGGTAATATGAGAGAAAAGGAAAATGATCAATGTTAGAGAAGATGTTGTGCCACAGTTCTCTTTTATTGTCCTGACTCAGTTTCCCTAAATTGTCCTGCCTTGGTTTCCCTGAATTTTTCTGCCTCAGTTTCTAATTGTTCTGCTCAATCCTGCAAAACCACCTCTCCCTCTTAATCATCAGAATATTTCATAAGGATTAAAGATCTTATATTTTAGAATATCAGAATGCCTCTCCCCATCCCAATCTATCAGAATATCAGATACTGTTTTATCAGATGCCTCTCCCCATCTCTGGTGCCTCACCCCACATTCCCGCTCTCAGCACCTGGACTCCGCCTCTACCTCAATCTACCCCATAAATCTGAGCTACATGTATATAGGTCATTGAGAATTCACATTGTTTGCTGGATTCTTGGAGAGGATAGTCTCATTCAGCCCTGGGACCAAACCACGAATCCATTTGGTCCCAATAAATCTCTCCTGTTCAAATAAAATATTAAATACTCTCTATTATTATTATTATCTCCATTTTACAAATAAGGAAACTTAGGCAAACAGAAGTTAAGTGATTTGTCTAAGATCCTACACCTAATAAGATTCTGAGGCTGGATTTTAATTCAGACCTTCCTTATTCTAAGCCTAGCATTCTAGGTCTAGTTGAATGACAACTTGTTTATGAAACTAAATACTTCTACTAGTAGCAGTAATACTATTATCACCACCACTGCCTCTACTATTAACTTACATTTATAAAAAACATTTTATGGTTACAGAGTTTTATACATATATACACATATAATCTCATTTTACAATTTACAATAATTCTGAGGTAAAGGGTCATATAAATATTGAGTTCCAGTTTCAACATTTACTAAATTTACTAAATTTATACTAAAAGTACAAAACTTACTAAATCTAAGCAATAACTTCCCTAGGATTAAATTTTCTATCTGTACAACACCTGCCCTTCCTACCGCTTGGGTATATTGGAGGACAGGGACAGAGATGAAGCTGAAGTGAAAAAAAAAATTGAATTTCTAGTCAAAGTATATGAGTTTGAATCTCAGTTCTATTTTCCTAAGTGATTTAGGGCAAACTTTCTGAATTTTAGTTTCCTCATCTATAAAATAAAAGTATTAGATTAGATAAGTGGTCCTCAAAGAGTGATCCAGAAAACCATTGGAAGCTCCAAGACCTATTTAGGGGGCCCAGGATGGTAAAATTATTTTTATAATACTAATATACTTACTTCTGAGAAAATAAATACTGATAGCTGTGACTCATAAACCAAAGCTTTTCAGAGAAGGTGAAGATCCTCAGTAATTTTTAAGAGTATGTAAAGGAGTTGTGAGAACAAAAAGTTTCAGAACCACTGGACTAGATGACATCCAAGACCATTTGAAGGTCTAGATCTCTGAATATCTCTAAAGTATATTTATAAACCATGAAGTTTAATGTTAAGTAATATTCTTATATTACATTTGGAGAGATTAGGGTTGATGGAGATTCAACAACTTGACCATAGTCATACAGTTTACTGACCAGTATAGCTCAGTCTTAGTATCAGGTCTTTCAGTTACCAATTTATTACATTACACTGTCTAATCCCAGGATCCAGAGATCTCAGCATTGTTGTGAATGAACATAAGGGAGGGAATTGGTATTTACATAGTGCCTACTTAGTTCCAGGTATGGAACTAAGCACTTTATAATGATTATCTTATTTGATCCTCACAACAACTCGGGAGATAATTGCTATTATCATTCCCATTTTCTTAGATGAAGACTGAGAGACATAGGTTAAGTGACTTGGTCAAGGTCAAACAACTAATGTCTGAGGCTGGATCTGAATGCAGATCTTCCTGATTTTAGGCCCAGAATCTATTCACTTTGTCTGCCAACATCCCTTTGTGGCATTCATATGTTCACCCTTTTCATGTATTGGTGGGATTATGTGATAGGATTTGGGAAAGCAAAGATGAGGCACAAATATTGTGAAAAATGACAATTAACAATACCTTTATTAATAGGTAAAGGTTAGAGACAAAATCCAAATATGATTTTGTGCCATGCTTTGGGAAGAGGCAATTTTTATAGACAAAAGGAAGGGGGAGAGCCAGGAGATAGTTAGGAAGATAAGAGTTGTTTTGGGGAAGGAGTTGGGAAGATGCTTGAAATATAATATTGGGGAGATGCTTGAAGGATAAAATCAGGGAGGAGTTGAAGAAAATGCTTGAAGAATAAGGACAAAGTCAGGGGAGAGCTGGGAAGATGGTCTCAGAATAGATTAAGAAATTTCAGTCTTAGGGGGAGGACAAGATGGCTTGAGTTCCCATCATGATATTATTCTGGAGCTGAAAGGGATCTTAAAGTTCATCCAACTCCTTCATTCTATAAATGAGAAAACTTGAGTCCAGAGAGGCTATGACTTGACCAAAATCACACAGATAAATCAAAGGTGGAATTCAAACCCATGTCATATGACTTTTAATCTAGTACTCTTTACATGACATACGCCAGTGCCTCTAATGATAATAACTAACATTTATATAGTATTTTAATATTTATAAATATTAACTCATTCTATCTTCTATTGTATTATTAATCTCAGTTTACAGATGAGAAAACTGAGGGAAATAGGGTTAAGTAAGTGACTTTCCCCAGGGCCATTTAGCTAGTGTCAGAGGCTGAATTTGAACTTAAGTATTTCTAACTTTGTGTCTTCTTACTACCCACTGCTTTACTTAGCTGCTTAGTATTTATTAATAATTGTAATATGAAATGATAAATTCGTATCCAAAAGGAATCTGCAAATCACATTACATTGTATATATATATATAATTAATTAACATTATTTTTATTCTTTATTTAAAGGATCACCTGTTATCTTTATACCAGGCTCAGATCATCTCCAGAAAACAATTAGGAGTCTTTCCATTGGCTTGTGAAGCAATCTGCACTCTCAAATAGGAAAAAAAAGGAAGAAAATAGTGAATTAAGTATCACCCATGGAGACTTTCATATATGGGAATCTGGAAGACATGGAAATTCATAAGTTTTCCTTTGACTGGACAGAATGACTTTGCTTGATTCTAAATTATGATGTGTGTATATGTGTACATATAGAACTTCAGCCATCTCCAGCAGTTCTGCAGTTGGATGCTTTGCAAATCATTTGACTTCAGGTGCATGTTCTCTAACCCAATGAGCCGATCTGACTTTGCCTTGGCTTGCCCATCTCATCTCCTACAGCTGCTGCTATGCTTATTCATAAGCTTCCTCAATCTTCCTCAATCTGAAGAGTAGGAGCAAAGGCAGCTACTGGGTAGCTAGAGACAAATTAGAACATCACAGAATCTTCAACTTGGAGGGCACCTCAGAACTTGCATAGTCCAACTCTTATCATCCTTGTCTGGAATTAAGACTGCTACTCTGGGCTCTATTGGCTTAGTTATTGGAAGAAGCACAATTATTTACATGGGTGAGAGATATTGAAGAGCATGCTAGTTGAATACACCAGATGTATTCAGAGGGTGATAAGTATACCGATATGAATAAAACATAAGGCAGAGCATGGACAATTTCAGTATCAGCCATAGGGATGAGAGGAAAGGGTTTGAGAAAAGAACAGAAGAATAAGGATCAAGTCTTGGGAACCTTTAAATGAAAACAGAGAAGTAGGAAGAGATATAGGAGAGAATGGCAAACAATAAGGAAGGAAAGCATATGGAGAATAGAAAGGGTGGGCAAGATTGTTGAATATTGCAGACTGAGGTAGTTGAAGAGGAAAAGGGCCAATGGATCTGATGATTAGGAGATCATTGGTCACTTGATTTAAATGATGTGAATCAATAAGCATTTGCTAAATGCATACTATGTGCTTGGCTAAATTTTGGGGATATAAAAAAAGGCAAAAACAGCCCATTTAATCGATCTTATGTTCTAATTAAAGAGACAGCATATAAACATTTAGGTATGTGTGTATACATATATGTATATATATGCATATATACATATATACATGTACATATATATACATACCACATACACATATATAGATGGATAGATGATAGATAGATAAAGCTAAAGAGTGAAAGAAGTTGAGATAAAGTGACTTATCCAGGATCACACAGCTAATAAGTCTCTGAGATTGGATTTAAACTCAGATCCTAACTCCAGGGCTGGTGCTGTATGTGCTGCCCAACCTAGTTGACCTAAAAATTAGGTATATTTAAGCCACATTCAGAACATGTCTTTAAAGGAAATGATCAGTATAAAGACATGGAAATGGGAAATAGAGTGTTGTATGTGAGGAACAGCAGAGAGACCAGGTGTGACTATACTGTATATAGAGGGGACAAAGGGGAATAAAGGATATAAAGACAGAAAAGGAAGATCAGACCAGGTTGTAAAAAGCTTGAAATGTCAAACAAAAGACTTTATATTTGATCCTGGAAATAATAGAAAACCACTGGATTTTATTTTCTTTTGTACCATTTCATAGTTTCTCAAAGAAAAATAGACCCTTCTAGATTGAGAATCCTAAGCATCTACGATGATGTCTTAGCACCCTCCTAACATGGCTGCTCCTTAAGGAAAGGGACTATCTAAACTTTAGATCCAAACTGATTCTTTACCCAGTAATAAATTGCTGTTGTTATTGACTGGTATTATTAATGACTACTTGCACCCCAGTTGTTATTGCCCTGACACCCCCCAAAAATATTTCTTTGCTTTTACATAACATATCTACATCTATCTATCTATCCATTCATCTCTTATCTATTTCTATTTCTGTCTTTCTATCATCCATCTATTTATTCTCTATCTAATCTATCCGTGTCTCTCTCTCTCTCTCTCTCTCTCTCTCTCTCTCTCTCTCTCTCTCTCTCTCTCTCTCTCTCTCATTATGCATCTGAGCACATGTTGTTTCTCCCCAACAGAATGCAAGCTCTTTGAGAGAAGGGACTGTTTTATTCTTGTTTTCATAAGCTCTTTTCTAAGCATGGTATCTAGCACAGAGTAAGTGCTTAATAACTGCATGTTAAATGAAGAAATGATAGTCCATTATAAGAAATGGCTCATTTGTGCACTCCATCACCAAAAGGGTGTCAAGACCAATTATCCTTCCTGATCTCTAAAATTTGGTCACATGACCTGGAGAACATCTGCTATTTGCCCAGTCATATATTCTCTGCTCCTACAAATAACTGTTTTTACTGATAAAACTGAAATGTCAGAAAAAGTGAGGCAACCTACTTTAAGGTCACTGATGCCTCTCAGCAAGGGTGTTTAAAAATAACCCTCAATCTGCCATGTACTCAGCATTGTCATTATGTGAGTTTAATGGCAGAGCCAGAGTCAGCCAGGAATGTGTGTGTGTGTGTGTGTGTGTGTGTGTGTGTGTGGTCTTGAAAGTGTGGCAGATGCTGTTCTAGACCATAGAACTGAGTACTGATTCTATATTCCAAGAATTAAGAGCAAGTGACATGATAATAATCCTGTCTGCTAAGGAAAACAACCATAGAAAAGGAAAACCATTTCTAACTGGCATTTCAGGTATGAGGCAATGTGACATGACGGAAAGATCCCTGGATCTACAATCATCAAACCTCTCCTGATCTGTGTGACCAAGCCCCTTACTATTCAGAGTCTTTCTTACTGTTCAGGGACTTTGTGTTTTTATTTATAAAAATTAAATGCATAAGTATGATAAAGTCTAAGGTCCTTTTCTGTTCTGAATCAGAGGATTATAGATTTAGATCCAAAAGAAAACTGAAAAGTTATCTAATACAAATTCTCCACTTTACAGATAATATTAATAGAAATAATAAGAATCAGAATGAAAGCTAGTATTTATATAACACTTTAAGATTTTCAAATTGCTTTACAAATATTAGTTCATTTCATCATCACAACAACTCTAAAAGGTAGGTGCTATTATTATCACCATTTTCCAGATGTGAAAACTGAGGCTGAGAGAAGTTAAGTGATTTGCCTAGGGTCACACAGCTAGTAAATATTTAAGGCAGGATTCAAACTCAAGTCTTTTTAACTCTAAATCCACCACTTTACTCACCTATCCATTGTATACATTCACTATCTGACTATCAGGTAGTCCATCTCCTTATCAAATCTAACTTTTCCATTTCATCTTCTTCTAGAACTTCTGGATTCTTTAGTTATCTTCCCAATCCTTATATTCTCATCTTTCATCTCCAGGAATGGATAAATAAAATAACATATGTAAAGCACTATATAGTTAAAGAACTATATAAATGTAAGATGTTATCATTATTATTATCATTACTTGAATAAAGGTAGACATAACTGATAATAGCCTAAATATCACCATTTCCTAAAATAGTGGATTCCAATCTCTTTCCAATAAGGTATCACCCATGTTAAAAAAAAAAAAATTGTGCCTCCTCACCAGAATATTTTCAATAAAACAATTTACATAAGAATTTTTCTTAGCCTTTCCAGCAGACACTCTACATTTAAGGAGAATTATTGTGAGGGATCTACAAAAAAAAGAAAAGGACTTCCAAAATAGGTAGCATCAAGAACTGTGAATTACCCTTTGCTATATGTGTATTCTACATTTGTTCTTCATTTTACTTTAAGCTTGAGCTTATTTTGCCCCTTCAGTATTATATATATTTATGGGAAGATGATCCACATTTTGGGAGAAATGTTTTCTAACAACTATTTTTACAATACTATCTTTTAAATGCCTTTTCTAAAAGATAAATCTACTGTCTCATTGTTATTTAGAAAAGCACTGGTGGGGACTTTTTTAGCCATAGTGTTAGAAGTTCAACCCCTCAGGATTATCCCTTGAATTCCAGGTAGCACCCTTGAATTCAAGTACATATATATATTTATATGTATATATATATATACACACACACATATACACAAAGCAAATATTCCACATTTTGTATATATATGTATATATACAAAATGTGGAATATTTGCTTTGTGTGTATGTATACAATTATAATAGCTAGCATTTATATAGAGTTTTCCATGTGTGAGGCATTGTACTAAATGATTTATAATTATCTCATTCAATCATAACAATAAAAGATAGGTGCTATCATTTTCATTTTATCAGTGGAGAAAGTGAGGAAAATGGAAGTTAAATGACTTGCTCAGAATTACATAGCAAGTAAAGTATCTTAGGACAAATTTGAACTCATGTCTCTTGACACCAGGTCCAATGTTCTATTCTCTGTATTATTTAGCTGTCCTGTGTGTTTGTGTGTGTGCATGCACATGTGCTACTAAGTGACAGAGTCCAGGTCTGAACTCAAAAGCCAACTTTACTTCACTTCATTATGTTGCATTTCCCCCTAGTTATATCTGGAATTCGTTTGCTTGGGCTGATTACATCTATCTGATAGTCCTACACTAATATCATAACATCATATTCTATGCGTGTAAAAGTGGCAGCACTGTCACAACACTACTTGGCAGTGTTCAAAGAATGGCATGATATTAGTAACAGTACCCAAACAACCCTCATCTCCATCTGTCTGGCTCACTGTGCAAACTTCCCAATAGTATAAATGATGTCTCTGATGTCTTAAAACTAGTTGAAGTTACAAGGTCAAGAGGATGTCAAGGTATTTGTGGGGAAGCCAGCACTCAGGGAGATGTTTGGGGAGGCACAGAATGGTCTGGCCATAGTCCAGCCAGCCTACAGTTATCACAACATATGGCTAATTGATCACTCACCGGAAGGCTAGGAAGCTGGAACATTCTACTAATGCTGCCAAAGAAAGAATTAATATGGAGACTCATGAGGGGGGTAAATGTGGAGGAGGAGTAATATTAGTGAAGGAGATTGGGATATAGAAGATGCAGAGTAATATGTAAAGGCACCCCTAAGGTCTTTTCCATTTTCAGGTTATAAGAACATAGTACAATTAAAAAGAACCATATCAGCCAAAGCCAACTGAGCACATGAATATTAAGAAGACATTAAGATATTAAGGAGTGTGAATAGGCAGGCAAAACAAGACAATAAAATTTTTTGGTTGTCTTCCTGATGTATATGAGTTTAGAGTGGATTCTTTGAATAAGATAATAGAATCATACAGAGAAGAGAGAAGAGTATTAGAGGGAATAGCATTAAGAAAACCACAGAGACATAAGAGTGAATTCAAAAGAGCTTGGATTTAGAAGAAATAAAATGTAGTCATGTATCTCATTTTCCCATTCAGTGTAGAAATCCTTCCAACAATGCCTCCTGAAAATGGTTGTGCAGATTTTGCTTAAACACTGATAGAAAGCTCCCTAGTTTATGAGATAGTCACTTCCATTATTGGACTATTCATTAGAAAGCTTTTCCTTACATAAAGTTCATCCAACATAGCTCCCAGTAGCTTCCAGAAGAACAGGAAGATATGAAAGTAGAGGCAAAGAAAGCATAAAAGGGACCATGAGCCAGAGAATATACCAGATGTCTTTTTATATTCCAGATGTATGTGTAACAGTATCCAGACAAAACAAGTATCAGTAATTTAACTGTTGCATACAAAATGGAAATTCCATCATTGCCATAGCAAAGAGCTTTGTGAAAAGAATTCAAGGAGCACAAGCCACTTAGTACTCACGGAATAGTATCTTGGCTGTGATGACTTGAGACTCTCAAGTGTTCTATTATAAAAAGTTTTATTGTTGCCTTTCATTTTTATAGTATATTCACTTTCAGACATGCCTTCCCCCATGCTAATAAATAGGAATCTTTTTCTTGAAACAAAGGGAAAAAAGTACAGTTAAGCAAAAAACATCAGATAATATATGTAACACTCCATATTCATCATCCCCAACCTAAGGTTGATTCTCTTCTCCAGGGTCAAGACAAATTATTTCATTTACATAGTGCTTAGCTTTATTTTATTGCTCTTTTTACTTAGAGTATCACATCACTGGGCAGGTTGTTTTTCTGGTCCACTTACTTCACTGTATGAGTTCATATAAATCTTCCAAAAATTCCTCATAATCATTATTCATTTACAGTAAAGTAATATTTGTGCTACATTAATGTGCCACAATGTGTTCAGTTATTTAGTTGCTATTTCTTCTACCACAAAAAGTAATGCTATGAATATTTTGGCATATATGAATATGTTCTTTCATCTGTGTAGTACATGTTTCTGTTTAAGGGGATCTCTATAGTCAAATGCTATGAATAGTTTAGCATAGTTCCTGACACAGAGGAGGTGTAGAATGAAAGTAGTTGCTTTATTTTTAACAAAATATAATTGCAGATTTTTTTCTAAAATACTTGAATTAATTTATAATTCTATCAGTAGTATATTAGTGATTCTGTCTTCATGAAGTTCTTCCATCATTAACTATATCTATCTTTTGTAGCCCTAAAACTTTGCCAACTTGTCAAGTATAAAGTGAAACTTCCATGTTACATTAATATGAATTTCCCTTAGTAGTTATTTGAAACAACCTTTTATATAGTAATAATAATCTGAAATTCTTGCTTTAAGGATTGTTCATATCTTTTGACTACATCCATTGAAAATTGCACTTGATCTTGCATATTTGTGTTAATTCTCTATGTAACTTAGATACCATATCTTGGTCACAAATATTTTATTCAAATATTTTTCCAGTCAACAGTGTCTCTTATGCTAGCTGCACTATTTTTTTTTTTTCATGTAAAAGCTTTTTAATTCCATAAAATCAAAATTGTCCATTTTACCACTTATGATTGCCTGTACCTTTCTTTCATTAAGCATTCTCTCCCTAAGCAGAGTTGTAAAAAGAGTCTTCTTACCTTTTCCTTCCAATTTTTAAAATCATGGGTCCCTCAAATTCTGTCCTGTCATCTTTTTTTCCTTTGTACTCTATATTAGCACATTTGATTTCATCAATTCCTCTGGATTCAATTATCATTTATATGCAAGTAATTTCTAGATCTATATTTTCATTTCTAATCTCTGTTTCCATACTATAAACTGACTTTTGGATATCTCCAAGCGGGTATCAAGCAATGTCAAACCCAATGCATTCAAAATAAAACTCATCTTCCACCCTGTCCTTCAACCCTTCCTTCGTCTCAATTTTTCTGTTACTGTTGAGGATACCAACTCACACATTCAGTTCCTCATTCATCCTCACTCCATGTATTTAAGCTATTGTCAATTACTGTTACTTTTGCCCTCACAACATCTCTTACTTAATCTTTTCTGGGCTCACACCATTACCACCCTAGTACAGGTACTCAATACCTTTCACTTAGACTGTTGCAATAGTTTTCTAATGAATCTCCTTGCCTTAAGTCTCCTCCTAACACAATCTATCATTCACTCAACTGCTAAATTGATTTCCTAAAATACAAGTCTGACTATGTCCTCTCCCTACTCAATAAACTCCAGTGAATTCCTATTATCACCAGATCAAATATAAAGTATTCAATTAAATCTTTAAATCTGGTACTTTATATCTTCACAACCTGGGCCCTTTTCCAAAGTTTGAAAACTGAAACATTTGTTTATATTCAGTCTTCTGGATTATTTCCCATTCTATATTAATTCTCAAAGATTACTACTCACAGGGACTCTGAGATTTCATTTTCATGCTGTGACTGCACTGGCTGGAGCAGATAGAACATGTTTTGGAGTAATAGTAGTAGTTTACATTTATATAATACTTTAAGGCTCACAAAGTGCTTTCCTTACAAGAGGAATAATAAAAGATGAGGCTGAAGAGGAAAAATTGGCAGAGAGCTAAGTGTTGTAAACAAAAAAGACATTCAACTGAGATACAGGAGAACCAGGATTCTAAACTTGCCATTGATTTGCTATGTCACTTAGCTTGTATGGGCTTCCACATCCTTATTTTTAAAATGAGAACTTGCTGACTTCTAAACCCAGTGTTAAAATTCTGTGATTCATAAACTAGAGTTTTAGTTAGATTAGATAGGTGAGTGGAAGACACTATAGAGTTCTGAGAAAAAAAAATGAAAAGAACAGAATGATGCTAAAGAAAGGAGAGAGAAGAGATTTTGGTGAAAAGGGAACAATGAAATTTTCTCCTGATGACCTCTTTGTGGATTGAGCCAATAACATTTACATTATACTTGGAATCAGCAAGGTAGATGGATGGATAGAACAAAGTACAAGAAGTCAGGAAGATTTGAATCTGAATCCTCCCTTAGGTACTTAGTAGCTGTGACCCTAAAAAAGTTGTTTACTTCTGTGTAAAATGAAGATAATAATCTAGCATCTCTCAGATATCAGCTACATCTCAGGGTTGTACAATGAGTAAATAAACAAATGAATCAATAAAATGAGTCAGGTGACCTGAGTTAAAATCTCAGCTTTTTCATTTGCCATGTCACATAACTTTTAACATAATAGCAAGTCACATAACTTTTCCCAACTGTAAAATGAGAGTTAGACTAAATGATCTTGAAATCTCTTCCAACTCTAAAAACATGGCCGTATAAATGCCTTTTATTATAGCTTTTTATTTATAAGATATATGCAAAGGTAATTTTTCAGCATTGACAATTGCAAAACCTTTTGTTCCAACTTTTTCCTTCCTTTCCCCCATCCCCTCTCCCAGATGGCAGATAGACCAATACATGTTAAATATGTAAAAGTATAAGTTAAATATGATATATGTATACATGTCCATACAGTTATTTTGCTGACTGTACCTAATTTCATGGGTGCCACAAACTCTCAGTTGAGGAAACTCTACCAGTGCAGGTTAATACCCATTCTAAAACTTATAATCTTAGAGAATTTCCTAGAGACTCAGTAAGCGAAATGTCTTTCCAGAGGCCATATGAGCCAATATATGCCACAGGCAGGACAGATGACCTCTATTTACAAGAATAATTTGTTAAAATGGAATTTTACCACATAGGGCATGAGGTGGCTTGTTTCCTTGCTTCAGCATGTTCTCCTACCACTTGAATTACAGACTTCCTGATACTGGTATCCTGGGATCTCTGATTCCCTGCCACGAAATAGTCATTTTCCTACCCTACCTTTTCAACTGAGGCCATGCTTCCCCTGAGCAAGGCTTGTGGTATTTACCCCAGTACCAGTATTCTTAAGTTGACTAGGGCCCCCAGCAGAGATCCATGAAGTGAAAAGACTCTCAGTTGGGGAAGGTCCAGAAAATCACACTAGAGGAAACTGGAGAGTGGACACATTCTGGGAAAAGTCCTTGATTTCAGAAGGGCTGTTCACTACTAATTTCAAACAGATAGAAAACAAGGTAAGGAATATGATGATCAGTTTGTATACAGGGATCCAGGCAGTCAGTCAGATGGAAAGGGAAGGAGGCAGGGAAAGAAAACTGAATCAAAGATGCTGCAGCTGTGAAGAAAGATGGGGGATGTAAAATAAAAGACCCATATGTAGAATCATGGGAGTGAGGTCACTGGTGGTCCTGGAGTTGTTTGAATTTCTAGCCTGGATCCCATGTCCCCCTCATTTACTCAACCATCCCCGTTCTTATAGCAGATGATATCTGAGTTCACTAGATACACATATGGCTTTTTTGCAGAATGGCTAATAAACTATTGTGGCAAATCCAGATCAAAGAAGCTCTTACCCATTGATAATGCCATAGTTTCTCTTATAGAACTCTGAAAAGCCTGAAGATAGTTGGCGAGGTTGCCCTAGGGTAAATAATACTCATAAAAATCAATGTAAATGAAATGACTAAATCAAAATTTATTCCCAGTCATTACTATTCTCAGGGTTCTCAGTCTCTTGACTGAGATTTAAAGATTTAAATTAGAGATTTAAAGAACAGGTTAAGCACGTGTTAGGCAAAGGATGAGGCCCCTTAAGTCATGGCCTAAAGGCTTGTGAATCAGCTTTAGAAAATCAAAAGCAGAGGAGGAAAAAAAAAAAAGATCACACAATAAGCTGTGCTGGCCTCATTTCTTCCTGCTCCCTATTTTTAGCTCTCTTCTCCAGGGAATTGTAGGGCCCCACCTGTGGGCCAGAGTTCTGCTTCCTCAGGCCGTTCTCTAGGAAGCTTTATTCAAGTAAAACAATAACAGGCACAGAAGTTTAGAGATAGCTTTTTAGTCAGTTCTTAAGATGTCTAGGTTTCAGTCATTTTTCATTCATGACCAGTTCTTTGGGACCTCATTGGGTTTTTCTTGGCAAAAACACTGGAGTGGTTTGTAATTTCCTTCTCCAACTTATTTTATAGATGAGGATATTGAGGCAAACAGAAGTAAATCATTTGTCCAGGGTCACACAGCTATTAAATGTCTGAGGCTGGACTTTAATTCAGAAAGAAGATGAGTTTTCTTGGCTTTAGACTGTTTTCTAGAAGAAAAAGGAAGGAGAGAAACAAGCATTTAGTAAGTATTTACTAATATTTTCATCCTTACAACAATTATTTTTGCAGTTGGGGAAACTGAAGTAGACAGAGATTAAATGACTCTCCAGGATCATAAGTGCCTGAGACTGGATTTGAATTCAGGTTTTCCTGTTTCCATATCTATCACTCTATTCATTATACTACCTAACTGCCTTTACAAAGGGAAAAAGGGAGGAAGGGAAGAAAAGAATAAAGATGAAGAAGAGGAGGGAGGAGGAAGAAAAGGATAAAGAGGAAGGAGAATAGGGAAAAAGAAAGATGATGAAGAGAAAAAAGAAGAAAGAGAAGAGACTGAAGGGGAAGAAGGAAGGGAGAGGGAGGAGGAAAGAAGGGGTTGGAGGGAAAAAAAGGATGGAGAAAGGAGGGAAGAGGAAGAGAAGAAAAGAGGAGGATAAGGCAGAAGAAGGGGAAAGGAGGGGAGAAATGAGAAGAAATAAATAAGAAAGAGGAAAGAAGAGGAAGAGAAAGAAAGGAGAGTAAGGGGAGTAATTAGGGAAAGGAAAGAGGAGAAAGAAAGAGGAGGAGAGAAATGAAGAGGAAGAAAGAAGATGGAGAGTGAGAAAGAGTGGGATGAAGGAAAGACAAGAAAGAAAGCTTAAGGGAAGAGGAGGAGGAGACATCAATAAGTAAAATTCAACAGTCAGCCAAACTAACTTATACATTTCCCTGACAAAAAACTGGTGAGAGATCTGCATAATTTCTATCTTTGTAACATTGCCAAGGGGAGCTATGAAGGGAGAAACTCAGCATCTTGCCCAGGAAATCATGGGGAAATCAAATGTTTGAGTGAGTAGACAGTAAAATCATCAACGATAACATCCCCTAAGACTGAAGTAATTTCCAGTCAATTCTTTTCAAACAAGATGGAAAATATAATCTGTTCTTTTGATAATCCAGGATGATACCTAGGTTATGATCCTGAGGCACTGGTAGAATGCTGTTGTCCCCAAAGGTAATAAAAAGTTTGAAAGGAAGGAGGTATTAAGGATACAGATAATGAATTATGTTTGGAACGTATTGAGTTTAAAATGATTATTGGACATCCTGTTGGAATTGTCTAAAAGGCAATTGGAGTTATAGAACTGGAGGTCAGCAGAGAGGTTAGAGCAGGATAAATGACTTAAAAATCATCAGCAGTGACCTAGTAATTAAATCCACGTGAGCTGATGAGATCACAGGTGAAGTAATTTGGAGAGAGACAAGAAGAAGGGCTGGGTCTCACAAATGAACATTATCAGAGACAGAAAGAACTGTTTTCTACCAGCAGTCAGACACAAGACTGAGCCACCAAAATTTGAGAATAATGTTTTCAATAGATGTTGTCATACAAAATATTCATAATCTCTAAGATATATAGAATGAAGAGCTTTAAAATATAGAGACCTAGTAGAAGAAATCTAAATCATGTGGGAACAGAATAAAAGACATATTTTTTCTGAAGGTCCTTTCAATCAATCTACAAAGATGAATTTAAACTGCAACACTTTTATTCAGGTACAAAAAGCACCTATTTTATTCACCTTTATCCACAGATCATTAAATTAAAATGAATAACAGCAGGATAGGAATTTTTCCCAGGACCATTTCCAGCTGTACTCCATTGAATAAGATGTGAAGAATGATTCTTTTGTAATAATAATAGTAGCTCACATTTATATAATGCTTTAAAGTTTTCAAAACCTTTTTAATATTGCATTTGATCACATAGATCTGCTGATTTGGAGCTGATAGTTTCAGGATCTGTTTGGTTATAACTTCTCTGTTCCTATGAATGATTAAATGCCTTGGCTCAGAAAAGAATCATCCTACTGACAGCCCTTCATTAATTCATTAATTCATTCTTTCACTCACAGTTTTGGCATTGATTTTTTGCCCATCCTGCTCACCAGCCCATTTCTGTCCAACATTTGATTGCCAGGAAGTGATGATGATGATGATGATAATGACAACAACCATAGTTTTAGGTACATTCATAAAACTGTGGATTCCTAGGGAGCCTGCTGCCCAAATGTCCTCCATTTAGGTGGACAGTTGAATTTTGGATTTCATCCCTAGAAATTCTGCTTCATCATTTAATGTTTATTGAGGATCAAAGGTGACAGTGATGAAACTACTCAAGAAGCCATGTGGATGGGACATCTGGTCTCAGTCATAAATAAGTTTGGAACCTGATCCTGCACTATAAGTCTTCATTTGGTTTTAGAATATGACATCATGTCAGTGTCTTACCATAGCATGCTCATTTTGCAGAAAAATGCTTAGACTTTGGTTTTGTCTTCAATTGCTATGTCATTGATGAACCAAAGGATAGTGCCAAAACTCTGAGTCATATTTAAATTTTTTGTTTATATATTCCTTTACTTCTTCTATTTTTCTCTCCATTCCTTCCTCTCTTCCTTCCCCCTTTTTATCCCTCCTTTCTTTTCTCCCCCTTCCTTCCTTCCTTCCTTCCTTTCTTCCTTCCTTCCTTCCTCTCCTCTCACTTCCTTCTTCATGTTCATTTTCAAAAAAGAATCCATGGGATCCTATGGATTTTATTCTGCATTCTCCTGATCATTTAGCCCTGGTTCTGTTTAATTTGCTTTGTTTTATTTTGTTTTTTGCTTATATGACTTGGGAAGATGATCTCCATGAAGGAGAAAACAAATGAACAAATCAAAACTTCTGGATTCCTGTAGTAAGATAACACAATTAGCTTGTACAGAAAGAAAGCTAGTGAGTTAATTCTGAAGGGCCAGCAGCAATAGTATTGGTAGCAGACAAGGTAACCCATAGACCAAACTGTCCCAAGGCTCAAAGGTCAAAGAAGTAGCTGAGACAGAGGGCTTGTTATCTTGCTTAAAGCACTCATGCTTACAATTATGTGAATTCCATAGAAACCTGCAGTTATCTGGTTACTAAAGTAACAAGCTTTAGTTGAAATACTTTGGAGAAACCTATATACAAGATAGATTTTTCCAAACAGGAATTTAATTGCATCAAGTAATGCTACCAGGGAATATATCTAATAAAGTATGTATTTATGTGCATGTGTATGTCATATACACACAATGTATGTATGTATAAATATGCATTATATATCATATATATGCATGTCTATCCCTGTTTATTTTTATACCAGGCTAATTTTAAATGGTCTATTTCTACAAGAGTCAAGCCTTCCCTTGTCTGGGGATGGAAGATTTTTTCCTTTCTATTTCTTAGGATTCTTACAACCTTTTCCCCTTCTAATATAACATCAACAGAAATCTCTGAAAACTACATTTACACCCCAGATGCCTCAGGCAGCAATTTCTCATAAACTCCAGTAACCGATTTCATTTCTCAGTGGATATTTATCATTATTATTTCTTTTAAACATGAGTCTTCTCAGTAATATACTCTTCCTTCATCAGCTTTTCTTGCCTTTTAACACAATTCATGCCATCCATCACCCTTTTCTAATAAGAACCAAACTGTGAAATCTGCATAGGACCATGGAGGTTAATCTTGACAAGAAGGAAATGCATACACTGAAGAACACTCAAGGTGACTAAGATGAAAAAAGCAGCGAAGAATATGTCACACAAGATAGGAATAAAGGGACTAGAAACATTAAGACTAGAGAAATGATGACCCAGAAAGGACATGATATATCTGTGTAGAAGTATTTGAACAGCTATCATATGGGAGACTTATTCTGCTAGCCTCCAGAGACAGAACCAGGAGCAATGGGTAAAAGTTTCAGAGACAGAATTTATATTTACAAAAGGAAAACTTTCTAACAATTTAAGCCATAAAAATAGAATGGACTGCCTTGAAAAGCACTGGATTCCCCCTTACTGGAAATCTTTAAACAGAGAATCATCAACCCTATCACATTGTAGAGAGGATTAAATTAGTCCTTTTTAACTCTTGAGATTCTGTGATTTTAACAGGGAATGAGTCTTAAGTATTCTTTCCTTCTCAGTTGCTAGTACCTTCTCTCCTTAAATCAACTAGAATTTACTTTATATATGAGGTGGAAGTTAAACTGAAGCATTCCCCCAGCCATTATGCATGGAATAGGCCTATAGGCCCTATAGGTCCCCTATAGGGACCACTCCTGCATGCTTTGAGTTTTCCTGGCAACTTTTGGGAAATATGAGCCCTCTACTTTGGTATATAATGAAGCAAACTCAGGTCTGCCAGTCAGCTTCACCTAATGGACCAAGGGCCTGTGAACCTTTCCAACTCCAAGGAGATTTCCAAGCCTTGATGGGTTCATCTTGGTTTCTATAAGATAATTGGATCAGGAGGAAGCATAAAAGAAACCAAAACACATGCTCACCTTCACCTGTACAGACATGTATTTTAGCTGCCATGTGCTCACAGCCATATGACAACTAAGATAAGGAAAATGGAGAACTGCTTTGTTGCCACCTTCAGCATAGGAACTTGCTGTTTTACAATGTAGAGAGTCAAAATAAAAGATTGAGGTAGAGGTTGTTTCTCCTTTTTAAACTTACACAACGTTCTTGCCTCTTCATTGCTATCATAGGATAGGAAAAAAACCAAGGAATCATTTAGGATTTACCATTTTATACCAAAGCACCAAATCATAGAATTTCAGACTCTGGGAGTTGGAAAAGACTTTAATGACCAGCCAGTCCCATTTGCACATGAAAGATATAATATCATAACATACTCAACAAATCATCATCAATCCTAATTGAAGACCTCTAGGAAGAGGAGAACCACCTGTTGAGAAAGTCCATTACAATTTGGATAACTCTTCTAGTATTTTCAGTTCCCACCATTTAGCACAGTTCCTGACAATTACTAGGAGCTTGATAAATGCAAATTAACTGACACAATCACTTATTAGTTGTGTGACCTTGAATAAATTCCTTAGCCATTCCTTCCCTCATATATAAAATGAGGCTAATCATACTTGAACTGTTTACCTGGCAGAAGTTTTGTGAGTATTGAGATAAATATATAAAAACATTTCTATGATGATAAAGCACTAGATAAATGTGAACAATTATTGTTATCAATTTTCATACTAGTGTTGCTTCCAGAAATTAAAGGAAGGGACACATCCATCCCAAAAAAACTCAATAGCAAGACTCTCACCTACTCTTCAGATTACTGCTCATCTTAGAAGTACAATGAAAATGCTCCAGTTCCTAGGTTAGCATCAACTTCCTTCAAGGCAAACATTTGTGTCTTCTTACATCTCTTCATCAGCCTCTCCCCAGCCTCTGTAGGTACAAGCATACAACTATTGACAACTACTTTTGCAGTCTTATCATCCAATTAATTCTGAATCTACCTAATTAATTAACATGTAGTCTATATCTCTCAAACTTCTCCACAGGAATTTATATATATTTTATTATTGGATGATGCCAACTTTTAAGGAGAATGCAGGCCTTTTGTTGTTTGTTATTCAGTCATTTCAGTCTATTCATGACCTCATTTGGTATTTTCTTGGTAAAGATACTAGAATAGTTTGCCATTTTCTTCTCCAGCTCATCTTAAAGATAAGAAAACTGAGGCAAACTAGTTAAAGTGACTTGCCCAGGGTCACACACTTAATGTCTGAGCCAGATTTGAAATCAGAAAGATGTCTTCCTGATTTCAGGTTCAGCACTCTATCCTTTTACCACCTAGCTACCCATAAAAGTATTAGATAAAAACATAAATGACATGCTGATCCAATTCATAGAAGGCAAAAAGCTAGGAGAGATGACAAGTACATAGGGTAATAGTCAAAATATAAAAAGATATTTAAAAACTGTTCAGAATGTTGGATCAATTTTACAGTTTGTATACATAATGAATCCCCTGAAATGGCTACATATATTTGAACTCCCACTGTTAGAAATGATAATCATGTTAAATAGTCATTGGTTCCAATTCAATGGAAATATGCAGTGCAAATTTGAAAAATGTTACCACTTCAGGGGATTCATTATTCTCATTAATTGGGATCTAAATTAAATTAAATTACTTAAATTCAATACAGATAATATAAGTATTACTTTTTAGTTCAAAAAACAATTTTATAGATATATGATACAGGGGATATGGCTATACAATTGTTTGTTTGAAAAAATTTGAGGATTTGAGGGAACTATACATTCAATGTGAGTATGATATGACATTCCAGAATGTAATCTTATACTCCACTAAGAAATGAATAGTAGGAAAGTGGTCTGCCCTCATCATATCAAACCAAATTGAATCTTGTTTGCACAATGAGAAAGGATAACATCCATCCTTAAGTAAGTAGTTGATACTATTATTTAATCAATAGTAAAATAGTTAATATAATGCATGCAACATAGTAAGTCCTTCCAATCAGTTACACTGTTATCAAATTTTTCTTGGCTTTTGGTAAGAAGCTGTTACTATTTTAAGCATGATATATGGGTCAATTGCTAAGCATTCACCTTGAACAGTAAGCTAGATGCGGGCTTGACTCTTGTGGTTCATTTTTTTCTGAAATTATTTATAAACATTTTATATTTCTGCATTCAGAAATGCAGCTTGTACCTGCTCTTACAGGTTTGGCACATGTCAAAACATACAAATTCATAAGGAAATGTATTTGTGGAGGAAAGAAATAATTAAAAGGATCACAATAATTGAAGTAGAAAGAAAATTAACTAATTGTACATTGAAAGGTTTATACCCCAGTTCTTTTTTATGATGGCTATTCACTGGGAATGGATGGAAAGTTGTTTACAGGCTCTTTTGTGTCTCTCTTTCTTGTTACAGAAGTGATGCTTTTCAACATGGCAACTGTCATCAGCATCAGATCTTGGGAATGTCAAGAGCAATGAAAAATATTTTCTCCAAAATAAAAATCTAGAATTTTTCCCATACTATTTTCTGCCCATATATAAGAAAATAGGGATTTTTTTTTTGTATCTCTATACATGTCGTGTGTATGTGTTATGGAAATTTCTCACTTAGTTTGGCATTCCTTACTGATGAAAATTTCTAGAAAGTTCCTATGAAAAGCCTCAAAGCTGGTCACCTTCTGGACTTTGTTGCCTGCTTGGACAAATCGTGGGTTGCTTATTTACGATCCAGTTTGAGACCTCCCCATGGATTTTATGAGGATTCCACATAAATGACATTGCAATAGCTTGGTTAAATATCTTATGACATAATCAATTTCCCTTGCCAGTTTTCCCATTTTATCTGATTACAAACTCTTTTCCACTCCAAATGACAGTTTATATAATAATCTGATAAGACGGTTTATCTCACTTTCATCAGACACAACACCTGCAGTGTTTTTTCTCTGAAGGATATAATGTCAATGAATGGAAATCGGTTTCTGCAACATTCCACACTATGGGGAGATAAGAATTACTAGGATGTTAGGGGCTGACTGTGCAGTTTCCCTGGAAGGACATGAGATGAGGGGGGAACTTAGGGTCACAAGGAACAAACACTATGAGACTGACATAGCCTCGGAGATAAGGTTTCTTGTGTTCTATGCATCAGTTGTTCCCATAAGCAGCTCTATTTCCAAGCAAGAGCTCCAGAATGTCCTCTGTAGGCTATGCAAGTTTAATCTTGCTTACCTCGGATTGTTGGTGTAGGCTTTTGCAATATCTTGGTGGATGTGGAATAAAAGGAGAGGGACAGACAGAGAGGAAAGAAGAAGAGGAAAGATGTGATCTCTTACTTGAACATGCAATAATAAATTGCATACAAATCTCATCTCTCCTGGCTTGTGACTCCCATTGTTGAACATGCTAGCATGTTAAGATGCACACTGAAGACTGTTAGAAGCAAGACCTGGTTTCCAGCAGGTATAAAAACCTGATACTAGGATATAGACAAGCCAGTCAACAAAGATTCATTTTGAGCTTATTTTGTGCCAGGAATTGTGCTAAGCAGTGAAGATAAAAAGGGAAAGGGGGAAAACCTGGTCCCTGTCCTCAAGTAGCTCACATTCAATTGGTGGAAACAAACTGTAATACTTAAATAAGAAAAAAAGACAGAGATAGAGAGACAACTGGGGAGAGAGAGACACACGGAGAGAAAAAGAGAATAAGAGAGAGAGAGAATAAGAGAAGGGAAGCAGAGAGAGACAGAAGGGAGAGGGAATGAAAGAGGGAGGGAAGCATGAAAAGAGGTAGGAAGAAAGGGGAAGAGTGAAGGAAGGAGAGAGTTTGAAAGAGAATATGAAAGGATGGAATATAATATCATAGGGAAGGCACTTGTAGTAGCTGAATTGGAAAAAGGGACCAAGGAAATGCCTTTTGCAGAAGACAGTATTTGAGACACATCTTAAAAGAAGCCAGGGAATCCAGAAATGAGGAAAAATTTCATTCTAAGTATCTGAATAGTCTTTGAAAAAAATTAAAATGTATAAGGAATAGTAAGAAGGCCAGTGTTGCTGGATAACAGAACACATGGAAAGGAGGAAAGAATAAGCTGACTTAAAGGGTAGGAAGGGACAAGTTTGTAAGAGTGGCTCCTCATCAATAAATACATCAATCAAGTATTTATTTAAATATATGCTATGTGTCAGATACTGTATTTGGTGCTGAAGATATGACATCAGTGAAGTGTTCTTTGCTCTTCAAGAGCTTCCAATTTATGGAGGGAAATAACATGTGCACACATAAGCTTTTGGCCTAGTGCTGTTGTTGTGGAGGAGTTTCAAGTTGTATCTAAGATCCCATTTGGAATGTTCTTGGCAGAGGTACTGAAGTGATTTGCTATTTTCTTTTCCAGATCCTTTTCCAGATGAGGAACCTCAAGTAAACAGGGTTAAGTGTCTTACCCAGGTTCACATAGCTAATAAATGTTTGAAGCCAGGTTTAACTCATGATAGTGGACCATCCTGATTCCAAGCCTGGTGCTCTACTTACTTATTGTACCATGTACTTCTTTGGTTAAGACAATGAGCAATAAAGTGAAATGATCTTTAAGGGATTGGGAATATTTGCCTGATACACCCTTCTGGTTAGGCTAGGGTTAGACTATATCCTCTTGACAGGCTGAGTCAATTCCCATTAATCTAGATAGATTCTACAAGGACTGTGATGGAATTTACAGGAAGGTACATTTTAATGTTTTTAGAAGTGATTTAACACAATTGCAATGTCTTTCAAAGTCTAGTTCAGAGTACAGCCATGTGCCTGGAGTTTTTGCTAAGTGTGAAGCACTGTGTGGAGTTTGCATGTGCAATTGAATGCTCTTAACCAAATCTAAGTCTCCTGTAGGTGACTTTATAAAGAATATATATGAAGAATGCTTACACACACACACACACACACACACACACACACACACACCCATATACATTTATAAATAAATATATGTAATACTGTGCCATGAACAAAAAATAGTTTCAGTATCACTGGCATAATAGAAAGAGCCCTGGATTTGGAGTTAATGGACATAACTCTGCTACTTAATCACCATTTGACTATGAGGAAAAGCAACCTCCACCCAATCTAACATCCAGGCTTGATATTAATCACATAAAAATGAGAGGGTTTCTTCTTTCCACATTTTTGATCCTATGATCAAATTAGGAGGCTCATTATAATGGAGCAGAAGTGGAACTAGTAGCAGGCCAAATCTGTTCCCATATTTCATCCTCCTAGAAAAGGACAAAGAAATCCAGACACTCAAGGATCTACCAGGAAGTATTTGACATGGTTCTCCCTCTGGAAAAGTGCTGTTCCATAAGTTATCTTTATCAGAACCCTTCATTCAAGCATATCTCTGGTCATCCTCTGTCAAATTTCCTTTGTACTTACTTGTACTTATGTGTACTTATTGTACTTGTACTTTACTTTTCCCTTCTCTTAGTTCCTATGACATTTATTGATAACCTAAGATTTAACTGTTTCATTATGAATATTTTTGTCTCCTCAACTAGATAGTAAGCTCAAAAGTAGAGATAGTCTTATACTTCTATATTCTCCATAATACTTGTCAATGAAGTTGTTGCTCCATAACTGAGTCATATCAATAAACATTTATTATTATTTATTCTGTATTATGCTTATTCTGTATTACTTGTTACATTTATGTATTTCTTGCTGACTGGTTACAATGATCTACTACATTTCTCTTTGAATGCCTCATTGTGATATTTAGGTGATCCTCAGTTTATGAAGGATCCTTCATTGGGAGTACAAGCACTGACCAATCTGTCCATGATGAAGGGGTTCATGAGGATTCCTCTTTTATATCCTGTCTCTGAAATTTACTACTTCTGTGATCTTGGATAAATTATTTTTTGCCTGATATGTTGGGCAATATATCATTTTTACATGATTAATATCAAGACTGGGTGTTGGATTGAGAGGGGACTGTTTTTCCTCATGGTCAAATAGTGATTAAGTAATAGAGATATGTCCACTGAATTCAAATAACTTGCCTGAAATATAAGGGTTGACTGAATGGCCTTTGAAGTCTTCTCTTGATCAAAAACTGTGATTCTATGATCATAAATCAGACCCAGTGTTCAAGGCATATGTATAGTCTAAAGACTAAACTCTTTTGAGCGCTAAAAGATGCATTACTGAATAGGCAAAAAAGGGTTGGAATCTTATTTTAATCACCAAAAATTTATTGAGACCACCTAATTAACATGTAAGAAGCTATTGATATTGGTGACTGAAATGCCCACAATGATGGAATACTGGATTCCCAAATACTGAAGTTGCCTAGTTGCAATACTATTCAACATTTTAGGCAACAAAGAATATGCCTTTAGACAATTCACATCCTTTCCAGTTTTGGAATTGTGTTAAATATCTCCTGGAATTTTAAGTTATATCCACTTCATGCAAACATGAGCATAAGCTTATATGAACATGCATTCTCTTGTATGTATGTATGTATGTATATATGTTTGTATATATAAATTTAAACCAAAGTGAAATCCAAAGATCCCTGGGGAGTTCACTAAGAGTCTTTTCAGAGGTCCTAGAAGTTAAAGCTATTCTTATAATAATACCAAAATTTTATTATCTATTAAATACTTATTCCTGTGTCAATTTTATTTCTGTGTGAGACTGAATTTTCTTCACATATGTCAATCAAAACAATTTATCACGACAGCTTCATAGCAGAAACAGATATGAGAATCTAGCTGTCTTCTATTAAGCCAGATATTCAAAAGATTTGCAAAAATATATAAAACAATGCCATTTTTCTCACTGTTTTATTTTTTTTAATTCAGAGTTTTTTATAAGATGTTGTTATGTTGACATGTAGTGAGTAGATTCATTATCATTTTTAATGAATTATTAAATACTTTGAAAATTATCAGTTTTGATTTAAAATTTTATAAATATCAATGGATGTAATCAGTACTCAGCTTAAATTGGCTCATACTGGCTCACAATTCATGTTACAAATTAAGGATTGATTTATTGGTTTTTTTGTACTTAAGAAAATGGAGAAAATAATAATGAAACAGATTAAAATTTAAAATATGTCATATGTTTAGTTTTCTAGAAAGTTAGCTATTAAACATTTACTATAATATAACCCAAATAAAAAAAAAGTTCTTTGGGACATTTGATATTTTTAAGAATGTAAAGTAATCCCCAATAATTTTAAGTGTAAAGGAATCTTGAAACTAAAATGTTGAGAATGATTGACTTAATAACTATGATATTTTGCTAATGACTCCCTATATCGAGTGAGTTTTCATCACAGAATTAAAGTATAAAACTAACTCTGTATCTTATTCAATTATAGGACTTGGGGTCTACGGGGACTTCTAAGAAGATTTTACAAGAATTTACTGTGGTCTTCTAGAGATAGAGACAATGTGAATCTAATACCAGGGTTTAATCTTGTTGCATTACTTTCTAATAATGCTTACTCTTCATTGTGAGAACACAATTCACTAAAGGAATTTCTGACAGGACTAATTCATTCTATTCATTCATGGAGCTAACTTCTATAGTAGTTTTAGCTTACTGAGTTCTCTTTCCTCAAGGATTTTACATATTGGATCCTTTTATGTTTCTTAGAACAATGTCATGGGATTTTCCATTAAGAGGAAAACATACAATTAGTGTCAAGAATATAGTTGTTATCCTTTAATAAACAAAATCGACAAATGGAATCATACCTCTGAGGGTTCCCCCCTCCTTAGAGTTATGGGAATTTTTTTTCATTCCTCTTCCCACAAACTCTTCTAAAGTAACTCCTAGAAAACTGTGAGAGCACACTCAGAATTCCCCTTGCAGGACTCCTGGAATCAGTGCAGGAAAAGATGAAGAGGAACTGATGCTTAGATGTTTCTTTAAGATTCACAAAGTGCTTTTAAAATAGTACTGTAAAGAAAATTGTATGAATATTATCCCCATTTCAATACAGAGCTGTGAGTTCGTTGGTGGAGTAAATTCCCAATAAAGAAATTCATTCCATCAATGCAGATCATCAGCTGTTTGGCAAATTAAAGTTTTAGTGTTGGATAGTAAAAGTGACTTGCCTAGGGTCACACATCTAGTAAATGTTCAGAGGCAAGATTCAAACCCAGATTTTCTTATTCTAACTCTAGGACTCTTTCCACCAGATCACACCTACCTCTTCAGGGAAGTAACTACATTTCTATCTAGAGAAACAACTATTTTGAACCATGTGCTCCTTCTACATCAACACGGACTAATGTATCATTCTCCTTCCATGTCAAAAATGAAGAAGTGAGCTAGAAGATAGAAAGTATGTCCAATATTTGGGCTTGATGTTCAAAATTTATTATTTAATTATGGACAAGCAACAATTTCCCCAAACTTCTTTTTTTCATTTATAAAGGGAGATAATCTATGTCTTCCTTACTTAGTAAGTATGTTGTAAAAATCAAGTGAAAAAAATAAATATGTAAGCATTTTGCATTCATTCAATTAATAATTTAAAAATACTGACCATATACAAGAGCAGGTACTAAAAATAAAATCTAAAACTTCATATAAACATGAAATATAATAAGAAATACCTATAGAAGAAAGATATGAAGTAAAATATCCACATTCTTTGACCCTGAAACCTTACTGCTAGGTACATATTCTAATGAGGTCAATAATAAAAAATAAAGGTCTTATATAAATTAGAATATTTATAATATTATATTGTATAGTAGCAAAGAACTAGAAACAAAATAGACATCCATAGATTGAACGATATTTAAACAAATTGTGACACTTGTAAGTAGTGGGACTTGCTACTTTCTAGACTATAATGAATAATGAATTTGATGAATATAGAAAAGAATGAGAAGACATATGAACTGAAACAAAGTCAAGCAATCAGAACCAGGAAAATAATGCACACAATGACAAAAATATAAATGGAAAGAACAACAAAACAAATAAATAGGACCATGAAATTATAATGACCAATCTGCCTCCCCAAGCTATAATGTTAGCATAGAGAATTCTGAATTCTGACCATGTTTATCTAAGCCACACTGCTAGCTAATTTGATCTCTCTCTTTCTTTCTTTCTCTCTCTCTTTTTCTTTGTCTCTGTTTCTCTGTCTCCCTGTCTCTGGGTCTCTTTTTCTTTGTCTCTGTCTCTCTTCTTTATTGTAAGATATGACCTTTGGGAATGTAGGCAATATAAGAACAAAAAAAAAGATTTAAATATTTTTAAATCAGGAAGTCACTAATATAGGAATGTCTAACACTAAGAAGGCTTCACAGAATCATACAACTTCATAGTTGAATTAGTCACTTTTTCTCTATGAATCTCAGTTTACTCATCTATAAAATGAGAGTCTGGACTAGATGACCTCTAAGATTTCCTTATAGATCTAAATCCATGAACTTATGAGCCTACAACACAATAAAAATGTAGCACTTAACCAGAAAATCATGAGAGACAAATAAAACAGTGATATATTTTCAGATGGGAAACCATCTGAAAGAAGTTCTATGATTTTGCCTTATGGGCTTTTAAAAATAAATTTATTGATACATTTTGTTTTGATATATATATGCTTTTCAACAACAGCAAAAATTCTCTATAGAAAGTGAATTCCCTAAAGTAGTTCATTGATCCTTAATAGAAAGAAAGGATGTGTCATTTAAGATGACAGTAATATTGGTTACTGTAATTAACCAGAATTTCACTGCCTTTTCATGTTGTCTTAGTTTCTGTTGTGTTCAGGGTGTATAATTCTCTTTTGACCCTGACTTATCCTTTGTATCACTTCAAAGATGACCATATCCAAGATCCATATTTCTTGAAAGTCTTCATATTCATTATTCTGTATGGCATTGTGATATTCCATTACAGTAATACACTATAATTTGTCCTGCCATTCCCCAATCCCTGGGAAGATAGTTTGCTTTCATCTTCTCATTATCACAAATAATACTGAAATATTTTTATTCACATGAATCCTTTTATTCTGTCAATACCCTCCTTTAGATTCTTGTAGTGAAATTTCTGAGTCAGAGTATGACTTTTACAAAGTTCAAAAATGTTTTCCAGAATAATCAAAATAATTGACAAGTTTACCAACAATGAACTGGTGCTCGTAAAAGAGGGTAGTATTGGAGGTATTAATTTGAGAGTCAGTTGTGTAAAGACAATATGAGAAGCCATGAGAATGAACAATATTATTAAAGAAGAATATAGAAAAAGAAAAGTTCAAGGTCAGACCTATAAGCAACATTCCATAAAAGATTTGGAAAAGAGCAAAGAGGCAGAGGAGCAGTTAGAGACTTGGGGGGAACCTTATGAGTTTAGTGTCAAAATAAGAGAAATTATATAATAAATAAATAAATATATAAAATGGGAAATATATATAAATATAGTAAATAATATTATAGTAGCAAATGCTACAAAGATGTCAAGTAGAAAAAGGACTGGAAAAAAAAACCATTGGCTTTGGAGATTAGGTGTTACTGATGACTTTTAAAAATAATACTTTAATGGCATAATGGAGGAAGAAAGGACTGCTTGAGGAAAGGACAGATTTTGAGGAAGTGTGCATTAGGTATAGACAAATTTTAAGAAGGTAAATGTAGGGGTTATAGGTAGATGCCAAGGAAAAGCTTTGTTAGAATGAGGAAAGATTGGAGATGAAAATGATTGGTCACTAGAACAAAGATGTTAAGAGAAATCCAAAGGAATTGTACTATCTCTATTTCTGTGACCAAAAGGAAGGAAAGACTGAATATGACAAGATAATTTGAGGAATGAAGGAAGAAAGATCACTGTGTAAATGTTGATTTTTCTCTATGAAAGAAGAAACTGGGTCAACAAGATGGTGCAGTAGATAGAGCACTGGCTCTGAAGTCAGAAAGACCTGAGTTCAAATACAGACTCAGATACTTAATTCTTCCTAGCTGTGACTCTAAGTACTTAACCCCAACTACCTTGCCAAAAAAAAGAAAGAAAGAAAAGAAAAGAAAAAGAAAGAAAGAAGAAGAGAAAGAAAGAAGTCGTGCTGTAAACATGAAGAATGAGAAGAGAAAATGACATGAAACAATAAAATATAGTGTTTAGAGGATTATAGATATAGTTCTTTCAGGGATCTCAAAGATATTTAAGTCTACAAGCCTCCTTTTACAGATGAGGAAACTGAGGCACAGGGAGATTAAGTAACTTGCCCGAGATCACAAATGTAGTAGACATGAGGAGAGAGAGTGTCAAATTTGAGGCATCAAACTCCAAAGATACATTTTTTGCTTTTTGTTTTTGTTTTTTCCCAATGTACAATGGAGGGAAGGGAAATGATCTGTCTTGCAAAAATAAGGGAGGGTCTAGTTGATATTATACATAATGAAATCTTTAAGATAAGGTTGCCATTTATTTTGGATGAGTATAGTGTCATCTGAAGACAGGGGAGAGAGGATTGTGTTAATCTGTGATTCTAAACTCTGATTTCTCATAGGTAATTTTTTTTAAGGATGAGTAAGGTAATGAATCAGATCATTCCCT
Organism: Antechinus flavipes; assembly: GCF_016432865.1. NCBI lineage: Eukaryota > Metazoa > Chordata > Mammalia > Dasyuromorphia > Dasyuridae > Antechinus > Antechinus flavipes. The sequence continues at coordinate 458,386,883 of NC_067400.1, forward strand.
GTGCTTAAGTCCCTCCTTGGCAGTAGATTAGGAAGAGACAATACTGTTCAAGCCACTAGGGAAAACTGAAATAATAATGCATCTCATAGTTCCCTTAGGATCTGAAAGAGTTATGAATTTATGTCTTGAGTACCACAAGACTACAAGAGCCTGAAACTAAATAAAATAGGCTTCCATTATGTGTCTGTGTATATTTGTATGCCTTTGAGCTTTGAAAAACTACAGAGTGTTATGATTTGTATTTTTATTTGTTGCAAAGGATAGGAAAAGGAAAATATCACACACACACACACACACACACACACACACACACACACACACACTCCAAGGCAAAGGTTTCTGTTATGAACTGTCAAAGCAGCAAAGCTGGACTTAAAATGAAGATTAGGTATGAACCGTACCTTTGACACATAATATCTGTCTGACTATGGATTGGTCACAATCTCTTGTGATCTCAGTTTGTTTAATTGTAAAAATGATACTACCTCTTAGTGTTGTTATAAAAAAAGCACTTTGTAAGCCTTTAAAATCACACATTTGTATTAAAGTTTACCATTTCCCCTCTCTTCTGCTCTGCACTCTGACTGACATATATGTATTGTTGTTTTTACAAAATATATTCATGTAATGATAATTATGGAAATATGAATTGTTCATGTTTAACATATATTGGATTACTTGCTGTCTAAGAGAGGGGGAGGGAAAGAGAGGGAGAATAATATTTGGAACACAAGGTTTTGCAAGGGTGAATGTTGAAAGTTATGCATATATTTAGAAAATAAAAAGCTTTAAAAACAAAACAAAAGGAAATGAAATATGTGCATATGTTGTTGTCACAAATAAAAAGTAAATTGTATTATTGATTTTTTTCCCATTAGAATGTGAGTTGCTAGGGACAGATAGATGGTTCAGCGCCAGCCCTAGAGTTAGGAGTACTAAGTTCAAATTCTGCCTCAGACACGTGACACTTCCTACCGGTGTGACCCTGGGCAAGTTACTTAACCCTGGATAGCTTGCAAGAAAAAAAAGGAAAAGAACATTTAAAGAGAAGAATGAAGAGGAGGAGAAGGGTATGAGTTTCTTGAGAGCAAAGAACTTTTTTTTTTTGGACAGGGGTCTGTGTGGGACCTGTATTTATGACTGGCATCATGAAAGTAGAAATTATTTGAAAGGATTTTTCCCTCACCAAGTCAAACAAGTGATTAAACAAAAGCTAGAAACTCATAGAAAATCAGAAGCATTTAAAGGACAGGATTAAAATGTTTTAGGTTGTATTTTTTGGCTAGTATGCTGAGTACAACTACTGGGGGGTCTCTCTCCAAAAGAGCTAAAACTAATATCTGGGACTATAAGCTAGTGAACCAATTTTGCATTTGAAGACCAGATGTAGAAGCAAAGGCAGCAGTTCCTGCTAAGTAAAGACATCCAGCATAGGTAAGCTCACAAATGCTTGTAGAGGATATCAGCACCTTAACAGGACTGGAGACCTAAGTTCCTGGATCACTCGGTGTTTTCTGACATGGCATGTTCCCGACATATGCTCCCTGTTATATGTATTCCAAGTCCATATTTGTTCTTATATACATACTCCTCTACATGTTATCTCTAGTCATGGGTATCGCCTGAATATATCCTCTCACCTATTGGTGATATGATGACTTGTGGGAGAATGTACCCCCACATGTACTGACTGACAAAGTGCCTTGAACTGAAGTTATTTTCTGGAGTTTCAAGTATGACAAGAGCCCCAATACTACACAGAGAGTCTTTTCTTTTAAATGTCACTAGAAAAAAAAAAAAGACTAGTCCACGAAGACAGCACTATAATATTTCTTTGACTTCCTCAAGACCCATCTCAAATCCTACCTTCTGACTGAAATCTTGTCCTTTTCACACCTCATACCCCACCAGGGCCTTTTCTCTGAGATTACCTTTCATTCTTTCTCCCTTCCCACACCTTTCTTTCATCTTACTTCCCCCCTTTATCTTCTCTTTTCCTACTCTTTTCTTTTGTGCTTTCTTCTTTTCTCTCTCTTCTCCTTCTGTCTTTCCACATATAAAACATAATCTAAAATATATTAAATATATAATATATTAAGTATACATATGATATAGTATATTAATGTATAATAAAATTAATATTTATAGATATCGATATCCAGTTTGTATATTATTTACATGGTGTCTCCCCATTTAAAATGTGAGCTTCCTGAGGAGAAGGGTTATACTTTTCCTTTATTTTTTCACGTTCTTAGATCTTTGTAATGTTCTTGAGGTCTTGGAGCTGGACTCTGCCTCTCATTTTCCTAGGTCAGTCTACATTCTGAGGCCCAGTGGAAACCTTTATTGCATTTGGACATAGGGTTTTGGGTTTTGTTCTCCCATCCTGTCTTCTCACTCTATCTCTATGTCAACATTGAGCTTTCAAATGCCCTACTTTACCACATTGGAAGCATTGATGAGTCTCTCTGGAAGTCCCTTGCCAAGAGGGACCCTGTATTCTCATGTTCTGCATCATAGCTTGAGTATAAAAGGTATTTGTGCCCACTGTGGCACAATGTCTTAGGATCTTCTCTAAAGAAGCATCCTTGTGTAGTCCCAGAATAACTCTTCTACAAACCTTATAAGCATTTTCTCTAGGAAGTTGTTTGATCATTATTCCTGTAGCTGCATTTTCTCCTATCATTTGTATGACAGCTGTCTGCACACGTCCCAAAAATTAACAAAGAGTTCATTTGGACCTTGCTCTATTTTCATGAAGGCTTCCCCTCTATTTTGTCCTGGGAGGGTGCCCCATGCTCTTAAAGCAGTATCAGCAATTTGCTCATATGCTATCAAAGGGTAATTAATCTGTGCTAAAGTGTCTGCATAATGACCTTTACCTGCTAGTTGGTCAAAGGTGATTTGTATATTAACTCCAGTTTGCCTATGTTTTGGGTTTGTACTAATTCGGGAGAAGCAAGATCATGTTCAGAGGAAAGAGTTAATAAACAACAATAAACATGTTTAGCATTGATATAGCTTTTTAAAGTTTACAAAACATTTTATATATGTTATTTAATTTTACTGACTTGTGACATAAGAAATTCATTTAACTTCACCTCTTGCTTCAGTTTTTCAGCATATAAAATTGCCTTTGCAAAATTTTATTACTCAACTCCCTATAGGAGCATTACAGCATTACTACTATGAAAGACATACTGTTAAAAAAAAAAAAAAAACAACTGAAAATGCAATTAATAAGTGCCCAAATCTTATACTCAGTCATATCCTCCATACTAGCAAGAACACTAATTAAATACTTACAAAACTATTAGAGACCCAGGCAGGAATACCAGAGCAGGATTATTTGTACTACACTAATAAAATTAATGGAGTGAAAATTGAACTTAAACAAACATTGTGCAGAGACCTAAAGGAAAAGTGTGCTTTTTTGTATCTCACTAAGGATAAAACAATTTGAGAAATTCAAGGAAGAAATTCAAGAAGAAGAAGGAAGAGAAGGAGGAAAAGGAAGAGGAGGAGGAGTAGGAAGTAAAAAGGAAGGAAGGCAAGTAGGAAGGAAGGAAGTAAAGAAAAGAAGGAGGGGAGGAAGGGAGGAAGGAAGGAAATGTTATATCATGATATAGAGACCAGTAAAGACTTATTATTTTAAAATGAAGAATTTATTGAACATTGACTGACCACATTGAATTCTTATCCAGAGCTCATGGTATTGATCAAAAGGGACACTGGGCCTTTTATAGGCTTTTGTGTAAGCAGGGTTGACAGAAACAAAACAAATGCTTAACCTACTTCCTTATTTAATATCTCTGCAGTTATTGTTATCTTTAAGGAAATACTTCAAAGATGAATGCATAATATTTCCATTGCTATTTTTATGAAAAAGAGAATTCTGAAAGAGACAAGAAAGAAACAAGGGTCTTTGGGGTATGCAAAAAAGGGGGTGGGATTTCTGGGTCATCTTAAATTTGTGGCTTTTTCAAACCCAATTTTTCTGGGGGGGTTGGGGTTATGGTCTATAATCCAGTTTTTAACAGAAGGAAGGAAAGAAGAAGATGAAAGGAAGGAAGGAAGACAAGAAGGAAGGAAGGAAGGAGGAAAGAGAGAGTAGGATTATCCTTTTAACTTGGATTTCTCTCAGAATTTATATCACCATCATCATCATTATTATCATCATCATCATCATCACATTAGAAGATCAGGCAATGACCTTAATCTTGAGGGGAAGGGCAGCTTCATTCTTTGCATTTGTATCCCCAATGAATGGAAAAAGTTTGATATTTTTGCAAAAGGAAACTATAAATTAACCAGGATAGAGGATCAGTTTCCCATTTCTCCCTGCCTTTCTTCCCTGACAAACAATTCCCAGGATATGGGTGGATGGAACAATTCTGGGAAAGTATAGAACAAACTGACCTAATCCATATTTATTCATCCCATATCTTGAGGACACACATCTCAGGGTCAGCAAAAGACATGTCTGTTTAAATTCTAATTTATGTGTTGTTTCCCCATTTCCCACTGATCTAACACCTGTTTTCCCAGCCAGTGTCAGATTGTTTTAATGATTGATGCTTCCTAATATAATTTTTAAAAAATAGCTTTCACACTTAGAATGTAAGGCCACATTCTCAGCCAACAATAATGAGCCAGCAAGGTGGAAGTGGTTAATATTGCATCAGAGAACATATATATTGCTTATGATGCTTGTGCTCAGGACCTCACTTTTACCTCTCGTATGATGAGGGTGACACCCGCTTCTCGTGAGAAATGAATAAAACTTTTTCTTAACACCTTGAGAGATCTCTGAAATTTATTGTATGGTTTATATATCACACATCAACACCTAACACTATGCCTAAGACTCAGTAGATCCTTCAATGCTTGTCAATAGATAACAGTGATGAAGAAGATACAAATGCTATTTATAATTATCTTAATCCCTACAACAGCCCATTTCATGACTGAATAAACTGAGGGTCAAAGAGATAATGACTTGCTGCAAAGTAACAGAACTAGGAAGTGAACGAGTCAGGCCTCCAATCCAAGCCTCCCAGGTGTGTTATTGCCAATTTTTTTTCTAATAGGAAACATGTTTTTCTAGACAGACAGCATACTTTTTTGAACAGTTACTAAGAGGCATTAGCACAGTATATTAGAGTCATACAGCTGTTAGAATAAGGATGGAATAAGAATTTTTTCATCAGCAAAAGGGACTCCAAGGACTTAGGTGAAACTTCATTGGCTATCACTGCCCACATAGTTTCATTAGAAGTATCAGAAAACAGCATCTAGTTTATAAGGAAGAAGAAATTCCACAGGATGCAAGTGTGAGATACCTCAGGTCTCTAGAGGACAAAGGATGGGCAAATGAAGCAGAAAGCAAACTTATTCCTCATACAATGCCCAACATCAAACAGGAAGTTGAGGAACAGAACTCTGTCTATGGGCAGGGAGGCCAAGAGATAATGGAGTAATACAATAAAGAAAAATAGATCTGGCAGTGAGTCAGTGAGTTTCCTGCTTTAACTCCATTACAGATCTGACCTTTCTCAGAGTTCCCCCTCTCAGACTCTCTTAAGTTAGTGTCTTACATAAAGGAGCTGACTGGGACTTTGTCTTCCTTGCATTAGATAACACAAATCAGAGAAAACTTTTTCATTCATTGAGGATACAAAGGGAAAGAATGAAGCTGCCCGTCCCCTCAAGGTTAAGATCATTGCCTAGTCTTCTAATGTGATGATGATGATGATGATGATGATGATGATGATGATGGTGATGTAAATTCTGAGGTCTGTGATGAGGAGAAAATAGAGTTGCATATAGCCATTGTACCCAATGGACCATGAAATGGATTGGGAAGCCTTTCCAAATTTCCACTTTCCAAGTCACTCCCTAGGAAACAAGCTAGCGCTCAGATCTGGGAATGTGGATGGCTGGGCTGTAGTGATTGTCAATCCATTCTCATTTTGTTGGGTAGGGAAAAGAGTTTTGAACTTTGCTAAGGAAAGAAAAGAAGGCTTTACTAGATGACCAGCTGACATGAACCTGTGTCTGACCAGTCTCAAGCCTGTGCAAACCTTTTATTGATGAGATTATTTCTAGATAAAGCAGGAAGACACTCCAAATGGGAATGTGGAGATTTGGGAGATCTTGTCCTGATTCTAGTAATTTCTATCTATGTAACCTGTGCAAGTATCTTCTTTTATCCTCTATGTTCTCTTCTGTAAAACAAATAATAATATATCAGAAAGAGCATGGGGTCTTTCATATTCTAACTCTACTTCCTTTTTTGTGTGAGCAAGACATGACATATTTTGGCCTCAGTTTCCTCATTTGTAAAATAAATAGGTTGGGCTAGATAGTTCTTTCCCCCTTGGCTTTATTTTTTCTTTTTCATTTAACAAATATTTATTCCTCTCCCTTTTTTTTAAAGCTTCTCCCTCTTTCAATTGGGAAAAAAAGAAAAGCCAAGTCCTTGTAGCAACTATTCAAAGTCAAGCAAAAAATTGTCAGCTAAATGCACAGGGTAGGGTATAAAACAATAAGTGTTGTTGCCATACAAATAACTTTTCCATCACATATCTATTTGGCAATTCTAGATTTTCACATGTTCCCCTTCTGTCAACAAAAGACATTCCATATGTTATTATTTGGACTGAATTGGGTAATTTTGTGTCTGTAGCATATTCAAAAAAGGCAGTGTCAAACCCTTTGGGAGTCTAATGAAGTTTATAGATCACTTTTCATAATTATGTTTTGAAATGTCTAAAATAAAATACACAGGATTTCAAAAGAAACTAATTTTATTCAAATATAGTTATCAAAGTATCAAAAAAAAGCAAATTCATAGACTCCAGGTTAAGAATTCATGACCTACAAGCTTCAGTTAATTGATGACATAAAACCTAATGGGTAATCAATTCTCCAATTCAATAATGAAGAATTTTTCAACCTCTCTGGAAAAGATGGAAACCATAGCTTCACAGACTTCCTGCCTACAGAGGTCTAAAGATGGAGGAGGTAGGGAGGAATATAATAGTAAATGAATTCATTAAATCACAAGCATTTATGAATCATTTCTATGCATTGGACACTGTGCTATAAGCCCTGGGGATATAAAGAAAAAGCAAAGGTTATTTCTGCCCTCAAGGAGTTTACATTCTAATGAGGCAAGCATGTATGAATCAGAATGCACAAGGCACAAACAGAGTAGGTGCAAGGTAACCTCAGAGGGGATGATACCAGCAGCCCACTGATCCCTCCTACTTGTTTTAACAATATTTGTGCTACTAACTCTAAGTGAAACAGACATAAAGAGATCACCATTTTTCTCTAACCAGATAGTTATTCAGTGTTGTCACATATTCTGATCTAGATACAAGCCCTACTTAAAAATGAATGGAACATTGCCATATACATTATCTGACATTGGTTGAACCCGGACTAGGTGCTTGCAGTTGTTTTTTATGCCCCTGGCAAAGAACAAAGAAACACTTCAAAAAGGTCTGTCTGTTTATGCACATACATGGAATGATATTTTAGGATAGGACTATCTTAGTCTGAATGTTTTCTCCCCTATCCCTGAATTAAACCAAGAAAAGGTGTCCTCTTGAAAGATAAGTGCCTGATTAAAATGTATGGACAGAATAGGAAGGATTCTTTTTCTCCTTTATAAACTTGAAAAAGTCACCCTTATCTATTCTCCAGGCAATTTATTTGAATTATAAAGAATTAACAGACTCTGAAATGAGCAGAAAAGACGATGTAATCAAAGTTGCTAATAAGTTTTGCTTAAATATTAGCTAGGAATATTGTACATTTTTAAAAGAGCATGCTTAAATGTATCATCTTCAGAAAGAAATTTAAATTAAATGAAAAATAGGAGAGCTATTTTTATCAAAAGGAAAATCCATTTAAAAAAATAAGCAATAAGGAAAGCTTTCTGAATATATTAGTTAAATTAGCCAACTTGCACTCATGCTTTCAAGCCTTAGCAGTTTCAGGAATCCTTTATCATTTTAACATTATTCATGCTTTTTATTATTAAAAAATGAAAATTTAAAAGCCTTCTAGAGAGCTGCTATCCTCTTATAGGCTGAATAAAATGGAGTTGAAAATACGTGTTGTAAAACAGATTATAATCTTCACCTGGATCAGATGACTTTTAGGGTGTCTTCCTGCTAAATCTTGGGTAGAGGAGCTCTAATGTGATAGTTCAAAAAAACGTGGAGTCTTTTTAAAATCCATAATGGTCATTCATGACAGGGTAGCCCACAGGCAACTAGATCCCTTTCCTCTCCCTAATAGAATTGCTCAGTCTTTTTCTGGAAGCTTTCATGTCCCATGCTTGTACTCTCTAGTTACCTCTGTCAGTCTCCTCCATTAGCTATTATGAATAAAATGTTTTCCATATATATGTGTGTGTGTCTGTGTCTGTGTATGTGTGTATGCACATATATACATATACACAAATATTTGTGTCTAATGGTAGCCATCTCTAAGATAGCGATAGGCAGGGTGGCAAAAGAAGAAAGGAAAAAAAAATAAAGCTATATGATAACTTTGTTATATATTTAAAAGTAATAGCAAGTTGCACATAATAAATCTGTAGTTTCATGCACAATTATCTTTTAAAATATATTTTACTATGTTATGGAAATGTTAGTTTTATTTCTTAAGTTCAGAATTAAATATTATAATAAACAAATAAATAAATTCAGAAATAAATAATTTTTTAAAAAACTCAAACAAATAGGACAACAACCCTTTGTGAAGGATTTTCTAAAACTTTCAGGTTCAAATAAAGATAGCAGCAAAAGTATATTTAATGTCTGCTATATTCATAGCACCATGCTAGATGAAGTTGAGAGAGAGAAAGCACTTGGAATATGATATTCTGAAAAGCAAAAGAGCTAGAAGAATCACTCACTCAGAAAAACTGAGTATAATCCTTCAGGAAGAAAAAATGGATAGTCTATGAAATAGGGGATTTTCAAGCATTAATGATGAAAAGACCACAGCTGAATGGAAAATTTGACTTTCCAATGTAGGACTCAGGAGAAGCATAAGGGGATAATCAGGAAAGGGAAATACAAATGACTTAATAATGTAAACATTCCTACATAGGAGGATGATACTTTTAACTTATTAGAACTTTTCATTATTAAGGTAATTAGAAGGAATATTACATATACACACATACATACATAGGGTACAAGTGTGAAAATGAAGGAATAATATCTAAAAAAAATAAAATTAAGGGGCAAGAGAAATGTAGTGGTAAAAAGGAAAATGGAGAGTTGGAATGGCATTATTTTCCATAAAAGAAATAAGAAAAAGATTTTACAATGAAGAGGAATAGGGGGGAGGGGAGAATGACTGAATGAACAATACTCTCATCAGAACTGACTCAAAGAGGAAATTATATACATACTCAATTGGGCATAGAAATCTATCATGATCTTCAGGAAAATAGGAGGGAAAGGGGTTATGAGAAGGGAAGAGGGTGATAGAAGGAAGAACATATTAGGGGAGGGGGAGTCAAAAGCAAAATATTTTTGGAGAAGAACAGAGTAAAAGGAAAGAGAGAAAATAGAATAAATGAAGGAAAATACAGTTAGCAATAGTAATTGGGAAAAAGATTTTGAAGCCAAATTTCTCATTTCTCAAACATATAGGGAACTGAGCAAAATTTATTTTAAAAAAGGATCCATCCCCTAATTGATAAATGATCAAAAAATATAAACAATTTTCAGATGAAGTAATTAAGTTATTTATAGGCATATGAAAAAATACTCTAACTCATAATTGATTGAAGAAATGAAAATTAAAACCAGTCTGAGGTACTATTTGATTCTGAATAACCAGACTGACTAATCGGTCAGGAAATGAAAATGACAAATGATGGAGAGAATGTGGAAAAATGAGATATTATTGCATTTTTGATGAAATTATAAACTGATTCAACCATTCTGTAGAACAATTTGGAAACATGCCAAAAGGCTTATAAAACCTAACAATAGTACTACTAGGCATGTATCCTAAAAGAGATTTAAAAAAAAAAAAAAAAGGAAAAGAACCTTTATGTACAAAAATATTTATAGTAGTGCTTTTCTCAGGGCAAAGGAATGGAAATAAAGGGGAAGCTCATAAATTGGGTAACAGCTAAATAAATTGTGTGCTTTGTGATTATAGTGGAATATTATTGTTTTATAAGAAATAATGAGCAGAATGTTCTCAGGAAAATATGGAAAGATTTCTTTGAGCTCATGCAAAGTAAAGTGTACTGTGTACAAAGTAACAGCAATATTGTAAGATGATCAGCTATGAATTACTTTGTTATTCTATTTTTTAAGTATTTATATTCCTTAGATACATTTAAAACATTTTTTACATTTATTTTTAAAAGTTTGAGTTTCACTATGCTCAAAAAGTTATCAAACTGTGCATATCCTTTGACCCAGCAGTATTACTACTGGGCTTATATCCCAAAGAAATACTAAAGAAGGGAAAGGGACCTGTATGTGCACAGATGTTTGTGGCAGTTCTCTTTATAGTGGCCAGAAACTGGAAACTGAGTAGATGCCCATCAATTGGAGAAAGGCTGAATAAATTGTGGTATATGAATATTATGGAATATTATTGTTTGGTAAGAAATGACCAACAGGATGATTTCAGAAAGGCCTGGAGAGACTTACATGAACTGATGCTGAGTGAAATGAGCAGGACCAGGAGATCATTATATATTTCAACAACAATACTATATAATGATCAATTCTGATGGACACGACCATCTTCAGCAATAAGATGAACCAAATCAGTTCTAAGGGAGCAGTAATGAACTGAACCAGCTACACCCAGTGAAAGAACTCTGGGAGATGACCCAGAACCATTACATCGAATTCCCAATCCCTATATTTTTGCCCACCTGCATTTTTGATTTCCTTCACAGGCTAATTGTACAATATTTCAGAGTCCGATTCGTTTTGTACAGCAAAATAATGATTTGGACATATATACTTATTTTGTATTTAATTTATACTCTAATATATTTAACATGTATTGGTCATCCTGCCATCTAAGGGAGGGAGTGGGGGGGGGAAGGAGGGGAAAAATTGGAACAAAAGGTTTGGCAATTGTCAATACTGTAAAATTACCCATGCATATAATTTGTAAATAAAAGCTATGAAAAAATAAATAAATAAAAGTCTGAATTCCAGATTCTCTCCCTTATCTCCACTCCACTCCTATTAAGAAAGCACATGTAAAGTTATACAAAATATTTCCATGAAAAACATGTGAAAGAAAATATAAATCCTCCCTCTATTAAAAACCCTCAAGTAAAATAAAGTTTAAACAAAGAAGAAAAAAGACAGAATATCCTTCAATCTGTATCCAGACATAATCACTTCTTTCCCTGGGTATGGATAGCATTTTTCAACATAAATCCTTCAGAGTGGTCTTGGATCATCGGATTGCTAATTTGTTAATTACAAATTACTATTGTGCTAGAATACAGATTTGTTTTTTTCTTTATTTCTCTTGAGGCTTTTGTTATTATTGTTAGGGTTTTTTTTTTGGGGGGGGAGGGAGATCTATATTTTCTTTTACTACAGTGATTTTTATGGAAATGCTTTGCATAACTTCACATGTGCCTTCTCTCTCTCTCTCTCTTACTTTTTAATGTTTGTTTTATTTTTTTAATAACTTTTTATTGACAGAACCTATACCAGGATAATTTTTTATAGCATTATCCCTTGCACTCACTTCTGTTCTGATTTTTCCCCCTCCCTCCCTTCACCCCCTCCCCCAGATGGCAAGCAGTCCTTTACATGTTGAATATGTTACAGTATATCCTAGATACAATATATGTGTGCAGAACTGAATGGTTTTCTTGTTGCACAGGGAGAATTGGATTCAGAAGGTATAAATAACCTGGGAAGAAAAACAAAAATGCAAGCAGTTTATATTCATTTCCCAGTGTTCTTTCTTTGGGTGTAGCTGTTTCTGTCCATCCTTGATCAATTGAAACTGAATTAGCTCTCTTTATCAAAGAGATCCACTTCCATCAGAATACATCCTCAAACAGTATCATTGTTGAGGTATATAATGATCTCCTGGTTCTGCTCATTTCACTTAGCATCAGTTCATATAAGTCTTGCCAGTCCTCTCTGTATTCATCCTGCTGGTCATTCCTTACAGAACAATAATATTCCATAACATTCATATACCACAATTTACTCAACCATTCTCCAATTGATGGGCATCCATTCATTTTCCAGCTTCTAACCACTACAAACAGGGCTGCCACAAACATTTTGACATGTGCCTTCTCAATGTAGCAGGGTAGGGAAGGAGGAAGGGAGAGAATCTGTAACTCAAAGTTTTAAAAACAAATGTTAAAAATTATTTTACATGTAATTGAGGGAAAATAAAATTTTAAAAAATATTTTTTTAAAAAAATAAATGGGGGGTGTTTAGACTGACTAAGAGAATACTTGGGGAAGAGAAAGACAACATGATAACCATTTTCAAGTGTTTGAAGGATGATAATATGGAAGAGGCTTTAAATTGTGGTTCTTTTGATCCCCAGAGTAAAGAACTAAGAACCAAGGATTGAATTTAGAAAGAAGTAGAGCTGCTATCTATGTCAGTAAAAGCTTCAATAAGTTAATCAGAGCATTTTATTGTGTCAGTATTGTTTTAGGAACTGAAGATATAAAAGAAAAAGCAAAAATAGTCCCTGCCCTCAAGGATTCTACATTCCAAAAATACAATGAATGAGTTACATTGACAAGCAATGGGCTCTTCAAGTGAATACTACATGATGACTTGTTAGAGATTCTTATACTGGTTCAGGATAGGTAAATTGGCCTTTGAGTTCTCTTCCAGCCCTGAGTTTCTGTTGAATGCATAAGGAGTATACAGAAGTTACTACCTCCATGATATATTAGAGCAGCAATGACAAATTAAAAGGGGTCATTACACCTTAGGGAAGGATTCCTATAGAGACTATATTGATCTATAAAATCATCTATTAATGTTATTTGTGTTTATCACATTTTATTTATTTTGTTAAATATTTCCCAATTATATTTTAGTCTGATTCAGGTCACATTCAAGAGTATTGTGGGCCTCATGTGCCTGCTGGGTAGAGTTTGATACCTTTATTTTTGAGTAAGTAGAGATGGATGATGATTGTGTTAAGTGTTTGTGTTATGCATGGGAACAGATTTTTAACAACCAGGATAGGGGATTACCCTACCAAAAAGAACAAGATGAAGATTAAGGGACTGGACTATTGATTCTAGGTATTAATATACTATTTACCAAAAAAAACAAAAACAAAAACAAAAACAAAAAACTATCAGATTAAAGGGGTGGGATTTTCCCAACTGGCCTTGTTATAATAAAGAATGACTTTAATGCATCTTATTCAATTACATGAACAGTCAGGAGGCTGATAATTGCTGAATGATTATGAAATTATAATAATATGTTTATATATAATATATATATATAATATGTTTATATAATATTATAAAGCAGCGGTTACCAAAACCATTTGGTATTGGCTAAGAAATAGACTAGTTGATCAGTGGAATAGGTTAGATTCAAAGGATAAAACAGTCAATAACTTTAATAATCTAGGGTTTGACAAACCCAAAGATCCCAGCTTTTGGGATAAGAACTCACTGTTTGACAAAAATTGCTGGGAAAATTGGAAATGAGTATGGCAGAAACTAGGCCTTGACCCACACTTAACACCATACACCTTGAAAGATAAGGTCAAAATGGGTTCATGACCTAGGCATAAAGAATAAGATTATAAATAAATTAGAGGAACATAGGATAGTTTACCTCGCAGACTTGTGGAGGAGGAAGGAATTTGTGACCAAAGATATGATCATTATTGATCACAAAATAGAAAATTTTTATTATATCAAATTAAAAAGCCTTTGTACAAACAAAACTAATGCAAACAAGATTAGAAGGGAAGCAATAAACTGGGAAAACATTTTTAACAGTCAAAGGTTCTGATAATGGCCTCATTTCCAAAATATATAGAGAATTGACTCTAAATTAGAGTCAAGAAATCAAGCCATTCTCCAAATGATAAATGGTCAAAGGATATGAACAGACAATTTTAAGATGAAGAAATTGAAACTATTTCTAGCCATATGAAAAGATGTTCCAAGTCATTATTAATCAGAGAAATGCAAATTAAGACAACTCTGAGATACCACTATATACTTGTCAGATTGGCTAAAGTGATAGGGAAAGATAATGTGGAATGTTGGAGAGGATGTGGGAAAACTGGGACACTGATACATTGTTGGTGGAATTGTGAATACATCCAGCCATTCTGGAGAGCAATTTGGAACTATGCTCAAAAAATTATCAAACTGTGTATACCCTTTGATCCAGCAGTGTTTCTACTGGGCTTATATCCCAAAGAGATCTTTTTTTTTTTTAATAACTTTTTATTGACAGAACCCATGCCAGGGTAATTTTTTACATTATCCCTTGCACTCACTTCTGTTCTGATTTTTCCCCTCCCTCCCTCCATCCCCTCCCCCAGATGGCAAGCAGTCCTATACATGTTAAATAGGTCGCAGTATATCCTAGATACAATATATGTTTGCAGAACCAAACAGTTCTCTTGTTGCACAGGGAGAATTGGAGTCAGAAGGTAGAAATAACCCGGGAAGAAAAACAAAAATACAAACAGTTTACATTCATTTCCCAGTGTTCCTTCTTTGGGTGTAACTGCTTCTGTCCATCATTGATCAATTGAAACTGAGTTAGATCTTCTCCCAAAGAGATCTTAAAGAAGGGAAAGGGACCTGTATGTGCAAGAATATTTGTGGCAGCCCTCTTTGTAGTGGCCAGAAACTGGAAACTGAATGGATGCCCATCAATTGGAGAATGGCTGAATAAATTGTGGTATATGAATATTATGGAATATTATTGTTCTCTAAGAAATGACCAGCAGTATGAATACAGATAGGCATGGAGACACTTACATGAACTGATGCTGAGTGAAATGAGCAGGACCAGGAAATCATTATATACTTCAACAACAATACTATATGATGATTAATTCTGATGGCCATCTTCAACAGTGAGATGAACCAAATCAGTTCCTAGAGCAGTAATGAATTGAACCAGCTATACTCAGTGAAAAAACTCTGGGAGATGACTATGGACTACTACACAGAATTCCCAATCCCTTTATTTTTGTCTGCTTGCATTTTTTATTTGCTTCACAGGCTAATTGTACACTATTTCAAAGTCCAATTCTTTTTGTACTAGCAAAATAACTGTTTGGTCATGTATACATATATTGTATTTAATTTATACTTTAACATATTTAACATGTATTGGTCAATCTGCCATCTGGGGAAAGGTTGGGGGGAAGAAGGGGAAAAATTGGAACAAAAGGTTTTGCAGTTGTCAATGCTGAAAAATTACCCATGCATATATCTTGTAAATAAAAAGCTATAATAAAATATAATCAATTATTAATATTTAACATGGGTTAGTAATGGAAAATAATGTTATTGTGCTTATGTCATCCTTTCCAAGAAATGTTTTACTTTCTTCAATCTTATAGAAGTCAGAGAATAGGTCTTGCCAAGTTTTATCTTTTGACAATTTTAATTTCTTTACACTCTCACACTTTTTACTGCTCCTATATCAAGTCATCTTCCATACCATTTTATACTTGAGCCTATAATCTCTTTTCCCCCTTATGTCTAGTACTTTTCCTTAGTATCATAGAGTTATAAGGTTGGAAAGGAGATCTAGGAGTTCACTTAGTTCAGTATCCTCTAAAGCCCACTGATCATTTAGGAGTTTGAAACAGCAGAAAAATCCATAAATACTGATTTAGAGTATACAGAAAGAAGCATGGAGGATTCCAAAAGGGTATCTCTGAGATCTCTTCTTGACCTGATACTGTTCAAACTTTTTTTTTTTTTAACAGTGATTTGGATAAAGGAATTGATGGCATACTTGAGAAATATTAAAATGATTCAGAAACTAATAAAGATAATTAATATGACAAATGCAGGTTCTAAAAAGACCTTTACAGGATAGAATATCAGATTGACTAGAATGATTGAAACAACTGAGATAAGTGTAAAACTTGGAGATTTATACATAAACTTCATGGCATAATGGGCAAAGGTTGCCTTGCAATCAGGAAGAGGGGCTCATATCCTGTCTCTGATAAATAGAAGCTCTGAATGACTGTGGAAAAATTTCTTAACCTTCCTTAATCTTTCCTAATCCTGGTTAACTCTCTTGTAAGGCAGACCAGTCATAATTTTCTTTGGTGACTAATTCTCCACAATTTTCATCAATTACAATTCTAAAACAAACAAAAAATAAGGCCTTACACTTGGGTTCAAAAATCATTTTTTAAGTATAAGATGTATAAGAAGGTATAGGAGTATAAAAAAGTATATAATAGAAGTATAGAAGTATATAGTATAGGAAATGAATGTAAAGCATAGGAAAAGTATATAACAAGTAAGCAAGTATGGCCAGATGGCAGTTTGTTTAAAAAAGATCTGGTTATTTTAATAAACTGCAAGTCCAATATGAGTAAGCTGTGTGAAGACAACTAAAAAAAAATACAAACAAATATGATTTTGGGTAGCATCAAGAGAGACAGTGTGAACAGGCTTATGGAAGTAATGGTCCCACTTTATTTTTTTCCCATCAGAACACATTTGGATTAGTCTTCTGTTGTAGATGCTTCATTACAAAAAAAAGATAGTAATAAATTGTAGAATATGGAGAGTAGCTAATCAGAGTGGTTACTGCAAGCAGTAGGGCTTCCTTTCACAGAAGGTCTTCAAACAAAATCTAAATGATCACTTGTTTGGTCTATTATAAAAGAATTATCTCTCAGGCAAAGATTGAACTAGATGTCTTCTCCCATATCTTCCAAATTTAAGATTCTATGAAATCTTCAATTGTTAGAAACAATTTATTGGTGACAAAAGAGGGAAATTAAGCCTATTTTCATATTCCCTCAACATGAAATCACTATTTTTCAAATATTTATGTCACATTTGATGTTTTAGAGGGAAATATAGCTTGCATCAAAGTCTTCTCCTTATCAAGTGAAATGATAGGGTTCTGTGATTATCGTTAGAAAGTGCTGTTCAAATCCACTTCTTTTATTTTGTTATTTTTTAAAAATATTTTTTATTCTGAACTTAAAAATATCAAATAAAATGTATATTTATATATCAGAATAGAAAAAAACGATTTTACTTGGACCTGTGAATTTATATTTTGTACTATTAGTTTGTTTTTCCTTGTGATAAATTCAATATGTAACTTCCAAAGCTGCCTTCCTTGTCTGAGCTTCTTATTAACCTTCCATTTATTCTCTTTTTGTGTATTAAAATATTTCAATGATCCTTTTTTTCCCTTTTTGGGGAGGGTAGGTTGGGGAAAAATCTTATCACTAACATTTACTTTCTCTTCTACACTCCTTAATACTACAAAGGGAAAAGAAAAAAGTAAAAGAAAATCCTCATAACAACTATGCATAACCAAGCAAACAAAAATATGTGACTCATTCTACATCTGGAGGCCACACTTCTCTGCCAGGAAATGAGTAGTATGCTTTATCTTTAGCCCTTTGGAATTGTACTTGCTCATTGAACTGATCATAATTTTTATATCTTTCAAAGTTTCCTTTACAATATTTTTGTTATATTGCAAGTATTGTTCTTTTGGTTCTCATCACTTTACTTTCTACTAATTCATGCAAGTCTTGCCTGGTTTAAATGAAACTCTCCCTTTCATCATCATTTCTTGCTATTCAATAGTATTCTATTACATTCATACTCTATAATTTCTCCAGTCATTCTCCAATTGATGGGCACCCCTTTGGTTTCCAGTTCTTTGCTAACACAAAAAAGAGTTACTATAAATATTTTTTCTATGCGTGAATTCTTTTCTTCTTTCTTTCATCTTCTTTTCATTTAAGCCTACTTGTGATATTGTGGGATTAGAGGCTATGAACAGTATAGAAATATTTTTCCAAATTGCTTTCCAGAACGCCTAGACCAATTCACAGCTATACCAACAGTGCATTAATGACCTTTTTTTCCTGTAGCTCCTGATTTTTCTCTTTTTTTTCAACTATGTCAAACTGATGAATATGAATTGAAACTTCAGAGTTGTCTTAATTTGCATTTCTCTGATTATTAATGATTTAGATAATTTAAAATGCTTGCTGGTAGCCTAGATTTCTTTCAATTTGAATTTTTTTCATATTCTTTCATCATTCATTCTTAGATGAATAACTACATATTTCAATCAATTCCTTATATTTTTTAGAATTGAGATCCAATTCCCCTTCTTTCCAGTTATCCTTATGATCATAACTGCATTGATTAAATTGACAATTGCATATATTTATGCCAAAAGGCTTTTTAATTTCAGTCAATGAAAATTTTCAGTTATCTTCTCTATCTTTTGTTTGGTCATGAACTAACTCTTTTCCTTTCCATAGTCCAAGTCAAATCAAGTCAAAAAGTATTTTTAAGTGCCTATTAGGGATAAAGCACTATGATAAGTGTGAGGGATACAGAGAATGGCAAAAGACAGTTCCTACCCTCAAGGAACTTATAGTCTAATGGGGAAAAACATAGAAACAACTATGCAAGATATATTGGAGATTATCAGAGGCATTTCTTTGCTTGTTCCTTGTAAAATTGTTTACCATGTGACATTTTATAGCAAAGTTATATAGCCATTTAAACCTTATCTTGGTATAGATTTAAATGAATATATAACTTTCTATAAAATGATATGAGATATTTGTCTAGTTTCTGCCAGCTTGATTTCCAGTTTTCTTAAAAATTTGTTATGAAATAACAATTCCTTATTCTAGTAAAGACCCTACATCTTCAGTTTAAAAAAAAATGCTACCATGTTCATTTACTTCTTTATGTTTTAACTTGTCCAATTGATGCTCATTGTTTTGGATGGCTACACTTTTGGATCTGGTGCCACTAGGGCCCCCTTCTTTCCCACTTTTCTTTTTATTCTTTCCCTTGAGATTCTTAACCTTTTGTTTCTTCAGATGAATATCAGTAGTTTTTTTCTTGCTCCATAAAGTAATTCATTTGTAGTTTGTTGGATGTGGTACTGAAAAATAAAATAATTTAGGAAGTGTTGCAATTTTTATTATAATAGCTCAGCTAACCCATGAGTAATGATTATTTCTCCAATCATTTAGGTCTTTATTTCCATAAAGAATATTTTATAGTTATATTTAAGGCTTTACTCACTACCTACCAAATATCAATCCTACAAAGAACATACATTGTAAGTAGCAAAAAAACAAAACAAAACAAAACATTTTTCCAAGTTGATAGTAAAGCAGAAATCAAAGAAAGCATACATAGGAGAATAATACAAACAATACAGAATGAAGGCACTCTTCCTTTGAGAGCAAAATCACTGATCTTAATCAGGAGAGAATTCCAGATCTTACTTGATTGGAAATTCCCTAAGTCTCTAATGTGTCAAGCTGGCTATAGGGACATGATGGCGACTGCTAACTCCTCTTATGTCAGTTTTTTCCCCAGAGTCTTATTCTCCTTTTGGCAATATGAATCATCCATCTTCTTTCTTGGAGCTGGAAGTTAGAAGCTCTCAAAGCAATTGAAGAGATTGGAGAGTCAAGAAGCTAAAAAGAGGAGAGACCTCATATGACTAAAGCATGCTGTCCTTCATGTAGGTGCTATTATAGCATGGATCTCCACCAATGAGGGAGATTTCATGGGCTTTGGACCTCCATTTACATTTTGTGGTGGATTTTCCACATCCATCACAATTTAGGACAAATTAATTTCCTAATCTGCTCAAATACATTTTTTTTGTGTGTGTGGCTTAAGAAAAGAAATCCCAATAACATGGAGGACCACAAGATTTTAGAGATCAAAGGGACTTTTTTCTGAGTCTCAATATCCTCTTCTAAAAATGAGAATCATAATGACATCTATCTTAGTGAGTTATTATGAGAATCAAATGAGATATTATATGCAAAGCATTTTGCAAATCTTTGGTGCTCTATAGATGTCTGGTAGTATTATTATTTTACCAGTTAGGACATTGGGACTCTTAAAGATTAAGGAACATGCCTGAAGTCATGTGGGCAGTAAATAAAAGAACCAAGATTTGAGATCCAGGTTTCTGATGCTAAATTAAGTACTTTCTCACAATCCATAAAAAAAATTAGAATGTTCACTGCCATTTCATTCTCATTTATAATTACAATTGCACATGTATGACTCAGGGATTAAATGTTTGTAGTTCTTAGAGAGAACATTCCATGTATATAATCAATGTCCAATCTCTGAAATATGTCATGTTTCCTTATTTTATGTATGTTTTTATAATGTAGATCTGTGATCTCATTACTGATATGCCCCTAGAAGAAGGAAATTCTCTCTACCAAAATTCATTAACAACTATTCTGCAACTTACAGACTTTGAAGGCTGTCTGGAGACTAACAGGTTAAGTGGCTTGCTTAGTATTCCAGAACCAGATGGCAATCCATCTTAAATCAAGGTTGCCCTGAGTAAAGCCAGTCCTCTATCCATTGTGCTACATTACTTTACTTTTCCATTTTATAAAAGTCAAAAATTTTATTCAGGAGAAAAATGGATTGTAAGTTCACTTACAACTTGCTATCTAGTAAGTATAAAACAGTCCAGGAAGCAAATCTCACCCACAGTAACATGCAGTATCTGGTTAAGCTCCAACATTCTTTAGTCCTTGCCTTCTAACCAAACAGAACCCAAATCTTCAGACTCACTTCCTGTTGTCATATGGCTAGTGATTCAGATCTTACACCAGCATCTCATGAACTCCTGTTAAAAGATAATCATTGCAATTTCTTCCTTAGGAATAAATTATGAGTATGAGTTCAATTTGAGATACTTTGATATTGAGATAAAGCCACTCTTTTGTGGATATCAAACTTGTTTCTCTTGCCCTTATTGGGCATCAGACTAATCAGGAGGGGAAATGATAGTGCAACCTGGGGCTTTGGTTCATTTGCATAAGGCTCAATCCATCAGTGCAGTGGGAAATGATTAATGGCTGTCTTATGTAGAATATATAATCATCATTCTCCACCAATGAAAAGTGTGAGCTCTAGTCCCCAGTAATAACAATAAAGAGGATCCCTGTCAAAACAGAGAACACGGTTACTTTTAAGCACATTATCTGCAAATAAAGTCATTCTTCATAGTCCCAAAGACACGGCTTGTACCTGATAGAAACAATTGAAAAGCAAATGTACCCACATTCTTAATGGCTAAGAAATAGAAAGAGGAAAGCTAGTCTATGTGGACAAAACATCAAAAGCAGGAATGTGTTTTTGGTTACATTTGTAGTAATCTGAGTGTCTTCTAACACACGAAAGGCCTAGCTGCCTACTTATCCATTATTAATGTATAAAACAGTTGTTATAATAATTAAACAACTTTTCAGGGTCCTGCAACTCTAGTCTTCCTCTTGGCATCTCAGAATATTTTAAAGGTTGTGAGTGAAGGTTCATTTATTATTCACAAAATAGAAAAATTCTTCACAAAATTACAAAATAGATATTTGGGGTTCCAAAGCTATTGTCAGCAATTATTTTGGGACTCTTCTCTGGCACTGATTGATGGAGTAAGGTGGATTTTTGGTTTTGGTTTATTTTGGGGTTTTGTGGTGTACAACCAAACAATCTATAAGCCAAACAATCAATTTCACTACTGGTTACCTTTTCTCTATTCTTGGCATTTTCGTGAGCCATAAAGTAGAAGATTAATTTTTTTAGCACTTAAAACATTTGCACTGACTTTCTGGTAAATGTTAACATTTCTGCCTCATGTCAATTAGCAAGCATTTTTAAGCACCTACTATATGCTTACATAATAGATGCTTAATGGATATATATTTTCTCTATACTCATTATACACGGGAGGCAGCTAGGTGACTATAGATAGAACATTGGACGTCTGATCAGGAAGACTTGAATTCAAATCAGACATTGGGGAAAGAAATGGCAAACAATACCACTATCTTGCCAAGAAAATCCCACGGACAATACAGTCCAGGGATCATAAAGAATTGAACACAACTGAATAATTGAACAACAATTTATACATGGCTCTAAATGCTAGGGGAATAAATTTTTAAAAAAAAACCTTTTCCCCCTTAAAGAGCTTACAGCTTAACAGAGAGACAAGATGCAAACAACTATTGGCAAATAATAAATATATAATAGAATGAATTCAAGATATTCATCAAAGTGAAGGCAATTAGTATTAAGGGGATTATGAAAGACTTCTTATAAAAGGTACGATTTTAGCTGGGATTTGAAAGAAGTCAGGGAAACAATGAATCAGCATTGAGAAGAGAGAGCAAAGGAGAGATGAGAAGAGAGACCTGGAAGACAGCCATTTATAAATGCCCAGAGCTAACAGATGGAGTGTTTTGTTCAAGGAACAATGAGAAAGCTCTATCCTAATCAAAATCACAGAGCCCTCTAGGTATGTGAGGCCTTGTGAAAATAATTACATATGTGTTATCTTAAAGTCACTTATATTCAAAAATAATTATAAGAATAGAGACCAAGCTAACTCTCCTAGAAGACAAAAGCACTGTATTCCTATAGTATTCCTGATCACTGTTGCCACTGTCTATAATGAACTAAAATCTTGTCATTTTTTCACTTGATTTTTGAGATCTGCCTATTCTTTTAGCCTTCCTCATCTCCCTGAACTTGATCCTGTTTTTCTTCTTCTTTTTATTAAAAGTTTTTATTTTCAAAACATATGCATGGATAATTTTTCAACATTGACCCTTACAAAATCTTGTGTTCCAAATCTCCCCTTCTCCCCACTCCCTCCCCCACATGGCAAGTAATCCAATATATGTTAAACATATGCAATTCTATATATATTTCTACAATTATCATTCTGCACAAGAAAAATCAGATCAAAAAGAAAAAAAATGAGGAAGAAAACAAAATGCATTGAAATTGGTTTGAATCATCTCATTGTTGAAGAGAGCCATGTCCATCAGAATTGATCATCATATAATCTTGTTGTTGCCATGTACAAAGATCTGGTTCTGCTCATCTCACTCAAGATCAGTTCATATAAGTCTCTCCAGACTTCTCCGAAATTATCCTGCTGATCATTTCTTACAGAACAATAATATTCCATAACATTCATATACCATAACTTATTCAGATACTCTCCAGCTGATGGGCATCCACTCAGTTTCCAATTTCTTGCCCCTACAAAGAGGGCTGCCACAAATGTTTTTGCACGTGTGGGTCCCTTTCCTTCCTTTAAGATCTCTTTGAGATCTAAGCCCAGTAGAAACACTGCTGGATCAAAGGATATGCACAGTTTTATAGCCTTTGAGGCATCTTTCCAAATTGAGCTCCAGAATGGTTGAATCAGTTCACAATTCCACCAACAATGTAATAGTGCCTCAGTTTTCCCATATCCCCTCCAACATTCATCATTATTTTTTTCCTGTTATCTTAGCCAATCTGAGAGGTGTGTCACAGTACCTCAGAGTTATCTTAATTTGCATTTTTTCCTAACAGTGATTTAAAGCATCTTTTCATATAACTAGAAGTGCTTTTAATTTATTCATCTGAAAGTTGTCTATTCATATCCTTTGACCATTTATCACTTAGAAAATAGCTTTAATTCTTATAAATTTGAGTCAATTCCCTATATGTTTTAGAAAGGAGGCCTTTATCCGAACCCTTGAATGTAAAATTTTCCTCCAGTTTATTGCTTTCCTTCTAATCTTGTCTACATTGGTTTTATTTGTACAAAAACTTTTTAATTAAATATAATTAAAATTATCTATTTTGTATTCAATAATAGACTCCACTTCTTCTTTGGCCACAAATTCCTTCCTTCTCTACAAAATTGAGAGGCAAACTATCCTTTGTTCTTCTAATTTGTTTATAATATTACTCTTTATGTCTAAATCATGAACCCATTTCAACCTTATCTTGGTATACAGTGTTAGGTATGGGTCAATGCCTAGTTTCTTCCATATTAATTTCCAATTTTCCCAGCTGTTTTTGTCAAATAGTGAGTTCTTATTGCAAAAGCTGGGGTCTTTGGGTTTGTCAAACAATAGATTACAGTAGTCATTGACTATTTTGTCCTGTGAACCTAACCTTTTCCACTGATCAACTACACTATTTCTTAGCAGTACCAAATGGTTTTGATGACCTCTACTTTATAATATAGTTTTAGGTCTGGTATAGCTAGGCCACTTTCATTTGCATTTTTTCATTAATTCCCTTGAAATTTGTGACCTTTTGTTCTTCCAGATGAACTTTGTTATTATTTTTTTCTAAATCTGTAAAATAATTTCTTGAGAGTTTTATTGGTATGGCACTGAATAAGTAGATTAATTTAGGTAGAATTGTCATTTTTATTATATTCACTTGGCCTACCCATGAGCACTTGATATTTTGCCAATTGATTAGATCTGGTTTTATTTGTGAGGAAAGTGTTTTGTAATTGTGTTCATATAGTACCTGACTTTGCCTTGGCAGGTAGACTCCCAAATATTTTATCTTATCTACAGTCATTTTAAATGAAATTTCTCTTTGTGTCTCATGCTGCTGGACTTTGTTGGTAACATATAATATACTGATGATTAATGTGAATTCATTTTGTATCCTGCAATTTTGCTAAAGTTGTGAATTGTTTCTAGTAGTTTTTTAGTTGATTCTCTAGGGTTCTTTAAGTATACTATCATATCATCTGCAAAGAATGATAATTTGGTTTCCTCATTACCTACTCTAATTCCTTTCATTTCTTTTTCTTCTTTTATTGCTAAAGCTAACATTTTTAATACAATATTGAATAATAATGGTGATACTTTGTTGCACCCTGATCTTATTGGGAATTGTTCTAATTTATTCCCATTACATATGATTCTTGCTGATGGTTTTAAATAGGTGCTACTGATGATTTTAAGGAAAACTCCATTTACTCTTTAGTGTTTTTTAATAGGAATGGGTGTTAGATTTTTGTCAAATGCTTTTTCTGCATCTATTGAAATAATCATATGATTTTTGTTAGTTTGCATATTGATAGAATCAATTATGTTAATTTAATTTTTCTTTCCTTTCTCTAATCAAATTAACTAAAGGTTTATCTATTTTGTTGTTTTTTTATGAAACAATTCAGTTTTGTTTATTAATTCAATAATTTTCTTACTTTCAATTTTCTTAATCTCCCCCTTTTGTTTTCAGGTTTTAAAATTTGGTATTTAATTGGGGATTTTTAATTTTTTCTTTTTCTAGCTTTTTTAGTTGCAAGTCCAGTTCATTGATCTTCTCTTTTTTTCTGTTTTATGCAAGTAAGCATGTAGAGATATAAAATTTTCCCTAATAACTGCTTTGGCTGCATCCCATAAATTTTGATATGTTGTCTCATTATTGTCATTCTCTTGGATGAAATTATTGATTATGTCTATGATTTGTTGTTTTACCCATTTATTCTTCAGGATTAAATTATTTAGTTCCCAATTATTTTTGGTCTATTTCCCCCTGGCCTTTCATTGCATGTAATTTTTATTGCATCGTGATCTGAAAAAAATGCACTTAGTTACTTCTGTCTTTCTGTATTTGATTTTGAGGTTTTCATGCTCTAATACATGGTCATTTTTTATATAGATTCCATGTACTTCCAAGAAAAAAAATATTCCTTTCTGTCTCCATTCAATTTTCTCCAAAGTAGACCACAGCTTCTTAATCTTTCTTTGTATCATGGACCCCTGTGGCAGTCTCACAATACCTATGAACCCCTTCTGAAAATAATATTTGTTGCCTACATTCATAATTGATGTAAATGCTAACTTTTACTTAGAAGTTAATGAAAATAAATATGTGTTGTTTTTTCCATCCAAATTCATGGATCTCTGAAATCTATGTACATGAATCCCATAAGGAATCCATGGACACAAATTTAGGAATCCTAAGTTCTGCTCTCAAATCCTGTCCTGCTTTTACCTATACCCTAATTTAGCACTGTCCTCAAAGAGCTTTATGATCTTATAAATAACTGAATGTCTCTACACAGGTTTGTCCAGGGAATTCAGTTGGTTATTAAAAGGCATTTCAGGAAGT
The DNA here is from genome assembly GCF_016432865.1 of Antechinus flavipes. Taxonomy (NCBI): domain Eukaryota; kingdom Metazoa; phylum Chordata; class Mammalia; order Dasyuromorphia; family Dasyuridae; genus Antechinus; species Antechinus flavipes. Next base: position 458,413,096 of record NC_067400.1, read on the forward strand.
ATAGCTATTTTAAGTTACATTCACTCAAATATGTTATAAAGCTGTCTGCAACCATTTCATCCACTAACAGACTACAATTCCTTTTTTGTGTATTAATATATATATATAACATAACATAATAAAACATTTAATCTGTTTTGATTTTTTGAACTACTACATACATTCACACAGAAAAGATAATTATCATAAGTACATTAGGAGTATTTAAGAACCTATTATTTCAGGATCAATCTTGACACATACAACACACACAATCCATACACACAACTATAAAGCCAGAGTGAAGTAGACAACTGCTCGTAATGTTTTGTTAATAATTTTATTATTGATCATATTAAAGATTTTTTTTATTAATAATTATAATAATGATTTTCACTGTTGTAAAAAGATCAAACCACAGGATTGAATTGAGTAAAATTTCAGAGATAATCTAGTCCAGGGTTCTTAACCTCAGTCCACTGATCCACAAGTGATTCTTGGATATATTTCAGGGTGTTCATGGTCTTGGATGAGTCAATAATTATATTTTTACTTTTACTATCTGTTATATTTTGTAAATTTAAAGATATAATTGTGAGAAGGGGTCTATAGACTTCACTAAACAGCCAGAGATCTGAGATGCAAAAATAAATCAAGATCTCACCTAAGTTAACCTACTCATTTTTATAGATGAGAAAACTGAGAGTTTATGTGACATGGCCTATATATATATATACCTGGATATATATCACAAGTATTCTTTATAAGTGATCATTGAGCATAAAACAATAGATGATATCACCAAGGAAGGGAATATAGAATAAAGAGAAGAAAACTCAAAATGTTCTAAAAAGATATTTGTGCTTAGGTGTTGGGGAAAGAAAGAAGATTCAATAAAGAAAACTGAAAAATAGACAGGCAAAAGGAAAATCAAGTGAGAGCTGTGTCAAAGACTCAAAGGGAAGGAGGAGGGTATCCTGGAATAGGAGTTATCAACAGTCTCTAAGGTGAATAGAAGTTGAGAAGAATGTGATCTAAATAAGGCCTTTGGGTATAACAGTTAGGTCACTGGTGAGCTTTGAGAGGAAATTTTATTAGAATAGTATCCTCAGAAACTAGATTAAAATGTATTGAGAAGAGAGTGAATGGTGAGGAATTTGAGACAGTGAGAACTAAGCATGTTTATAGGTATAGGGGAAACATTCAATAGATCAGAAGAGACTAAATGAAAGAGACAGAAAGAGAAGACAAAAGGAGAGATGGAGAGAAAGTAGTAAAGGGGAAAGGAGACTAGAAAGAGAGACACACAGAGTTAATTTAATATAATTGTTACTTAATTTCCCCTACAGATTCAGGATTATTATATCAATCAACTTATAAAGTTAATACTTTATAATACTTTATGAAAAAGTTTAAAATAATAAATTAATTTGAATAACTTAAAGGTCAAGAATATAACAGAGGGAAATAAAACAATAGAAAGGAAAGGAGTGCATTATTAAATTTCAAACTCTACCATAGAATTAAAATGACTATAACTATTTCATACTAGATAAAAAGAATAAAAAAAGATCAGTAGAAAAGATTAAATAAATAAAACTTAGAAAATAATGTTCTTAGAAATATAATATTCAATAAATCCCCAACTAAAATACTGGGAAGGAATTCTATTTGACAAGAACAACTGGAAATAAGAAAACAATGATGAAAGAGAGAAGTGAAAATAGTTTTTTGGTCCTGCAACTTAGACTATATAACAGAAAGTATCCCCTTACCCATAATGTAGACTGCTACATTAAAGACATATATTCAAGGAATGTAAAGTTGCAGAAATAAATATATGCATCAATTAGCATATATAAGTAATGCAAAGCACATATCAAAAGGTAAACATAAGTATAATTATCTTGAACGTTTCACCAGTTTCATCAAGTCCATAATATTAAGCTGTTAAATGATCAAATTGTCTCAGCTCTCATGTTGTTTAGTCATTTCGGTTGTATCTGAGTCTTCATGACTTCATTTAGGGTTTTCTTGGTGGGAATGGTTTGCCATTTCCTTCTCCAGATCATTTTATAGATGAGGAAACTGAGGCAAACTGGTTGACTTGTTCTGATGTCACAGAGCTAGGAAATATCTGAACTCAGATTTGAACTCAGGTCTTCTGACTTCAAGCCTAGTATTCTATCCACTAGGCAACTTAGCTATCCCCAGCTTTTATGACCTGCTGTCTAATCTGCATCTTTGCCTATGGTAGTTGATAATAAGTGGTGACCATAATTTTTATAAGAACTAGAATCTTAGCTAACTAAAATTATAGAGGGTCCAGGATACTATATTCTGAAGGATGTCTATTTATCATAGGAGCTTCTATGACTAAATAATTAAGCAGGAAAAAAAATCATTGCTTCTGAGTTTAGTCTTCTTCTATTATGTGGACTCCTTGTTATGGTACAATGCCCAGAGTCTTCTTCACTTTCCTTATATAGAACCCTGGGAAAATGCCAATGCCTTTAAAATAGGAAGGGGAAAACACAGAAACCATATCATTGCCTTCCAAAGATATGGAACATAAGTCATGGGCAGTTGACAATTATCCTCTACAGCTTTGAGGAAGCCAGTCAAGTAAGATTCAATTTAATGTAATTCAATCAACTAATCAACGAATATTTATTAACATACCATATGCTAGGCACTCTTATAGGTCTTGGGAAAAATGAAATAATCCATCATTGCAATAAGTTTACATTCTAAAGGGGGAGAAAGTCAATAAAAATAAAATATATGTAGCATGAATATAAAGTTAATAAATATAAATATATAAAAGTAGTTAAATAGAAATTAGTTTGGGACCTATAAAGAAATAAGAGGAGAAGGAAAAGTGGATGGGGAAGCAAAGAAGACAAGGGAGGAATCTCTGGGTGGGGGGAGGTTAAGTAATAGTAAGCCAAGTTACAGAGCAGAAATTAATGAAAGAATCGGCAGGGTTAGGAAAGATGTGTATGTGGAGAAGGTGTATGTGTGAGTCGATCTATGTATTTATATATCTACACATCTATACATAAATATATTTTTTAACTGTAGCTTGCTTGGTGACGGGGATGAAAAGGAGATATATGTATATCTATGCATGTGTGTATGTATATATCTGTATATGTATATATAAATATATCCTTTCTTAACTATAATCTTCTTGGAAATGGGGAGAGTGAAGAGGAGCAATAATAAAGTAAATAAAGTACACACTAGAGAGCAAGAACAATTTACAAGGGAGTAAAGAAAAGACAGACACTCATGTATATAATTTCTTATATATAGATACACATATATATATACACATATATATACTTTCTTAAATTGATATTTGTTATATAAATTTTGATTCTGCTGGGGACATGATAATGTTCTCTTTTGTTTTGTTTAATTTTGTTTTGTATTGCTTTTTCTGTTTTTCTTTTTGCTTATTCTGTTTCTTCAAATAAAATAAATTTGGGGAAAAAAGGAAATTAGTCTGGCAGGGAGGGCACTATGAGTTAGGGAGAGCTAGAAAGATTTTATCTAGAAGATGGTACCTAAACTGCATCTTAAAGGAAGAGAAAGGCTAGAGAGAAGGAAAGAATGTATCCATGCATTAGGAATTTTCATTATGAAGGCATGGAGATGAGAGTTTAAGTGTCATGTGTGAGGTACAAAAAAGCCAGTTTGGCTGAATGATTGGTTGTGGGAATGGGAATAATACTCAGTGAGGCTACAATTCAACATCCATTGTGATGACCGCGTATTTTAAAATCAGCCAGACTCAGGAATTCAGGTTAAGGGAAAATCCTCAATCTTTATTCTTTGCAGAGGTGAAAGGGGAATGGCGATATGAAGTAAGAGCAGTTGTGACACAAACCTGGCCAGCAGTCTCTCTGTCTCTCTCCTTCCACCCACCAAAATCATCTATGTCATTTTCTATACAACACATCAAAACTTGCACAGAGAGTGGTGGGGCCATTCTTTCTCCAAGCATATATTAATAGAATATCATCCAATTGCTATTTAGTCTCATGTGCTTGGGACCTTAGTGCATCAACTCAAGCTTCAGCCCATTACAATCCATTAACTAAGCACTTCTGTCTTCCAAGCCCCAGGAAAGTTAGGAAACTGACCAGCTCATGGCAGAGACAGAACTTTTCCTTTTCAAAAGAAAAGAAGTCATCTTTTTGAACTTCTTCCTTTCTCCTGTCCCCACAAGAATTACAATGATAAAGACTTGGAGATATTTAGCACTACCTGTAACGTGACTCCTTTCACGAGCGGAGTATCTGCCCTCTACTTACCCATTTTCTGGGTCTTCGGTCGTCACCGGCTTCCGAGGAAGAACTAAACACTGAGCCGAGTTGCCAGAGGTCAAACGGAGTTTATTCTTACACAGCTACATCAGGTCAAAGAGAGCGTGCTCCAGGAAGTACATTGTATTTATAGCCTTTTTGGTTTTTACAGCACCAATCAGGATGTCTGATATAGCATCATCCTTAAAAGGTGATCCTGAGTTTAACAAATCTGTGCTCTTTTGGCGGTTACTAAGTCCTAATCCCTATCCCAGCCCCCAACAATTCCCCCTTTTTTGTTTAAGCCCGTGCTGAAAGCGCAGATGCCTTGGTTTCGGAAGTGAAGCCTTTTGTAAACATAATACTTTCCCCTGTCTCAGCCTCCAATTATACCATCATGCATGCTTTGCTTTTACAGCAAGCGTTTCTTGTACAAATGGCTTATGCCCTGGATCCCTTCTGCGTGAGCTTGAGGATTCCGGCCACGGAGCGCTGTCTTAGGTCGTCAGGGCAGGCCACGTCTGACCCGTGGGTCCCCGCCACACCAGGGCCCTGTCTCAGGTGGGTGGGAATGCCCTGAAGTTGCCCGTCATGGCGCGGTGGTGGTCTTACGGTTGTGGCTCAAGCTCCGTCAGCCAGACCTGAGGGTCATAGCCTTTCCGTTATGCATGATCAAAGGGAGGTAATTATGCAGAGACAAACAGGCGCCGGGGGATAGTTAACTTAAGTAAAGCAAAGTTTCCGATACCATGGAGTGTTAAGATCAGCTTCAGTAAAACAAAGGGGCTCGGGTTGTGCAGTGTGTAGATCGTCCATTGACTCTGTGTCGTGGACCCGTTGGTAGACAACTTGAACATTCTTCTGTATCGCTGAGTCAACCTGAGACTTAATAAAGGTGGTTAATTTATTAAACAGCCATGGTCCAAAAGAAACCAAGAGTAGAAGCCCGACAAGTGGGCCTAGGACACTAGGAAGCAATGTTGTTAGCCAAGGGGAAGCAGAAAACCAGTTTTGGTACCAGGATTCTTGTTGCTCTCTCTCTCTTTTACATTTTTCTAAGTTGTCCTTGACCCTTTGAATGCTATTCTCTACCAGGCCCAGCTTATTTACAAAGAAACAACATTCTTCTTTTAGTGCAGCGCAAAGGCCGCCCTGCTGTAAGAACAACAGATCTAAACCCCTTCTATTTTGCAGTACTACTTCTGCTAGGGAGGACACAGAGTCTTTTAAATTTTCAAGGCCTGATTGGAGTTCTGTGAGGTCTTTATCAATGACTGTACTTAACTGTGCGTATTGGTGATTGGATGTGACTAAAGAGGCAATCCCTGTTCCTGTACCAGTTTGGCCAAGGCCAATGACAACAGCAAGTATGATTGCTGTTAAAGGCTCTCTTTTTGTTCTGATTCTAGCGTCAGTCCCTGAGTCCCAAAATTGTAAGAGCTCATTGGCTGGGTGTACCGTGAGGTGAGGAAAAAGTGACACGAGCACACAGTAATCTTGTTTGCCTAAAAGGAGGTGGAATGGATAAAAGTGGTCAGCCCAGAGGAGCATGCAAAGTGAATAGGAGCTAGGCGTTCCCATTCTTTCAGGTATTTTGAAAAAATATATACCAGGTTCCCCAATGTTCTATCAGGTTCCCCAATGTTCTATCTCTACCTCCCCCCCCCCTTTTTTTTTTTTTTTTTTTTCACGGAAAGGAATTATCAAATGACCATTCCCCATATAAATTCCAAGAGCAAATCAAAATCCCTATACATAACAGACTAATACAGTAGCATTTCCTAACCAGCCCTCAAACATAACAGCAACAGTTACACAGTGTTAACAAATCCCATCCCAAATCTTAAGCACACAGTAATAGATGATCCAGGCAAGGTTTAACAGTCAGTCATGAACCATTCTCAAAGTCCCTTATATCAGTCCAAAGTACACTCGATGCAGGGTCCAGTCCATGGTCTCATGTACAAACTGCTGCTTCAGGCTGTAAAGTGATAGGAGGCTCTCATTCCTTGCAGAGTGGGTGCATCATGCTGACAATCAAAGCTAATCAAAGCTGATCCAGGTTCCAGAAGCAAGCCAATCTCTGTAATTTGACCAAAATCTAGAGCAAAAACACAAATCTAGCACAAAGATTAGATCCGTCTCAGATAGAAAGACTCAGTTCATCAGGTTGCTGCAAAACATGAGGAGGCCAAAATAAATTGTTCCCTATGTGAAGAAATGAGTTTGCTTTACAAGCCAAGCAAACGGGTGCAGTCCCAAGTTGCAACATCAGTGAGGTCTCACAGACCCCTGTTAATTGTCCTCTTATCATGTAGAAACCTTAAAGAAATAAAACACAAATATCCAGTGACAGACAGATGACCCGGCGAAATACTCATTTGCCCAAGCATTTAGGATACAATGATTACATATGACCAGACTGAAAATAGCAAGGTATGACATAATTGAATTACATTAACAGTTCTATTGACCATTGCTCTGATCAGAGAGATCAGTTACAAAAGGAAAAATGCAAGAACATAATCGAATTTTAACTGCTTATCAATTGTCCCAGTAATTGTCACAGAGTGGAGCTTTAAAACTCCCAAACAGCTAATTAACTCTAAGCCAAAACTTTTACCTCCAATTAACAGATGTCATTAATCAAATTTCTGATAACTCTTAAACAATTATTTATCATAACCTTGTAGTAATAACAGAAAGAAATTTTGTCTCAGTAAGTTCACAACTTAGAACAATTATCATATCTGGGTAGATGTTACATGAGTGAACATTATACATACAAATCATTTGGCCTTAAAAATACCCAATACATAGAAAAATATCCCAAATTGCATATTTCGAATCAGTATATATATCTCCATCTTGGTCCCTCAATAACTTCAAGGCTTGATTTAAGGCAAACAATTCATAAGTTTGAGCCGGCCAATAGGCAGGCAGGCAGACTGCCTCTGGTAACAGTGGAAGTCCTATCTCCATCCACAATAGCAAACCCATTTTCCTTTTCCCATCTACTCTCTAGAAGATCTATCTACAAACCAATTTACTCCCCCAGGCATTGAGGAGTCTTGTGAATCCTCTTACTTTCATTTGAAAATCGATTTCCTCTGCAGGGGTGGTTCTGTTCCTGGGGACAGGAGGCAGGATTAAGATTATCAACATTCTAAAATCTGTGAGCTATTTCTCAACCCTCTGATTTAATAAGAGTTTTTACTTGATGTGGGAGACTTACTCTATAGCCTCCCCATGATCATGCAAAACATGAAAAACGCATCTAACAATATAAATCTTTGATAAGTAAATCAGGGGCCTAGGACAGGGGTTCCAGAGATAGCCCTGCCCTCCATCAACACACAATGTAAAAGGCTCTAGGCCTAAACTTTAGCCTAATCAGGACAATGAGATTCCCAGCTTTCTCAAAAGGCAGGGTGGGAGTGGCCCCAAGTACTAGGATGAAGTAAACCTTTAGATAAAGAAACTCTAGCCCCAGGAAGTAAAAAGGTTAAAAGATTAATAGCAGCAACCAAGCTCTGGCCGCGAATTAAAATATCTATTTAATGCAGTTTTACGTCAGGTAACTGTCCTTAAGTTTTAACCATTCCACCTTTTGACCTATGCAGTCACACCTGAATTCAAAACTCCCAGCAAATATTAGCTGCAGTGCCAAAGGATTTTATCTTCTACAGCAATTAATAATCAAGGGCTTCAGATGAATCTAGTTCTCAAGAATCACAATAAAGGGTTTACATCTTATACAGTTATCTTTCTTATCTAAGTAGATAGTTCAGATCATTTGCCTTTAAATTACTCGAATACAAAGAAAAACAATTTTAAATCGCGCATGTTGTGCATCCGTTTCCACATAAAAGAAACTTTTAAATCTTCCAGATATAACAATACTCTCTTCATTCTAAAAATAAAGAATTTTTGGAAATAACTATCAAATTATCAGATCAAATTAAAATCCTGCTCTAACTAAACAAGGAGACTACCATGCACGTAAATAAGCATTAAATAATTTGCTTAAAACAGATGGAATCTTAGTAGAAATAAATCACTTTCAGATAACTTACAGTTCCAACAAACTTTTTAGAGCAGACTTGAAGAAAAAAATAAAACATTCAGTTATTAACATCATAAAAATGTAGGCTGTTCCTTTAAACAGTAGAAGCAATTGATAGCCGAACCAGCAAGGTGTTGTAGCCACCATACTTAATGGAGAAGGGGGATTAGATCACCTGACAGGGTCCCTTCTCCATGTGGCCACTCTTCCCCCACTCCACCATGCTTCCCAACCCTAACTTATCTCAATTAACCTTTTTTAGGGTACCATTTCCCCAGGATCCAATCTGCCAGCTCAAGATAGGCCCCAACCTCATGGGCTATATCTCCTTCTCCATGGCAAATGGCAGATTCACGAGGGAATTTGCCTTTTTTTTTTTTTTTTTTTTTTTTTTTTCCATTTTTGGAGAGCTATTTTCCTCTCTTTTTCTCTCCCACTATCTCTTCCTGTCCCATCTCTCTCCTTCCAAAGCTTATTTGCTTAAACCTTCTCTGACATAAGTTAAACATTCCCAAACCAATACTAGATGCTCCATTTAAATTATTGATTGCTTTTGCAAATCAATCTTTCTTGTCTCGTCTTTAAAACTTAAAACTTCCAAGATTCTCAAATAACTGAACCAAATTTCATAAAACTTATAATTGCCCAACAGAGATGACAAATTTTAGGGCATAACTCAGTTACAAATTACCCAATACCTCTAGAACACACACCATCTAAGTAGGGAGATACAACCCCAACCTCCCCTAAGGTAAACTTCCAGCATTTTGTTTTAATAACCTATATTTTTCATCAAATAGCAGTTTCTTTCCCTTGGTCCCATGTGGCCCTGCTGTAGTCAGGATCCATGGGAAAGGAAAGAAGCCACACTCTCTCAATCCCACATACTTCCCCGATGTATAGGGTGATTATGATCCCAATTGGGATCTGCTAACCGTATTTCTGGTTAGCTCAAACTACTCCTGCAGCTGGAGGGTTTCTCCTGATCCACTCCTTCATAGCTGCACCTCTAATTAGTCCCCTCTCCTCTAGTGAGGAGAGAACATTCAAAATTGACATAAATTCTCCCCAAGTAAAAAGATTAGGGCCCAGGAATTGATCAAACTGTTCTGCTAGCCCAGTGGGGTCTTCTATCAAGGACCTCATTTCCTTCTTAAAGGCCCTGACTTCTGCGGTGCTCAGGGGAGCATTCACAAATCCTATACCTCCTTGGGCCGAAGGAACCTCTCTTAAGGGATAAAATTTAGGACTTGGGGTTTTAGTTCCCGGCAAAGGATAATTTCGGATATCTCTTTGAATTTGATCTAATTCCTTCCTTAAAGAGGAGAATGACTCTTTTCGAAGTCCAGGTGGGGTCAATCAAACCCAATTAAATCCTCCCATGCCCTGAGGGGCCCAGGAGGAGCTGATGGGATTAAGTCCTCACCTCCCCTTTCCTAAAACCATGGCTTCTTCTGGGGGTGGGGGTAAGTATGGAGGAGGGAGAGATAACAATGGGTCCCATTGCTGGGTCTTTAAAGTTTCCTCCTTCGTGTCCTTTACACTTGGACTCTTACTCAACATTATAGAAGCCCCGGAAAGCCATAGTCCTGCATATAGAACCTCCTCTGGATTAACAGGTTCTTTGTTATTAACACACAAATTCAGTATTTGGCACACCCAATCTTCAAGGGAGCCAAATTTAGGCCAAATAGTGCCTCCACCAATGTCTTTGTCACCCCAGACAAAGCAGCAATACCTTGTCATCTTTTTCTTGCTTTTTCCTTTATATTTTGGCAGTTTGTTCCAATTACTTAATTTGTTTCCCAAGGAACTATCTACCGGTATTCTCTGATCATTTTTCTCATTTCTCTCCACGAGGGCTGGCTGGGACTGGGCCACACCCATTGAATTTGGACGGAATCTAAATTCCAAAAACACCCAAATACGCCAATTGTCGCCAATTGACTCCAGTCACCCTAGAAGGCCTAGCCAAGCCTACCTGTCCAGAGACCTAGAGTTTAAGACTCCAGGCCTCACAGGCTCCTGTCCAGAGACCCCTCTGAGTTTAAGACTCAGGGCCTCACAGGGGGCTTACCTTTTCTGGGTTGCTGCGCAGCAAATTGCTTGACTGATATCTGTCCTCCACCGACCGGTCGGGATTTTTACCGCGGAGTTTCTCCCTTTGCTTTGCTCTGAGTTTCTCCACTTCGGGCCCACCTTCCTTGGGGAGTAAGGAGAAGCCCTGGACGCTGGTGGGCTGCCTAAATCAGGGCAGGGCGCCACCCCACCAGCACCCCAAGGGTTCACCTACTCACCGCAAGTAGTGTAATCCCGGAACGAGCCCCCAAAACTGTGTGGGTCAGAAACCATTAATAAAACAACTGGATAGATCTCTAGAAGCAAAGCAAAGTTTATTTACGTTCTCGCGAGAATCGGGCGTTTCACCATCGAGCAGATCTTTTCCTTTTTTCCTTCCTTTCTCTCCCTTTTTCTCACAGGCTGCTGCAGTCAGCCAGAGACAGAGAGAGAGAGAGAGAGAGAAAGATTTTTCAAACTTCTTGACATTTTCTAAGCCTGCAACACAGAGGCTGAATTCTTATCTCTTACAAGCTTATTTTAACTTTTAACACAGACACACAGACAAACATGGAGCTCCATTTAAAAATTTTTCCAACCAATAAAACAGACAAATCACACAGAACATAGAACACACATCACATAGACTACACAGTTACAACATTAAACAAACATATAACACATAACAGATACTCAGAGGATATCCTCCAGCGTGCCAGAAAACATCCGTCTCAGAATTTTTATTCTTCAAGGGTCTCACCGCTTTGGGTAATTAATTATCGGGGCAGTAAGAAAGGGCAAGTTGTAAGGAGGTAGGTCCAGCTCGTAAGGAGCCATGGACACTTGAATGGGGAAGGCGTGTCTTTGTGAGGCCATTGGAGGATCTAAAAGGCGCTCACTCCCTTTTGGATTTCTATCCTTACCCATTACTTTCGGTTTTGTTCGCTGTCTTGTAGACTGGCGGTCTTCTTCCTCCTCCTCACTAGAATCTACTCTGGTGGTCCTTTTCAAATCCTCCCAGGGATATAGGTCTCTGTGTTTGTTTTTTGCCTTTTCTTCTGTATATAGAACTTCCTCTTCATCCGAATCCGAGGCAGCCAGAGACGATCCGACTTGTGTCGTTTCATCCTGGGGCATGCCAATTGGTTTCGGATTGAGAGCGGCATCTACTATTCTAAAGATTGAAAAGTCTTCTGGTTTTAAGATCCCTGGGTGTGTATGGTCATATGCGGCCATTTGCTGACCCACTAGATGCCATCTTCCTATTTTTATGCCTGATTGTTGGACCCATGGGCAGACGTCCCAAACCTTCTCTATAAATTCCCGACATGTCTTTATGGGAAGTTTGCAACCTTTCTGTGCACATAATTTATAGAAGCGTTTTGTTAACACCGCTTTTTCTTCTGGCAACATTTGGGAAATACTACTACTTCCCCCCATCATCCCTGCTCCCAGCAGAGGCAGCTCAGCGAAGGCAGAATTTCTGCCGAGGCAGTCTCTCTGCGCTCGTGAAAGTCCCTGGACCCTCTGTCCCTGTTCGGGCGCCACTTGTAACGTGACTCCTTTCACGAGCGGAGTATCTGCCCTCTACTTACCCATTTTCTGGGTCTTCGGTCGTCACCGGCTTCCGAGGAAGAACTAAACACTGAGCCGAGTTGCCAGAGGTCAAACGGAGTTTATTCTTACACAGCTACATCAGGTCAAAGAGAGCGTGCTCCAGGAAGTACATTGTATTTATAGCCTTTTTGGTTTTTACAGCACCAATCAGGATGTCTGATATAGCATCATCCTTAAAAGGTGATCCTGAGTTTAACAAATCTGTGCTCTTTTGGCGGTTACTAAGTCCTAATCCCTATCCCAGCCCCCAACAACTACCTCTCTAAATTTCCTATGATCTCAATCATATATAAAGAATATCTTGTATTGGTGTGGGGATATTTGTGGGGATATATGTGTGGATATCTGTATATACACATACATATGTATATATACACACACACAGTGACAAAGAGAGACAGACAGAAACAAAGAGAAAAACATGGGTTCTTTCTCCTTTTCATCTATCATATGGATGCTGAGTTACTACACAATAACTCATTTGAAGAGGTGTCTAATTTAGGAATCAAATAGGTAAAAAACCTTCTACTATTATGTTTAGTTTTAAAGGGGAGTAAATTCTAGGAATCTAAGTAAAGTGGCTAATTCACTTTGGGGCCTGGAGTGGAAGTAATTCTTCTCCTTTTCTAATACCTCCATAAGAAAACTACATTTTAAAAAAATTTGGAACCAATAATTTGAATAAATTTTAGTGATAAACATATCTGAAATCTTCAGTTGATTCCAAGTGAGAACATTTAATGAGAACTGAGACTTAGCCGATATCTAAGGGAACAAGAACCATGGACAGTGACTTAACATTGAGTGTCTTACAAAATCAATGAGAGGGGACTTGATATACAAAAAACTTAAAGTGCATTCAGGTTTAAAATCATTCCCTATGGTTATGATAAAAATTTTGATCAAAGAGAGAGGGGAGAAAGGTAAGAAAAATACCTGTTCTTGTTTTCTTCTAATACTAGATAAAGGAATCTTGAGAAGTCTGCTAGTTATCCATATATTCATTCATCTGGGATTACTTAACCCCTTGCTGCAGTCCTTACCCTGACCCAGTCCTAGAAAAATCTGGCCAATAAGCCAACTAAAAAACTACTAGACACAATTCACAACTTTAGCAAAATTGCAGAATGCAAAATGAATTCACATTAATCATCAGTATATTTATATATTACCAACAATTACCAGCCACAAGAATAATATTGCTGAGCCACATTATATACCAGTTTCCCCAGCCATACAACACTCTTGCTTTGCCCATTTTGAGAGCCCTAGACTACACTACAGTCTCAGGACTGAATCTCTCTTCCCTTCCCAGACATACTTCCATGATCCAGGCCCCAGTTCCCATGGGACCAGGTCTTTCTATATTCACTTCCAGGCATGTACTGGTGCCTGCTGCTTCATAGCAGTTTTTTTGCCTTATGCCTGATACCAAGCTTCTTTTACACTGGCCACCTGCATGTCAGGATATCTAACTTCTGTTTCTGCCAGATTACTATGATGGCACATTCTATCTGCTTTCCAGGATACTTACCTGCTACTTTATCCTCCTGCTCTACCTGTGAGAGTCAAAGTAATCTGGTGGATAGGGCATTGGATGTGGAGTCAGGAATACTTCAAAACCTCCTTAGACATTTACTAAATATATGACCCTTAAGAAGCCATTGTGCTTTGTTTTCTTATATTTGAGATGAGAGCATTGATTTCAAAAGCTTTTATAATCTCTTTCAACTCTAAATATGTGATTCTCTAAACTCTATCTACTCCTGATTAAGGACTCTCTTGAAACTCTAAGCACATGTCCAGAACTCTTCCCACTGCCCACTCCTAGGACCTGTAACCAGCCTTGCATGGCCTGTTTAGCCTCAGGGCTAGCTAACCCCAGTCAGTCCAGCTGCGAACCACCAAATCCTAGGATTAGTATGAGCATTATGACTACCAGCATGGACACTGCTTCAATAAAATTCAAGGTCAAATGGGAGTTAAGTGGTTATAACAGAAAAACAAAAGCTATTCACTAAGTTTCCTTGAAGAATCTCTGTAACAGTCTCTGTAATAGGACTTTTAAATTCACTAGCTCTTAGACAATGCAAATATTAATTGAGAAAATAAATGAAAAAGGAACCATTTCCTGGCATTTTTTTCCTGAAAGGATATTAAAAATTAATTTGATTTGGGTAAGTAGATAAAGAGAATATGTGAATAAGAAACTTGCAGATCCTTTGTGAAAACTGCAAATTAATATTTGGTGCCTTTAATCTCTAGCTGCTCTATTCATTAATTTGAGAGGCAGTACGGGTAGAATATAACCAATATCAGACATTAAATTAGAAAATGTGAGCTTGAATTATTGGTCTGATGCTTCTAACCATGAAACTAGAGTAAAGTCCCTTTCCTTTTTTAGTGTGCATTTCCCAGTCCATATAATGGCCGCCTTAACACTTGCATGATCTACTTTATAGGCTCATAGCACTAGAATGAATGGGAATGTTAGCTCTCATAACCCAAAGTCCTCATCTTACAGATAAGAATATGAAACTCTCAGAATCCAAGCAATTCATCCCAGATCACACAAGTAGTCAGCATTAGAGAGAGAGAATTTGAACCCCAATCTTTAGACTTCCAGATCAATACTCTTTACACTGTAGCATACTGCCTTCTAAAATAAACAGATCAAGCAATACTGCATTTTTGGTGCTGGAGATACAAATACAAGCCAAAAAAAAACCATGGCTTGTCTTCAGGAAGTTTATCCTCTAAAAAGAAAAGATAACTAAAATGGAACTAAAAAGACTGGGAAGAAGGATGTCATCAAAGTATAGAGAAACTAGGTAGGAAATGAAGGATGGCTGGGCTGGGATCTACCTCATTTCCAGGAGGAAATTGCCAGTGGGAGAATAGTGTCATAGGGACACAGAGAAAAAGCAGCTGAAATATAGTGAATGAAACTTTTCTAGCCTGGACCCTTTCAAGAGGAGCCTGACAATGAGAGAAAAGTACCACAGATTTGAATTCTACTTCTGCCATTTAGCTATGTATTACTGGCAAGATTCTTAATTTCTCTGACTCTAAATTCCTTACCTCTAAATTAAGAATGATTTTATTAGAAGTACCTCCCACTTGAGATGACCATGAGGATCAAATGGTTATACAACCAGTCATTTTAAAATCTTAAAACACTACAGAAATGTCAGCACTCTATCTACTGTGCCTCTCTATCCTTCCTTTGCATCTCAGTTCCTTCTATTAGAGAGCCTCTCAAGTCCTTTCTAGCTCTTAGTCTTTAATTCCTGGCACTGTGCTTTAGATTTGGACTTTAGACCTGCTAGGAAAGGATCAGAGGTACTGATGTGGACCACCTTAGACAACATGTTTCCTTCTTCCTTTTCGCCAAGCCTGCACTGGAAGGTTAATTTTGAAGTAGATCTCCACTAACAAAGCACCATGCTACTAATATGTACTTTCCCCTATCCTCTTGCCCATCTCTACTTGCTGCACACTGCTAGAAGGAAGGCACAAGTCACATCTCAAAATCCTATTCTTGGCCTTGATGATTATTTCTGTGCATGTGACTGTGACTGGAAAAAACAATTCTCATTTTACAGTTTACCTTCTACATTCTCAGTCTACAGGTTTAAAAAAAATTCTCTGGTTTTCCCCCACAGACATGTACTCTACTTTTTCCCCCTAACATTTTGGCCCCCACCTTTGCTCTAGTTTAAGTGCCATAAAAATTAAAAATACATGCAGAAACTTCTCACCCTGAAAAATCAAATGAAAATGTCTTTCTGGCTGTCACCAAACTAGTTCATTTTGTTAAGAGAGAATCCTAAACTCAGTCGATAGAACTGGCATTCTCTCAGAAAATTCTGACTCTTTTCTTGTCACATTTGGGAATGATTTTCCTAGAGCTGTGATATTCCTGTGTTATTTGATTTTTCTTTTTTCCCCATACTAAAGCTATAGCTAAATCCTCTGCTCATTCTTATTTAATATTAAAAACCCTTCATTTCATTTTTAAATTCCGTTTGTAACCTTGGTCTCAGTAATCTTATACCTTCTTCCCCCTCTCTTCTAGTCTGATAGAAACATTTCTTTAATCATCCTTAAATGCTTCTTAAATGTCTTTGATTTATCATTAAAGTGAATTTTTAATTTCAAAGCTCCCTGCCTCTTGAACTTACCTCTATCATTCCCAGTGCTTACCACAGTACCTGACACATAGTAGGCACTACCACCAGACATGGAAAACACTGGCATAGGACTGCCTAACATGATGTGCCCACCTTTAAGAATGTGCTATGCTATATGAGAAGACAGAACTGCAGTAACTCCAAAGATACAGGAGATAGAGATATCTCTACTCCAAATGTTCATACAGATTACTTGTGCCTAACAGTGCTAGAGAATTCCAAGTTCCTATTATCTTATCAGCCATAGTCGGACACATTGTATCTTGGCCCTGAAAATTGTGATATCAGTTTTGGTCCTTTTTGAATATGAAGAACAACAACAGAAATAATAAATATTTGTTGATTATTGATTGATTGTATTCTAGTTTGAATCAATAATAATTATATTTTAAATTGCCTATCTTCCTATCTTTTTCCCCCTTCAAGACTGTATGTTCTACAAGATTTTGCAAAGATGAATATTTAAAACTATTTTTGCATGTATTTGTAAATATAAAATATAATTAAAATTTAAACTAATAAAAGACTGTAAGTTCTTTGAGGGCAAGGACCATGTCTTATTTATATGTTATCTTTTCCCAGTGTTTAATGTAGTATGTTGCGCATAGTAGGTGCTTCATAAATATTTGTTGTTGCCATTGAATAAATGTTGATTTCTTTTTTAAGGCATGGCTATATAACTATTATCTTTCTACCTCTTATATTTTCATCATTCTTTTCTCCTTCCTCATTGTGCTTAAAATTTCTCTTATTTAAACTGAGGGTCTCATATACTCATACATAAATGAAATATGGATAATGTGCAAGATAAATCAGAAATACTAATACAAGAAAGCAAAGTTAGCCTCATAAATATCATATCACTAAAATTGGTGGATGAGGCTCATGAATGGAAGATAGATCTGAAAGAGGATCCTTCATTAAAAAGGTACTAGATTGGCAAAGGGAGTGGAAAGAGAATCATATCACATATTTTGAATATATACTCATATTAGAAAATCCAAAGTATAGAAGAATGGAAAAGTATAAGTAAAGATTATTTGAAGAACAAAGATGTAATTTTGTCATCTATAGGCCACGAGGACAGAGAGAAGAAATAGTTGAGGAGTTTAGGGATTGAGATAATGCTTCAGCACAGAGACATGGTATAGTAATCCTGAAAGACTTTAATCAGAAATCTTTTTGGAGCTCTCTTTTTCTCTGCCAAAAACAGAGAAGCTAATAATTTAGGCTTATTTTAATAATTATTTCAATATTCAAATGTCAAAGGTATCATCTCTTGTCCTGGATCTAATTTTCACTAACAAAGAAGAGCTGATTGCTGGGGAAGTGATGATGGTGATCTCATGAAAGTCAGACATACTCTGAAATTCCAATTAGGGGGAAACAGTTTTCGAATGGGTTCAGGGAAAAGATGGGGAAGAGGAACCTGTAGTCTTAAAATTGTAATCTAAAAGTCATCATAGGAGAAATAATGGGAATCTCTTAAGATTGAAAGTATGAAGGCACAGAAGCAATGCTAATGATTTTAAAAAGACAGAATTCTCTAAAAACACTAATGTGGATGTTCAAAGGACTCATCAAACTAAGATTATAAGAGAACAATAATTATAATAATAGCTAGCATTTATATAGCACTTACGTGTCCAAAACTGTGCTCAGTGTTTTATTAATTATGATTTCATTTGACTCTTACAACAACCTGGGAGATACTATTATTATCTCTATTTTACAGATAAAAAACCTGAGGCAGACTTGCCTTAAGTTATTTGTCCAAGATCACATATTCTTCATGAGTCCTCATGATCATGAAATCTTCATGATCAGAATAAATCTTCATGTCTCTGAGAGTGGTACACTAGCCATTGCACCACCTATAATAAAGGTGGGAACAAGGGCGGAAAATAGAGGATAAATACAAAATTGCCACATACTCTTGTTAATATGGTGTCAGCTAATGCACCCAGAATAAGCTAAAGCTGATGAAAAGTACTAGGGATAACAAAAATATGGCATCGAGAGGGAGGAGTAGGATAAGAGGAGAACCAAAGAGTTAGGACTGTTCACAAAAAAAGGAGGAAACCTGAGAGAAGAAAAAGTTGATGAGCTTTTACTTTGATACTCTTTTCTTTTCAAAGAAAAAATGGTGTTTACATTAGAAAAAAAAAGAACAAAAATACTGAGTGACATTCTCTATTAGATAAGTAGGGTGATAATAAAAGAGTCCCTAATTGTCTTTGAAGATTTAAAGTCAATAGAAACTACTACACTGAAAGTTTTGGCTAATGTGATTTTTCAATCCTGTCCGTGATGTCTGAAAGATTAGAGGAAGCAACAAGTATTCCAGGATTGGAGAGTCACAAATACAATACCAATACCAATGGAGGGGGTAGTTGAGAGAGAGAGAGAAAGAGAAAGGGAGAGAAAGACAGAGAGAGAGAGAACAGAGGAATGAAAGAGCAGAAGAAGGGAGGGAAGAAAGGAAAGAAGGAAGGAAAGAAGGAAGGAAGGAAGGAAGGAAGGAAGGAAGGAAGGAAGGAAGGAAGGAAGGAAGGAAGGAAAGAAGGAAGGAAAGAAGGAAGGAAAGAAGGAAGGAAGGAAGGAACATATTCCCTGAAGATACTCAAAACATTAACATTTGATTCCACTAAAATTTGCTCTTTTTCATAAAATTCAGGAAGTCCTTATTTACATAGCAGTGTCATGGAAGGAGATATTTTACATGATCAAATGTTCAAATTGTCTTTTATTTATAACTTGGATCATCATTATAATCTAACAATTGTCAAAGATCTAACCATGTCAGTCCCTTACTCAAAAGTTTCAGTGACTCTTTCTTGCCTCTAGGATAAAATATAGATGCCACTATTTGGCACTGAAAGCCCATAAAAATATCTGGAGTCAGCTTATTTTACTAAACTGATTGTTGATTATTTTCTTTCATTCATTCTTCTACATTCTAGTTAGACTGACCCACTTGCTGCTCCTTATATAGGATATTCCATTTTCTGTCTTTCTGCCTTTGCTAGGCTGTCCCCCTGCCTAGAATGAATTCCTTTGTCATCTCTGATTCTTAGAATCCCTTTCTTCCCAGTTTGGAACTAAGCCCAGGAAGTTACTAAACTCTGCATACTCTTTGACCTAGCAACACCACTAATAAGTTTATACCCTAAATAAATCAATAAAAGAAGGAAAGGATCAATATGTAGAAGGGTATTTATAGAGGTTGCTTTCAAGGAAGTCAAAAATTGGCAAAAGGAGGATATCCTTCTATTGGGAAATGATGAAATGAATTATAGTATGTAAATATAATAGAATATATTATTGTGCCATAGGAAATGATTTAACTCTCAGAGAAAACTGTTAAATTCCATGAATAAAGAAGAGTGAAGTGAGAAAATTATGAGATCACTTCATACAATGATAATATTTTAGGGAAAAACTTGGAAACATTTTAGAACTTTTATCAACTCAATGATAAACCATGAAATCAAAAGAATGAAGGTGAAACACGGCACTCACCTGAACAGATATACAACAAACTTACAATTTTGAAGAACACATTTGTATTTTAGACATAGCTAATTTGTTTTGTCACGCTGTACAAATATATGCTGAGAGCTTTATTTTTCAGGGCTTTTATGTTTTTTAATTTGCTAATGGTTGTAGTAAATGGGGAATAAAGGGAGAAATAGAAGATACAATTTAAGTAAATTTTATTTTAATTTAAAAAAACAAAAATAATACACTTTACAAAAATAATTCTGAACTTCTTTCAAAGCTCAGCTCAAGTTACAACCTCTCACATGCTATCTTGATTCTTTGTCAATCACTAGATGCCCTTGAAGAAGTATACTGGCAAATGTTTAACAGGTTCTCTGGGGGAAAAAAAGTACTCAATTATAAAATGAAGTTGACAGCCTACTACCCAGAGTTGTTGCAAAGATCAAATGAGATAATATTAGTTACAAGTATTTAGCACAGTGTCTGACATGTAGCAAGTGCTAGTTATAAATGTTAGCAAATAATTTGTGTGCAACTAGATGGTAAAGGGGATAGAGCACTGGGCTTCAAAGCAAGAAGATTCATCCACTTGAGTTCAAATTAGGCCCCAGACATTATTACTGTGTAACACTGGACAAGTTACTTAATCCTTTTTGCCTCAGTTTCTTTATAAAATGATCTGGAGAAGGAAATGGCAAATCACTCCAGTTTCTCTGCCCCAAAAAAGGACACAAAAAGTCTGAAGCCACTTAACAGCATTATTATTATTGTTAAAAATACTTATTCCCTTCTCCCCTTGTTAAAACTACTTATAACAACAATTAACATTTATGAAGCACTTTAAACTGATAAGATTATATCCTCACAGAAATCTTTTGAAGTAGGCAATATAAATAGAATTATTCCTTTTCTATAGATGAGGAAACTGAGTATCAGAGAGGTTAATTGTCATGTCTGAAGTTGAATACCTAGAATCAGCATTAAGAATTAAGCCTACATCTTCTGACTCCAAGTCTAGCACTCTCATCTTTCAAAAGATGATAAATATTCCTTTACTCACTAGAAACAACTCTCATATCACTTACGTTGTTTGTTATATGAAGGGAGACAACTCATCCCTTGACATTTTAGTGCTCTGTCATAGATCATAGATCAATTATAGATCATTATAGATGGAGAGGTGCTTAAAGATCATTTTATTCAAAGCTCTCACTTAGTGGAAGAGGAAAGCAAAGGACTAGTTAAGGACCTAACATGTCACAAATCTGGAGAACTAGTAGGCCTGGAACTAGAACCTAGATTCAACTGACTCTCAGTGCCAAAACTCTTCCCACTGCATCATACTAATAATCCATGACATGCTGTCACTTTGAGGAAAATTTACTTTAGATTATAGATAGATAGATAGATAGATAGATAGATAGATAGATAGATAGATAGAAAGAAAAAGAGAATATCAGATTGGATAAGATGACTGGAAAAGATAATGATAAATGTTTGAAGGGATGTGGAAAAACTGAGATGATAATGCAATATTGGTGGAGTTATGAACTGATCCAACCACTCTGGAAAGCAATTCAGAACTCTACCCAAAGGACAACAAAACTGTGCATATCCTTTGATCCTGCAGTATATTTGTAGGTTCTGTATCCCAAAGAGATCTTAAAAAAGGGAAAAGGACCCATATGTGCAAAAAAGTTTTGTAGCAGCCCCTTTTATAGTGGCAAGAAACTGGAAACTGAATGGATGCCCATCAGTTGGAGAATGGCTGAATAAGTTATAGTTTATGATGGTAAAGAAATGATCAGGGAAGTGGATTTTTTTTGACAAAAAGATCTAACTCAGTTTCAATTGATCAATGATGGACAGAAGCAGCTACACCCAAAGAAAGAACACTGGGAAATAAATGTAAACTGTTTGCATTTTTGTTTTTCTTCCTGGGTTATCTCTACCTTCTGAATCCAATTCTTGTTGTGCAGGAAGAGAACTGTTCAGTTCTGCACACATATATTGTATCTAGGATATACTGTGACCTATTTAACATGTAAAGGACTGCTTTCCATCTGGGGGAGGGGGTGGAGGGAGGGAGAGGAAAAATAGGAACAGAAGTGAGTGCAAGGGATAATATTGTAAAAAATTACCCTGGCATGGGTTTTGTCAATAAAAAGTTATTAAATATATATATATATATATATATATATTAAAAAAAGAAATGATCAGCAAGATGATTTCAGAAAGACCTGGAGAGACTTACATGAACTCATACTAAGTGACATGAGTAGAACCAAGAGAACATTGTATAAAGCAACAACAAGGTTATGTGATGATCGACTTTGACAGACTTGGCTCTTTTCACCAATGAGGTGATTCAAGCCAGTTCCAATAAACTTGTGATGGAGAGAGCCATCTACACCCAGAGAAAGGACTATTGGGACTGAATGTGGATCAAACACAACATAGTATTTTCACCTATTTTGTTGTTGTTTGCTTGATTTTTTTCTTTCTCTTTTTTCCCTTTTTGGTCAGATTTTTTCTTGTGCAACATGATAAATGCAAAAATTTTGTATAGAAGAATTGCACATGTTTAACATATATTGGATTGTTTTCTATGTAGGGAAGGAAGGTGGGGGAAGAAAAGGAGAAAATTTTGGAACAGAAGGTCTTGCAAGAATGAATGCTGAAAACCATCTTTGCATGTATTTTGAAAATAAAAAAGTTATTATTGTAAAAAAAAAGAAGAGAATATATCTGTATACATAATAGGAAGACAAATCCACCACCCTCCACTCTTTCACCCACCCTCCACTCTCTAGAATATGATCACATAAACATAATTCCAAGCCCAAGGAACATTAAGAATGACCTATTTAAAGTTATAAGAAGATAGAAAGTCTTGAGCACCCATTTGATGATTTAACTTGTTCATGAAATTTCTTCTTTAAAAACTGGTCCAGAATTTGAATCTATAAAATAAAGGATTTTATTGACTGTTCTCTTAGCAACTCGGGCTCAAAAACTGCTCTCTAGTTACAAACTACCCTCCATAAAAACTTGCAGGTCCAAGCATCTCAGCATGGAGGAATCCTAATAAAAGAAAGGAAATTTAAAAAAATCAAAAAGGGGAAATCCAAAACTTAAGAACAATGCCAAAATGTAGTTTCAAGATATCTGTTTCTAATTAGGTTATACAATACATAGGGTGTTGTATTTGGAATCAGGAAGACATACATTCAAAATCAGCCTTGGAAATTTATTTGCTATATAATCCTAGGCAAATTGCTTAATGGTTCTGTGTCACTACCAGCACCCTTCTGTGATAAAATACTAACCATGATAATCAAATAGCAGTTCATTGGCAATCCTTCCCCTTGTATTCTACTTAGGCAACACTCCTTCCTCCACTCCCAGAGCAGTAATAGATGGACAGAGAGAGTTATAAAATGTTCTGTCTTCTCTTTAAACCCATGAGAAACTTAACTAGATGCCCTCCAGGACACTGGGAAGACTGAAAATGTCCTTTTAGTGATAAAATCCAGGATAGCCTTTTACCAGGCAGTTCTAAGTGATGGATAAATACATTAGAGTAGAATATAAATTAAATTGAGGCAATTGAAATTTTATGTCACTTAATTTTGCTAGGACGAATACTGCCCTGTAAATGGCATTTTAAAATAGTTGCAATACACTGTTAAATGTGCACACATTTAGTATTGAGCTCAATATTGCTTATATCATTTAATCTGATTCTATTTAATAGATAGAGAAAGGTTTTTTTCATCTCCAATAGCTACTAAACTAGGTCGGCATGGAGCTCTAGAGATATGAGAACAATTAAGCCTCCCTCCATATGATTCTAGATGAATGCACCCTATCTCTTTTACCAGACTTTTATACCTGCAAACTACCTGGAATGGGGCAATTGCCCATTATTAACTTCCATGGGAATGGGAATAGAGATTAAAACTCCTATTAATAACCCAAAGAAAGGTAATGTGGTACTATAGATAATCTATTAGTCATAGGTTCAGGAGAATTTGGGCTCAAGCCCTGCTTTTGATGCTAGTTGAGGGAGTCACTTAGCCTCTATGAAAGTAAGGCAATCCCTACCAAGTTTTGTTAGCCTGAAGTCCATGAATTTAAATACACACACATACACACACACACACACACACACACACACACACACACACACACACACACATATATATATATATATAATTTACTTTTAAAAAATTAACTTGGTTTTCTTTGTAATTTTTAATCACATATCTAAAAAACATGATTCTGAGAAAAGGTCCAGGGGCAGTAATAGATTGTCAAGGGGTTTCTGACTCAAAAGAAGCATCTCCTTACTTAAATCATTGAACTGTTATTTGTGGAAGAAGGTTCCTATGTTGATGAAATCCCAAATCTTTGGTTTATTCAAGATCACACAGGTAGTAAGATAGAAAATGAACTCAGATTTTCCTGAGTCCAGGTCTAGAGCTCTATTTGCTGTGCTACCTGAGGGGAAAAAGAGAAACTTGTGTGTGTGACTATTGTGTGAGTGTGTGTGTGTGTGTGTGTGTGTGTGTGTGTGTGTTTAAAGAGCAACTCACTCTTCATTCTGAAAGCCTTAGGATTCACTTGAGGAAATTTTTGTTAGGTAACTCAGGAGAAACAAAGGATGAAAGAACTCTACATCTGGAGGCCTTGAGCAGGAATGTGGTCATGGAAAAATTGACTTCCATATTACAAATAATAGAAAGAATATTACAAATAATAGAAGGAATGCTAATACATTGAATCCAGGGATGGTTTCCTAGGCAGAAGTTAGGGATCCAAGGAAGTCACAATGACCTTTGTTGATCATGTGTCATTATAGAAAATAAAACAAAATGAAAACTTTTTTTCTCTATTACTTTGACAAGAGGATTTAGATGGAACAGCATTCTTATTAGGTCTGAGTCGAATATTTTCTAATTGCCTCAAAGAGTGATAAGGAAAATGTTTCCAAGTGCTGAAGTTAAGACCTAAAAGAAACATAGCTAATTATTTAGATGAGTGAATATTTGCTTTTCTGTAGCTTGCCTGTTTTTCTCATTAAAGATTGTTATTAAAATTCTCATGGTAAGAGAATTTAAAAACCCCAACTCTGCTAAATCAGGGGACTTTCAAAGAAAAGGATGCTGCCTGCCAAAGACTTCTGCTACAAAGTTTGTGGGAGAAGAGACATTCTGACAGCTTGAGGCTTCACTCTCTCTGAATCTCAAGTTGGCATTTCAAATTCTCCCGGACCACAGGGAAAGAGACATAGCTGGAGGCAATAGTCCCATGTCAATCCATCCTGTATTTTCCATTCAACTGATCTTTATCCACCAGCTGGAGAAGCCGATTTAGTGAAAGGAAGATTAGAAGGTCAAATAGCAAAGCATAGGCAGTCCCAGCCTCCAGAGAGCTTTCCTTCCTTCCAATTTCTCATTCAAGAAAAGTACAACCCACATCCCATTCTTCAGAATAGCTTTTTAAATTTTAATGCATTTGTATAGAATTCAAAAGTTTACCAAGAATGATGGTGGAGCAATGGAAAGACTCTTAGTTATGGAGTCAGAGGAATCCCATCTCTACTCTTTAGTTCCTGTTTGGCTTTAGATAAGTCCTAGATGATCTCTGAGGTCCCTTCCTATTCTAAAATTCTATGATCTATTTTCCTTGAAAAAATTCTTGTGAGGCAGGTCAAGTATTATTTCTAGTATTTTGCAGATGAGGAAATTGAGCATCCTAGAAGTTAAACCTTTTTGTTGTTATATGGCTAAGGTCAGACCCAGAATTTTGAACCATGTTCTCTGCTACAATACATTTTGCACTACACCATATTATCTCAGCAAAAATAGTCATCTATCTCTCTAATCACAATATGCATTTCTCTAAATTTTCATGGATTAAATTAAACTGTAGTCTAAATAAATAATATAAATATCAAAAGCAAATTGCAGAATGTAATAGTGGAGAGGCCAGTCTGTCCCATTTCAACCTGCCCAGTTACTCTATCCATCCCTCTTGCCCAAATCTTTTTCTTATCTATAACCCTCAGGATTCTTTTCAAAAGAGCTGTATTTTTAAAATAGCCTGAGGGGGCTTTTAACTGTTCATCTCACACTATTCAAAAGGCTCAGGATGTGTGAACTGTGTCTGCTTCTCCTTTATTCAAAGAATCAATAGGAATCTTGAACACCCTGATTTTTAGTCTGATTTCCTTTCCAAGCACAGCAGGGGAGCCAAAGACACAAGGAGATAATTTTCCAGGATATCGAACCAAAGATTCACTGCAACTTCAAGCTGATAGCATGTAATGTTCTAGCTGACTACAAATTACCTTAAACATAGGTTGGATTTTTCTTTCTTTTTTCCTTTTTTTTTTTTTTTTTTTTTTTTTTTTTTTTTGTTATTATGAGCTATAAGGCCAGCAGGGGGGAAATTTCTTGTAATTCAGTCAGAAGCTCTTCAAGAACTTTATTACCATTCAGAGATGAAAAGAAAAAAAAAAACAAAAAAAAAAAAAACAGGATACACACAGGAAACAATGGGGATTGGAGGAACAGGAGGAAATAGTTACTATCCCCATTCATCCATCGTCTGCTTTTGTGGATGAGAATATCAGCATGAATAAGACCCATCATTTGGACTTTCTTTTTTATCATTGAATATCAAAGATATTCAGTAGAATCTAAGTGACAGTTAAGAGAGTTAGAGTTTCTTCAGCTTTGTGAAGATATGCAGAATTTCTTTCAAAATTAAGTTTCTTTTGGAAGATCTAGCTTGGCAAAAATTAGCCCTTTCTCCTTACTATTGTTTTAAAATGCAAATGATTCTGGGAGTTCAATAATTGGAGTAATTTACCTCCTAGTATAAATAAAAAGTTGTTGCTATTGTTGTTTTTGTTGTTTGTCCTTGATTCTTAAAGATGGCTGTGATATCAGGAAGTTTACATGACAAACAAGTAAACTGGATTTAAGTGAGGGAGGGCTGTGCAAAATCATTAACCTTACTTTCTTCTCCAGAGTTATTGGCTGTGATGGCCAGATATAGATCAGGACAATCTGCTATGGATACAGTGGGAGTCCCTTGACCTTTTTAAGGTAAGGTCTTTAACAGATCCCAGTTTGACAGAGGCAATGTCCATCTAGTTATGAAGAATAAAAAGTATCAGCATATTTTCTACTTGAAGGTAGGAAAGTAGGGAAAGAGAGAATTGAGGGCTCAGAAAGTGAGGGAAATAGAACAGTCCAGATCAGGAAAATCAGAGAAGCTGCACACATCCATTACCTAATTTACAGTTTTACATGGGGCCTGCCATGGCTCCAACATGCCTCCATCCTGCTTCATATTCCTTTTGGGGTACAATAAACTTGTTTCATTTTTGGATGGTTACTGGAAGAGAATCAAGGAAGCTCAATAGATATATTTTACCCATATTTTTATAAAACTACTTTGAGAAAGCTTCTCAGGTTCTTCTTATGAATAAAATGGTAAGAAGTGGCCTAGATAAAAATACAGTTAGGACTGAGAACTCATTGACTAGACCCAAAGAGTAGTCATCAACTAATTGCCTTTTGTCACTGGATAGAAATGAAGGAATCTCTCCTTGTTTCTATGCTACTTTTTTTTAGCTTTGTTTTTATTTATACCTTAAATGTATGTATAAATCCCATATTTTTTTCAAAAGTACAATTAACAGAAAACTGAAAGGAATAGCTAACATGATAATTGTTTTAAAACACCACAATTTTAAAAAACCGTTGGTCCATGTCTAATAAAATGAAATTCAATAAAAGTCAATGTAAATGCATATGCCTGGGTTCAAAAAATCAACTTAAGTACAAGATGATAAAGAGCTATTAAATCCATCCCTGATTCCTTAGTGATATACACATCTTTTCCTTAAATCAGCCTATTTGTGAATCCTCTAAATGTAGCATAATTTGTAACCTGTCTTAGTTTACCTATAGAGTTTATTTTCAACTAGGTTTGTTTTTTTTTAAGGGATTATGATATTATGACTTTGCTTAGCTAAATGTGCACAATTTTATGACATTGGAAGAAACATGAAATTATGAACAGGATTTTTATTTAACTCTGCCAAAGAGAAATGTAAAAGATTACAATATATCTAGGAATTATTTTCAGTCATTCTTATGTAATTTTGTCTTTGAGAAACCTTGTTAGAATCCTAATAAGCTTTTGGATTTATTTTTTTGGTCTGATATTTGAATTTATACTTAAGCATAATAATACCTAGTTTTTTCTTATCTCTGTAACTTCTGTATTGTGATAGATTAATTTCAGCAGCAGTTACCTCCAGCATAATCTCAAAGAGAAGATATTTCTCAATAACACAGAATTCTATCCATTACAGTTTGCTCTTGCTTTTACTCTCTTTGATCAAGTAGAATAACTTTAATTAAAGTGATTCAAAAAAGAAATCTTACTGTATTGGGCAGTAGTGGTCTTTCCTTTTTTGGAGGGCATCAGGCAGAGGTTGAATGATCACTTATCAGGTTTGTTGTAGAAAGGATGTTCAGTCAAGTATGAATGTTGGAGAATATATCCTTCAAAGATCCACTTAACACTGAAATTCTGTGATTCTGTTCTGACTCGAGTATATACCCAAGTATAGAGTTTAAAACTCCTTGAAGAATCTCAGTGCTTGAATATGGAGAAGGGACTAATTCTCTAAGCCACCTGTATATGAAGCCCCAGTACACATTTACTTTGACACATCTTTTCTATTCTTTCTCCCTCAGCAATCAATCCTCCTATGCCTACAGGAAGGAGAAGAGAGACTACTTATAAAAATCAAACTCTTGTATAATCCATTTATTGGAATAGTTTTGATGGCAAATATTCCATTTTCAATTTTTTAAACAGTTGGTTTCATTACTTTTTGGGTATTTATTCAGACTTCACCAAATAATGTCCTAAAATCCAGTCATTCATTTTCATTATTGTTTCCTTGATCTTATAATACCATCAGCAATTACATAGGGAGCCCTTGATGAATACATGTACATCTTGCTATTCTCCAAGGGGAATACATGATGATATTTTTTCACCCTCCAATGTGAACAGACATCTATAATAAGAAGTTGAGGGTATTTTGCATTCTAGAGAAATAAATCTTCTTTCTACTTAAGATTCTCTGCTGGAGGAATGAGCTTAGATAACAAATGACTTTTACAAAGTGATTTAGTTCCAATCCTACTTATCAGATCATTAGAAGTCAGTTGTGTTATTTAGGAGCCATTAGTAATGTTTGATCACTTTTCTAAAACACTCAAATATGTTGTTTTCTTCTCTTAAATACAAATTAGGTGTCATGATGTTCAACACTAGGGATAAAAATGATTCTTGTTGCTTTACAGGTGCAGCAAGGATTTCATAAAGTCCCAGAGTGTCTTAAAACATTTACCATTTAAACTTTAATGATAGACTAGGGATTTGATTAGTAGGCACTATATGTAAATGGTAAATTGTCTTGTCACACCTGACAGATTCCAATTCCATTGTCATAGGGAATCCCTTTTTACCTTCTCGCCCTTTGAAGCCATTTATCACACTATATCTAGGTGGTCCCAGGCATTTTTAGATCTTTAGCCACATTTTGTGTGCTGCCATTCCTTCTACTCTTGTTCTGGGGATTGTAATTGATGGACAGCATAATTGATTTTAGAAAGGGAATACTATTTGATTATTCTATTGATTCACTCATCATCCCAGAGATTTTCTGGACCAGAAATCTCTTCTGTGATCGCTACACCCCTTATGCTGTCTTCATTTATTAGAACATAAGCTTCTGGGGGGGGGGATACTGCCTTGGCTTTGTATTTGTATGCTTAGTTCTTAGCAGATAGAAAACACATAATAAATACTTCTTCCATTTCTTTGTTAAAGGAGAAGTATTTCCTTTGGGTTCATATGATAGGTAATACAAAACAGAAATTTTAAAGATAAAAACCTAGGATTTATTATGATTAGGTACAGATTCAGAAAGATAGAAAAAGAACCCCAGAACAATTAGGATTCTACTAAAGTTTCTTATGACAAAACTACACCAGAGTAACAGAGAACTAATTTTTTATTGCAATTTCATACATTCTGTAAGGTTATAATAAGTTTGTTTAAAAGGAAAGATCTATAATTCTATGTTTCCTTCAATGTCATAAAAGTTGAACAAACATGGTTAAAAAAATCATAATCTCATATATCCTTGAAGCAAACAAATCTAATTAAACAGAGCCTGTAGATAAACTGATTCAGGTTACAGATTAAACATGGAATATGAAAATCTTACATTCATAAAACTACTAGGATACATTTTAAAGAATTCTTCTAATGAGAAGAAGAGATTTATATTTCACAAAGATGACATCAGGGAAATAATCTCACAAATGTTTTGGAGATGTTTTAAAGATGTATATTCCCTCTTCATCGTAATGGTTTGTTATTTCAGAAATGTTAAAAGCCTTTCCTTAACAGTATTATTCCATGCAAGCAATTTTCCAACTGATAAATGGTCAAAGGATATGAACAATTTTCAGAGGAAGAAATTATAATCATTTCTAGTCATATGAAAAATGCTTTAGATCATTATTGATCAAAGAAATGCAAATTAAGACAACTCTGAGGTACTACTACACACCTCTCAGACTGGCTAAAATGACAGGAAAAGATAATGATGAATGCTGGAGGGACTGTGAGAAAACTGGGACACTGATACATTGTCGGTGCAGTTATGAACTGATTCAACCTTTCCGGAGAGAAATATGGACCTATGCCCAAAGTGCTATCAAATTGTACATACCCTTTGATCCCAGCAGTGTCTTTACTGGGTCTGGATCCCAAAGAGATCATAAAGGAGAGAAAGGCACCCACATATGCAAAAATGTTTGTAGCAGCCCTTTTTGTAGTGGCAAGGAACTGGAAACTAAGTGGATACCCATTAGTTAGGGAATGGCTGAATAAGTTATTATATATGAATATTATGGAATATTGTTCTATAAGAAATGATCAACAAACTGATTTCAGAAAGGCCTGGAGAGACTTACATGAACTGACGCTAAGTGAAGTGAGTAGAACCAAAAGAACATTATACATAGCCACAATAAGATTGTATG
Source organism: Antechinus flavipes (assembly GCF_016432865.1). Taxonomy (NCBI): domain Eukaryota; kingdom Metazoa; phylum Chordata; class Mammalia; order Dasyuromorphia; family Dasyuridae; genus Antechinus; species Antechinus flavipes. Next base: position 458,443,979 of record NC_067400.1, read on the forward strand.
ATAATCAATTCTGATAGATATGGTTCTTTTCAACAGCAAGATGATTCAAGTCAGTTCCAATGGTTTTGCCATGGAGAGAGCCATCTGTACCCAAAAAAAGGACTGTGGGGACTAAGTGTGGATCACACCATAGTATTTTCACTTTTTGTTATTATTTACTTGCATTTTGTTTTTTTTTTCTCATTTTTTTTCCTTTTTGACTTATTTTTTTTTTTTTTTTGTGCAGCATGATAATTACAGAAAATTGTATAGAAGAATTACACATGTTTAACAGATATTGGATTATTTGCTGTCGGGGGGGGAAGGCAGGGGGAAAAATTTGGAACACAAGGTTTTGCGAGAGTGAATGTTGAAAACTATGCATATGTTTTGAAAATAAAAAGCATTAAAATATATAAATAAAGTATACACTACCACTGGAAGAAAAACAAGTTATTCCACAGGTCAGGTTTTGGTCAGATTAAAAGAGGTTTTATTAAATTTGAAGATTAATATTAATAGAAGATAGGCTTTGTATCAACCCAAAGCCACATGAGGAATGGCCCTGAGTCACAAACAATAATAATAAAATGAAATCAAAAATAAACAATAATCATCATACCTTCATTTCAGAGAAAGAAAGAATATTTATTTAATGAATATAACTATACCATGTAATTGTTGCTAAACTCTAATAAACTTATTTTGAAATCTAGGCTAGGCAGTTAGGTGGTAAGTACAATGGAAAAAGCCCTGAGCTTAGATTCAGGAAGACCTGGAATCCAGCCTTAGATGCTTACTAGCAAGTAAGCTATTCATGTCCCTATTCATGTCCTTTAACCTTTGTTTGTCTCAATTTCCTCATCTATAAAATGGGATAATAATAGGGCCTAATCTCCAAAGTTGTTATGCACGTCGAATGAGTTAATAATTGTAAAGCTACTTAGTACAATACCTGGCATATGGTAAATACTGTATAAATTCTAGCTATTATTATTACATGTAGAACCTAAGTTAGAATTTAAGAGGGCACCAGGATTTTATTAACATTTCATATAAAAACAGATTTATATTATAGTAATCATAACAATATCAAACTGCTATTGTTACTATTACTGTATTAATTAAATTAATTAAAAACTAAGTCAATTATGAAAGACAAACTAGATCATTTCTATTAAACTAAATTGAAAAAACTATTGCACAAACAAAATTAAAGCAACTAGGAAAAGAGGAGAAATAGCCAATGGAGAAAAAAAAAATTAGAACAACTACCTCTGATGTAGTTATATAGACAACTCATAAAAATGTATAAGACTCCTCAAAGGATTAGTAGTCAAAAGATATAAACAATAATGATTACAGCTAGCATTTTGCTTTAAGATTTAGAAAGTGCTTTACAAATGTTCTCTTTTTATCCTTTGAATAAGACTTACAGGCATATGATGTTATGATTTCCTCTTTTGGAATTTCCTCTTTCCTAATGATGAGGAAACTGAGAAATAGAGGTTAAATGATTTGCTTGTGGTCATAGAGGGGAGGGGGAAAACAGACATTTATTAAATGCCTACTATGTTCTATGCACCATATTAAGTGCTTTAAAATATCTTACTTAGTCTTTATTATCACCCTGTGAAGAAGGTGTTATTATTCCAATTGTACAGTTGAAGGACTGAAATTAAAGAGAGTTTAATTTACTGGCCCAAGGACATAGAGGTAGTTGAGTTTGAAAAGGATTTGAACTCTATTTTTTTTAACTTCAACTCCAACATCCAACTTAAAAATTTTCTCAAAATAATTGCAAACTATTAGCAAATATATGAAAAAATTTTCCTGTATCACTAGTAGTAAACAATTTGAAAATGAAAAACAACCCTGTGGTTTTCCCAGCAAATTGGCAAGGATGCTAAAAGAAGGGAAATCAATGCTGGAGATTTTGTTGAAAGACGAGTACATTAATGCATTGTTTGAACTATAAATTGGTCCAATGATCTTAGAAAACAATCAGAAATTATACAAAGAAGATGATTAAAAAGATACATATCCCTTGACCCAAAGATTCTACTGTAGTGCATCTACTCCCAAAGTGATCAGCAACAAAAAGAAAGGCTCCATATATCACAAAATATTTTTACCAGCACTTTTCGAGTGAACAAACAGAGTAGATGCCTATCTCTTGGGAATTTTAGTAGCTAAATCAAATAACAAATATGAAGGAGTCCTGAGATCTGCATGAAGTGAGGCAAAATGAAATAAAAGCAGGAAAACAATATACCTAATGATTACAATTGTATAAATGAATAGAACAATAATAAAAGCAAAATAATAATCAAGAATGAATACTACAAAATTATACTGACCCCAAAGAAGAAATATAAGAATTTTAAGCCTCCTACTTCTTTACTAAGGTAGAGAACCATTAATGTGGAACATTGTGTATAAGCTCGGACTTTTTAGACATGATTAGTTTTGTAGAACTTATTCTTACTATTTTTTATTCTTTATTATAAATAATGGCTTTCTGAGAGGGAGTAGCAGAGGGATATCGCATATATATGTGTATATATATATACATACATATATACATGTGTGTATACATCCATACATCTTTATATATATAATATATATATATGTATATATATATTACATTTTTATTTAAAATAGTTTTATTTATGTTCTTGATGGGGATAGCAAATACAGGTCCTACTTATATAAGAGTAGGGGTAGGTAGTTTCTAAACTATGTTACTAAATTAATCTTTCCAAAATAAGTCTTTAATCACATCCAAAAAAAAAAAAAAAGCATCATGAAGAAAAGAAAGATAACAGCATTAGAATTTTGAGTCTAGAAGATCTGAGTTCAAATTTCACTCCCAAATACTTTACTAGTGGAAAGAACATAGGTCTTGGTTTCCTTACCTGTAAAACGGGGGTGATTATACTTGACTCCAGAGATTCATGGTTAGGCCCTAAAGGGATTATGAATGTGTAACACTGTGACATATATATATATGTGTGTGTGTGTGTGTGTGTGTATTTATATATAGTCAGTTATTTATAGTGATATATGCATGTCAATTATTATTATTCCCTTCTTTTAAAAATATCAGTAGCTTCCCCTTTGAAATATAAATTCAGTACCCTAGTACCTTTCAAGCCCTCTACAATTTGATTTCTACCTAGTTTTCTAGTAATAATTCTCATCAAACTTCAACACAGGATAACCCAAAAGTCTTAGTGCAGTTTTAAGTTTTTAATAGCATTTGTAAGCCATTAAAGCAAGATATTTTTTCATGACATCAAACTTCTGAAAGGAACTTTTCTTGGTAGTCCCAAATTTAATCTTTTATCACTACCATCAAAACCATGTTCATAATTTGAATTAATAATATAATTTATTTTGTTATATATAATATAATTTGTTTATTATAAATGTTTATGGAAAAGTATGAAATGTTGTACAATACCAATGCATTTTAAAGACTATCCTTTTACCACTGATTACAAGGAAATATTGTTATTAATATCTTACTGAGTTGGAAATGATCAATTAGAACATTATAAATATTAATATTATGACAAAAAATCCAGGTTGATAATTCTTATAACTAATATTTCTTAGACATATAAATATAATTAAAAATTATAACTACATGTCCCTTATAGCACCTTGCCTGGCTACTGCAGTGAAATGAATTATTTTTATAACAGATATTTGTAAGATTCTACTTGAAGCTAATCAAATCAGATGATTTCAGAATGGGATGGTGTGATAATGCAATTTTTTTCTATCTCCTTGAAAGACTATCTAAAGCAGAGTTCTGCAATTTGTGGTTGATAAGGAAATATTTAGGGGGTTCACAGAGGAGACACTATTTCCTTTCTTGATATGAGTAACTCCATTTTAGAATGCCTCCATTTCAGGATAATTGTATTCCTCATCCTCGTTGTCATGCAAAGACAAGATATAACCTCTTTCTCAGCTTTCTTAATGGAGAAAGAGCATTTTAAAGTGTTAAGCAAATGTGAATTTTTTATCTGATAATTATTATGCTTTCTTTTGCTCTATTAATTATTTAATTGAACAAGCCCTAGCAAAGAGAAATTCATATTGACATATTTGTTATGCAAATAAATTTGTGATATAAATGTAAAACATGCAATTTGGGTTTGAGGCCAATCACAGAAGCTAAGGGCAGGTTTCAATTTAAAAGAGACTGCACTTGCAAATAGAAAATCTCTCAAATGAATATTTATATATGTCAGAAAACACTTTTACTCAGAACATGTCTAACTGCAAGAATTAGAAAATGATAGTTTGTCAGTCTATGTCTTACAACATTTGCCATTAGGTTCTCAATTTAATAGTATGGCACAAGATTTTGTCATTTTGTTGTTTTTAATTATATCTGACACTTCTTGACCACATTTGGGATTTTCTTGGCAGACTCAAGTGGTTTGCTATCTCCTTCTCAGAAACAGAGGCAAACAGGTTAAGTGACTTGTTCAAAATCACAGTGTGTGTGTGTGTGTGTGTGTGAGGCCAGATTTGAACTTGGGAAGCCGAGTCCCATTCCTGACATTCCCTCTGCTATGCCACTTAGCTGGATCTTGTCTAGTTTACATGAATAAAATGTGGAACTATTTAAATCATATGCAATATAACAAAAATATTTAACAGAATATGTGGCTTAGTAAATGTCAAACCCAAGTTTTCCACCATCCATGAATCAAATAAGAGAAAGGAAAGAGTGACAAATGGCTGCAAGTTTTCATTTCTTCAGAAATAAATTCATTTTTTAAATTTTTATTAAATATTTAATAGCATTTTATTTTTCCAAATACAAATAAAGAAAATTTTCAGAATTCACCTCTCCTTCTCCTTTCCTCCCCAAGACAGCAAGATTTTTTGCATAGCATGATAATAGGGAAATATGTTTAGATGAATTACATTTATCATTACATCTATCTCATATGTATATCATGCTATGCAAAAACAAACAAACAAACAAACAAAAAAAACAAGTAAACAAATAAAACAACAAAAAGGTGAAAATACTATATGTTGATCCACATTGAGTCTCCATAATTCTTTTTCTGGATTGTTGATGACCCTTTCCATCACAAATTTATTGGACTTGAGAAGGCTACCTTTTCTAAGCTAATAGCTGAACAATTTTTTTTGATTTGTAGTAGGGTGTTAACAGAGATCTGCTAAATGAATATCAGACCTGAGCAAGCAACCCCAGATAATGAGACAATGCTGAAAAGCTAGACCAAGAGACTGAAAGAAGAGAAATTATTTATAGTGAGAAATTATGTATAGTGATTTATTCCATCAATTAACATTTGTTAAATACCTACTACCTGCATAGCACAGTGCTGAGCAAAAATACAAATAAAATAGTTTGTCAGCCTATGTCTTTTAACATTTAACATCAAATTCTCAACTTAATGGTATGGCAAATTATGGCATGGCAGAATCTGGCACACAGTAGGAACTTAATATTTGTTGAACAATTTCTTTTTAAAGGAAGATAATACTCAAAAGGAAACTGACAAAGATTTGAAAAGGAAAGTATCTTACACAGAGCATGATAGAAAAGTCAGAGCAGTCCCAGCACAGTTTACTCAGTTGGGAAATGGAAAGGTATTTGTCCTGAGGCCCCTCCTTAAATGGAAGTTTGGGATTTCATGACTCTACTCTCCAAACAGTGGACTAGAAGGTAGTAGTGATGAGGTGGAAGTACAGGACTCATTCAATCTTGCAGGATGAAAAGTTTCCCAAAGAAGAGATTCCTGGAACATGATGGAGAAGTCAGAGAAGTCTCAAAGTAGTTCAGCCAGCTGGGAAATATGGACATGGAATGAGGGTATATAGTTGTTTATAACTACCAGCTACCATTCAGATTCTTTCCATTTGCAACAAGGCATATTCTCAATGGTGGTAGGAGAAAATGTAAGAGAACTGGGGATTTAATAGAATGGTATCTTTTCTCCTCATGCCTTCCCTTCCCTCTCCCTTAATCACTGTGACCCAACTTCTATCCTCTTCCTAGTTGCTTTAATATGCACTCCAAGGTCCCTCACTACCCTGGTCTAGAAAAGTAGCATTTTATCCTTTACCTGGAAGCCTTAGAGATTAGTGAGTTGAAGGATTGTATAGTTACTTTTATCCCATCCTTCTGCCATGTTCTCTCTTCTCTCTTAGACACCAGGAGAAAGTCAGCTTCTCAATAATCTTCATTCTCCATTGTCCATTAGAAGTATTAGGACCTATAGATCTTTGGGACCTAAAGTCTTGAAGACAAAACCTAAATCAAAATCTTTGTTCTTTCTTTCTTCGTTTCCTCTTGCTTCTTAGCACTATTTTGCAACTTAGTTTCCTTATCTGAAAAATGGGTATAATAATAACACTGACCTCTCAGGGTTCAGGTGAGGACCAAATCAGGTAACATGTAAAGTGCTTTGCAAACCTTAAAGTGTCATATTAAATGCTAGTGACTGTTATCATTATAATAATTATGATTCTGCGCAACTGGTGTTTCTAGGACCTAAAAATTTGGTTAATCTTCAGCAACTTCTTCCTTCAAGCATATGGGATCCATTTATCTTTCAGGAACAAGCAGAAGAGACCCCAGGTCTAGGACTGCTTCTCCTAACTGGTGCTTTTCTCTTCAAAGTCTGCAGACTTGTCTTTAGCTTCCTCTATCTTTAATTCTCCCTCCTCTTATGGTTGACTCAAAGAAGTTGCTAAGGGCAATTTGGTGGCAAATGGGTCCAGTCTTCTTCTTCATAGCAGTCTAGTGGTATTGAGAATTATATGTACTTATAAAGACATCAACCCTGTTTCCAACAATGTCAGATCCACAAAGCGTTGTGTCTGCTAGAATTTTTTCTAACCCTGAAACCCTCCACCATTCCCCTTCTTGCACGGTTGAGTTCCTTTCAAGACCTTCATTTCTCTCCTGGAGGTGCTTCCTGCACATCACAAACATGCCCCTCTGAAAATACTTTTCTTCCCATCCTCAACTTTTCATCCCTTTTCTATATTATTTTCCCTCATTAAAATGTAGGCTTTTCAAGAACAAAGACTGTGTCTTTTACTTTCTTTGTACCTCCACCACTTAGTACATTTCCTGAAACATATTTAGCAGCTGATAAATCTTGTTCCTGCCTGCCTGCTGTGTTGGTGGGTCCCCTCTTCTTCTTCCATCGCCCACTGTGGGAGTACTTCCAGCTCTGCTACATCACTACCCAACTATTATGCCAAGTGTGCCTGTTCTGCTGCTCTCAATTATTCAGCGTTCCTCTATTAATAAGGATCAGCTGGGACTTGGAGACTATTTCTAACAAGCTGAAGAATTTACTCACTTAGCAGTTATTTTCTTCCTAGCCTAAAGACCCTAAGGGATTTCCTCACTAGTAAAGACCTGATAACTCCAAAGGGTAGTTAGTCCTGTCCATTCTGGATGAGCATGGGAAAAAGATTATCTTGTAGAATTTAGGCTATCCCAAAAGTACAGGTTGCCTCTTTACATGCTATGTCTTATTCTTATACTCTAGGTAACAGAATGAATTCTTTATGCTATCTAAGCAATCTGACCCCATGAGGAAAAGGGCTCATTCAAAATACCCAAGGGTGACACATAAAGAGAAAAGTTCATAGTTCATTATATAAAACTCCATAAATTGGGAGATCAGCAAGCAGAAAAATAAAACAGACTAACAAAGGACTAAAAGAGATAAAAGGGTCCTCTTACTACATCTTCCCTGCCTCAAGAAACTAGGCCCCCTAAACTTTACTCCATCCTGCCACTGCACTAAAGTGCTTTTAAATTTGTAAAAAGAGGAGGGAGAAAAGTGTCTATTACAAATATTATGTCAGATACCACATGATGCAACAGATCATATCATAGCAAACAAATAACACTGAGTGCAATTGCACAGTGAATCACAAGACACAATGTTTTGGAAATTTAAATACTCTAGAATAAACCTCTGATTTCATTGATGTGGGTATGTCCTTCAATGATATGAATTACAATCCTCCATGACTATCTCTTCTATTAACTGTTGTCCATGACCTCCTATATCAAGAAATATTGCAAAAGTGGAATTGAGGCTTTGGCAACTATCTGAAAGGCAGTTAGAGATGTGAGATTGAAGGTCAGCAGGCACTAACTATTGAAATCATCATGAAATCCATGGGAACTGATGAGGTCAATGCAAGTTTTCCTGGTCCAGTGGAGCCACTGAACATGCTGGGAGCCTTTCTTGACATTAAGAGAAAAGCAGTGGATCCCACAAGTAGTGTAGGAGTTATCCCTTGCTCTTACCATACAATCAATCCATCTTTTTTGCTCAAAAATCTTTCTGATGATCTTCCTTATTTTTGCTGTTGCTTTATAATTATTTGTATGTAAAATATCATCTACTTGAACCACCATATGCCTCTCCATTATTCTTTCAAGTGATTTTCAATTTTAATTCTATGACTTGTAGCCATATAATACCAGAAGGATATTATATTTTTTAAAAGATGAGCTTTTATTTTAGGGAAAGTACTTTCCAGTTTCCCAAAGGCAAACTAGTTCACTTCTTTCTGCTTGTTGGAACTTATTCTCTTCTAGTTCTATTAATCTGAGCATTCCTTCTCTTTCTCCTTTTCTGGATTCTCCTCTAGATCACACCTTCTAAACAAAGGTGTACTATGGGTTTCTGTCCTGGCCTTCTTATCTTGTCCCTCTATATGACTTTACTTGATGATCTTAACAATTCCCATAGATTTAATTATGATCTCAATGCTGAAAATTCTAACATCTACCTATATTTCTCTAATTTCTCTGCTGTCCTCCAATCTCACACCTCCAATCTCCTTTCAGAGAATTGTCATGGCTTTCTCAATTTCACATTGCAATATTTCTTGAATCTTTTCTCTGACACTGTCACCACCATGGCTCAGGCTCTCTTCACATCATTCTTGGATTACTCTAATAACCTGTTGTAATAACTTCAAATTCTCCCAACTCCAATTCATCCTCCATTTAGTCAACAAAGTGATTTTCCTAAAATGATTATTTCCAACTATGTCACCCCCCTACTCAATAAATTTTAGTGTTTCCCTATCTTCTCCAATATCAAATAATATTATTAATAGTTATAATTTATATAGCTTGCTACATGCTAGGCACTGTGTTAAACAGCTTACAATTATTTCATTTTATCTTCATAACAACCCTAGAGGTAGGTACTATTGTTATTCATAATTTACAGTTGAAGAAATTGAGGCAGGCAGTTGCCCAAGATCATTCAAGCTAGGAAGAATCACAAACTAGATTTGAGTTCAGCTATTTCTAACTCCAGTAATGCAATACCTAACTGTTAATGCACAAATACAAAAATATAAAATTTTCTGTTTGGCCTTCAAAGCCTTTCATATTCTAGTAGTCTTCTCTTACCTTTTCAGTTTACATATATCTTGTCCATCTTCACATAGTCTATAATGCAAAGATTTGGTCTCCTTACTGTTCCATCAACAAGATACTCTACTTCTTGGTTCCAAGTATTCTCTCTGACTTTTCCTCATGCTGAAATATTCTGTTTCCTCAACTCTATCTGCTTTCTTCCTTGGCTTCTTTTAAGTCCCAACTAATATCTCATCTTGTATAAGAAGGCTTTCCTAATCCCTCTTAATTCTGGTGCCTTCCTCCTTTTATTTCCCATTTACTGTATGTAACTTGCTTTGTATGTAATTTTTGTCTCCCCTGTTTGATTGCAAGCTCCTTGAACACAGGAACTGTCTTTTGCCTATAATTTTATATCCCCATCATTCAGCATAGTGCCTGGCACATAATGGGCAGTTGATAAATGTTTCTGACAGTGATTGTTCATGTTAGTTCCAAGTCATGTGCATTGGGAATATTTGTCCAAGATGTATATTGCAATAATAGATAGGTTTAAGACATTTGTAGGAAGAGTAGGTCTCTGCCTAAAAGTCTATTGAAGACTAGATTAACTGCACAATGTAGGGAGATCAGGGATCTCAGAAACAGACCATAAGGCTGTTTTGTGATGCTTATACATGTGAAAAGCTATGTGGTACATAGAAAGCTGCAGGTACTAGTCAGAAGATTTGAGTCAGATTTTGGCTCTGACTGAGACCTTTAATAGATACATGGGTTAATATAAATGTCCTCTGAACATTTTTACATGGTATGTAAATATAGTGTAACTTGAGATTCAATCTCTCATTGCTTTAAAAGTTGAGTCACCTCCAGAACAAATTTTCTCCTGCATAGATTTAGTGTAGTTCAGCTGATTTTCTCATATTGTTGTATTCATTTCCTCTGTGATCCTGTCTGGAACTGTTACATTAAAATCCTAATATGGTTTTGTCACTGCTCTTGGTAGGAAAAATTTATTTTAAAAATCTTTGCACATCTTTTCCACATTTAATTTGTAATTCTTCCATTTTCCATCTTCAAATACTTTCCCAGATACATTGATTTTATGAAGATAATTTCTAAATACATTAATGGCATTGATGATAAAGGTAGTAGAAGGAAACTGAAAAGCTTTTACAAGTAATATTCTAAAGTAGACCACATCTTTACAATTGTAAAACTGACTGAAATATATGGCAAATATGAGGTTCAACTGTGTATATTGCTTGTTGACTTTTAGAAATCATTTGATTCAAAAAAGGGAAATGCAAACTTTAAAGATTTCCTTCCTATATGATGTCTCCCATGAATATGCAAAATTTTACATATTGCATGAATATTTATACTTCCTTGAAAGATACAATAATAGAAAAAATCTTGTCCAATGTCCAACCATTAATATCAGATGCAGCATAAAAGAGGAAATCATATGTGCACCAAAGGGATTCACTATTGTCATGTAGAGAGACAATTTAGAATCTAAGTTGAAAAGAAATTCTCTAGAGATAATGAGGTCTTCCAGATACTCCTGTTTGCAAATGCCATTGTATTGATTGTTTTGATTCTAGGAATACTATAGTCTCCTACATGAGCTCTCTGATCATTCAAAAGAGTTTGATCTTACAATCCAAATAGGAAAAGCCAAGAAGATGAAGAATGCCTATTATTCAAATTACAGTATACCACGTCAGAAGTAATATATGAATCCATCTTCCTGATTTCAAGCCCAGCACTTTAGTCTATATTACATTATATTACATAATACCATCAATCTAGTTCTTTTAAGCAATGTAGTGATCAATTTCAATCCAAATGTATAACAACAAACTATTAACTTGACTGAAAAAGAATCAAACTGACCACTGAATGGTCAGTTCAGTGGCCTTATATATGATAACTTTCCTGAGTAGTTTATGACATAATTCTATCAATAAATGGAATAAATAGACTATTTTAAAATTCTATTCTATTCTAAAATTATTTTTAAGATATAATAGCAAATAAATGTTACTCCCCCAGAACATTTAACTTAAAGGCATTGAGTCTAAAAGTTCTAGTCTTAGTTTCATTCATCCATTTATTAACTACATGACCTTAGGCAAAAAATTTCACATCTCTTAGTGTACATGTCTTCACATAAAATAAAAAATTAATATTGGGTAGCTCAAAATTCTTCTATTTTATGAATAACTTTAATTTTCACTTAGGAGAATAGTTTACCAATTACGCCTGACATAACACTGAAATTTTGCATATCATTATATATGGGTAAGACTCCCTCTGCCAATATTTCCACCTGAAGAGATATGACTGTAGGTAAAGAGGATAAAAGCAAAAACTTGGCAATGATTCATATATGGTTCTTTGGGTTGTCACATTGCTGAACCAGTCAGTAACTCAGAAGGTTTACAAAGCTTACCAAAGTACATATAAAAGAGTGAATGGAGAAGATAAGAAGGCAATAAACATTATTTAGGGTATAGTAAACTCTTTGTTACAATTTTATAGTAAGAGGCAGTGAATAAATCAAGAGGACAATAATTAAGATAGCCATTTTAAAAACCATGTTCCTGGGGATGGTGCCAAATACTGGAGTTGAAGAAAACAGATGCATCTGAAAGAAGATAGCAATAATCTGAAATTCATATTTCTGCCAAGTTATAAATAGTCATTCCTAGACATTTTTTGGGATTGAGGCAAATCATGAATAACTTTAAACCCCAAGCCAAACTTTGTTTTTAATAATTCTGATCATATTTATTTAACACACAAAACAAGAAAAATTCATATGCTATGCAGAATCTTCACAGCCACCTGTGTAGGTACAGCAACTACTTCATGATTTCTTTCTCCTATGAAAAGAACACAATACCACAAGGTGGGAGAAAACAATGTGACTGAGTCTGGATGGTAAATGGACCATTCCCAAAGAGAGAACATAGTCCATAGTTATTTAGCACACTGAAACGCTTAACAAAATTTAATTGTTTATAATAAGTGTATGGATGTATAGTATACTTATGATAGTAAGTGATAAAATAGATTAATAATATACAGTATTTGAGCATTAGTGACTCACCTTTTTTGAGTTTTCTTTCCATACACATTCCATACACATTATTTTCCAGAATATGTCAAATATCCAAAAATTCCCATTTAATTATTAATACCCAACCTATGAATAACTAAAACCCAAATGTGAAAGCCATAAATTTTGAGGGATGATTAGAATATGTTGACTAAGGGGTTGAAAGGAAGTGGACAACATGCATACCTTGCCTCATACAATTCCAAAAAAAAAAAATTAGACTTGTGTATCATTTGAAATATCATCTTTATATTATAAGAACTTGTTAACAATTAAAGTTGTCGAGAATGATATGATATACTTTGGAGGTAGTGAACTTCCTTTTTCTTGAGGTCTTCTAAAGGAAATAGATTGGGAGTATGGTGAAAGGGTTCCATGATTTGCAAAGGATTGATATACATAACTTCATTAATCCCTTTTCAAATCTGGGACTCCAGAAAAAAAAAATGGAAGTACTGAATTTAACCTATTTTGGGGAACAGAATGCTTTTATGATATATGTAAAGAATATATCCAAATAGATAAATTCTACCCAATCCCATCTCTCTGAGCTCCATTTGGTAGTAGATGCCTTTAATGGAAACTTACTTTATAGCTTCAGCTCTCTATATCATTTCTCATATGTCTAATTAGGTTGGTATAAACTCACCCAAAGACATAGAAGCAAGAATTACAAAGGTTAAGATATAGAGAACAATACAAACAGAGGAAAAAAAATGATTGATGTGTCCAGATTATCCTGTAAGCTTCATTGCAAGCCAAAGTCTTATAGTTGTTGATATTTTCCCATTTCTGCTAAAAACAAAGGACTGGCCAATTAGGGCATTCCATCTCTGAAGTTCCTTCACATAAGGCAGAAAAAAATAGACACAAGAGGGACAGAGGCAAGAGCAAGTCTATGAGTCTATGGCTTTTTGTTAACCCAGGTGGAGTGAATTGGCTACTAGCATTACCACTCTTTCTTCCTATCCAAAAGGCTTACAGTAGTTATTCCCTCTCTCATTAATAATAGGAGAGTGGGTAAGTAGACCCTGTGAGAGTCTTTTAACTATCAACTGAAGTCTAGTTCAGTAGCCAACCAAAAAATTGAACACAAGAAATTATTATAAAACATCTAATCAAGGCTCCAAAATGAAGAGCCAGGGACCTCCATTACACACCAACAGGCACTGAACCAAGTTTTCATTGACCTGTCCTTCATTATATTCCCAAAGATAGAGAAAAGGGCATATTGGTGAGGCTTTTCTCGTTTCTGCCACTTCTAGACCTGAAGACTCAATGTTGTCATGTAGCAGTTGAGAACGCATACTTCATATGGGATATACCAGTTATAGGACTTTAGGTGACATACCTGTTCAATGGCAAGTGACACTGCCAGCCCAAATATCACACCTACTCATCTCCATAGACTGCAAATGGCAATAATGTAGCCAGCCATTTGACTAGTGTACCATAAATCATAGACCCAATAAACTGAAGGTTGGGAACAGGGGGCATGAAAGAATATAGTTGGTGATGATAATTATATTCCCTATTTATGCTATTTTTATGCTTCCCTGATATCAGAGGATCTATTTAAAACAGATTGTTCTTGTTCTCATCATTTTCAAATTCTCCCTCTAATATCATTATTCCTTTGAGATTAATGACATTCAAATTTATCCAAAACCAATCCAAATTTCAGTGGTCATGATTTATTCACCCCCAAAACACTCTTCTTTCCTCCAATAGTTAAGTAGCTGGATAAGAGTCTTTTTTTTTCCTCCTCCTAAACTCCTGTCCTCAACATATACATACTCTCTTAAATATCCTAAATACACTCAGTTCTCATAATAAACTCCTCTATTCTATGTCAGCTACAAATAACAAGAGTCATATTCTTGATCTTGCCATCATCCATATGTGTTCCATGTCTACGTTCATGAATTTTGAATCTCTCTATCTTTATTCCTTTTGTCATTCCACCTTCTCTTTGACTTATGACCATTAGCCCTGTTCTTTTGTTTGTTTTTTCCCCCTCACACTTACTAAACTCTCCTCCCTCCCTATTTCAACAATTTGGTGAATCACTTTACCTGCAAATCTGAACCCCTGGTCCCTTTGTCATGCTTTTCCAAATGCCAACTGTAAATTGCTGCTATGACTTCCTCTCTTTGCTCTTATTTATAAGCTACTGAACAGAGCTGGCGAAAGTCATAAACTATGCTGACCGTAAAGTTGTATTACATAATTGCAATTGAGCTCTTACTTCAGCAAGTCAATAGGTTTAAGTTAAAGTCAAAACATAAAAGGTGTTACTGCAAAATGGAGTGGGTGTTATATGGCAATGCCATAGTTGGGATCTGGAGAGGCAGAGTCCAGGGCAATTTGGAAATGGTATATGGGAAAGGAGGTAAAGGCCTGGTCCTGGGAAGGAATTTGTTACAAGGATTAGTTTGACCAGAGAAGTGAGATAATTTCAGAAACTACAGAAATCAGGGTTAATGAAGGGCAGTGGATAAAGTTAGAACTGGAGTCAGGAATATTCATCTTTCTGAATTCAAATCTGACTTCATACATTAGCTGTGTGACCCTAGGCAAGTCACTTAACCCTGTTTGCCTCAACTTCCTTATCTGTAAAATGAACTAGAGAAGGAAATGGCAATTCACTCCCTTATCTTTGTGAAGAAAACCTCAAATGGGATTTTGAAAATCCAGGTACAACTGAAAAATGACTGAACAACAAAAAAATTGATTAAAAGCCTTTTTTTGGAGACTGGGATTACTCTATTTCACTTGGATCATAAATGGAACAGTTACTCATGGATTGGATCCCAAAGCTAAACAATAAGGAAACTTTAACCAGCTTTCTTATTCTTGCCTGGATCAGATTACCCTTTGTCATTCTAGAGACCTCTATTACCAGGAGTTTACCACAGTTTACCATATTGGTGCTGCAAACCCATAGACTTCAGCAACTCAGAATCCAAAAATTAATCTATCAGTCTCAGCCTCCTTTGTAATCAGAGATTATATGTCTATAATATTATTTAGGTCATTTTCTGATAAGTCACAAGTTTAGAGAGCTGGTAGGGAAGTGTCAAAGCTCTGTAACAGCAGGTGAAGGGGATCAACAGTTGTAGCCAGAGCTACAGGGACTGAGATTGGCCTACAATGCCTATAAAATGTTGATGTGGATACAGTCTGCCAATTCACTGGTGCATCCATTAAAAGATGTATGCACTCAGAAGGGGCTTGAGATTCCCATTCCAAGGACTTTAAAAACCCACCATAAGTTGCCCAGATGAGTCAACAATTTAAGAGAAGCAGATATAGCTGGGTAGGAGAAGGAAGTAGGAAAAAATAGATGGAAAAGCAAGTCACAACCTCTGTTTGCTTTAGTTTCCCCATCTGTAAAATTGGAGTTAATAACAGCATCTACCTTCCAGGTCTGCTGTGAGAATCAAATGAGATACATTTATAAAGTGCTTAGCACTGCTCCTGAAATATACTAAGGGCTTTATAAATATTAGCCATACAAAGTTACACAAAGACATTTGATTCAACAAGTATTTATTAAGTACTCAGTATTAGAGATAAAAACAACAGTCCCTGATCTCTAGTAGCTTACTTTCTTTCCAGAAAAACAACATGTACACAGGAAATAAATACAAAACATATACAAAGTAATGATCTTTGGGAAGGTGCTAGTAATTGAAAGGAAGAGTAAGGTTGAGTCAAAACAGCTGTATTGCTTTCTTCAGGAATATGAATTTAAGAAGTTGCTTGGGATAAGTTGGAGTGGAGAGCGATCTGAGGGATGCAGGGGCAGGTGACAGAGTGGAGAAAGTACTGGGCCTAGAAGCAGGAAAAACTAATTTCAAATTCAGCCTCAGATATAACTAGCTAAATGACCCTAGACAAGTAATTTAATCTCATTTGCTCAACTCATAAAATGAGAATAATAACAGCACTTACTTTGACTATATGAATACTTATCCCCATCTGTTTTGCTTTTTCTTTCTCTATTGTAATAGACTTGGGGAGAAGTGATTAAGTCCAGGACTAGTAATGTTACCTGCCCTGCCAGCCATACATCCCTCCCATCCAAGTTCTGTGTTCTTAATTCCAAGATGTCATTCTTTTGCAAGATAGCTCCCTCTTCAAGGGAAGCCTTCTGTAGATGAGAGATATGGAACATATGGAAGCAAATAGTTATCAGGCACTCTGTCTGTATAGTAAAAAAAAAAAAATTTAAAAGAATAACAATAAATAAAATAGAATAGTGCCACTTGAAAGCCTAGGAGATTGGATATTTGGTTAAGAGCTCAAGGGAGAGTTTTGCATCAACAATGTAACTGAGTCCTATTAGGAAACTCAGAACATATGAGCACTTAATAAAAGCAATTTGATGATGGGAATGATGATTCATATTACCATGATCACCTAATCTAACTACTAAAGGAGGAGGAGGAAATTGTAATAAAAGGACAATATGATCAAGGTCAATACTAAATAATAATTTGTACATTTTGCTGTTGTGAAAATCATATTTCTCACCCTCCCCACCCTTACCTAAACTGTGTTTTTGCAACAATTTGGGGAAAGCACTGAGTGTTCAGATCCATTTGCATCTAGGATTCTTCCCTCAACAATACCAACCTTGACCAGAATACGAGTAGCTTTCTTGGGCGGGGGAGGGAAGAAGGAGAGGGAAGGACCTGAGGAGGGGGACCAGGCTCAACTCCTGGCTGTGACAATGCAAATCTCTTACACTGGCGAAAGTCAGTCCAGGTCAGGAAGCTGAACATTTAGCAGGAGTCTGCCAGCCCTAGGGCAAGGCGGTCTAGGAGAGTGCGGGAATTGGGAAGCAATCTAGGTCCCGGCCGCATCTCCCGGCTCTCGGACTGCAAAGCCCAGAATATGCATTAACTAATCGGTGATTTCTGCTCCTTTCCACAGCGTCAAATTCCACCCCCCGTGGGCCAAGGGCGGCGTGAGAGAGGGAGAAAGTGGGCGGTGCGCACGTGTGTGTGTGTGTGTGTGTGTGTGTATAGGGGGCAGGGTTGTGTGTACATGACAGGCGCACGCAGCGGACCCTTTACCAAACCTCCAGAAGCGGGAGTGTAGCACAAGCGCAGAATATTGTACCTGCTGCAGTCAGCGTCTCTGCTGTTGCCACTGCTGCTTCTGCTTCCTCCTCCTCCTTCTCCTCCTCCTCGTCCTGCTCCTCCTTCTCTCTCCCTCCCACCCTTTTCTTCCCCACCCCCATCCCTTCTGCACTCCCTGCAAACTCCCGAGCTGGAAAACAGATTCCTATCCGTCTTGCATTCGGAGAGATGAAGGTGCTAGAGGAAACCTGCTCTATTTAGGAAGAATCCAAGGACTCTCCATCAGGAGAAGTCAAGGTGACTACTTTCCTATCCCTCCTCCCTAATCAACTTCCCCCAGTCCAGCGCTCTGTGTCTGCTGTGTGATGCTCTGTATATGTGATCCCACTGTCTGTTTCCTATCACTGGGCTGAGGTGGGGAAAGGGGCTACTCAATGCATGAGCATCTCTACATTTTCACACTTTCGTTCTACCTTTTGTTGCCATACTAGAATTTAGGAATAGTTGCTGCCCCGCGTTTCCGGTTAAATGAACATTTGGGTTCCCCCCAAACTGTGGCATTTCCCAGTCTCTGGGTGAGGAGGGATATTTTGGGGAAAGAGGAGAGGTTTGAATAGAAAAGCCCTATTTTTAAAAGTCTATGTAGGAAAAATGGCACGAGACTCTTTTTGCTTACAAGACTTGTAGACTGTCCTGTGGGACTCTGCATCAACTCCAGAATTCAAACAGTTGTTCATTTTCAGAATGTAAGATGTGCTTTTGAAAATTTGTATTCTCAACAGTTCTGTAATGACTGCAGATAGTTCCATGTGCATATCCATCATTCACACTGTTTTCATTGCCTATGTGCTCGCCTGTATTTTTTCTCACCGGTGGATGGAGTTTTTTAAGAGAAAAAACAACAGAATCTTTTGACTTTTGCTTTTGCATTATTTCAGGAAATTTTGCAAATTAATTAGCTGTAGCCCCTGAAATGTGTGATAAATACCTGCAGAGTCAGAACAATAGTATTTGGCTTGGAAAGGTTTTATTTGTTTGGGGGGAGCAGTTACCAGGTGGGGTTTTTTGGTGGTTATTTCTTGCATGATCTTAAATTTCCATCTTGCTATACTTGAACATTAAAAACCATGTCTTTTCATTGAAGAAGACAGGGGTTAAAATGAATGAAGACCTGAAGGTTAATTTAAGCTGGCTGCCTCAGGATCATTTAGATGCCAGTCCTCCGGAGAATGTCTCAGCTGCAGTTTCCTCCTTGATTCCGGTCCTAGAACCAGAGCCAGAGCTCATAGTAAACCCCTGGGACATTGTTTTGTGTACTTCAGGAACCCTCATCTCCTGCGAAAATGCCATTGTGGTCCTTATAATTTTCCATAACCCCAGCCTGCGTGCACCCATGTTTCTCCTGATAGGCAGTCTGGCACTCGCAGACCTATTGGCAGGAATTGGATTGATCATCAATTTTATTTTTGCCTACCTGCTTCAGTCAGAAGCCACCAAGCTGGTCACGATAGGACTGATTGTCGCCTCTTTCTCAGCCTCTGTCTGCAGCTTGCTGGCTATCACTGTCGATCGTTACCTCTCGCTGTATTATGCTTTGACTTACAATTCCGAAAGGACTGTCACATTTACCTATGTCATGCTTATAATGCTCTGGGGAGCTTCTATCTGTCTCGGACTGCTGCCTGTCATGGGCTGGAACTGCCTCAAAGACGAATCCACTTGCAGTGTGATCAGACCTCTCACTAAGAATAATGCCGCTATCCTTTCTGTCTCCTTCCTGCTCATGTTTGCTCTCATGCTCCAGCTATATATCCAGATCTGTAAGATTGTGATGAGGCACGCCCATCAGATTGCCTTGCAGCACCATTTCCTGGCCACATCGCACTATGTGACCACCCGGAAAGGAGTCTCTACTCTGGCTATTATTTTGGGGACCTTTGCCGCTTGCTGGATGCCTTTCACCCTCTATTCTTTGATAGCAGATTACACCTATCCCTCTATATATACTTATGCTACCCTTCTTCCAGCTACCTACAATTCCATCATCAACCCCGTGATATATGCCTTCAGAAATCAAGAAATACAGAAAGCTCTCTGGCTTATTTGCTGCGGCTGCATCCCTTCCAACCTCTCCCAGAGAGCCAGGTCGCCCAGTGATGTGTGATGATACACAGCTTAGGAGAATGCTGGCCTCTTAACACTATCTTTTCCAGACACTTTCCCACCATCTAGTTGTTGGTTAGATGCTCTTATTGAATTCAGCTCAGCCACGGTAGGCACTTAACATTTGTCAAAGAAAACCTCATTAACCTAGAAGAGTTAAGTGGCTGGAGAAAGTGGGTTTCAAAATAATCAGTGTTTTTATTCAACTTTATTGTCTTGCACTTTGCTCAGGATTTTTTTGTTTCTGGGAAGAGAGTGGGAAAAGAAAGGTAGACAACCATGGTATCGATTAAGCTCCTCTAAACTAATATCTCAGCTGTCACCTGGTTTCTAAATGAATCTTATCAATAAAGGAAAGGAGAAAAGGAGAGACTTAAAGATCTTTTCTAGAATTGTTTGTATAATTAAAATAATTTCTCAATCCTGTATGTTTCTAAAAAGGAAAAAAAATCTTTTAAATCAACAAGAGAGGATAAGAAAAGTATATATCATTTTGACCTGGTTTCATTATCATAAACCCAATTATAAACCACCAGATTACATTTTAAAGCCATGGCCCACTTTTTTTTAAAAAGTGTTAATCTTGGTAACTACCATCCACTGAGAATTAATTTTAGATTACTGTGTTGAAATAACATCTGCACGATTGTCATTATTAACTGGACCTCTATATCCAGATATTACCACCTAAGTATAGATGATAAGCCAGAACAGCATGTAGTTTTGACAATTTTCTTCTAACATTAACTGAGTCCCCTTTGGGTTTGTAGTTGATAGAGGACTACTTTGATGAAACTATTTTAGTATTCAGATTTTTTTTCCTATGGTATGAAAGGGACAATGTGAGGAAATCTACTAATGTAAATAGAAAAAAATTTATTTTGTGGAGATAAGGACATTGATGAGAAGGGAATTGTGGTACATATCTATAGTGATTTTCTTTTCTATATACAGCTATAAATGTATCAACAGTCATTTCCAGTTTTTAATTTTTTTGTTACAATTTTGGATACTATAAATTGAATGTTTCTAGCTCAAAGTTCCATGCTGCAAAAATGTATTTGAACTGTGGTCTTCTGTCTTAATAGTTGATTCAATTTGTGAGTGCATATACAAGTTGAATGCTCCATAGAATGAGAATTTCCAAACCACTATGTGACCCTTCATAAAAGGTAAAATGTAGGTTGTTTTCTATCCATCCACTAAAAAGAACATTAAAATACAATAAAACTAGGATATTTATGTTCAGAGAAAAAGATTTCCATCAAAGTAATTTAATGATGAATGCAATATCAATTGTATCATAACTTAGTGGTGAGTTTGTGAGCATCATTCCATTAATGTTGACAAATATCAAGTGAAGAAATCTCCAGGCAAAGAGCAGTGAAATTTTGCCTCTCTCTACACCCACAGAAGCAGAACTTTGAGACAACCAATTGGCTCTGACCATCTATATGGTGGCCTGATTGAAAGAACCAATCTCTGCTGATTGCATGGATCTGAAGCTGGATCATGCTGATCTGTTTAACCACAAGTCACACTCAAAATGGTTCTCACAACAATACCACAATTCTATAGAAAATTGTACAAGTAGTCACATAGAGTTAAGTGCCAATGCTATTTGCTTTGGTAAACCAGTATTAGCAACTTGGCTATTTGAATCAAACTCTATTGTTATGGGCTAATTATGGACTCCATTAACAATTAAGTTCTTTGTAAAGCACATCACTATGTGACTTTTAATGCTATTTGGTAGTGGGGTTAGGGACCTGTCCCATGCATGGAAATTCTAATGTTTATATGAATGGTTATTTAAATGTGATGGATTTCTTTTCAATTAAGTAGCATTCATTATAATCTGAATTAAATAAGTGACAAAAAATAAGCTGGTTTTATATATAGCCTAGGATGACTCCTTCTAGACCAAGTTTTAATGACAACAGTGTGTACTTTGATGGAAAACTACACCATTTAAATACATCTTCTGCTTACTTCAATGTCATTTCAAGGATGTTGGTTATGTAGAATGAATGCACCCTCTACAGATGCATCCAGCAACTCCTCCATGCTTCATGAGTTGCCATGAATAAAACTAAAATCAAAACAAAAAAAGCCAAAAAACCCTCATCTCTTGGTGGCCAAGCTGGTGGTCAGAGTCTTCTCTGAACCTAATTGGTTTGGTCCTCAAATGACAAAGACTTGCAATTAATTTATACCTTATATCCAAGGCTTTTCTAGCTTGAGTTTTCAAAGCTCCTGTTCCCAATAGACTACAAGGAACCAGGCCACTCCCAAACCATGATGAGGTAGGATTTGAATGCAGATTACATCTATTAGTTGCTTAAATTTGGGATAGATAAGAGTGATAAAATCACCTGGCTTTTTCAGAATTTTCAATTAAGATATTATAAATGATTATAGTTATAGTTTTAAATTTTTGTATGCTTAAAAATTGCTATTTTCCATTTGCCTATCTGCATATCTTCTTGTGTCATATCTTGTTCTGAGAATGTGTAGCAGTTGTTTTTGTCTACCATTTGCAAACTAGCATCAGAAAAGATGTATTTCTTTTTTAAAAATTCTGTATTAAAAAAATCAGCCTTCCTTTTCAGAATTAAAAATGCAGAAATATTGAAATGGACACTATGTGATCCTTGATCCACTCTTTTGTCTTAGTCCCAAACATATCTGTATGAATGCTGTAATAGTTTAGCATAAGTTTTGACTGAGTGAAAAATACTTTTGGACCTGCAGCTTCCCCCTGCATCTGTTTATTTATTTTCATGTTAATATAAACTAGCAGTATTCAGTGGTTGTCATATTATTTATTTGGACACATTTTAATAGTAATAGTAGTAGCAGAAATAGTAGTAGTATTAGTAGTAGTAGACTGATTTTAGATATCCAGAAACTGTTTTTCAAATCACAAGTTAACTGTGATGTTTATTTTAATCTTTGATGGTTTCAAAGTGCTAAGTGTATATAGCTTCTTTATATGTATGTGAATGTGTGTATGCCAACAATTTACCCAGTACTTCTAAATATTCATCATGACTAAATATGTTATAGAAGATAAATTATGACTACAATGCCTCTGATGTAAGAGATCATCTTTGTCTGCCGTGCTGTCCCAATTTCTAACTATTAAGTAAGGAACCTTACTTATGTTTCCAACAGTAACAATTCATCACACTGGCGATTCCTTAGCTCAATCTTCATTTAATTGCCTGCTGATTGCTTCTTTTTTTTCTTTTGACTCCTAGTTTTTGTTGTTGTTGCTTATTTGTTTGCTTGCTTATTTTAGTAATTTTCTTTCACACTTTTATCAGTAGTATGGGCCAGAGAAACAAATGAAAATAAAAATCAAGTCAATAAAATGGAAGTCCAATAAAATATTGGTGGGAAAGGAAAAATAATTTGCCAAAATTATATATATAATATATATTTAGATGTATATATGTATTTCTGTGTGTGTATATGGAGACAGACAGGCAGTGACAGAAAGAAACAAGAGAGGGATAGAGAGGTAATAAAAGAGAAATACACACAGAGAGAGTTTTTGGATTTATTCAGTCTGACCTTCTGACCCTAATAAAGTGTGCTTTTGTTTTCTACATTCTGAGTTTTTTAAAAGCAAATATGAAAACATGGACATTTATACTACTTGGTATTCTAGTAGATATAAGATCCTTTATAAGAAACTTAAGTGCATGACAAACCACATTGAATTCAATGTTTTAATGCATCTAGCCTTAAAAGTTCCTTTAGATTAAAATTTCCTAATATTTAAATTATTAAAATCCACACAGAATATTTCTTTTTAAAAAGTAATACAGTCCCATCTGATGGAAACTGCAAAGTAGAATCAGAGAGATAGCAATAGTAGACTTGGAGAAATATTGGTGTGGAAATCTAAGGTATATAAAGGATTTTTATAGAACTGTCTTTTTTAGGCAAGAATGACATTATAAACTCTAAGTGAACTGAAACAACTTTCCAGAATTGTTATTTTGAACATTTATTGAAAAATGCTGTGATATATAAATGTGTGTATACATACATGCATATATATAAAATTTCAAAACTCATCCCCTAAAATGCAAACGGGTGGTTTAGAGATTCTATTAGTACAAAACTGATTAAAGAGGAACTTTCCATTATTATTCATAATTCTTGTATTAAACTTGGAGCTTGTATTTATGTAAAATGTTTTGATTAGGCATACTCTTACACATGACATAAAATGGAATTTAGCTATTAGTGACTGGTATGAAACCACTTTTAATTATAATATAATGACCTTCTTGTACATCTAGATACTTTTGAAACTTCAACATAATTCAGCAACACAGTTAGCAGTTGGAACAAAGTACATACCTCTGAAAAGTGTTCATGCAGGTCAGAATTGAACAGCCAAGAAGAAGCTTCAACCATACAAACACCCCTGCTCTTGGCTCTCTCTAATGAGAATAACTTTCACTTTTCTCAGGACCACACATTTAAATGGAAGAAAAAAAGAAAAGAAGAATTGAAAATCAGAGGTATTAAAAACAACAACAACAACCTTTATGTCTTTGAAGACAACACAGAAAGAAAGATTAAAAGTTATCTGGAGTCTAGCTCTGAAACTTACTATTGTTGTTGATTTTTAGGAGATTTCTGTCCAAAAATATTCAGTTTACCTACATTGGTATGGAATTTACTGAACCTGTTTCTCCTGATTTCTTTCCTCCGGGAGAAAAACAATGCTTTCTTTTTAGTAGTAAGGGATTGGGGTGAGAAGGGATGTCTTCTTCAGACTGTCCTCATGTGTGGGAGAGGCACAGAGACAGTACTACTGTGTATATCTCTTGGTTTGGAGTTCCCTGGGGAGAGCCTGTTCACATGCTATAAATCATCTCACAGGAAGGCATTTCTTGGCCACTGTGGGCTTAAAGCTGAGCAGTAACTGGGTGATTTTCCAAGGGTGGCTGGGCTCCCATCCAGATATCCCAGAGAAGATTAGAAAGTTTTAAAAAACATAGGTTTATCATCCTTCTGAGAATATGTGGCTGCTTCTAGAAAATTGAGCTCTCCACCTTAATTTGCATGCAAAGATGCAACTTTTGATTTTCCCAAAATTATTTTTCAGGCACCTAATAAGGAAACATGAAGTTTAAGAAACTTCTTAAAGCAAATACAGCATGGCAAGCAAGATTTTGAAACATTTGGTGGAGTATTTTATATTATTATTTAAAGTACTGATCCATTTTTAAAACAATGAATTAATATCTTCCATAAGGACAAAAGAGGAAATGTGGAAAAGTTGGTTTTAAATTCAGGAAGGCCTTAATTCACACCTTGCCACTGATACATACCTTCAGAGACTGTACCTGAGCTATCAATCTGAACTGTTGAAGGGAGTACCCACCCTGAGAATTCCAGACAGATGAAATCATGAATCTAGACACCCAAAAAAAGCACCCTCTCTTCCCAAAAAACCTTATATCATAAAAAACAATAGTGAATTTACCACTAAATTTTAAAAAATATATTTAATTTAATATTTAAAATCCTAATCTATTACTTTGGTTTGTTTAGAACAATTTTAAAGGAAACCTTTGACCTTAATCTTTTGAAGTCAAAACTCAATAAGTTGGTTAAGCCCAACTCTAGCTCCTGGACACACACAAACACACACATACACACATACACACACACACTCAGTTACTGGAGCCCCTAAAATTAGTAAATTTCTAGAACACACTTATCAAGAGAGCTAATTCAGAATCTGAATTACCAAAACCACTTCTACTTTTTGAGGCTATCTAGAAAACAGCATTTTTTTTTTTTTGACTAACGAATACTCATTTTTTTTTTATTAAAGCTTTTTATTTACAAAACATATGCATGGGTAGTTTTTCAACATTGACCCTTGCAAAACTTTCTATTCAAAATTTTTCCCTCCTTCTCCTGACCCCCTTCTCTAGATGACAGGTAGTTTAATACATGTTAAATGTTTAAAAATATGTTAGATCCAATATATATATATATATATTTATACAGTTATCTTGCTGCACAAGAAAAATCAGTCCTAGAAAGGAAAAAAGAACTGAGAAGGAAAACAAAATGCAAGCAAACATCAATAGATGTTGTGGTCCACACTCAGTTCTCACAGTCCTCTCAATGGGTGTAGATGGCTTTCTTCATCACTGAACAAATGGAATTGGTTTGAATCATCTCATAGTTGAAGAGAGCCATATTTATCAGAACTGATCATTGTATAGTCTTCTTGTTACTGCACATACTGATCTCCTCCTGGTTCTGTTCATTTCACTTAGTATCAGTTCATCTGTTCATCATTTCACTTAGTATCAGAGGTCTGGAGAGAACTCTCTGAAATCATCCTGTTGGTCTTTAGAAAACAGCTTTTAAAGGAAAATTAATTGTAATTCACTAAACCAAGTGTTTAAACTTCATTTAGTATAGTTTACTATCTAGCACAAAAGTATTTATTTTTGTCATAAAGTCAATAAACAAATATTCTGAACTTGAGAAATATGATGATAATGTACTATGTAGGCTTCTCAAGAATAAAACATGGAGCTCAAGGAACTAAGTGATCTTGAGCAGTTTCTATTAATATATTACCTGATTTTTATTTTTAGATAACTTTGAAGCTCTGCTATTTCTGAAATGACCAAATTAGGTTTACTTAGACTGAAAAAGGGAAATAAGCCCTAAATTTAGACATGTATTTCTTTTGACAGGTTAGTGATTTCTGTTTTATGCATTAAAATTTGAAAATAAGTGATTTTAAGGAAAGAATATATATATATATATATTTTAATTTTGGAGCAAAATGTCTGTTGACTCATATTACCTTATTATGTTCTATTAGCTTCAATGATTATAGAAAAAGCTAAATGAATGGAAGCTATAAAGAACAATCTCAAACTTTATTTTGAAAGATTGTATTTGCTTCTCTTCTACCCTGATATTCTCATCATCAACTATATAGCAATATTCTAAAGAGTTTATTTTTCCAGCATAGAAATGTATCAGTGTGTGTGTGTGTATGTGTGTGTGTGTGTGTGTGTGTGTGTGTGTGTGTTTAGGTAAAACAGTGTCTGATGAGTGAGCATTTAGGTCCTAGCTTAGCTATTGTCTACCTGTGTAATTTTGGGCAAATCATTTCTCTAGGTATTGGTTTCCTTCTTTGTAAAATAGACCTCTACATCTGGGATGATAATTTATGTATTAATAGGAAAAGTGTAGATATTCTTGTGCAAAGTCTAACTTGTTTTTTTTTTCTTTTGTTTTCTTAGTTGTATTAGATAGTCTAAATTAACCATTTAATCTTATCCATAATCACACAAGATGGCAGATCCTGAGTTCAAATCAAGCCTCAGACACTTACTAGCTGTATGACTTGGACAAGTCACTTAATCTTGTTTGCCTCCATTTTCTCATCTGTAAAATGAGCTGTAGAAAGAACCAATATATTTGTCAAGAAAACCCCAAATAGGATCATGAGAAGTCAGACGTGACTGAAAAACAACTAAACAACAATAGCCACACAAATCTATTAACTACTTTTTGATCATCCTTGGCTTGCCAATCTAGCTTTTTGGAAATTGTTGGGGTAGAAGGGAAGAGTTTGTCTGCACTCTGAATTATTCCAGTAACACCTTTTGGAAGAAATGTACACATCTGGCTTTTAAGAGCCATTCCATCTTTGAGTTTCTATAATTCTATGTATGCATTTTCTTCCTCCCTACCTCTCCATACAGTGATATTAATCATAACAACTCTGATGCTGATAATTTATGGAGAGTGAGCAGGAAAGATCTATTCTTGATTAAGGAGGGAAGAAGAAGCTCTTCACTCAGAGACAGTGGGCATTGTTAAGAGAGCCCTGGACCTGGGTGAAAGTCCCATCAGTAGCATTCACTAATTGTGCAATCTTAAGCAAATTATATATAATTCTCTGAGGTTCATTTTCCTTCATCTGTAAATAGGCATAATAATATTTGCATTACCTTGGAATTTAAGCACTGTGTAAAATATTAGTTTTATTGCAAAATAAAATTAATCAGAGCATTTTTGCAAAGTAAGGTTTTCAAATATTAGTAAAAAAACATTTAAAAGTGTTATTTATTAGTTATTTTGGAGTAATGACTTCAGTAACTATGTTAATTAGTTGATGACACCCCTTAATAAGCAGAACCTCTTCATAAGAGATTTGAGCCCTTTCAATTTAAGTTACCCTCTTTAAAGTTGATGACTCCTGATATCCTTTACCATTGTTCTTGCAATATTAATTGAAATTTGTATAGGTCAAATGTTTATATATCCAAGCTTTAGTTATAAAGCAAAGAGATCAGGGAATTATATATATAGGTGACTTAGAGAAAAAAAACTGTAAAAAAACAAAAAATAATTCCAGCTTAAATGGAGCTTAAATGCCTAATTACAAGCAGCCAGTTATATAGGAAGGGATCCTCAACCCAGAGCAGAAAAAATAAATTCTGGTCCTAATTGTGTCAATAACTGACTAATAAATTATAGCTTCTCTAGGTCTTAATTCCCTCATCTGTAAAATGAGAGAAGTAAAAGAGACGACCAATCCTTAATACTGATTTGGTATCTTCATCATTAGTAATTTCCCCCTCCCCCAAAACAGAATCTTCAAATTATATTATTTTCCTACTCTTAAGAAATAAAAATCATCAGGTAACATCAGTCGATATATCCCCAGTAGTAAACTAGCATTTTTGTTCAGTGAAGAGAAAATATCTCCCTTAGAAGCAGATTTTCCTTTGAATTAATTGTTTGAATGAGCAATCATAAGTAGAATATTTTAAGAGATAGAAATGGACTTTAATGTAATTCTTTAAAGGGCATAATTTTGTTGTCCTTATAAAGATTCCATAGATCAGGGGATTCTGATTTAATTCTGTAAAAAAGACTAATAGCCACAGGCTGGAAACCTATTAGGATGGATAGAATCAGAGATGTGGAATGGATTTTTTGCAGTCATTTGCAATAACCTATGTTGCCTAAAACATATGGTTCTCTAAGTAAATATATGCCAATGAAGATTCCATCCGAATCATCAATTTTAAGAAATATTTCTTCTACCTATTCCAAATATCTCTCGTTACAGTGGAATTCTAGAGTCAGAAAGATTCATCTTACTGAGTTCAAATCTGGTCCCAGATTCTAGTTATCTGATTTAAGTGATTTAACTCTGGGCAATCATTTAACCCTGTTTGCCTCAGTTTCCTTATCTGAAATGTGAGCTAAAGATGGAAATCTCTAGATTCTTAGCCAAGAAAACCCCAAATGGAGTCAAGAAGAGTTAGACATGGACAACAACCTCCTTAAAGATGGAGTGGGGTTAGCCAATATTCTCTCCATAGCAACTATTCACATATTTAAATATATTTAAAACTGTACCATATTTTTCTTTTCTTCAAATTATGTAATCCCAACTGCTTTGATCATTTTATGATGGATTTTACTTGTTTTTTTTTCTATCACTTTTTAGACTTTCTACAATCACATGATTTCTTTCCTTCAAATGTGCACAGCAAAGTTAGATAAAGTAATCAAGTAAATACAATGCAATAAAATAATTTCTTATATATTCTATTTGAGATGCATTATGTTTTGATAGATTTTTTGACATATCCTTTATATCTCTAACTATCAGCCCATGTTACATCTCTGAACTTGCTCAGACACATCCATTCACAGAGGTCTCCTCTATTTATTAGACCCATATTGAAAATATACATTCCATCATTACTTTTGCAATCCTTCCTTCTCTTCAGAGATACCATTACCTTGATCTGCTGATCCAAGTCAAAAAATATCAGACAAGAATAAGGACACTCAAGACCAGAGGACACAAGATTTTATCATTATAGGCTGGTAGAAAAACACACACACACATATACACACATACATACACATAAACCTAAATTATTGTATCTTCCTTTTTTTTAATCTGGTTGTTGTAAGCTTCTAAAATCAGAGTCTTGGGGAGCATATTATTACTCTTTCATAGAAAATTAATAAAGACAAAACTATTTCAGAGTTGGGATTATTCTCATGAAATAGAAGGAAATAGATCCTTCCAGTTTGACATAGTCATAACATTATCATATTAATTATTATGCTTTTATACTTCGTTGATTACTTTAGTAGATGATTTTTATAAGTTGTGGTGACTATGGCAAGAAAAATATCATTGCCTGCTGGCTTATCTCCAAGCTAATGATGAGTCTTTCCATACTTAGCCAGCTTGGTCCTTAGATAAGAATTAAATCATCAATCATGGGGCCTGTGCCTAAACATTTTCCTATTTGGTAATAAGATCCTAGAATCATAGATTTAGAGAAGGAAAGCACTTGAGAGGAAAGAAAGTGCAATTCCCATGTTTTGTAAGTGAAGCAATGGAGATCCAGAAAGGATAAAGGATAAAAACTAGGAGTTCATTCATTTATTAAATGACCCTGAGATAGTCACTTAACTTTTCTCAATCTGAGTTTCCTCCTTTATAAAATAGTCATAAATAATAGTAACTTCCTCACAGATAATTGGGGTGAAGAGCTCTGCAAACCTTAGAGTGCTATATAAATGGGAGCTATTGCTCAAGATCAGATACCGATAGAAGCAAGTTTTGAACTCAGGTCCT
The DNA here is from genome assembly GCF_016432865.1 of Antechinus flavipes. Lineage (NCBI taxonomy): Eukaryota > Metazoa > Chordata > Mammalia > Dasyuromorphia > Dasyuridae > Antechinus > Antechinus flavipes. The sequence continues at coordinate 458,474,428 of NC_067400.1, forward strand.
ATGACTTCTCTTGTGCCACTCACTCTAGCATATTTCTTCTCTAGCATATGTGGAGAAACTGTAGGATAATAGTGGAAGGAAACCAAGTATGTATTTATACAGTTAAACATCTAATAAATGGGACAGGGGAAGAGTGGAAATTATCAACAAGTTACTCAATGAGACTTAGATCTATCAGGCAGTGTGGTGTGGTGGAAAGAGGGTCAAACATGGTGATCCCAATTTAGGTCTTATCCTTAGACCACTAGTGCAACTTAAAGGAAATCAATTTCTATTCTCTGGGCCTAAGTTTTCTCAGCTGCAAAGTGAGCGGGTTTGGTTAGATGATCTCTAAGGTCCTGTCCAACTCTGACTCAAGATTCTATGTTTCTCCTATGGCCCTCAGGTTCCAAGAATTCTGCTGAAAATAAGCTACATAAATGATGCTTAACAAGGTTTCTTTTTCAGAAGAGCTATTATCCTCCCAAATGGCCTGGTTGGTCTGAATAACTTAAAATTACAGTATTATCTTAAATCCAAATTTAAAAACAAAAACAAATACTTTCTTCCTTTCTTAATTTGAGGGCAGAGATTATTTTGCTCTTTTTATTTCCAGCATTTATTTCCTTCTTTCCTTCCTTCCTTCCTTCCTTCCTTCCTTCCCTCCCTCCTCCCTCCTTCCTTCCTTCCTTCCCTCCCTCCTTCCTTCCTTCCTTCCCTCTCTCCCTCCTTCCTTCTTTCCTTCCTTCCCTCCCTCCCTCCTCCTTCCTTCCTTCTTTCCTTCCTTCCCTCCCTCCCTCCTTCCTTCCTTCCCTCCCTCCCTCCTTCCTTCCTTCCCTCCCTCCTTCCTTCCTTCTTTCCTTCCTTCCCTCCTTCCTTCCTTCCCTCCCTCCCTCCTTCCTTCCTTCTTTCCTTCCTTCCCTCCATCCTTCCTTCCTTCCTTCCTTCCCTCCTTCCTTCCTTCCTTCCCTCCCTCCTTCCTTCCTTCTCTCCATCCTTCCTTCCTTCCTTCCTTCTCTCCATCCTTCCTTCCTTCTTTCCCTCCATCCATCCTTCCTTCCTTCCTTCCCTCCATCCTTCCTTCCATCCTTCCTTCTTTTTTCCCTTTCTTTCTCTTTCCCTCTATTCCTTCTCTTTCTTTCATTCATTCTTTGTTTCTCTCCCTACTTCTCTTCTCTTCCTTCCTTCCTTTCTTCCTCCTATCTTTCTATCTTTCCATTCTTCCTTTCTTCTTTTCTTCCTTTTTTCTTTTTCTTTCTTATTGTCTTCCTTCTTCCCATTCTTTCATCTTTACTTTCTTTCCTCCTTCCTTCTTTGCTTCCGTCCTTCCTTCCTTTCTTTCTCTTCTCTCACTTTCTTTTACTTGAAAAGATAATTCTACTTTTAAAGTACCTACACATAGGTTTATTTATGGATATGACTAAAATGGGAGTCAGGAAATAGGTACTAAATCCAAAGCCCCTTGGGAATTTTCACACTATTTTGCTTCCTAAATAGAGTTTGAGGCAGATGTAACTAGTACAGTGAGCCAAATGAATGGGTATGCTTCCATCAGATGAGGATGCAGAGTTTTTCAAAATGTTTTGATGTTATTTTCAAGGCGGGGAATGGAATTTCCTGACATGTCTGAATCCATAGTCTACACAAACTGCAAAGGGATAGAAAAAGACTAAGATGCAGCCCATGTTTTATAGATGTCTTAGAAACTAAATCTACTTAATGGCCTTTGGGTCAGACTGATGAGCTGTCACAAAAATGATTATACAAGCTTGACCACAGTGAAGCTGAAACAGAATTATTTGTGTTGTCAGGATCTACCTTTTGTAACTAACAGGCTTAATTTACACAAACTACCCATTTATTGTCAAATAGGAATTTTCTTGAAGTATCTGTAAGCATACACTTTTTAAAGAGGATTTTGCTTAAGGAAAAAAGCTTCAACAAACTAAAAGAAATTCTTTTCTTTTCTATGAACAATTATTTGTCAATTGCATAAACAATTAAATATCATATTCAAGTTTAAATATAACAGATGATATGTATGATTATATTAAGAAATTTCAATGATTCTGAGGAGTTATGCATCTGGACTTAGGAAAAAAGAGACTTAAAAATATATATTTTAAAGCTTACTTGATAGCTCACACCAGTATACTCCAGAATATTTGAAACATCTAGGGACACAAAAACCATGAAGGGAATGATATTTAGTGGTTTCAGATCCAAATTCTTCCTAAAGAAGGACAAACCACTCTTGCAATAATGTACCGCAAAAGTATACCATCATTATCAATGAAGTTATGTACAAAAAACTGAAATATTTTCTTTTATTGTAAAGGAAAGAAAATTAAGTGAAAAAAGTTACAGCATCATCCTTAATTTAATGGCAAATGGTCTGAGGAAGTAACTAACTAGTTGAGCCACAGGGCATGCCAGAAAGAATCTTGGGTTTGAATCCCAGTTCTTCTAGTTACAGCTTATGGAAACTTAGAACAATTTACTTAAACACTCAGTATTTTTATCTAAAAAGTGAGTACTTTGGACCTCCAGGTCCCTTCAAGCCATAGAGCTATAATATCTACAAAAATAAATACAAGATGTATGCTAAGAGCTAAATGCATAGTTATGACTATGGGCTAGTACTGTTGGAGAAGGCTTAATGTGTGGGTCTTCTTTAAAATGAGTGACTTAGATAAGGGAAAAGGAGGAAAATTTAGGAATAAGAAATGGAATATTAAAATGCAGAGAGATATAAATGTGTTGTGTATTCAGAAACAATGAGGAAACTAGTTATATTCTGTATGGAGCTGAATTAATTTATTTTTTATTTAAATAGATATTTTAGAACAGTGGTGTCAAAGTCAGATAGAAACAGGGCCTCTAATCTATACCTAAGTAGCCCTACTGGTTGCATATTGACTTATTTTAACTATATTTCATTTTATTTTTAGGTATTTTGTTAAATATTTCCCAATTACATTTTAATCTGATTGGGACAGCACTCATTTGCTATAAACTGCATACCTCTGTTTTAAAGAACCCATTAAAATAAATTCTGAAGACTGAATTTTAATGAACTCCTTAGTAACTCAAAAATCGACTTTTTCTTAGCCATTTTTCATATTTTTTAAAAATCTATTATCTAAGAATTGGACATTAAAAATATGTGATTTTGCATAAATAATGTTCATTCTTTAGAAGTTTCCAGTAAAAATATGGCTAAATAGACATATCCTCATGCACAGACTTTTAAAAAATAGGATTTTTTTCCAAATACATGTAAAGATGGTTTTCAGTATTCATTTTTGCAAGACTTTGTGTCCAAATTTTTCTCCCTCTCTACCTTACCTGTCTCCTCCTAAAGACAGTAAGTAATCTGACATTGTTTAAATATGTGCAATTCTTTTAAACATTCATATTTGTCATGTTGTGCAAGAAAAAATCAGACCAAAAGGGGGAAAAAAACAAGAAAAGAACCAAATAAACAAAAAAGACAAAAATACTATTCTTTGATCTATATTCAGTCTACATATTTCTCTCTCTGGATGTAGATGGCATTTTCTATCCCCAGACTTTTAGGCTCATCTTGAATCATTGCATTGTCTAGAAGAGCTAAATCCATTACAGTTGAATATCACATAATCTTGTTGTTACTGTGCACAAGGTTCTGCTCACTTCACTCAGCACTTAATCAATTACAGATTTTTCATAAGTACAACCTACTCATTATTTCTTTTAGAACAATAAAATTCCATTATTTTCATATAACTCAGCTATTCCCCAACTCATAAGCAACCACTCAATTTCCAGTTTCTAGCCACTACAAACAGGACTGCCACAAACATTTTGGCACATACAGGTCCCTTTCCTTTCTTTAGTATCTCTTTGGGGTATAAACCCAATTACCATGCTTTTTAAAATTAAATTGTATATTAGAAATTCCAGGTAGTACAAAAAGAAAACATGCCTATTCTCTCTCTATTCCTCCCTCCAAAGCAAAAAGAAAACAACAACAAAAAACCACTTTTGTTAAAAGGAATATTTTTACAGCCAAAGTATTCATTTCCTCAATGCTATTCAATGGAGATAAAGCATAGAGCATTTATTTCCTTCTGGCCAAATTTTTACCTATTTTTAGAGTTGATGTAAATATCAGCTGATATTTTTTATTTGCTTAATTTTAAAAATATTTTTGTTTGCTTAATTCATTTTTAGTAAATTCGGGTTGAAACACTCACCTGCTGAGTAAAACCTGGCATGTTATTTTATTTGTTTTAACCTTACTTATACTGAAATTTCTGGACTTCACTGCAGACAAGATCAAGTAAAAACAGACAACTTTAGTCAATATATTCAAGTTCTCTGTGTATCTTTGTATGTATGTGTATATATGTATGTGTGTGTGTGTGTGTGTATTTCCTGTATTTGTACTTTGTTTTAGGTTTGTACACAAAAATCAGTCTTAAGGATGTTATAAAATTAAGAATGATATGTATTTGTTTTTCCCTGCATGAGTAAGGGATCTATGAACTTAAACTTGGAAATAAAATTATGGGACAGTTTTATATATAAATAATTTTAATAGTAAAAAATGTGGGAGGGAGGGAAAATTGATAATGGAGCAATCATTCTCAGATTTTCTATTAGATTGTTTTATAAGTCAATAAGTCAAGTCAATTGAACAGGCATTTATTAAGTGATTACTCTGCTACATTCTATACTAAGTGCTGGGAATACAAAGAAAACACAGAAAGAATCCCTATCCTCAAGAAGCTTACATTCTAATAGGGAAAACAATGTAAATAACTAGACACACATAAGATAAATACAGAGTAGAGGGAATGTAATATGGAAGAGGAAGATAGAAGCAGGTATTAAATAATCTCACATTAAACATTTCTATTTTTTTCAAATCAGTGTTTTTACATGAATTTAGAAATGTACAATTTGAGTTGATAATTGGACGTGAACTTAATATAAAAAAACAAAAATCCTATTGATTTTATTCTAACTTTTAAAACTCATCTTTTAGAAGCTCCTACCCAAAACATTTAAGTAGCCAACTCAGAAAGGCAACAACAAAACATTTTTGCAAGTTATATAAGTTCAAATTTTATTTGAGAATGAAAGGAAAAAGTCACCATCAATATTCTCCCTGAATTTTGACATTCTCCATTATACAAATAACTTATTTGGGGATGCCTTTCTTCAAGAAAATTTGATGTATGAAAATCTGAGACTAGGAATATTTTATTTGTTTTTCAAAAAGACTTCCCTCTAAGAAAATTCTGATGAAATTTTTTGGGGGGAATGATGAATTCCCTTCAATCACTTAAAATTCTCGGTTTACCCCCCCAAAAAATAGCACAACTTTTCAGGAAGATAAATCTACTATATAAACCAATGGAGAGATATCAGCTTTCTCTATGGAAAGTTGCTGTCTCAGCAGAGCCTGGATTGGGGGGATAGGAATGGAGGATGTACCTAGCCCCAAACTGCCTACCAGTTATATGGCATTAATTTGTTTCAGCAGATTTGAAGCACAACATGGTATCCAATTCAAATGGGTTTATCTTATTCCTCCTAGTCTCAGAGAGCCAGCTAACATTTTCTTCAAGGAATGGGAATAATGAACTGGCTTTTTCTCTGGTCTTACTTCAGGAGGCCAAACCACAGGAATGAGGCAGCTCATCCTTCTGGCTTAATCCCTTGAGACAGAAACATTAGATTTTTTCTAGACTTTGTTCCTTTCATCCTTTTTCAAGTCAGACAGAAAAACCTCACGGAAGTTGACCACAAATAATTTTCATCATTGATTACATTCCCAGATCTTGTTCTGCCCTCAACAAATTGAACATGGCTTTCCCTTCATGGCTTCCTGGAAAATCAAAACAAAAACAAGAGCTTGAACTAACAGCTTTGTTTTCCTATCTAAACTAGGCTCCTGTGAGAGCAGATTCAAACTACCAATTGACCATTAGCATTCCTTACCACCAAGTTTTGGGGCATTTTTTTTAAGGCAGCAGTGATTTTATAAGAGTAGGGAGAAAAGGGAGCAGTCTTTCTCAATTTACATTGATTTTTTAGGGGGATTGCTGCCATTCTTAGCAAGTAGACAAGTTTCCATGAATCTGATCCATGAAGTAAAAACTGTGGCTCTAACCTCAAAGCTTCTGTTTTATTGCCAGGTTTGCCAGGGACATATAGTCTAAACAAACAAACAAACAAAAATCCTAACCAGAATTGGGGTATCAACATAGCAAGTAAACAAAGCATTTGTTGGTTCTTTGGGTTTGTTTTACCTAGGTCCAGGTCAACCTAGAATTCATTGACATTTTATAATAATATGTTTATGAATTTATTCCACAGTGAAATAATTTTATCCTTGGGAATTTGCTATTAGATACTCTCTCCTCCACTTCTGAAATGAATGGAGAAGAGAAAGAGATAAATCTTAATCTTATTTATTAGCATACATTAAAGGTCCTTAATACATAATAGGTGAAGTCAACCTATTTTAAGCACAGTAGATCAATTCAGCATGAGGCTTGCAGTGACTAAGCAAGCATAATTTTATGGAGAGGTTTTTCTAATCCTATCTTTTAGTGAGAATGACATTGTTTTAATTCCTTAGTTTGCTTTTTCTGTATGTACCTATTATAAGATATTGCTGTTCACACACACACAAAAAAATCAATCTTTTTTAGATTTTGTGAAGAACTTTTTTACACCAACTCCATTTGTATTAAGTAATTATACTTTGAACCAAACCTGAAAACGGGGTGAGCTTTAAAAAAAATTAATGCTAAGTGATAATATTTGCTTCAGATTGAAAAGTTAAATCTACGGATGGAAAACATCTAGGCTTCTTATAATATACAAGATAACTAATTAATGCACTTTATTTTAATTTTTAAAAGGCACAAGAAATACTGTGTTAATAAAACTGTTACTTTCACTATGCTGTTGGAATCCATTGTAGAACTGATCATGTACAGTTTTGTAGTAAATCTTGTAACTGCTTTATCATAAACTATTGAAATAGTTGTTTATTGGGGCTTGTGGAGATTTTATATGTATTATGTGTAATGACAAATAAATCTGGCTTGGTAAAATGTTGTGAATTTTTTGGTTCTGAGTGACTCATTTTTTGTTTCTTGAGGTGGGGTCAGAGCTTTTGCTTTAATTAGTCCAACTCTGCATATCCTTAGAACTCAGAGCCTAAGTCTTAGGGCTTGGATTTCAAAAATCAGATACTCAGGGGATCTTCCAAAATTTTCTTCAATTAGGTGATTGTGAAACCCCAATTCCCTTATGCATTTAGTTTTGTGTGATTTAAGCAAATAAAAAAGTTCAAAATCTTAGTGGGTAGCCAAGAGTTAGATGGAAAGCACCAAGAAGGTAAATCAGCATAGGTAATTAATATGTCAAGAAACAAGTCAATGACATATGAAATATATAAACATCCCCAGCCAGATTTTAAGAAAATAGAAATATTTCATATGTGGAAGAATGTTTATATTTTGTTTGTAGTTCTAGTAAACTTTAAACAATAAGTACATTTTTAGTGTCATCTCAAAATACAAAACATATATATGGGACAGAAATGAAAATTATTCTGATGCAAAGGGTAACAAGATGTTAGCAGCAAAACAGCCCCAGTGGATCCTAATGGACTTTCCAGATTTGTATAATGTTACGTAGGGGAGAGGGGAATACTCTTCTCTGTATATACTTCTTAGGAACAGGTTTAGGATATCATCAGAGACAGGAAAAAAAGAAGACATTACTGTGAAAATTCTAACAGTCTAAGAATCACCCTGGATTCCTTGCCCAACATGACCATTGTCTACATTTTAAATTATTAAATATGTGTGTGTGTGTATTTTACCAGTATTGTGAGTTCATCCATGTAGGGAGCTCCTTTGGGGGAGCTTTCTCTCCCAATACAGATTGGCACTTTCTCTCCAATGTCTTAAAAGGTTGCCTGAAGCACTGAGAAGTTAAGGAATATTTCCAGGATCACACAACTAGTTTATATATACATGGGAGATTTTGAAACCAATTCTTCCTAATCCTAAGGCTAGCTCTCTAGCCAGTATATCACATTGCCTTTCTCTTTCTTCTATACTTCTCTTCCCTTTCATTCTCCATCTACTGTCTCTTCCTATCCTTATCTCCATCTCTACCTCTCCTCCTCAGGTTTTTCTCCTCTCCACTTCTCTTTCCCTATCATTTCTTTGTCTGTGCCTCTCTCTGTCTCTCTCTATCTCTGTGTGTATTTCAGTATGTCTGTCTGAAGTTTGAGGGAGGGGAAGGGGAAAGACTGGACTGCTGGAGAAAAAAAGATCAAACAAAAGTGAATGGATAGACATAAAGACACAAAATCAGTTTCCTGGAGGAAAACTTAGATGACCCTATAAAATGATATAACTCTTGGGATGAGAATAGATAGAGATTGGGGGAAATTGAAGGAAATTCCTGGGAGCAGCAGAAATTTAAGCCATGAGTTATAGAATGGCAATGGTCAAGTGAAAGAGAAATCCTTAGTCAGGGTCTTGGGTTTGAGCCTGGAGCTTAAGTATAAAAAGCAACAAATTGAGAGCCAGGGGGTGGAAGACCAGACTCAAACATTTTCCTTTATTGGCACTGTGAGTTAAGTGAACTCTACAAGTCTCCCAAGTTGTTTCCTCTTTGAAAAAATAGTTCATACTTTGTAAAATTGATATAACCAATGACATAACATGGTGACTAAAATTAGTTGCTAGGACAACTAAGTGGTGCACTGGACTTAGAATCAGGAAGACTCGTGTTTATAAGTTCAAATTAAGCCTTAGACATTTCCTATCTATGTGACTGTGAGCAAGTCACTTAAATTATTTGCTTCATTTCCTCATCTGTAAAATGAGCTGGTAAAGGAAATGGCAACTCACTCCTATACCTTTGTCAAGAAAATTTCAAAAAGGGGTCACAAAGAGACTGAACAATAACATATGAAAATAGCAACAGATACCCAGAATAAGGATAGTTCTGAGAGTTCACACCTTATTTGGGAAGCCACTATTCCTTCTCTCACCCATTTAAATAATAACAGGTGACACTGAAATAAGCATTTTGGAGATTGCAAAGTGCTTTATATAAGTGATTTCATGTGAACCTTCCAATAATCTAATCTAAGGTCCATTTTTTTTTTGTCTTGGTATCTCAATTACCTAACAGAATGTCTGGAGCAGAATAGATGCTTAATAAGCAGTTTCTTTTTAAATAAATTAATAAATCCTATGAGGTACTGTATTCCCATTTTGTAGATGAGGAAACAAAGGAAATGAAATTTTAAGTGCCTTTCCCAGGGCTACACAGCTAGTAAGAATGACTCAAGCATCTCCTGACTCCAAGCCTATTACATTACAAGATACTGCCATCCATCATTGAAGCTCTACATTGAGGACATTTGAAAAATTGAGTCATTGTCCATATAAATATAAAAGGAGAACTGGGTTAATCTTTAATAGTCATGAATTTGAAAATTCGTCATCATTTGGATAATCTTGGTCTTTTTAGGTCCTTACAGAATGTACAGCTGTCATCATAGTATTTTTCAAATATTTAAGTAATAGGGAAAAGCCTAACAATTTCTGAGGACAGAGAAGAATAATATATCTGACTTTATGTAAGATTATATTAGGAATTAATGACCAAGAAAACAAGTTGAAGGGGAAAGGAGGTATTTTACTTGACTACATAATTGAGAGGGAAGAAGGAGGATTTAAAAAACTAGGTAAAAGCAAGCTTGAGAAAGGATTAATAAATTTGGCAAAACTCCAGAACTGGGAAAAAGGTAACAAAAAATAAGAAGGTAATGAGAGTGAAGGGAAAAGAGTTGGAGGGAATAGAATTGCTTTGAAATAGTTTAAGCTAAAATAAGTAAAAAGATATAGTGCTCCATTTACAGAGAAAGCAGAGAAAAAAATCATGATTTGGGAAATTAAAAAACATCACATGATCATCCAATGTAATTCAACTCAACAACTATTTATTGTCTGGAGTTACAAAGACAAATGTGAAATTGTCTGTGCTCTTGAGAACTTACATTCTATCATTGTCTTGGAGAAAAGGTTCCATAATCACAGGCCAAGTCTGCTGTGGAAGAAAATTTAAAGGTATGAGTTAATTAGTTGAGGTCACTTCCAACTCTGAAATTCTGATTTTGAGATGTGTCCTCAGTGTGAACATGGTTCTGGTACAATGAAGACTTCTGGGCATGTCATTCTGTCTTTGCTGATTTAAATCAATCTCTTCAGCTATTTCTGGGTAAAAATGAGACCTAACAGGTCTTCTTTTACCTCAACAAGCCTACATTCCTAACTGTTGTTGTTGTTCATTTGTTTACAACTCTTTATGACCTCATTTGGGGTTTTCTTGGCAAAGATATTGGAAACATTTGCCATTTACTTTTCTACCTCATTTTACAGATGAGAAACTAAGGCACACAAGGTTAAATGACTTGCCCAGAATCACAAAGTTAGTGTCTGAAGACAAATTTGAATACAGGAAGATGAATCTTCATGATTCCAAGTTCAGTGCTCTATCCACTGAACCATCTAACTGCTGAATACTTTCTTGCTCAGGTTTTTCTCCTCTCCACTTCTCTTTCCCTATCATTTCTTTGTCTGTGCCTCTCTCTGTCTCTCTCTATCTCTGTGTGTATTTCAGTATGTCTGTCTGAAGTTTGAGGGAGGGGAAGGGGAAAGACTGGACTGCTGGAGAAAAAAAGATCAAACAAAAGTGAATGGATAGACATAAAGACACAAAATCAGTTTCCTGGAGGAAAACTTAGATGACCCTATAAAATGATATAACTCTTGGGATGAGAATAGATAGAGATTGGGGGAAATTGAAGGAAATTCCTGGGAGCAGCAGAAATTTAAGCCATGAGTTATAGAATGGCAATGGTCAAGTGAAAGAGAAATCCTTAGTCAGGGTCTTGGGTTTGAGCCTGGAGCTTAAGTATAAAAAGCAACAAATTGAGAGCCAGGGGTGGAAGACCAGACTCAAACATTTTCCTTTATTGGCACTGTGAGTTAAGTGAACTCTACAAGTCTCCCAAGTTGTTTCCTCTTTGAAAAAATAGTTCATACTTTGTAAAATTGATATAACCAATGACATAACATGGTGACTAAAATTAGTTGCTAGGACAACTAAGTGGTGCACTGGACTTAGAATCAGGAAGACTCGTGTTTATAAGTTCAAATTAAGCCTTAGACATTTCCTATCTATGTGACTGTGAGCAAGTCACTTAAACTTATTTGCTTCATTTCCTCATCTGTAAAATGAGCTGGTAAAGGAAATGGCAACTCACTCCTATACCTTTGTCAAGAAAATTTCAAAAAGGGGTCACAAAGAGACTGAACAATAACATATGAAAATAGCAACAGATACCCAGAATAAGGATAGTTCTGAGAGTTCACACCTTATTTGGGAAGCCACTATTCCTTCTCTCACCCATTTAAATAATAACAGGTGACACTGAAATAAGCATTTTGGAAATTGCAAAGTGCTTTATATAAGTGATTTCATGTGAACCTTCCAATAATCTAATCTAAGGTCCATTTTTTTTTTTTTGTCTTGGTATCTCAATTACCTAACAGAATGTCTGGAGCAGAATAGATGCTTAATAAGCAGTTTCTTTTTAAATAAATTAATAAATCCTATGAGGTACTGTATTCCCATTTTGTAGATGAGGAAACAAAGGAAATGAAATTTTAAGTGCCTTTCCCAGGGCTACACAGCTAGTAAGAATGACTCAAGCATCTCCTGACTCCAAGCCTATTACATTACAAGATACTGCCATCCATCATTGAAGCTCTACATTGAGGACATTTGAAAAATTGAGTCATTGTCCATATAAATATAAAAGGAGAACTGGGTTAATCTTTAATAGTCATGAATTTGAAAATTCGTTATCATTTGGATAATCTTGGTCTTTTTAGGTCCTTACAGAATGTACAGCTGTCATCATAGTATTTTTCAAATATTTAAGTAATAGGGAAAAGCCTAACAATTTCTGAGGACAGAGAAGAATAATATATCTGACTTTATGTAAGATTATATTAGGAATTAATGACCAAGAAAACAAGTTGAAGGGGAAAGGAGGTATTTTACTTGACTACATAATTGAGAGGGAAGAAGGAGGATTTAAAAAACTAGGTAAAAGCAAGCTTGAGAAAGGATTAATAAATTTGGCAAAACTCCAGAACTGGGAAAAAGGTAACAAAAAATAAGAAGGTAATGATAGTGAAGGGAAAAGAGTCGGAGGGAATAGAATTGCTTTGAAATAGTTTAAGCTAAAATAAGTAAAAAGATATAGTGCTCCATTTACAGAGAAAGCAGAGAAAAAAATCATGATTTGGGAAATTAAAAAACATCACATGATCATCCAATGTAATTCAACTCAACAACTATTTATTGTCTGGAGTTACAAAGACAAATGTGAAATTGTCTGTGCTCTTGAGAACTTACATTCTATCATTGTCTTGGAGAAAAGGTTCCATAATCACAGGCCAAGTCTGCTGCGGAAGAAAATTTAAAGGTATGAGTTAAATTAGTTGAGGTCACTTCCAACTCTGAAATTCTGATTTTGAGATGTGTCCTCAGTGTGAACATGGTTCTGGTACAATGAAGACTTCTGGGCATGTCATTCTGTCTTTGCTGATTTAAATCAATCTCTTCAGCTATTTCTGGGTAAAAATGAGACCTAACAGGTCTTCTTTTACCTCATCAAGCCTACATTCCTAACTGTTGTTGTTGTTCATTTGTTTACAACTCTTTATGACCTCATTTGGGGTTTTCTTGGCAAAGATACTGGAAACATTTGCCATTTACTTTTCTACCTCATTTTACAGATGAGAAACTAAGGCACACAAGGTTAAATGACTTGCCCAGAATCACAAAGTTAGTGTCTGAAGACAAATTTGAATACAGGAAGATGAATCTTCATGATTCCAAGTTCAGTGCTCTATCCACTGAACCATCTAACTGCTGAATACTTTCTTGCTTTTTTTTTCTTTTCTTTTCTTTTTTTTTTCTTTTTTGCAATTTTTGAACTTTTAAGTACTGTGTACATTTTAGGAAAAATAGATTCGATAGTTGATATGAATAGAATAACAAAATCATTTTCTATACCTAAGAATAGAAGTAGTAGTTTTTGGTTTGGCTGAAATTCAGCTGGGAAATTCTCTTCAGAATTTTTGTAGGCAGAAGTGTATATATACGTTTACTCTTACACATAGAAAATCCCTTCTTAAATCTGTCAGAGCCAAAGTACAATAACATATGCCCATTATCTGTAGTTACATATTCAACTGTAAGCATTTCTGATATAGCCTCTCTCCTGAAGAATATTATATAGCAACAAAGGCCTTTGTGATTTGTGATTTTTGGGATTTTTATATCAAAGTCTGTCCTTCACAATTTCTTCATTTCTTGCAGTCAAATAAGGCTTTATTGAGAATCAACTTAAAGCTCTACAAAGGTAGGGCTTATGTGTTATCTACATTTTGATCCCCTCCCAGAATATAGCAGAATGATCTGTATACATTAAATGTTCAAATTAATATGAATGGAAGGATATACACTCTATTAGATGTTAGGGGTCAGGGAGGATACAAAAGAAATCAAAACTCATAGGATGTTCAGAATGATACACATACAACATTTCAATAATTAGAATGCACATAAAATATATAACAAAATAGGTAGAAAAGTATATGTATCTTTAGTCATTTATCTCTGATATCCAGGTGCCACATAGTTAGAAATTTCACTATTAGGAATTCATTCCTTGGGTACCCATTCTTATAGTTCTCTTTAAAATTATAATGTTCCTAAGCTATGGAGGATAGAGTTCTAGGCCTGGAATTTAAAACTGACCTCAGACACTAAGTTTGTAACCGCATGAAAATCACTTAAACTTTGTTTGCCTCAGGTTCCTCAAATGGAGATAATAATAGTACCTATTTCCCAGAATTATTGTTAAGGATCAAATGAGATAACATTTATAAGGCACTAGAACAGTGCTTGGGGCCTTCCTTCCTTTCTGGGAGAAATAATGTAAGATATTGGTGACTTATCTGATATTCCCATCCTGGTAGCCTTTAACAGCCTGCCCTGTGGGGTTGTGGTAGAAATGAGAACAGTGTATTTTTCTTTAGAGCTGACACCAAAGGGCTAAACTAGGAAACAGATGCAGCAATGCAGCAACAACCATGGGGAAATAGTTAATAAGATCAACATCTAGGGGGTACCAGAAAGTAGTAAGGGGCTATGAGCACTTGTAGAGGCAACTAGAAACCATTATTTGGGGTGGAGTTATTTGTAGGAAAAGAGCATTTGGTCTGAGACAAAGGAGAAATGGGTGTTAGGGAAGAGACTGGATATTAGGCTGTCACAGTATCCATAGTGTGAGCCTGGGACATCCTCCCATCTGTCACTTTTTGAGGGGCATTCATAGATATTGGTGTCACGCTTTAAGTTTCCACACAAGGCAGGTGTACCAGCAAGGAATACAGGGCAAGGACGAAGCTGTGCTATTTGGTCCAATTTGTTATGTCTTATCTGAATTTTGCCAACTGACCTTGTTCTTTGGTCCAGTCTCTAAAACCAGCAGCCAAATTCCTGGTACTAGCATTCAAAACTTGGGAAGTTTTACAGGGAAATCTTATCATGGCATTTTGGTAAATTCTCTTATTGTGTATGACTTTATCAGGTATAAAATCTCCTTGATTTGCTCCTCTATCCCATGGAAAACTATGGTGGTCCCTACCATCATAAGCTGAATGCAAGAGACTCTTGCCAGATCCCAGATGTGGGAATCTGTAACATTTACAATCAGATCTTGGGTTCTGTCGTTAGTTTGGGTTTTTCTTTCTTTTTAAATAATATAGTGTGCTTAAGCACATCTTTGTTCTTCCTAAGACTCGGATTTGTTTAAATGAAGCTTTTAAATGTTTGCTCTATTGCAAATTAATTCCAATCAGAGGATTGGAAACAAAAGTCTATTTTGTCAAATGTAATAACTGAGTAACTTCTTATTTGTGAACCAAAACTTGGAGATGAATTTAGCAAAAGAATATTTCAAAATAGCAACTCTTTGGGGGATTTTTATTTACACATATTATAGTGGATACTTTTGTGTAATGTTCAGTGAAATATTCATTCATTGAAAATTTGGTTTTTTTTATTCATTCCAAAATTATTTGGTGTTTTTCTTTTCTTCCAGCACTTAACCATGAATAAGATGCAACTAGATGCTATGGAAAATTTAAATATTAAAAAAAAAGACTCAGAATCTGTCCTTGGGGAGCTTACAGTCTATCTGGAGAGAAAATTCATGAATATAAATGACTAACAATAAAAACTGACATTTATAAGGCTTTAAGATTTCCCAACTGCTTTACATAGATTATCTCATTTTTCCCAATAAGTACTCTGACATGTGTTATGGGTATTATTGTCCCCATCTAACTGATAAGGAAACTGAGAATCAATGTAAATATATTGTTCATGGTTACACAGACCAAAAGTAGATATAAATCCATAGAGGCATTTTGGTAAATGTTTAACAACTGGTTCTCGAGGAGAAATGTGCAAAAGATATATTTTTAAATTTATCTGCATTACCATTTTCTTCATCACTTTCTTAAGCCTAGATAATAACCAAAACCATAAACCAAGCCCTGATTTGTGATATCTGTCAATATCTAAGGTGGAAATGCTCACAGTGAAAATTTAACAATCTGCCCAGTTCTCAGAAGTCCAGTTCCAGTTGGCCACAGTACACCCCTGAATCCAGCTCTGGTAACTCCAAGTGAATGGTCTCTATCTCTTATACTATGTTCTCTGACTATAATACAAGCTAGAACTTGAAAGTGTAACTAGAGGTAAAAAAATTACTATGAGGCTTGAGAGGAGGGAGAGTTCACTTAGCCTGGGAAAATAATTGTTGCTATAGATGCCAGCTTGAACTCTGGATTATATAGTGAGACTAGGACATTGGAGGAGGCCAGTATGCAGAAACAGAAGGGGGCAAAGGACCTTGTACTGTGCCTGGAGGATAAGAACCATTAGGGCGGCTCATGTTTTAATTCAATTCAATTCAACAAGCATTTATTGAGTCAGGCACTCTGCTTCGAGCCAGGGACACAAAGAAAAAACAAAAACAAGTCCCTGCTGCTGCATTCTCCATTGGGGGTATAATGGGGATAAGCAGGGAACATGTATACGGATGTGTGTGTGTGTGTGTGTGTGTGTGTGTGTGTGTGTATGTCATATGAATACAAAGAAATTTCTTGTGGTGGAAGAGGGAGAAGAGAGAGACATATGGGGGAAGTAGTGAGGGAAAGGGAGATAAGATAAGGGCAGGAGAGGGAGGGGAGAAAAAGAAAGAAGAAAAAGGGGAAGAAAGAGGAAGAAAAAGCAGTGTAAAAAAGGGAGAGAAGACATGGGAGAGAAGAGAGACTGACAGACAAACAGACTAAGGTCGGCTTAGAGAGGGAAAGGGAGATGGGAGAAGGGCAAGAGGGGTAGGGGAGAGAGATAAAGAGAAGGCGGGGGGGGGGGGAGAAATGAAAAAAAGAGAAAGAAAGAGTGATAGAGACAGAAAAAGAGAGACAGAGACAGAGAATTTCTATATCTCCATTATAGCTTTCACACAGCCAATAGAATGATATTCCTGAAACCAGGTCTGACTGTGTTCCTTCTCTGCTTAGTAAACTCCATTGGGTCCCTCTTATTTTTAGGATCAAGTACAGACTTTTTTGTTTGTCATTTCAAGCCCTTTACAATCAGACAACAACCTACCTTTCCAGTCTTATTGCATTATTCCCCTTTACTTGGTCCACAATTAAGCTAAATTTGCCTTCTTGTGACTTTTTTCCTGCTTCTGTCGTTATGCCTTTTTCACAGGTGGCCTCCATGCCTAGAATGGGTTTTCTTCTCATTGCCACTACTTAGAATGTTAAGGGACAGGTCAATTCTCCGAGAGCTTCCACAGCTGTGGATCATAGCATCTGAAGGAGTTGCAGAGCAGCCTTTGCTGACACAGGTGCTGCAGACTAGGAATGAGATAAATTGGAGGCAGAGGGAAGGGCAGAGAGGTCAGACAACACAATTGCCTCTCAGTCTCCTTGCATCATCCTCTCACAAGAGGAGATCCATTCTGGGTTGGATCTCCAGCAGCCACTGTTATGTGGCTCCCATGTATTCCAACATAGAAGGCTTTCAACATTCACCACCAACACCATGTCCTACGTGACACCTTTCCTGATCACCCTAGCTGCTAGGGTGCTAGTGCCCTCCCAATATTACTATATGTTGCATTTTGCATTGATTTTGCCTGTTCTCATCTATATACATGCAATCTTCTTCAATAGAATATAAATTCTTTAAGGAAGCTCCCTATTTCCTATTTGTCTAGGTCTTCCCAGCATTTGGCATGGGGACCTAGTGAAAAAAATTAAAACCATGTGAGAACAAGTTGAGGTACACACTGTCCCTGTCATCCTAGACATTACTGGAGTTGTCCCAAAGATGCCTTATGTGAGGCTACAAAAGATGAGCTTCTACCGCAATACTCTTATTCAATTACAAAAAGCAATCATTTTATCCATCTCCACTAAAACCACAGAATACCAAAATATGTAAGAATAAGAACAAGAGAGCAACTTGCCCTTGGATCATTTCTATCTATACGCCATTGGAGATGATGGCAAAACAAACTAACAGTAAGAATAAGAGTAAGAATATATGATTACATGTATAATATCACATATTTTATATATGTATCAATATAAAATATGTGATATTATACATGCAATTTTCATACTTGTAAATTATCATATATATTATGATGTTATATATTGCATATATAGCGTACATATCTTGCATACAAAATACATGTGATATATTGTTTAGTATGTAATATACATCTAATATAATAAATATATTGCATAATATGTAATATTATGCATATAATTACATATTTGTTGTTGTTTTTCAGTCAATTCTTCCAAGGATTTATTTGGGATTTTCTTGTCAAAGATACAAGAGTGGTTTGCCATTTCTTTCCCCAACTCATTTTACAGATGAAGAAACTGAGGCAAACCGGGTTAAGTGACTTGCCTAGGTCACATGGCTAGGAAGGGTCTGAGGCTGGACTTGAGCTTAGGAAGATGAGTCTTCCTGACTTCAGGCTCAGCACTCAACCTACTATGCTACCTAATTGCTCCTGATTACATTTGAGCGTATATTATATTAAATATAATATATAATGTCATATGTTTTCATTATTATATTCTAAGCTTACTATAGAAAAGGATTTGGTGCAATGGAGAGAGGACTAGTCTAGTCAAGAAAACTTCAGTTCAAATCCAACCTCAGATATTAACTAGCTATTTAATTGTGGGCAGGTTATTTAAACTTTCTTTGCCTCAATTTCTCCAACTGTCGAATGAGGATTGATTGTAATAATATTTGTTAAAAAAAAACACTTAGGCCAGTGCCTAGCACATAGTGGGCACTATATTAATGCTTATTTTCTTCCTACCTATAACAAAGTGAATTTTTTCCAAAACTACATAGATGCAAATTAGTAGGATAGAAAATGTACTAGGCTTGGAGACAGAAAACATGGATTCTTGTCCTGCAGCTGCTTCTTATTAGCTATGTGACTTTGGACAAATCATTTAATTTGTTTGAACTTCAGTTTTCTCATCTACAATATGGGAATAATAATAGTAAATTAACTTTCAATGTGATCACTGTATAAGAGGGTTAAATTATATAATGTGTTTGTAACCATGGTGGGCTTTATAAATGTATAAAATGCTATTATTATATAGTAAAAGGATATACTTAAAATTTCCTTTTAAAATGACATCTTAAGGGGGCCAAGACTTCTCTCTGCTCAACACGCTGGACATTCATCTCTCCCATCAAATAGCAGCATCATTGTTTAATCCTAATTCCTACAATTAAGAGTCGTTAGTTGGTCAACTATGTCTAAAAAAATCTCATTAAGACAGGTGGAATATGGTTTGTTGGGCTTCTGAAAACATACAAGAAGGCAAGGGAGGAGGGGTGTTTAATCCCAGAGCCCAAGGGGAGACAATCTGCTAAAGAAGTACAGAATATCCTTCTATCCTTCACTAATGTACATTCCTACTCCCAGGGAAAGGCAAACTGGAACAGGCTCTGAGCAAAGCTTAACTCTGCATTTGTTGTGGCTGTTTTCCCCTGCAGGGACTGCTTTGAATGTTTATTTTTATGGAACAGCAAGAGGTCACTGCCTCTCCACATGCTGTATTCTGGAGTAGCGATACCATGGTTGAGTTAAATTAAGCATTATTCACACCCTTGCAGCTGTGGGCATGGAGGTAGGAGGGAGAAGATGCTCTCTAATGGGTATTTCTAGAAAAGACAAATGCTGAGGTGACCTACTGCTGTATTTGAGGGCCCACTAGGCATATATCATTAGAAAGTATCTATGTGGACTAATGTACCCACCTGCAGGAAAAATTACTGAGTAAAATAGTCTTTAGGGTCTGAATAAGGAATAGGTCCCTTTCAGAAGTCTCTGTCACCTGGCTAGGTATGATGACCCATGATGCAGTCCTGATTATTGGGTATGCTCAGTTTAGTGGATCACTTGAGCTTGGAAGTTCTGAGTTGTAATAAAGCTAAAGCTAATTAGGTGTACAACACACCAAGTCAGAATTTGGGTACTCAAGTTGCCTTAAGAAAGATAAACACCACTGGTCAGAAATGGAACAGATCAAAGCTTCCATGCCATTCAGAAGAGGAATCTGTCCCTTACAAGGCTGCTGTACTACTAGTCTAGGCAAGATAGGAAGATTCCATTTCAAAAACAAAAACAAAAATCTTGACCCACTCACCATTATTTACATACAGCTCATATTTCACCTTATGTACTAGTGGTACATTCAAGAGTTAGAGTGGATTTAAAAAAATATTCCTCCAAACTTAATATTTAGAGTTGTAAAGGGATTTTTAAAATCACTGACTCCAGCCCTCTCACTTTAAAAATAAAGAAGCCAGGAGTCATAGTACATAGTGACACATAGTGACCAATGAATAATGGATCCTAAGTGGATGTATCATAAGTGAGCCAAAGTATAACTATCACTAGCAATATTGGAACCCTAGGCAAGCTTCATGAAAGACATTCTCAAGTCAACTTGGTAGCGTATGATATTACAACAATACAAAACATAATTAAAACAAATTCAGTTTAGTAAGGAAATTAATTACTATAGTAGCTCAATAATAGTAGACATTATCAATAATCCTACTGATGGCTTTCTATTTTTATTTTAATTAGTTTAATTAAATTAATTTTAATTATTCTTGCTATCCATGTGCCTAGATTACCTGTTTTTATGTTGCTGAAGAAATTCATGCATTAAATTATGGTGTCTTTAAATTGTGGGTGTTTTGGAACAAAGTTTCATTGTTTTCAGCCAAGTTACGGCTCTGTATCTAAGATTTTTTTTCAGTGTGGTTTTCTTACCACTATACCATACTCTACAGTTTAATGCCAATGTGCAATAGTTTTGCAGATAGATGATAAGTGGAGAGAGTGCTAGCCCTGAAGTCAAGATGTCTTATCTTTTCAAGTTCAAATCCAGCTTCAGATACTTACTAGCTGTGGACTCTGGCCAAGTCATCTAACCCTATATACTTCAGTGTCCTACTGTAAAATGAACTAGAGAAGCAAATGGCAAGCCATTCTAGTCTCTTTGACAAGAAAATATCAAATTGAGTCTTAAAGATTCAAAATAACTGAAAGAACTCAACAACAAGAAGGCTATAGCTTTGGTTTAAACTTTGATTACTTTATTTCAGGGATGGCCTATTTTGTGTTCCTCCTAAGATCTTGAAGTATTCTGCATGAAAGAAAACTGGGATAATAGCTCATATTTGAGATATATTCATATCGAATATTTAATCATGTACATAGGAAGAAATAAGTTCAAAACACCAAGCATCCACAGACACAGTAGAGCTAAAGGCATATGTTAATTTAATGGAATATCCAATGTATTCAGTGGAGACATTTAATCCAAGTCCCAATTCCTCCCTGGCCATTTTCTGGATGTTTTTACGTTACAAAAATGATGTTTCCTTTTATCTATCATTCATGCACATATTTGTCTGAGGCCAAATTTAAACTCAGGCATCTTGATTCCTATCCCAATGTTCCATCCACTGTGAAGTCCAATTGCTGGATTTCTAAGGTCTACTTCTCTCCTCAGTTTGACTCTGGATTGCCAAGGGTCAAATTCCTTGAAGATATTTCTTTTTTTTAAAGACTATCTTTCTTTACCCATTTGAAATAATCTGAAACCTGGTTTTCTTCTACCCACTAGATGCAGTGTTTTCTACTAATCTACATAATTAGAGGTAGGAGATAGGAAAGAAAAAATTCTTGTCCTCCCCCTTCCCTCTATGCTTGTTGATTTCTGCTATAGGTGCAGGAGTCTCCTCTACAACTGCCTCCAGCTCTAGAATTTGAACCCCCAGTTTTGACTCTCTTGAACTCCTGGTATTTAGATATTTGAAACCTTCAGAAATGTAGCCAATCTGCCTGCCAATTGGACTGTGATTCTGCCCTAATCAAATAGGTGTTTGGATCTTATTAAGAGATCAGAATTTGTATATACATCTTATTTTCACATCAAAACCTTTTTGTTGTTGTTGTTGTCATTATCCTTTAGTCGTTTTCAGTTCTATGACCCCATCTGGGATTTTCTTGGGAGAGATATTGGAGTGGTTTGTCATTTCCTTCTCCAGGTCATTTTAACAGATGAGGAAACTAAGGTAGATAGAATTAAGTGACTTCCCTAGAATCACATAACTAATAAGTGTCTGAGGCTAGATTTGAACTCAGGAAGATGAGTTTTCCTAACTCTAGGTCCAGTACTCTATCCACTTCACTAACTAGTTACCCTTATTAAAACTTTATCCTAAATTGTTGATCCCGAGGCAGCATTTGGAATATAGACTGGAAGATGAGAAGTCTAACATCTTCTGGATCCTTAGAAAATGGAAGACCCTTTTTGGATTGGGATAAGGAAAGAAGATCTGACCAAGGCTAACTCCAAGTAGCTCTTGCTAAAGAATACACTGATTTCTGGAATTCCTCAAACTTTTTAATTCACTTGATAACTTACAGACACCATCTAGATATGTGGCCAAACTTCCTAGCTTATTGGAACAAACTTCCTGTCTGGAATTATTTTGTCTCATCCAGTGGTTTTTGAAGACTTTTCAAACTTCAGCCTATTGATTGATTGAAATCTATTCACACTCAGTTAAAGTAGTATAATTAATAGGGTGATGTCAACCCCACCCTTATAATTAAAAGGAAAAACAAACTGTACAAAATAAAGATTCACGTTTTTGTATACAAAAACAAACAAATTTGTCATGTCTGAACACATTCCATCAATTGAGCTGAGGGAAGGGAAATAGGAATGAAGTCAGAAGGGATGACTTTCAGCCACACTTAATAAATTCTGGAAGAGTATGATCTTGGAGATGCATTGTCCTTCTCAGATAAATAATTATGGCTGATTTTTTAATTCAACTTTAAAGTTTGTACAACATTTTGCAAAGATTTAATTTCATTTGTAGAGTAGGGATCTTTATTTTCATTTCCTAGCTGAGAAAACTGAGACCGAAAGAGACTAAAGGACTTAATCTCATGATCAACTAAGTTTCTTTTTGCTGGAGAAAGGATCTGAATCCAGGTCTTTCTGACTTCTAAACTATCATTGTTCAATCTAGCCTCCCTGAGTGTGTCTTATAGCATCTAATATGATGCTTCACATTTAGGAAAACAAATAAATATTTGTTGAATAAATAAATGAATCCTATGTCTAAAAAGAAATCTAAAGATAGAGGACATCCTGTAACCTTCCTCAATGACCTATCCCCATATTTAACAATCCTTGCTATCAGTTAATCACTCAATTAATAAAAATTTCTTAACCACCTACTATATATCAGGCACTGAGCTAAGTGCCTGGCTTGTTTAAAAAAAAAAAAAAACGCAAAAAACAGACCTTATCCTCATGGAATTTATAATCTAAAGGGAGAGACCATTAAAAAAAACAAAGTAAACTCTACGTGGAAAAAATAGAAAATAGCAGAGGGGAGGCACTAGAATTCAGAGGGATTGGGGAAGGCTTCCAGTAAAAGATAGGATCAGGAAACATCCTAAATTCTAGCTAAAACATTATCGTTTCTATTGCTGAATGTTCAGGGGTTAATGTGTTTTGGGCCTCCTCCAAAGGAAGTCATTTACTGCAATCAATTAATCTATCATTTGTTGAGAGCTTACTACAAGCTCTGAACCATTTTAAGTATTGAGGAAAATGCAAAGAAGTATACTAAATACATTTCCTACTATCAGGGAACCCACAGACTAACAACAATAGCTGGCATTTCCTAACACTTTATAGTTTATTTACATATAGTTTCCATACATATCTCATTTGATTCTCCAAGAGCCCTGTGAGAAAGTCTTATTCCCACTTTACAGATAAAGGAACCAAAGTCTTAAGAAGTTAGATGATTTAGCCAATGTCACATAGAGTAAATGTTAGACTCAGGATTTGAATTCAGGGTTTCTGACCCCACATTTAGTGCTTTTCCCACTAAATTATCCTCTTTAACTGAGCAACACAGAAAGCAATTAAAGAACAATGATTCAAGAAAGACATAGAAAGCACACAATAAATGCTTGTTAATTTATAAATGTATCATAAAGAATTCAACTGTGGTATATATAGATAATAGGTGTAATAGGAATTCAGAGAAAAAGGAGATAATATTGAGCTACTCCAGTGAACTAATGTTCTACAGAATTTCCAGTCCTACAAAAGGTGGTAGTCTAGGATACCTTAATTCCATATGAAGAAGCCAGTAAGGCAAGAAATGGTATTCTAGGGCAGACTGCATTCACACAGTTGTCCCTAGCCACTCATCCACATAACATTCCCAGAGGAGTATGGGAAGTAAACAACAGATGGATCACCCTAAGGGAACATGGAATGTTTTATGGTTTTTATGGAGGGAAGTGGCTTTTGAGCAAGAAAAAAAAAATGATAGAAGAACAGGTAAGTATACTCTCCCATCCTGCCCAGAGATGATAAATTACCTGGCGAAAATACTTTATAACATTACAGTTAAAAGGAGCTTTGTACTTCACAGTCTAGCCAGTGGTTGAAGTGGGGGAAAAACTGCAGCTTTGGAAGTCCAGGACTTCAGTAGATTGACCTATCCAGCTGAGAAGCCACACTCTGAGAAAAGACCAGAGTCAGAGTAACCTGCCCTGCCCAGTGTCAATGTGATCTGCCTAAGTAAGCAGCCTTCCCACCCAGAGACTGTCCAGTTCAGCTCAGCTTCAGAGGATGCAGCCCTCCAAGTGCCAAGCAAATTGCCCCATTCAGTCAAGACCTTGAACTTTAGGAGAAGCAAGCCCAAATAAGCCACAGGTCCAGTTGGAAAACCTTGTCCTAGGTAGAGCCAATCCACTTCTAGCAGGCACTCAGAGGACCCTAGTGAAGGAAAAGACATTGAGTCATGATAAGAAAGACATAGGGCTCCTGCAATTCCAAAATTTTGAGTTAACTTGGTCATGTGAGTCCCCTGTGCATGTACTCTCAGTACCACTGTACTTTGATTACCCTTCCACCATTCTGAATTCTGAGAGTATTTATGGGAAAACATATTCCTGATGTTAAAGATTTGTAAGAAAGTTTTAAAAGATTTGTAACTATGATTTTTGCTATTCCATATCAGTAAGCTCTCCTTGAGACCAGAAAATGATTTACTTTTCATATTTCCCAAGGGCCTAACTCAGTGCTTTATACATCTTAGGTTATTAACAAATGATTTATTCAATCATTCAATTTGAGTAAATACCTTTATTAAAGAACCAATTAAATCTTATTGTTAAGGAGAAGTATATCAATGGGGGGCTCATGGTTTTAGGAGGATATCTTTTAGGAACATTATCCTTAGAACTCTGGAAGCAGCAACAGCTTTGACTGGTGAGTAAGCCCCAGAGAGTACATTATAGCAGTGTGAGATGAATTTTTTTTTAAAGTATGTTGGTATAGTCATAGATGTAGAGTAGGAATAGACTTAAGAAGTCACCTGGTGCAATCTCTTATTTTACACATGAGGGCAGAGAGGCTCAGTAGTAGTTAAGTGACTTATACAAGTTTACACTGGTAATAAGCATCCAAAGTGGAATTTGAATGAAGGTTTTAACTCTATAGTCAGGTCTCTTTCCAAAGAACCAGATTAGCCCTTATATTCACTAGGTGTGTAATTTTTATAAGGCTATTTACTTCTTTGTAAAATGAAGACAATAATCCTTATATACCTTCTTCATAAAATGTTGTGACACAGCAACAAGATTATGTGACAATCAATTGTAATGGACTTGACTCTTTTCAACAATGAAGTGATTTAAAACAATTCCAATAGATTTGCAATGGAAAGAGCCATCTGCATCCAGAAAGGGGATTGAATATGGATCACAACATATTTTTTCGTCTTTTATGTTGTTTTTTGCTTGATTGTTTTTTCTTTCTCATTTTTCCCCTTTTAATATGATTTTTCTTGTACAGCATGCTAAATATGGAAATATGTTTAAAAGAATTGCACATGTTTAACCTATATTGGATAACTTGCTACCTAGGGAAGGAGGAAAAGGGGAAAGGAGGGAGAAAAATTTGGAACACAAGCTTGCAAGGGTGAATGTTGAAATTATCTTTGCATGTACTTTGAAAAAGAAAATGCTATTATTATAATAATGTGACAAAAACATTGTGAATTTCATATCATTTTGTAAATGGAAATTATTGTTATTAACCACATTGTTAAGGAGTGCTTTGTGAACATTAAAGTGTTTATAAAAATATGAATTATAATTATAAGGTGGCCTTAGTCCTTATGAAAAGATAGCCAAGAAGTAGAGAAGAATTTTCAAATATCCTGTTCTGAGGTTTCTTTGTCTTTTTAATAGCTAGTCTGAGCAGATGCCTCACTTAGCTGACTTACAGATGAGTTCATAGCAATTTTCTTATATCCAATCAAAGGGACTGAGGGAGAAGTGAGTCAATAGTGCATAGCCCATCTTGGTCATAGCATTCCAAGCTTCTGTTTATCTAGGAGTTCCAACAAATAGCAGAATCAAACAGGCAGCTTGTTGGTACAGTTAATGTTTCAAGAGGAGACACATAAGACTAGCAGCTTGTAGGTATAAAAATTATAGAAACTATTTGAGTGAACTCCAGGATTTGTTCCATGTTTGCCTATCTGCCAGAGGCCCCCATCAACTTTGTGTGGGCTAAATGCAAACTGATCTCCCTGTTTGAAAGGGCTTGAGGAATGTCTCTCTATGTTCTGCCTCATTAGTGTCAGTAGAATAGGGGGAATTAGGTACCTACAGAAGCTCAGAGGTGGAAGAAAAGACATAGATGATGGATCTCCAGCCTGAACGTCAGTGGATTCCTGGTTATTGCCATCACATCAACACTCTAGAGAACAGTTGGGTCAAACTGGAAACTTTGACCACCATGATTTTTATATGGCACTATACTGTAATCAGTCAACACACATTTATTAAGTACTACCTATGTGCAAGACACAGTACCTTCCCAATTGTCTATTATCTGCAGTTCATCCTATTTCTTGTTTGTGACAGCTGAGAGTACAGGGTCTGGAGTTACATGGGTTCAAATCTAATCTCAGATACTTATAGTTTTAGAAGTAGAGCTAAGATGTCAGAGTAGTGGCAGGAGCTCACCCAACTTCTCTACCTAATTGCTCCAAATTTCTTTAAGATGACTAAACAAATTTTAGAGCATCAGAACACCCAAAAAGATGGAGTAGAACTTATTCCAGTTGAAAGCAACTTAGAAGCAAAGGTCTATAATACCAGGGGGAGTCCCTTGTGTAGTCCCAATGCAGGGTACATTAGTGTCTCAGCCTGACCTTTGAATCAGCATCAGTACTGATGGCTTCCAGATCTCCCAACCCATAGACACTAGGGGAGACCTAGGGGGTCATTAAAAAAAGGTCTAAGGAACCAGGGTGGGAGCCTAGCACAAAAGCCAGCTTAAGTCACTCCAATGCAGCTTCATTCCCTGTCCTGGCTCCAGACCCACCCCAGTCCCAACCCAGATTCCAACATCAATGAGGTGGGATCTTTGATTCAGCAGCAGTGCTGGAGCTTTTGGACTTCTCAGTCTAGGGACACAGGGGAGGCCTTGGAGGATCAGTGGAAAGGATCTGTGGCACCAGGGTGGGAGTCTGGTGTGTGGTCCCAATGCAGGCCACGCCAGTGCAGGTTGCACCAGTGCAGCCCCAACCCCAACCCTAGCCTCCTTGTGGACAAAGAGGACTCTTAGCACACTAGATCTCACAGCTACAGTGGGGCAGAGATACACCTAACAGCTCCAGGGCAGAAGAGAGCTTGTGGTCAGGTCTCTAGAAGGAGCTCTGAAAACAGCTGCACAAAACCCTTGAATCTTGGGGCAGTGTATCCTCCACCCTGGAAACAGAGCCCTATTTTCACAAAGTATTAAAAGCTGAGTAATAGGCTAGGAAAATGAGCAGACAACAGAAAAAGTTTCTGACCGTTGAAAGTTATTAGGATGACAAGGAAGATCAAAACACACATTCAGAAGATGATAACAAAATCAAAGCTCCTACATCCAAAGCCTCCAAGGAAAAAACATGAAAATTGGGCTCAGGCCACAGAAGAGCTCAAAAGGGTTTTTGAAAATCAAGTTAAAGAGACAGAGGAGAAGTTAGGGGAAGAATTGAGAGTTGTGCAAAAGGAAAAGCAAAAATCTAATGAGGAGAAGAATGCTTGAAAAAACAAAAAGTTGGGAAAGGAGTCACAAAAGTTACAAAAGCTCACTGAGGAAAATAATGCCTTAAAAAATAGAATTGAGATACTTAATAGCTATGTGACCCTGGGCAAGTCACTTAACCCTGCTTGCCTCAGTTTTCTCATCTGAACAATGAATTGGAGAAGGAAATGGCAAACCACTTCAGTATATCTGGCAAGAAACACCAAAAAGGGTCATAAGAAATCAGACACAACTGAAACCTGAACAACAATATTTTTATATGTAGTGTTTTCATGTTGTTCCTCCCTTTCAGCCCCATCAGACTGTGAGCTCCTTGACAGAAGGAATTGTCTTTCTTTTGTTTTTATTTGAATATCCAATATTAGCACAGTGTCTGGCACACAGTAAGTAATTAATGCTTATTGATTGTGCCAAATTCATATTGTAGTATGGTCTGGTATATTCTGGTATAGAATTGTATATTGATTATACTAGTACTTCAAATGGGACTTCTTTCAGTAAACAAAGTATTTACAGGAGACAGAACAAATGAAACCAGCTGATATATTGTTGATCAGATTAACCAAGGGGTAGTTGCAAATGGAGGGTGCACATTGACATTGGAGAGGCAACCAGCAGCTATGCTTGTTATTGGGCTTTTCAGATATTTCTTCCCTTATATCTTCATTGTAACAATTATGAAGATGTTCGTGGATGTCTGTATTGGTATGCAATTATGATTTTTCCTGCATCAGTGGCCAGACACAGCAAAAAAACAGAGTAGTAGGAGTTGATCAAGGAACAAAATATCTTTCTAATCCAAGCTAGAATAGTTTATTTGAAACTCTGAGAGTCTTTCCCTCCCAGATTCATTCATTCCTTTATTGATTTATTTACATTTTTTGGTCTAGATAAAGTAGAAGATTCTTTGGCTCAAATGCTATCTATCTTAATTTCTGAATGAGCTTTCCCTCAGTCAAACTGACACTTGTTGAAGACTGTAGCTTAAAAAGGCCAATGTCTCCCATTTCATCCTGTGCCATTTCCTGTTGCTCTGATCTATAACTTGCCATTGGACCCAGATAGCTCCAGAGGAAAAAGTGAAGCAGGTGACCTTGTATAGCTCTCCCTCACTTAAATATAATTCTTTTATGTCATGGCATCACTTCCCTGATGTCATGGTCCTCTTCAAGAACGAAGGACAAATAACAATGCCCTTAATACTCCTACTCTGCCCTATGCCAAAAAGGGGGTGGTCAGCACAAGCTGTTGAAAGTACTGTGGAGTCAGTTTCTGTCACATAGAGAATTTTGGTATGGGTGGTTCAAAAAGTGTCCTAACAATTTCGGATTATAAATCCCGCCTGTTAGAGTAGAGGCTAATGAGAAAACCTGTTAGAAATCATGCTGGTAGCTTCAAGGTCCTCATGTCTTCATGCCCCTTGTCCTGGGACAGTTGAGACAGAATATAGCCTTGAGCAATATTGACTGTTCTTTCATA
Organism: Antechinus flavipes; assembly: GCF_016432865.1. NCBI lineage: Eukaryota > Metazoa > Chordata > Mammalia > Dasyuromorphia > Dasyuridae > Antechinus > Antechinus flavipes. The sequence goes on from NC_067400.1 coordinate 458,503,857, forward strand.
TTCAGCCATATATTCTATCATCTTGTCACATACATGTAGAATAATTATCATGTGAGAGTGAGAAGTGCCCTTGATGAGAGAAGAAAATCCTTAGCTTGGACATTACTATTGCTCTCTCAGATAGTTTTGTGCTACTTTGGCGTAATCTTGCAGAAAATGTTTCTGTGCTATGAATAAAGCAGAGAACAGAGCATTGTTTATATACATTTATTCTTTATTATTCCAGATATGTGATTTCATTTGGAGAAGAAATTCAATCAATACAAATCAGTATCTCCTTTGCTGCTTATACTCTTGGGGTTGCTTGGGACATCTGGACTTGCTCAAGGTCACATAGACCATATATAGAAAGGAAACTTAAAACCAGGTTATCTTGATTCTGAGACTGACCATTACAAACAAATTAGTTGAACAAATGAGGGGTTAGAAGGAAATAGTGTTTGAGAGACTTTTAAGAAGTCTTAAATTAGACATACCTATTGGGCAGAAGCATTCTCCAGATAGTTTAGCAGCTTTGATGAAGAGTCTAACCTAGGTAACAAACTGCCTGAAATGCTAGAAGAAAGAATAATCTCAGGGCAGAAAGGAGTCAGGTATAAGGATACTGACGGATAGACTCGAAGACACTAGATTATTGTAAATTAGAACCAGATAGAAACAGTAAGATAATGAATTCACTATGACCTACATTTCTGCCATAGCATCCCTGATCATCTGCCAATGAGTATCAACAAACATGGATTTTGAACTAGAGAAAGAAAAAAGGGGGACTTCTTATATTATGTTGCTAGAGGTAAGATAAAATTTAAGCCATCTAGAGCATGATTAATCTGAGTCTAACTTTGAGGCCAAAGCATCTGACCTAATAGTAGAATTTGCACTAACCTTATCTGAATGGTAGAACTCACTGAAAGGTGAGTTCCAGTTGCCTTTCCTCCCCACTACATTTATATGCAAACATAATATTTCATCATAATAGCAGAAGACCAGGTTCACGGAGGAACTATAAGATGCCAAGATGACATCTAGGGTATAACTTAATTTATTTCTGGTCTTTTCCCTAATGATAATTCTGCTCAAAACTTTATTATGACTTTCCCACAGTCTTGGGACCTACAACCTTAGTGAAGCCAGAGTCTAAACTCCTAAGGAAATATAGACATCAGACACACACCTAGGGCTCTGATCCAGCCTATTGAATTCCCAAAAGAGTCACAAAATACTGGCTTCATTAACATACATATTTTGAGTAAGAGTACACATTACTTGGGTCATTTGGGCAAAACACTTAACCTCCCTAGGCCTCAGTTTTCTGAACTGTAAAATGAAGAGTCTGGACCAGATGGAATTTTATGCTTCCCTTCTGGTTCTAAGTTTCCATTCTAGTTCTAAGCTCTAATGACTGCCCATTTTCTCTCACACAAATATGCTTTTTTCTGATTTCTATTCCCTCTTCTGGAAAATGACAGTGGATTAATTTCAAATCACTAAGAGTCTCTTGTTACTGGGGTCCATGGTTAATATTCTGTGAATAATTATTATGCCCTTGAGAGTAAAATTCCCTGCAATACTCTTGTCAACTACTCATACCCACATATTTCTTTCTTCTTAATACATTACCTTTTTATATGTGTGTATGTCTTATTCCACTATTAGATTTTAGGCTTCTTGTGAGCATGGATCATGTCTTACTTATTTTTAAATCTCTCCCAATACCTGGCATATTACTTTGTTTTAAACTTCTAACTTAGATTTAGTTTTTAATAAAGTTTCTAAGCCTAGATTTCAATATTAAATTAATGTATAATTCAAAAGACCAAATAGTGTAATGCAGTGCTTTTCACACAGCAGACATTTAATAGATATTTGTTGAATTGTTCAGTGAAATGAAGATAAAAGTGGCATGCTAATTCATTTTCCAGATGAAACAAAACTGGAAGCAAACATTAATGTCCTGGATGACAGAATCGGAATCCAAAAAGCTCCTGGCAGGCTGGAGCAATCTAACAAGATGAAATATAACAGGAACAAGAATTTTTTTTAAAATTCTGCAGTTAGGTTTAAAACATAAACAGTAGAAAAACAGGAGAGGAGAGACATGATGAAATAACTATTGGAGTGAAAAAGACAGCAGGCTCAGTTGACTTCAGGCTCAACAAGAGTCAATGCTGATATCATTGAAAAAAGCTAAAGCAATTTAACTCCACAGTAATAGAAATATCGTGTCCAAAACAATGGAGGGAAGAGTTAGAACGTATCCTCACTGGTTGTCAGCCATATAGAGCCTTCATAGCTGATTTCTATCTGCAGCTCTTCCATATAAAAGAACCAGAAATGGAAGGCTCACAGTCAATATCCCCTAAAGGGTATACCTCTAATCATACCTGAAGATATATTGCTCCTTCATATTATATAAATCAGAACTGGGAATTTTCCAGTGTTAGTGATTCATAATGAGCCCTCCCTACTTTTGATTAAGAGTTATTGTAGGTTCATAACCATGGGAATGTGTAGAACAGAGGAGCACATGGTAGGATCTGTTTCTCCAGGGAATTTAGACCATGCAGTTTGAATAGTTGGCCCTATAAATTCCATGTGTATGTAGGATTGCAATGTATGTCCCTTCTGGGTTACTATCTTTGCTGATATTCTATGGAAGGAAGGTCAGCAGAGACCCTGAGAGAGGGGTTAGCTAGTTTGAGTTGGTCAGGTAAGCTCAGTAATAAGACATGTTGAGAAGTAACCTCAGATTTGATGACCCTTTGCTATTTGATTTCTGACCTATCAGTAATTGTAACTGCTCTTTTCCAAGATAGCAGTGGTTTCTTTTGTTGTTGCTACTTTTAAAAATAAAACTTTATTGCTATCCATTGTCTTTTTATATCATCATAATTTCCCTCTATTATCTTTCTCTCCTTTCCCAGAAAGCCATCCCATAAAATAAACATTTTTGAAGAACACAAAAAGTGGGGGGGGGGTAATCAGCATGACTATTAATGTACCAAAAGTATAAAAATATGTACAAAGTATCTCATTTGTGGATTTCAATTCTGCAAAGAAGTACTGTAGGAGTGTCTTTTCATATCTCTTCTTTTGAGTTATACTTGTTCTTTGTAATTTTGCAACATTTACTCTTAAAGTTTTGATATTGTTTTTTCACTTACATTGTTATAGTTACTATGTATATTTTTCTCTTGACTCTACTCTGCATCAGTTTATGTAGCTTTTTCCATACTTCTCTGTATTATGACATATTTGCACAGTGTATTCCATTCCATTTGTGTATCACAATTTGTTTAGACATTCTCCAGTCAATAGGTATCTTCTAATTTTTTGCTATTGCAAATGTATTACTAAATATATATGTGTGTGTGTGTGTGTGTATATACATATATACATATATACACACACATACATATAGACACTACTTATCTATGGCCTCCTCGGGATATAGGTCCTGTAATGGAGTTTCTAAATCAAAGGGTATATAAATTTTAGTCACTTTTTTTGCGTAATTCCAAATTGCTTTCCAAAATAGTTGTACTGATTCACAGATTCACTAACATTGACCCTGCCTATCATCTCAAGACACCCAGCCCCAATAGTGACTTGTCCCTACCTTTTTTTTAAACTATTACCAATTTGAAATATATGATGTAAAACCTTAGGGCTATTTTGATTTGCATTTCTTTTATTATTAGAGATTTAGGACATTCTTTAATATATTTGCTAATAGTTTTCAATTCTTTTGAGAAGTTTGTCTACATCCTTTGACTATTCCTTGGAGAATGGCTTTTGATCATACAGTTATATAATATGTGTTGAACACATAATATGTTATGAACACTTATCTATTTGTTAATTGTTCACATTAATTTACATGTATACATTAATCATGTCAATTATATCCCAAGCCCTTTTTAGAACAATTTGAGGCAAAGATTTTTTTTAACCCATTCAACCCTTTCCTTTATTATCCTAGATAGAGAAGTTTTGTTTATGCAGAAGTTATTCAATTTCATGTAATCAATGTTGTCTATTTTACCTTTTGCAATTTTTCCTATCTCTTTATTTCATTAGAAACACAATTCCTATCCATAGATGTGAGAATTATATCATATGTTTTCTTTCTCCCCATCCTGTTCTTCTTCCTCCTCCTCTTTTTTCTCCTCCTCCTTCTCCTTCTTTCTTTTTCTTCTTTTCTTCTTTTTTTTTTTTAGTAATACAATCTTTAATATCAAGATCACATTTCTATTTAGAAGGCATTATAGAATATTGTGTAAGGTGTTGATTTAAATCTAATATCTACCTGGCTAGATATCCCAATATTTCAGTTATCCCAATAGGTTTTTTTTATTATTGTTCTTGCCTGAGTAGTTTATATTTTCAGTTTATTGGGTTCTATTTTTTTCTGATTCTCCTCATTTAGCCTTTTCCATTGATCCACTCTTTCTTTAAAAAAATTACCAGATGGTTTTGATGACTGATACTTTGTAAAAAATACCTTTAGGTCAGAAAGTACTATTCTTCCCTAAAATTTTAACTCTTCCCTTAACATTGTCCCTTGACATTATAGAATTATTTTCCCAAATTAATTTTGATATTAAGTTCTTTAAAGTATTCCTTTGTTAACTTGATTACATTAAAAGCATAAATTAACCTTGCTACACTGTCACTTTTATTTTTCTGAGATAGCCTAGGTATGAGCACTAAATATTCCTGGAATTATTCAAGTTCTTGTTTATTGCTTTATATAAGACTATAAATAGTCTTAGCCTATCTAAGACTTTTGCAGCCTTCAGTCAATTAATTCTCAGTTATTTAATACATTTTTAGTTATTTGAAATGAAATTTCACTTTCTATTATTTCTCTCATATTTTATTATTCTGTAGAAATTTTATTGATTTTATTTGTTTTCTGAAACTTTACCTAAACTATTAATTGTCTCAGTTAGTACCTATGCTGATTCCTTTAGGAGTTTCTATGTAAACCACCATGTCCTATCTGTATGTCTTTAATTTTTTTTCCTTTTGGCTTAGTGTTATTTTAACATTTCTAAAACTATTACCCAAAATAGTGAGAGAAGAGTGGGCATCCTTGCTTATCTCTTATATTCATTGGTAAAAGTGGTATATCCCCATTGCATATAATGCTTGTTTTAATACTTTTTACATCTGGGTCTACCCTGTACTTTGTAGGATTTTTAACATACATTTGTATAGTTCTTTGTCCACATCAGTTGAAATAATTGTGTAGTTGTGAATTTTTTTGTTTTTAATAATATTAATCATGTTATTTTTCTAATGTTAAGCCAACCATTTGTCCCTGATATAAATCTAATTTGGTTGTGATAAATGACAAATCACAGTAATCTGCATGACAGGATATTATTTTGAATTTTTAAATTAATATTCATTTATGATATTGATTTATAGTACTTCTTTATTCTTCTCTGATTTAGGAATTAGGACTTTATTTGTCTCTAAAAGGAATCTAGCATGGTACTTTATTTCTTAATTTTTGAGAATAATTTGTATAGTATTGACAATAATACTTATGTAAAATTTAATAAAATTCTCACCTGAATTTATTAAGATTAGGAGTAGTTCCTTTTCCCTCCTTTGGTCTACCCATGGTAAGTATTTTTCAGCTAATTTTGTTTCTTTTTCCAAGATTGGATTATTTAAGATCTAATGTAAGTTTGCATATTCTATATTTTTACATATCCAATTATTTCTTTCATGTCCTTAGTTTTATTAGCATATAATTTCCTATAGTTTTGACAATTTTTAAAAAATTTCCTCCATTGTTATTTCAACTTGTTTCTTTGCTCTTTTGTTGATTTGATCTTCTCTTTAATCAAATTGGTTAAAGGTTTATCCATTTTATTAGCATGTTCAAAGAATTAGCTTTTAATTTTAGTTATAATCTTTAAAGGTTTTAAGCATTTGTGGTTTTTTGTTTGTTTTCAGTTTACCTAATTCTCTAATTTTAACTTCTCATGCTTATTTTTAATTTGTTTAGTTGTTGGCTTTCCATTTTTTGAAAATGCATATTCAATTCATTAATTCTTTTTCTATTTTGTTAATGTATGTTTGTAAGTGATATGATTTCCCTCCTGAGGACTACTTTACCCGTATTTTTAAAATTTTGGTATGTTGTTTCATAATTATCATCTTCTTTCATGTAGTTATTAATTGCTTCTTTGATTTCCTCTTTGATGATAATTATTTTGTATTTCATTATTCAGTCTTAATTTGCATATTTTTGTTGCTGTTCATATTTTTAAACTGTAATCTTTTTTGTGGTTATGGTTTGTAAAGGATGTGCTTTCTATTTCAGTTTTTTAAATCTGTTTGCAATATTTCTGTGTCCTAATACATGATCAGTTTTTATAAATGTTCCAAGTGCTATTGAAAAAAAAATGTATTCATTGGCAGCTTAGTTTAGAAGACGCCATGACTCTTTTAGCTTTACTTTCTTTAATAGTTTGTTCAATTTTGTGCCTCCCTTTTGTTTTTCTTTCTGATAGACTTATTCAAAGCTGAGATAAGGACATTGAAATCTCCTATCACTATTGCATAGTTTGTGTATTCTTGTAGTTCAGGTATTTTTTTTTCTTTTAATAATTTAGATGCTAAGGCACTTGGTGTTTAGAAGTTCAATATTGATATTAGTCTATGAGTTTTTCCTCCAGAATAACATAGTTTATTTATCCATTTTTGTGTTTTCAATGTTTTGCTTTGTCTAATAGCATGATTGCAGGTTTTTTGGATTTACTTAGGAATAATAAATTTTATTCTAACTTTCATTTTTATTCCATGAAGTCTTGTATATGAACAACAGATTGTGGAGTTTTGTTTTCTTATTCAATCTGTCAATCTTTTTTCATTTTGCATTCCTTTCTGCAGAGCATCTTCAGGTAAGAGTATGATATCCTAAGAGATGGGGATGGGGAGGGAGGAAGAGCTAAGTAACTAAGTTGTTCAACTCACCAGTTCATTTGGATCCCCAGTGGGGCAGCTCTACTCACAGAGACTGTTGTTTCTTTCTCTAAGTACTAAATAACTGATTATACTCAACAAAAGCTCTCCATTTCCTTTTAGATTCTCTCTCTTTTCCTATCGGAAGAGTGGTGGTACCTACTAATTCTAAAATAAGACTTGCACTTTCTTTTCCCATTTCAATCTCTCCCTTTGTCTCCTTACCCATTCTCCTATAGCCCCTCTTTTCCCTCAATGACTAAAGGAATTATTTTCCATTGATTGACAATCATCTAATTGATTAGAGTACATATTCTTTTTATTCTTCCTCTCTTTTCCACTTCTGTGTGCCCTGCTATTCTATAATTTAGTATGATAAAATTCTTATTTCTAAGATAGCAGTATATTTACCCAAATTTAAAAGGATAAGAGTCATTCCTCAATTGATAAATGTTCAAGAAAAAGGAATAGTCAGGATTCAAGAAAAGAAATCCAGGCTATCAATATGTCATATTTAAAAAAACTCTAAATTACTAACAGTGGAAGAAATACAAGTTGAAATAATTCTGAGGTATCATCTCACACCTATCAAATTGGGCTAAGATAATCAAAAATGAAAATGAAAAATGTTGGAGGGATGTGTAAAAGTAGGTACATTAATTGTCTGTTGGTGGGCCTATTAGCTAATCCAAACATTCAGAAGAGCAATTTGGAACTATGCCTCCCAATTTTAAAATTGTGTATATCCTTTGACCCAGCAATATTACTACTGGGTCTATACCCCAAAGAGATCACAGAAAAAGGAAAAGGACCAAAATACTAATAGCAATTCTTATTGTGGTAGTAAAGAATTGGAAACTGAGAGGATATCTATCACTTGAGGAATGACTAAACAGAATATGGTAAATGAATGTGATGGAGTATTATCATACTCTAAAAAATGATGAAAAGGATGATTTCAGAAAAATCTGGGAATAAATATGAAAATCAAATAAGTATAACTAAAAGAAAATACGAAAGAATATAAATTCAAAGAAAAACAGTAATTCTGATCAACACAATAATCAATCCTAATTCTAAGGAATACACATCATGAAACATGGTATTCACCTACAGAGAGAGAGAGAGAGAGAGAGAGAGAGAGAGAGAGAGAGAGAGAGAGAGAGAGAGTATGTGTGTTCATGGACTCAGCATACAAACTGAAGTACACTTAATTTTCTTTCATTAGTTTTCTTTCTTCCTTTTTTCTTCCTTCCTTTTTTATTGGGTTAATGTGGGAATTTGTATTCATAACTTTAGATATTGTAATGGGTTTTGTTTTTCTTGCCTTCTCAATGAGTGGAGGAAGGCAAGGCAGGAAGGAGAAAACAGAACTGAAAATAAACTAAAGTTTAATTTAAATTTTTAAATTTTATTTATTTTATTTTAAATTTAAGAAATAAAAACAAGCATTTCCATAACATAGTAGAATAAAAAAGATAATTGTACACAAAATGCAAATCTATTATGTACAGCTTATTCTTCCTTTCAAGTACATATTAGAGTTATCATATTTTTTCTTTCCTCCCTCCATTCTTGTGCTGTATATATGTGTGTATATTATGTATATAGTATGTACATATATGTGTATGTTGCATGTGTATATATGTAAAATAATTTGTGTATATATGTGTGTATATGTATGCAAATATTATATATGCTAAATAACTTAAAGTTTTTCCAGCCCTAAAAAGGAGAGATAAATTGGGCATTATCTTCTATATGAAGCCTTTCTTAATTCCCCTAATTGCTAGTGACATCTCTTTAAAATCATCTTGCATTTGACTACTTTGTATATTTTTGTATTTATTGATTTTATGTTTATGCTGCATATATATGTTTATATATATGTATATATAAAATATATTTGTATATAAAATATATTGTTATACTCATTTAATTTCCAAATTATATATAATCTCTTTGTGGATAGGGATTATTTCATTTTTGTACTTTTATCCCTAGAACCTATCACAGTGTTTGGCACATGATAAGCATGTAAAAAGTACTTGATGCATTGACTGATGTCTTCTGAGATCCTGTCTATCTCTAATAGCTACTTAGACCTTCTGGGAAGACAGTGCTGTCTCTCACTGATCCGATCCCAACTTCAGTTCTGCATACAGGTTTTTTTTTTATAGTTTTTATTGGCAAAACCCTCTCCCCTAGATGGCAGGCAGTCTCATACATGTTAAACATGTTAAAGTATATCTTAATTACAATATATATGTACATATTTATACAGTTCTCTTGTTGCACAAGAAAAATCGGATTTAGAAAGGTAAAAATAACCTGGGAAGAAAAACAAAAATGCAAGCAGTCCACATTCATTTCCCAGTGTTCTTTCTCTGGGTGTAGCTGGTTCTGTTCATCACTGATCAACTGGAACTGAATTGGATCTTCTCATTGCTGAAGATAGCCACTTCCATCAGAATTGATTTTCATATAGTATTGTTGTTGAAGGGTATAACGATCTCCTGGTTCTGCTCATTTCACTTAGCATCAATTCATGCAAATCTTTCCAAGCCTTTCTGAATTCATCCTGCTGGTAATTTCTTACAGAACAATAATATTCCATAACATTCATATACCATAATTTACCCAGCCATTCTCCTATTGATGGGCATCCACTCAGTCTCCAGTTTCTAGCCACTACAAAAAGGGCTGCCACAAACATTTTCTGCATACAGTTTTAAGAAAGAAACTGATGAATTGTAGTGACTGCTTGTCTGTTAAAGACAAAACAAATGCTACAGATCCACAAAGGTGCAAGCTGTGGTATAGATAGGAGTAATGTTGCAAAGTACTACTGAAAGGCAGGGAAAATGCTGAATGGCTAAACAAGAAAGACCCTAGACAGAGAAAGGTTCAGCTATACTTATGGTTTCAAAGCCACTGGGAAGAAGCACAGGAGCAATCCAGAAGGAAACAACAGCCAAATCTACAGCCATAGAAAGCATCCCATGGGGAAGGAACAAAGCAAATAAAGTGAAGCAAATGAGGTTACCTGAGGACTTGCAGGAGTCTCCATCAGGATGTCAAAATGAATATATCACCTTCCCTTGTCAGTACCCTGGGAAGCCTTTTGTCAGTAAGTCAAAAAGTATTTATGAAGCTGTGTACCCACTACCATGGATCTGATTAGGGAACTTTGATGATGAACACACTAATTAGCCTACATTATCCTTAGTGCAATAAGAGCTCTCTAAAGATGTTTATGTAAAATTTCATCCTGGAATAAGGCTAGGAGCTGTTCTATCTTGAGCTAGCTCTATGGGGAGGATGCAGAGAAGATATTAAAGACAGGACAAGCTAGTTTTGCTACAGAAAACAATAGGAAGATGGAAAATACCACAATACACACACACACACACATACACTCCACCAAAACATTAACTCTGAGAATGACTAACAGAAGAATTTTCATCCTGTTAATCCCTCCATGTTCCCCTGTCTTTATTTTCAAAAGCAGTGGTACTGGAAATATGGTATTTCATAAATTTTTCCCTTCCCCTCTTCCTCAAAATTAATTCTCAGACTGTTCTCTACCATCTGGTTATCTGGGAGCTTTAGTTCCCTCTGTTCCAGATTAACAGCTGGTCAAGAGGCCAGCTGAGGAATGCCCAGCACTAAAACAACCAGCAGCAAGATACAGAGCTAGCAGCCTCCATGCCTTAAGTGAGTTTTCTAAATTCAATGAGCCCAGTCTCCCCCTCCCCTCCACCTCCCACTGGGCACTAACAACCATTTTTATTGGTGAGAAAGCAGTTTTGGATGCACAAATGGTTTTTAGGTACTGAAAAAAATCATCATTTTCAAATGGAAATGTTTAAAATGGGGGGGTGGGGAATGACCATTTTCTCCTGGGGCTTGTGTTCTTGTTAGAATTGAAGAATAACTCTTAGAAACACCATACAAACTCCCTAAATTGCTTATGAAGAAAATCACATACATTTGGATGGATAAAATGAATGGGAATAGAAACAAAGGATCTGAGCAGATTTGGGGACAAAACAAGGATGCTTTAGATAAAATGAATATTTGTATTAGACAGGGGAGTTAACATGGGAAGCAATGATTTAATTGGGAAGAGGGAAATAATGTACTCAAAAGAATTTTGGACTTTAGAATCAAAAGACCTACTTAAGTTTAAGGCCATCACTTAATGACTCTTTCATATTGTACAAGACACTTAATTTCTCAGAGGTTTCTTAAGGTTTATTAACTTAGGGGTGGAAAGGCCTTTGGAAAATCAATTAACCTTTTGTCTTACTTTCCTGAAAATTCAGATGATACATTCTATATAACATGTAAAGAGTAGTATCTTATATATTATGTAATTCATATTATGTGTAAAATAATAATTATATAATGTATAATATTATATAATATAACAATTCTATCTGCCTCCAAGGCTTATTATGAAAAAACTATTTTAATATATCTGGATTGTTATTATGATTTGTCTAACCCTTTAATTTCATTTGTTTTAGAATTCCTCCACCAATGTAGATGAGAATTATTGTGTGATTTCTGATTTTAATAATATTGCTGGAACAGTAAGAAGTAAAATGATCTGCCCAGGATCTTAAAGCCAGAATGCATTAGAGGCAAGGTTTTGTTCTTTTGGTTCAAAGTCTGGTGCAATGGGTCACTCAGAACTGGAGACTTCAGATATGTAATTTAGATAAGAGCATTTTGATAACCTTAGAGAAAAGCAATTTTCAAGATGTAAAAGAAAAAAAGGTTTGAGAAAGCAAACCAGGTAAAAGTCATTGGCAAGGAAATTAAAACAGTTGGCAAGAAAGGTCCTTAAGGTGGACCTCTTTGATAAAGAGAGCCTTAATTGATCAAAGATGGACAGAAGCAGCTACACCCAGAGAAAGAACACTGGAAATGAATATAAACTGCTTGCATTTATGTTTTTCCTCCCGGGTTATTTATACCTTCTGAATTCAATTTTCCCTATGCAACAAGAAAACTGTTTGGTTCTGCACACATATATTGTATCTAGGATATACTGCAACCCATTCAACATGTAAAGGACTCTTGCCATTTGGGGGAAGGGGTGGAGGGAGGGAGGGGAAAAATCGGAACAGAAATGAATGCAAGGGATAATGCTGTAAAAAATTACCCTGGCATGCGTTCTATCAATAAAAAATTATTAAAAAAAAAAAGAAAGGTCCTTAAGGATCTCCATCACTTTTCCTACAAAATCCTAAAGCTGTTCTTGATTTTTCCATGTCTAAATAGCCCAAAAGCTAGATTCCAGATCAGCCCAGTCAGGGACAAAGTTATCTTAAAATGCCCAAATGCTTTTTGGCTCAAAACAGTTGCATTTGGTCAAATGGAAATGAGAGGAAGCTTTCCCATTTCCACCAACTGGCCTGGTCCACAGCACAGGCCTTCCTGAATCTCCATCATATCATTTTACTTATGTATGTCATTATCTACCTCATTCTATCATTTTTAGGGCAGATTTTTCAAATTCACTTCAAAATATGTCATAAAAAGCCTAATCACAATGATCTGATGACTTATCTTGAGCTGGTAATAAAAGGACTTCAATTTATCTCTATAATTTCTACTTTATCCTTTGTAACTCACAGCCCAGAACTACAGGCAAGAACAATGCAACCAGGAGATAGAGTGTTGAATGTGAGGGCAGTGAGGAGGCCAGTGTTCCAGAATGTCAGCATACATGAAGGGGAGTAAGAGTAAGAACACTATAGAAACCTAGGAAGAAATATATATGTAAAGGGTTTTAATTAAAAGCCAAACAGAATTTTATATGTGATGCTGAAAGTAATAGGGAACCCAGTAAAGTAAAAGTAAAAAAGAAATGTTTTGATAATTTTTTCCTAAAAAATTTTAATTAATAAGCATTTACTAAGCATCTACTATATGGTAGGCACTATGCTAAGTGCTGAAGATACAGAAACAAAAAAAAAATGAGTGTCCCAGTTCTTTACATTCTATCCAATGAGGCAATTTATGCATATATAAGTATTTTAAGAATAAATACTAAATAAATGAAAGATATTTATCTCAGATGGGCCATATTCTGTAGTTGGTCATGATGTATCTGACCCACAGATTGGACACTATAAAATCAGATTTTTTTCTAAGGTTCCAGATTTAACCATTTCCCAAGATGGAAATTAGACTGGCTTCTATAGACTTCTGTCAGCTATTCCACAATGGGTGGGTCTAAGTTATTCAAATTTCTACATCACTTTTTTTGTTATATCATACTCTTATAATGGAATTTCTTTCCTACCTTGATTACATTTTCTTTGCAAAAGTTTCCCTACAAAGAGAAGAGAGGAATCTGACAGCTGACTTTCTCTGACTACTTCTCAGTTTAAGTAATCCTGACTTTGTAACCCCAAAGAAAACCATTCCAATCTTGACATGCTGCTTCCCTATGCTGGGACCTACTTCCTCAGAGTGTAAGAAACATATATATGGTTGGCCACAGGATTCAGAAATTCTTGTTGACATTCCAGCACATCCTGAGAAACCTAAACCTTGACAATCCATTCACTCAATGTTAGACTAGACTCTGGACTGATGGTATATATAATACTGGAGCAAACAAGAAGGTTGAGAATATATCTCATGTAGAATGGTCTATTCCCCCCTTTCCTTCATATTTTCTAATTCTCAGCCTGATCATTTATTCTCTTTATTCTAAATACAATGGGAAGAAGAACAAGAAAATCTAAATGATTTCTTCCTTCTGTCCTCTGGGACATTTCTTATCAAATGAGGGAAACTCAGGAGTACTTCTCTGTATCATTCAGATGGGGACCCCAACAAAGAAGTGCTTTCTTTTTTTCTAGTCAAGTACTAAAAACTCTTAAGAACCTATACAGAACATCAATACTACCTTCTGGGGGATATGAAAGATGACAGGAGCAACAATGAACTGAGGAAGTAAAGAGGAAACTCAGCTCAAAGTGGCTGAAGCTATCTTGCCTTGGGGTAGGGGTGCTCATTGGTGGGTGTCATTATTTTCCATGAGATCTGTTATGAGTCCTGTAAATAAAAACAGTTCTTCTTTGGTTTGTTTTTTGCCCTATACACTTTTAGAATGGCTTCTGGGATAGCACATTGATTGATGTTTTAGAGTGAGTTTTCCATATTTGAGGGAAGACAGGTAAGGGAAAAGCATGTCTTCATCTGCAAGATCACATCCTAAAAGTCATTCTTTATTGGTACCTTATGCTTCTGGGTCCCATCCCTCCCTCTGATTATACAGTAAAGAACTTCCATTTTAGGAGGGAGACCAAGTCAGGCATCTTTTCATTTTCCGCAAGCTGCATTCCTCAGCTTCTTCTCTACATCATGGTTCCACTCTTTATCCACTCTCCTCCTTTTTGTTTACTCATGTATATTGCCTTCTCTTATTAGATTGTAAACTCCCTGAGGGCAGGGATTTTATTTTTCTTTTTGTCACTAGTTCTTAGAACAATGCCTGGAACATTGCTGTTTGGACTTCTCAGCTGGTGGGACTCTTCATGACCCCATTTAGGGATTTCTTGGCAAAGAGACTAGAATAGTTTGCCATTTCCTTTTCCGGCTCAATTTGTAGATGGAGAAACTGAGGCAAACAGGGTTAAGTGACTGGCCCAGGGTCATATAGCTACTGTGTTTGAGGCCAAATTGGAACTCAGAAAGATCCTGACTGTATACCTGGAACATTATCCATTGTACCTCATAGCTACTCTGAATGCTTCCTCTGAAATATAGTTAAGGCAATTATTTGAGATTATATACAGATGAATAATGTTCTCATTCTATGTTTGATACAAATAACAGAAATATTTCTATTTCAAGCCCAAGGAAAAAGGTACCACATTTAATTCTGTTCTTGATACAAAGCTTTTTTTTTCTTTTTTTTTACTGTGGCTATACTATATTTATTCCTACTTACATAGCAGCAACATAAAATCTGCCCTTAAAAAGTTCAATTGTGTATTTTTTTTAAGCAAGAATGAAGGAAACCTTGAAGTACCAGCTCTCAAATTATAATGTAAAATGCCAATCATCAAAATGATTTGACACTAGTCAAAATGGAAAAAATAAATCAGTAACATATATAAGTTAGATAAGAAAGACAAAAAAATCCCCCCAATCAAAAATAATTGGAGTAAGATTCCCTGTATAACAAGAACTACCAGAGAAAATAGAAAATCCCTTTAATAATTACTAGTTTTGTAAAAGCAACTAACAACATAAGCCAAAAATAAACTTCAAATTAATATTTTCTCTTTTAAAAAATCCAACTACATATTTCTAGCACTGAAGGAATTCGATGAAGCCAAAGACATGTGCTTGACAATCCATGGAATCACTATTCAATGAAGATGTCTCTGGTTCCTTTTCTGTTCTCTAGAAAAAAGAAAGAAAAAAAATTTCAGTTCTAGAAGAACCATTACTTGAACTTGCCATCCCATCAAGTATTTGTCTCTTCATTTTCATAGCTAAATTCCAAAAGAGTTCACATTTCCTCATTTCTTAGCCTTATTTAAGAAGGTTATTAGAGACAGCTAGGAAGTACAATGGATACAGTGCATGACCTGAAGTCAGGAAGACCTGGGTTCAAATTAACTGAAATTCAGATTCAAATCATATATTAGCTGTGTGATCCTGGGCAAGTTATTTAACTCTGTTTGACTCCGTTTCCTCATCTGTAAAATATGCTGGAGAAGAAATGGCAGACTACTACAGTATCTTTGCAAAGAAAACACAAAATGGATTTACAAAGAGTAGGACATGACTGAACAACACAAAAAAGTTACTAAGTTATTTTTTAAAAAGAAAATAAGCATATATGGGGGGAAAGTCCTTTTCTTGCTAAACATTTTATTAAATGTGTTCTAATTGTTTTTATTTTAATTATTGCTAATGTGGTCTCTCATTGATAAAATAAATATAGATTATACTATAGTTTTGAGGGGATACTGACACACACCCACAATAGCTCTGCAACCTGGGGAACATGGGTGGAATATTATGTGTCTTTGGGTAAGTGGTATGGGCAGATACTTCACAGATAACTCCCAAACTCATACACTTCATAAATACTACCTGTCCAAATAGAAATCATTATGTTCCCTTTACCCCCACAAAAGCCTGTCCTCTAAACTTCCCCATTTTTTTGGAGGACAGCATGAGTTTCCAGATTTGCTTTTATGACAGAAAAATAAAATGACAAGTGCATTACTTTTGACTGAGTAATACCACTATTTGGACTGTACTCCAAAGAGATAAAAAACAAAAAGGAAAAGGATAATAAATACAAAAATATTTATAGTAACTTTTTTGTAGTGGCAAGGAATTAGAAATTGAGGAGTTATTCATCAAATGGGAAATGACTGAACAAGTTGTTGTATATAATTGCGATGTAATATTATTATGCTATAAGAAATGACAAGAAGGATACTCTCAGAAAAAGCTGGAAAGACTTGTTCTTTGTACTTGTACTGGAAAAAAACTGGTACAAAGGGAAATGAGTAGATCCAGGAGAAAAGTGTATATAGTAACAGTGATATTGTATGATGATCAACTGTGAATAACTTAAGTTATTCTCAGCACTACATTGATTAAAAACAATTCTGAGAAGTTATGATTAAAAAAAGATATCCAGCACCAGAGACAGAACTGAGGGAGTCTGAATATAGAATGAGGCATGTTTTTTTTAAATATTTCTTTAATTTATTTGTCTTTTTTTATTTCACAGCATGACTTATATGGAAATATGTTTTACATGACTATACATGTCAAATTGCTTTCCTCTTGGAGATAAGGGCAGACTGGGAAAGAGAGAATTTGGAAATCAAATTTGAAAATAAAGAATGTTAAAATTTGTACATGTAACTGTTACATGTAACAGTTAATAAACTGTTAAATTTGAAATGTAAAAAATAAAATGAAGTTTCTGGAAGAAATTACTTAATTGGAGGAAGGGACTGCAGGGGTGGAAAGTATTTCTCCATCTTCATCAAACTTCATCAGACCCTTTATCAAACTTCATCGAGGGTATTGTATGTCATTTTGGGTACCATAGTTTAAAATGACATCAGGAGAGCACAATTAGAGAGAATCTAGAGGGAACAATCATAATGATGAAAGTATTCAAGTCCATGACATATGAGGATCAGTATTAGGAGTTGGGTATTTAACTTGAAAAAAAGAAAGACTTAAGAGTACCATGATGGCAAACTTCAAAGATATCAAAATTTATCATCACATGTAGAAGAGAATAAATTAGTTCTGTCTGACCCTAGACATAGACATAAGAAGCAATAAATAGTTATTTCAAAGAGGATAAATGAGGCTCAATATGAGGAAAAAGTTTCTAACAATTAGCATTGTCTAAAAGTAGAAAAGGAAGACTTGAAAAGTGGTAGACTTTCTATGCTTGGAAGTCTTCATTTGAAGTCTGGATGACTGTTGAATATGTCATAGTGCTGAATCCTTTTATGTATGGCTAAAAGGATATAGCTACTTCAGTCTATTCTAATTCTCCAACCTTATGAGTCTGTGATGATTTAGTTGCCACCTAATTTTTAAATTCATCACAGGTTACATATTTAGAGTTATAAGGCCTCTTAAAAGGTTACCTATTCTCATTTTACAGATTGGGAAAATAAGGCACAGATTGATGAAAGTGATGTGCTTAGGGTCACAGGGCTAGTAAGTGACAGAGATGGGATTCTAACCTATCTCTTCTGGGTCTCAAGCTAGATTTCTAACTGTGTTACAATATTTCCTTTGCCCATTCTCTGTTCCTGTCAAACTGGCCTATAAGATACTCCCCATTCATAGCTTCATATTTTCTATTTCTGTCCTCCATGATCTCTTCATCTCTCCACATCTTAGAAGCCCTAGCTTCCTTTCAAAGAATCAATTTTCTTTTGAAGAGGCATCACTTCTTGGACAAGTTCTTTCTTAGACCCAACAATTATTAGATAGTTTGGCACATAGTAGGTATTTAATAAATACTTGTTGTCATGATCACTTAATTTTCTCTTAGTTAAATTAATTTTTACAATTTTGCATATAGTTTCTATTTAATTAATAAATAAATTGGAGCACCAAGTGACACAGCTAAGTAATTCTAGATCTCTAGACAATGCCTTTCCTGGAATGAATGTCTCCTGTGGGTGAGATTTTCTAATGCCATGGCAGGTCAGAAAGGAGAAATATTTCCCAAGAGGGTTCTTTTCTGAGTTCTAAACACCACACCATTTATGTTCTTTGTACTTGTACTAGAAAAAACTGGTACAAAGGGAAATGAGTAGATCCAGGAGAAAAGTGTATATAGTAACAGTGATATTGTATGATGATCAACTCCAAAATGAGACCTCCTCCTCCTCCAAATGAGACCAGGCCTGAAGAAGGAATATAGCATTGTTGCTAAAAAAAAAAAAATTTGGAAGTTCCCAATTAGGACTATTTTTCAAATAGCATTAGCAATGTACAAGGGAAGCCTGGGGAATCTTGACTCAATTGAGGTCAAGATGGAAAACTAGTCATCCAAAGCCAATATCTGCATCCTTTCCCACCAGTCATGTCCCCTGCAGCTCCTAACATCTACAATCGAGGTCTTCCGCTATTTCATACCTATTGATTTCAAAACAAGAAGGGAAAACTAATAACAAGAGAAGCACTGAAATGTGTCTTATCAACACATTCATGATCATGGTGTGTTCTCAGAACAATAGATTATACTCTGTAACCCATCTTGGAAAAAAAAAAATAGGAAAAGTTGTTATGTTCACTTTCAAGGGATGTCATAGATGATGAATGTATTTTTTACTCACTCGAGCATTTTATATTCCTGCCATTTATCAAGCAAGTTCTTTTCCCTCTATAATTCCCTTTGACAATGTTACAAAGATATAGAAATTGTATAGATCTGTCCTCAGTCTATTTTCAGAGAAAACAAACTTAGAAATTCTCAGGAATGGAAGAAGTATTTTTCTATTATTTCCTCTGTAATTTATAAATAGACAAATGTTGGTGAGTTCCTTCTTAGTGGCTAAGTATAGTATAGCTGCTGATGATCAGGGTGTTCCTGAAGATAGATCGATGGAGTCTTAGCTTAGCTTAGCTAGGAGCTGGCAGTGTTGTATACAGATATTTTATACAGAATTGGTCCTGGGGTGGGGTTGATCTCTCACCACTAACAAGAGTTATATATAGATAGATATTTAAAGCAATTTACAAACTATGTAAGTCCTGGATAATAATAATATTAATATAATACCAATGACAATTGACTGAACAGATTTGTCTATAAAGTACCAAAAGACTAGCTATAATGGAAGGCTCCCATTGGGAAATGGTGAGAAATAAGACATGAATGAAGGGTGGGCCTAAGTGTAGGGGCTGGATTGTGAAGCCAAAGAGTTTGAAATTTATTTGTAGGACACATCCAGTTACATATCCAGTCATAATTTCATGGAAGTTCATGGAGAGAAAGGTCCCCTGGAGATCATTAGTGTAACTGTATGAGGTTAGGTGATACTGTGGATGAATTTGGCACTAGAATTCAGGATACCCAGAGTTCAAATTCTCCTCAGATACTACTAAGTGGCTTTGGAAGAAGTCATTTAACCTCTTTGTGCCTTGGTTTCTTCATCTATAAAATGGGAATGATGACAGCACCTAATTCATAGGACTGCTGCTAGGAACAAATGAGTTGCCATCTGTAAAATGCATTGCAAACCTTAAAGCTGTCAAACTCTGAAAAATAAAATAAAATAAACCAAATGTCTCAGCCAACTGTCAACTCTGACCAGAGTACCCAAGATTATAGCAAAAGTTTTATACTAGCTGTCAATTCTGAAAAAATAAAATCCTGGTTCTGCTCATTTTACACTGCATCAGTTCATGTAAGTGTTTTCAGATTGTTTTGAGAACATCCTGCTCATTTTTTTTAATAGCACAATAATGTTCATCACAATCATATATAATAACTGTTCAGTCATTTCCCAATTGATGAAAATCCCCCTCAATTTCCAACTCTTTGCCACAACTAAAAGCTGCTAAAATAGTTTTATGCATATAGGTCCTTTGCATTTAAAAAATCTATTTGGGATACAAACCTGATAGTAGCATTGCTTGGTCAAAGAGTATGGATTTTGTAGCCTTTTGGATATAATTCCAACTTGCTTTGCAGAATGATTGAATCAGTATACAATTTCAAACACAACAATAATGCATTAGTGTTTTAATTTTCCCACCTTTTCTCTAACAGCTGTCATTTTCCTTTTCTGCCGCAATAACCAATCTGATATGTGTATTGTGGTCTTTCAGTTGCTTTAATTTGCATTTTTCTAATCAGTAATGATTTAGAGCATTTTTTCATATGGCTATAGATAGCTTTAATTTCTTCATCTGAAAACTGCCTTCTTTAGTATTTCTTTGGGATATAAGCCCAATAGAAACACTGCTGGATCAAAGGGTATGCACAATTTGATAATTTTTTTGGGCATAATTCCAGATTGCTCTCCAGAATGGTTGGATTCGTTCACAACTCCACCAACAATGCATTAGTGTCCCAGTTTTCCCACATCCCCTCCAACATTCATCATTATTTTTTCCTGTCATCTTAATCAATCTGACAGGTGTGTAGTGGTATCTCAGAGTTGTCTTAATTTGCATTTCTCTGATCAATAATGATTTGGAACACTCTTTCATATGAGTGGTAATAGTTTCAATTTCACCCTCTGAAAATTGTCTGTTCATATCCTTTGACCATTTATCAATTGGAGAATGGCTTGATTTCTTATAAATTTGAGTCAGTTCTCTATATATTTTGGAAATGAGGCCTTTATCAGAACCTTTAACTGTGAAGATGTTTTCCCAGTTTGTTGCTTCCCTTCTAATCTTGTTTGCATTAGTTTTGTTTGTACAAAGGCTTTTTAATTTGATGTAATCAAAATTTTCTATTTTGTGATCAGTAATGGTCTCTAGTTCATCTTTGGTCACAAATTTCTTTCTCCTCCACAAGTCTGAGAGATAAACTATTCTATGTTCCTCTAATTTATTTATAATCTCGTTCTTTATGCCTAGGTCATGGACCCATTTTGATCTTATCTTGGTATATGGTGTTAAGTGTGGGTCCATGCCTAATTTCTGCCATACTAATTTCCAATTATCCCAGCAGTTTTTATCAAATAATGAATTCTTTTCCCAGAAGTTAGGGGCTTTGGGTTTATCAAACACTAGATTGCTATAGTTGACTATTCTGTCTTGTGAACCTAACCTTTTCCACTGATCCACTAATCTATTTCTGAGCCAATACCAAATGGTTTTGGTGACTGCTGCTTTATAATATAATTTTAGATCAGGTACAGCTAGGCCACCTTCATTTGATTTTTTTTTCATTAATTCCCTTGAGATTCTCGACTTTTTATTGTTCCATATGAATTTTGTTGTTATTTTTTCTAGGTCATTAAAATATTTTCTTGGAAGTCTGATTGGTATAGCACTAAATAAATAGATTAGTTTAGGGAGTATTGTCATCTTTATTATGTTCGCTCGGCCGATCCAAGAGCACTTAATATTTTTCCAATTATTTAAGTCTGACTTTATTTGTGTGGAGACTTTTTTATAATTTTGCTCATATAATTCCTGACTTTCCTTTGGTAGATAGATTCCCAAATATTTTATGGTGTCAACAGTTATTCTGAATGGAATTTCTCTTTGTATCTCTTGCTGTTGGGTTTTGTTGGTGATGTGTAAAAATGCTGAGGATTTATGGGGATTTATTTTGTAGCCAGCTACTTTGCTAAAATTATGAATTATTTCTAATAGCTTTTTAGTAGAATCTCTGGGGTTCTCTAGGTATACCATCATATCATCTGCAAAGAGTGATAGTTTGGTTTCCTCATTGCCTACTCTAATTCCTTTAATATCTTTCTCGACTCTTATTGCCGAGGCTAGTGTTTCTAATACGATATTAAATAATAATGGTGATAGTGGGCAACCTTGCTTCATTCCAGATCTTACTGGGAAAGGTTCCAGTTTTTCCCCATTGCATATGATGCTTACTGATGGTTTTAAATATATGCTCCTGACTATTTTAAGGAAAAGTCCATTTATTCCTATGCTCTCAAGTGTTTTTATTAGGAATGGATATTGGATTTTATCAAATGCTTTTTCTGCATCTATTGAGATGATCATATGGTTTTTGTTTGGTTGGTTATTGATATAGTCAATTATGCTAATAGTTTTCCTAATATTGAACCAGCCCTGCATTCCTGGTATAAATCCTACTTGGTCATAGTGTATTATCCTGGTGACGATTTTCTGTAATCTTTTTGCTAATATTTTATTTAAGATTTTAGCATCAATATTCATTAGGGAGATTGGTCTATAATTTTCTTTCTCTGTTTTCAGCCTACCTGGTTTAGGTATCAGTACCATGTCTGTGTCATAAAAGGAGTTTGGTAGGACTCCTTCAATCCCTATTTTTTCAAATAGTTTATTTAGCATTGGAGTTAATTGTTCTTTAAATGTTTGGTAGAATTCACATGTAAATCCATCTGGTCCTGGGGATTTTTTCTTAGGGAGTTGATTGATAGTTTGTTCTATTTCTTTTTCTAAGATGGGACTGTTTAGGATATTTACTTCTTCCTCTGTTAGTTTGGGCAAGCTATATTTTTGGAGGTATTTTTCTATTTCATTTAAGTTGTCGAATTTATTGGCATAAAGTTGGGCAAAATAACTCCTAATTATTGCTCTAATTTCCTCTTCGTTAGTGGCGAGCTCTCCCTTTTCATTTTTAAGACTAACAATTTGATTTTCCTCTTTCCTTTTTTTAATCAGATTTACTAAGGGTTTGTCTATTTTGTTGGTTTTTTCATAGAACCAACTCTTAGTTTTATTAATTAATTCAATAGTTTTTTTACTTTCAATTTTATTGATCTCTCCTTTTATTTTTAGAATTTCAAGGTTAGTGTTTGACTGGGGGTTTTTAATTTGTTCCTTTCCTAGCATTTTTAGTTGCAAACCCAATTCATTGACCTTCTATTTCTCTATTTTATACAAATAGGCCTCTAGAGATATGAAATTTCCCCTTATTACCACTTTGGCTGCATCCCATACATTTTGGTATGATGTCTCATTATTATCGTTTTCTTGGGTGAAGTTATTAATTATGTCTATGATTTGCTGTTTCACCCAATCATTCTTTAGTATGAGATGATTTAGTTTCCAATTATTTTTTGGTCTACTTCCCCCTGGTTTTTTGTTTAATGTAATTTTCATTGCATTGTGGTCTGAAAAGGATGCATTTACTATTTCTGCCTTACTGCATTTGAGTTTGAGGTTTTTATGTCCTAATATATGGTCAATTTTTGTATAGGTTCCATGAACTGCTGAAAAGAAAGTGTATTCCTTTCTGTCTCCATTACATTTTCTCCAGAGATCTATCATATCTAACTTTTCTAGTATTCTATTTACCTCTTTGACTTCTTTCTTATTTATTTTGTGGTTTGATTTATCTAATTCTGAGAGTGCAAGGTTAAGATCTCCCACTATTATAGTTTTACTGTCTATTTCTTCTTGCAGCTCTCTTAATTTCTCTTTTAAGAATTTAGATGCTACCCCACTTGGTGCATATATGTTTAATATAGATAGTGCTTCATTATCCATGCTACCCTTTAGCAAGATATAGTGCCCTTCCTTATCTCTTTTAATTAGATCAATTTTTGCTTTAGCTTGATCTGAGATCAGGATGGCTACCCCTGCTTTTTTGACTTCACCTGAAGCATAGTAGATTTTGCTCCAACCTTTTACCTTTAACCTGCATGTTCTCCCCGCTTCAGGTGTGTTTCCTGTAAATAACATATTGTAGGATTTTGGCTTTTAATCCATTCTGCTAACCGCTTCCTCTTTATGGGGGAGTTTACCCCGTTCACATTTATGGTTAGAATGACCAATTCTGTATTACTTGCCATCTTGTTAACCCCGGTTTATGCTTTTCTCCCTTCTTTCCCCTTTCCCCCCTTCTCAGTATTAAGCTTGTGAGCACCACTTGCTTCTCACAGTTCTCCCTTTTTAGTATCCCTCCCCTCGCCTTAGAGTTCCTCCTCCTATCTTACCCCTTTCCCTCCCAGTTTCCGTATTCCCTTCCTCTTAGCTTATTCCTTCCCTTTTCACTTTTCCCTTCTCACTTTTCAATGAGGTGGGAGAAGTTTCACCATAGATTGAATATGTCTTAAGATTTTTCACTTAAAGTCAATTCTGAAGGCAGTAAGATACCCACTATATTCATCCCCCTCCATTCTTTCTCTCAGATATAATAGGTTTCCTATGCCTCTTCATGAGATGTACTACCCCCACTTTACCCTTTTTCTGGTACAATGTCCTTTCCACATCAATTTCTAGAACAAGGTATACATGTATTCTTTATACATCTATATAGTCGAAATATAGTTCCCAAGATTAATCTTTACCTTTTTAGATCTCTCTTGAGTTCTATATTTGTAGATCAAACTTTTTGTTAAGTTCTGGCTTTTTCATCAGAAATAGATGAAATTCGCTTACTTCGTTGAATGTCCATCTTCTTCCCTGGAAAAAGATGCTCATTCTCGCTGGGTAAGTTATTTTTGGTTGCATACCAAGTTCCTTAGCCTTTCGGAATATCATATTCCAGGCCCTTCGATCTTTTAATGTGGATGCTGCCAGGTCCTGGGTGATCCTTATTGTGGCTCCTTGATACTTGAATTGGGTTTTTCTAGCCGCTTGCAATATTTTTTCCTTTGTCTGAGGGTTCTGGCATTTGGCCACTATATTCCTTGGTGTTTTGATTTTAGGATCCCTTTCAGTGGGTGATCGATGAATCCTTTCAATGTTTATTTTTTCCTCTGTTCCTATGACTTCTGGGCAGTTCTCTATGATAATTTCCTGGAAAATAGTGTCCAGGCTCTTTTTTTCATCATGTTTTTCTGGAAGTCCAATGATTCTCAGATTGTCTCTCCTGGATCTGTTTTCCAGGTCTGTTGTCTTCCCCAGAAGGTATTTCACATTCTTTTCCATTGTTTGATTTTTTTGGATTTGCTTGACTGATTCTTCTTGTCTCCTCGAGTCATTCAACTCCAATTGTTCAATTCTGATTTTCAGTGAAGTATTTTCTTCACTCACTTTTTAAAAATCTTTTTCTAATTGTCCCATTGAGTTCTTTTGTTCTGTGGAATTTTTTTCCATTTCGCCAATTTTGTTTTCCAGTTCACCAATCCTATTTTTCAAGGCTTTTACTTCTTTATCCACTCTCTCTTTAACTGACTTTTCCAGCTCTTTTGCCAAGCCTCCCTCTCCTTTTCCCATTTTTCTTCTAGCTCCCTTGTGAGAGCCTTTTTAATTACTTCTATGAGGTTCATCTGTGCTGAGGAACAGATGATCTCCTCCTTTGGGGATTCACCTGGGGACTGTCTGTTTTTAGTCTCCTCAGGATTTAGAGTCTGCTCTCTATCTGTATAGAAGCTGTCAAGGGTTAAAGTCCTCTTCAGCTTCTTGCTCATTCTGTCTAATAATCAAAGACAAACTAGCAAAGAAAAACAGAAAAAACTGGAGTCTTTCTTTGGGGGAGGGGCTGGGTGGTGTTACCGAGCTTCCTCTCCAGACTGCGAGGGGTAGCAGTGAGGCACTAGCCCGACTGTGCTGCGCCTGCACTCTGAGATCCCAGAGCGTGCTGAGTCACTGTGGGGAGTGGGGGGGAGGGTGGCCAGGTCCTGAGAGACTCCAGCTGTTTGGGGTTGTATTCTTCACCCCCGGTGTTTTTAGCTTCTCTGCTGGGCTGCTGACTTGCTGCCGGAGCAAAGTGTCTAATCCTGTAGTCCGCAGAGACGGCTGCGATCACTCCCCACCCCCTCTCCAGTCTGCTCCCATGCTCTCACTGCCGCTGCCCGCCGCCTGCGCCCGATCTCAAACCGTCCCAGCCCTCCAGTAAAGACAGACTTTTCTTGGCGAATCTCAAGGATGGTTTCTCTTGGTTACTATTTGTGGGGTTTTTTTCAGTCAAACATTAATTCAGAGGCTTGTAATGAAATGGATAGTGAGAGAAAGCGTGGAGCTACACAACTGTGTGCCTCCTCTCTGCCATCTTAACCAGAAGTCCGATGCAAGACAATTCTGAAGGATTTATGATGAAAGGGGCTGTACATTTCTACAAAAAGAATTGGTGGAGCCTGAAAGCATATCAAAGATACATTTTCTTTCTTTTTAATTGTTTTTCTTGTGGGGGTGGGATGGGAGGAAAGGGTGTGGACTCTGTGTTTTCTTTCACAATATGACTTACATGGAAAGGTGTTTTGCTTGACTATGCATTCATAACCTATGTCAAATTGCTTGCCTTCTCAATGAAATGCTGAAAAGAAAGTGTATTCCTTTCTGTCTCCATTACATTTTCTCCAGAGATCTATCATATCTAACTTTTCTAGTATTCTATTTACCTCTTTGACTTCTTTCTTATTTATTTTGTGGTTTGATTTATCTAATTCTGAGAGTGCAAGGTTAAGATCTCCCACTATTATAGTTTTACTGTCTATTTCTTCTTGCAGCTCTCTTAATTTCTCTTTTAAGAATTTAGATGCTACACCACTTGGTGCATATATGTTTAATATAGTGCTTCATTATCCATGCTACCCTTTAGCAAGATATAGTGCCCTTCCTTATCTCTTTTAATTAGATCAATTTTTGCTTTAGCTTGATCTGAGATCAGGATGGCTACCCCTGCTTTTTTGACTTCACCTGAAGCATAGTAGATTTTGCTCCAACCTTTTACCTTTAACCTGCATGTATCTCCCCGCTTCAGGTGTGTTTCCTGTAAACAACATATTGTAGGATTTTGGCTTTTAATCCATTCTGCTAACCGCTTCCTCTTTATGGGGGAGTTTACCCTGTTCACATTTATGGTTAGAATGACCAATTCTGTATTACTTGCCATCTTGTTAACTCCGGTTTATGCTTTTCTCCCTTCTTTCCCCTTTCCCCCCTTCTCAGTATTAAGCTTGTGAGCACCACTTGCTTCTCACAGTTCTCCCTTTTTAGTATCCCTCCCCCCACCTTAGAGTTCCTCCCCCTATCTTACCCCTTTCCCTTCCAGTTTCCGTATTCCCTTCCACTTAGCTTATTCCTTCCCTTTTCACTTTTCCCTTCTCACTTTTCAATGAGGTGGGAGAAGTTTCACCATAGATTGAATATGTCTTAAGATTTTTCACTTAAAGCCAATTCTGAAGGCAGTAAGATACCCACTATATTCATCCCCCTCCATTCTTTCTCTCAGATATAATAGGTTTCCTATGCCTCTTCATGAGATGTACTACCCCCACTTTACCCTTTTTCTGGTACAATGTCCTTTCCACATCAATTTCTAGAACAAGGTATACATGTATTCTTTATACATCTATATAGTCGAAATATAGTTCCCAAGATTAATCTTTACCTTTTTAGATTTCTCTTGAGTTCTATATTTGTAGATCAAACTTTTTGTTAAGTTCTGGCTTTTTCATCAGAAATAGATGAAATTCGCTTACTTCGTTGAATGTCCATCTTCTTCCCTGGAAAAAGATGCTCATTCTCGCTGGGTAAGTTATTTTTGGTTGCATACCAAGTTCCTTAGCCTTTCGGAATATCATATTCCAGGCCCTTCGATCTTTTAATGTGGATGCTGCCAGATCCTGGGTGATCCTTATTGTGGCTCCTTGATACTTGAATTGGGTTTTTCTAGCCGCTTGCAATATTTTTTCCTTCGTCTGAGGGTTCTGGCATTTGGCCACTATATTCCTTGGTGTTTTGATTTTAGGATCCCTTTCAGTGGGTGATCGATGAATCCTTTCAATGTTTATTTTTTCCTCTGTTCCTATGACTTCTGGGCAGTTCTCTATGATAATTTCCTGGAAAATAGTGTCCAGGCTCTTTTTTTCATCATTTTTTTCTGGAAGTCCAATGATTCTCAGATTGTCTCTCCTGGATCTGTTTTCCAGGTCTGTTGTCTTCCCCAGAAGGTATTTCACATTCTTTTCCATTGTTTGATTTTTTTGGATTTGCTTGACTGATTCTTCTTGTCTCCTCGAGTCATTCAATTCCAATTGTTCAATTCTGATTTTCAGTGAAGTATTTTCTTCACTCACTTTTTAAAAATCTTTTTCTAATTGTCCCATTGAGTTCTTTTGTTCTGTGGAATTTTTTTCCATTTC
This sequence comes from Antechinus flavipes, assembly GCF_016432865.1. NCBI lineage: Eukaryota > Metazoa > Chordata > Mammalia > Dasyuromorphia > Dasyuridae > Antechinus > Antechinus flavipes. Next base: position 458,532,101 of record NC_067400.1, read on the forward strand.
GCCAATTTTGTTTTCCAGTTCACCAATCCTATTTTTCAAGGCTTTTACTTCTTTATCCACTCTCTCTTTAACTGACTTTTCCAGCTCTTTTGCCAAGCCTCCCTCTCCTTTTCCCAAGCTTCCCTCTCCTTTTGCCAAGCCTCCCTCTCCTTTTCCCATTTTTCTTCTAGCTCCCTTGTGAGAGCCTTTTTAATTACTTCTATGAGGTTCATCTGTGCTGAGGAACAGATGATCTCCTCCTTTGGGGATTCACCTGGGGACTGCCTGTTTTTAGTCTCCTCAGGATTTAGAGTCTGCTCTCTATCTGTATAGAAGCTGTCAAGGGTTAAAGTCCTCTTCAGCTTCTTGCTCATTCTGTCTAATAATCAAAGACAAACTAGCAAAGAAAAACAGAAAAAACTGGAGTCTTTCTTTGGGGGGGGGGGGGGGGGGTGTATGTTACCGAGCTTCCTCTACAGACTGCAGGGGTAGCAGTGAGGCACTAGCCCGACTGTGCTGCGCCTGCGCTCTGAGATCCCAGAGCGTGCTGAGTCACTGTGGGGGGGGGGGGAGGGTGGCCAGGTCCTGAGAGACTCCAGCTGTTTGGGGTTGTATTCTTCACCCCCGGTGTTTTTAGCTTCTCTGCTGGGCTGCTGACTTGCTGCCGGAGCAAAGTGTCTAATCCTGTAGTCCGCAGAGACGGCTGCGATCACTCCCCACCCCCTCTCCAGTCTGCTCCTGTGCTCTCACTGCCGCTGCCCGCCGCCTGCGCCCGATTTCAAACCGTCCCAGCCCTCCAGTAAAGACAGACCTTTCTTGGCGAATCTCAAGAGAAGCCTCTTGGTTACTATTTGTGGGTTTTTTTTTCAGTCAAGCATTAATTCAGAGGCTTGTAATGAAATGGATAGTGAGAGAAAGCGTGGAGCTTATGCAGCTGTGTGCCTCCTCTCAACCATCTTAACCGGAAGTCCGATGCAAGACAATTCTGAAGGATTTATGATGAAAGGGGCTGTACATCTCTACAAAAAGAATTGGTGGAGCCTGAAAGCATATCAAAGATACATTTTCTTTCTTTTTAATTGTTTTTCTTGTGGGGGTGGGATGGGAGGAAAGGGTGTGGACTCTGTGTTTTCTTTCACAATATGACTTACATGGAAAGGTGTTTTACTTGACTATGCATTCATAACCTATGTCAAATTGCTTGCCTTCTCAATGAAATGAGGAGGAAAGGAAAGAAGGTAGGGAATCTGTAACTTAAAATTGAAAAAAAAAAAAAAACAAAATTGTTTTTATATGTAATTGGGGGAAAATAAAATATTAAAAATAAATAAAACAAAATCTTGATTAAAAGAAAGAAATGTCAGCTTTTCAGGCTAATCTGTCCATATGCTCTCAGCACTCCAGAGGCTAGAGAAAAAGGAACCTTGGTGCCCCACTTTACATAGAGGAAGATAGCAGTGCCTCTTGCAAAAGAAACTCTTCGTGCTGTGGCTTTCCTGCTGGCTACAAAAACCAAATAGGGAAAACAGAAAAGGATCATTCCTTGATTGTATGTGATTGTGAAAAATGGCAGATGTTTCATGACCCAAATCTTTCCAGCCCTCCTCACAGAAGAGACTTAGTGATGTTCCCTCATCTTGTAGCATCAATTTTCATGTATTCTTTTTCCCTTTCTGCTTGCTAGGGGCTGAGACCCCATTACCCCAGTGGTATGTGAAATTTCTTTGCTAATTGTATTCAGTCATATTAAAGCTTTACTTTTAAAATACACAGTCCCTGAAGTTATCTACCAATAATGTACTAAAATTCAATATCTGTGTACTAAAACTTAATGATCTTAGAGATTCCCAGTATATCTGAGATGGAAGCTTGAACCTGTTGAGGTATACATATCATCCCAAATTACCCCTACCTTAAACCCAGTAATCCTTGACAAATCCAGAGGGAGGTAGAAAACAAATTGCATCAATTCTATAGTTGGTCAGTGAAACAAAAAACCAGGGGATGCTAAAAAACCATTTTCATGGTATCCAAGTCATGTTGTACTATAAAATTCTAGTTATATAATTTTGCCTACTGGAATCATCATAAAAGTTAATTGAATGGCATAATTTGGTATAGTAGCAAGAATTGTTCTTTTAGCCTTAACTGGACTGTCTGTTATATAAATCCTTTATTAAAATCTACTAGGCCAGAAATATTTTAGTATAGCTGAAATAAGGAGGAATAACAGGAGGGTACATATAACTCCTTTTGAAATGTGGCAAAAGCAATTCTTGGTAAACACTAGAATTACAGACAAGAAGCTATTCCAGGTTCACTTGCCTGAAGAGGGGGATTAGATTTGCAAATAATACTGAAAAGCTCAGTAAGTAGCATCACCCTTTGTGCTAAGGAATGCTTTTTAGGACAAGGAATCCCAAATGATAATCCCAGCTCAGCTGTTGCCATGTGTCCATGCTATAAAAATATCATAATTTACAGTTATCTAATGCTTTAGTGTTTGCAAAAATGTGTTCTTTATAATTGCCTATTGAAGAAGGTATTTTATTATTCACATTTTGTAGATGAGGGAAAATGGAATAAGTATGTATATAGCACTCACTAGCACTCACTATGGGCTAAGTGCTTTTTACAATTATTATCTCATTTGAACCTCAAAAGAATCCTGAGACAGAGGTACTATCGTGATCATCATTTACAGAGAAGGAAACTGAGAAGTGAAGTGCTCAGAATGCTATAACTAGTAAAGTCTGAGGCTGAATTTGAATTCAGGTCTTCTTGATTTAAGGAGGCAGCTGGATGGCTCAGTAAATAGAGCCCTGGGCCTAGAGTTAGGAAAACCTAAGTTCAAATCCTGCCTCAGACACTTAATAGTTATGTGAACTTAAGTCATTTGCCTTTCATTTGTCTCAATTCACTGGAGAAGGAAATAGGAAACAAGTCCAATATCTTTGCCAAGAAAATGCCATGGATGACATAGTCTTTGTGATCATGACTGAATAACGGCTTGGAATGATATCCCCTAAGCTACCTGCCAATCTTTTTTGTGATCCCAGATTGGATAACTACGGCTCTGAAAGATTGTGACTTGCTCATTCTTAAACAGCAAGGAAGCATCAAAGGTAGCATTTGAATCCAGGACATTTCATCTAATCAGCTACAAAGCAAGATGCATAATTCTGACTGATTTTACAAGTGTCTGGGAGAAATCTTCCAATCCATGCTTCAGAAGGACAAGACTTCATCAGTATGAGTACCAACAGAAACTAAAGTCAGGATGCAGCAAGAAACAGAGTGTGAGACTAAAAAATCAGAGGAAAGGCCCCCATTAAATCCTCACTCTGTTACTTACTGGCTGATTAACCTCAGAGAAGTGACTTCACCTCAGGACTTGAGTTTCCTCCAGTATAAAAATGAGGAATTTGGATGAGACATCCTCTGAGTTTCCTTTCAGTTCTCCATCTAGGATCCTGGAATCCCTTCCCTCTTTACTAGACAGTTTCAGGAGTATAGCTTTAGTAAACTTATTCCATCTTGCAATGGGTTGCATCTTTATCTTCCTCTACCCATCACCTAACACATTAGCCTATCAGTGAGATTGTGAGTTCTTTCCTTGAGAGAAGAGACTGGCTTCTGCCTCTTTTTGATATCCCAAACACTTAGCACAAGGCCTGGTTTATGGTAGGCACTTAATAAATGTTGATTGAGTGACATAATAGTTGCTTAATAAATGCTTTCTGGTTGGTTGGTTTCTCATCTCTGCCTCCTTGGTTTCTCTGGTTTCCTTCAAGTTCCAGCTGAAATTCCATCTTTTAGAAGAGATATTTTCTTTTTTCCTTTAATTCTAGTACATTCCCTCTTTGATTATTTCCAATTTATATTACATATAAAATATTTGTACATAATTGTTTGCATTTTGTCCTCTTCACTAGCCTGTGACCTCCTTGAAGGCAATGATTATCTTTTGCATTTCTTTGTAGCCCTATTACTTAGCACAGTAGGCACTTAATAAATGGTTATTGACTAACTCATTGAATCATTAAATACCTGAATATTTAAATGGCCTAATTTTTTAGATTCCTTGAATGAACAGGAGGTGCTGTTATGTTAAAGGGAGGTTAGCATTTTACTTTAAATAAAACTTTACAACAAATAAAATACAAAACAGTCCTTCTTTGCATTCAAGTTGCCTTGTCTCCAGAGGAGAAATGACTGAATCTTTCTACCTATATGTTCTCTAGGAGTCTCTTATATTACCACCACCACCACCACCATTACTAACACTACTACTACTACTGTAGTATTATTATTGTTACTACTGGTATCACTGGTACTACTACTATTACTACTACCACTACTATTAGTACTACTACTACTGCTACTACTACACTACTAAAGCTACTGCTATTATTACTACCACTACTACTACTTTAATACTACTACTACTCCTGCTATTACTACTACTACTACCACCACCGCTGTTACTACTACTACTGCTACTCTTACTACTGTAATATTATTATTATTACTATTGGTACTATTACTACTACTACTACTGTTACTACTACTGCTGCTGCTGCTGCTACTGCTATTACTACCATCACCACCACCAATACCATTGTACTATTATTACTATTACTATTGCTACTACTACTACTAACTACTACTACTACTATGATGGCAACTACTATTACTGCTATTACTGCTACTACTACTACCACCATTGTTACTACTACTATTACTGTTACTACTACTACTACTACTTTACTATTATTACTATTACTATTGATACTATTACTACTACTACTACTACTACTACTACTACTACTACTACTGGTATTATTACTACTACTACTACCACCACCGCTGTTACTACTACTACTGCTACTCTTACTACTGTAATATTATTATTATTACTATTGGTACTATTACTACTACTACTGCTACTACTACTGCTGCTGCTGCTGCTACTGCTATTACTACCATCACCACCACCAATACCATTGTACTATTATTACTATTACTATTGCTACTACTACTACTAACTACTACTACTACTATGATGGCAACTACTATTACTGCTATTACTGCTACTACTACTACCACCATTGTTACTACTACTATTACTGTTACTACTACTACTACTGTACTATTATTACTATTACTATTGGTACTACTACTACTACTCCTACTACTCCTACTACTGGTATTATTACTACTACTACTACCACCACTGTTCCACTGTTACTACTACTACTACTACTACTACTGCTGCTGCTGCTGCTGCTATTGCTATTACTACCACCACCACCACCACTTCTACTGTACTCTTATTACAATTACTACTGCTACTACTACTATGACTACTACTACTTTTTCTATTACTGCTACTACTACTACCACTATTCCTCTCAGGCCAGATAGGTGAATCCATTAGTATAAGAAGCTCTCATTGTGAAAAGTCTCTTCTTCAGTATGTACCAGCAACTCACCATTTGAGAGAGTTCTCCAGGAAGCCTGAGAGTTTAAATGGCTTGTCCTAAGGGGAATAGTATATTTCAAGATGTGACTTGAATCCAGGTCTTCATAACTCCAAGATTAATCCTTAATCCACTATGCCATGTTATCTGTCATTTCTATATTTTAATAAAATGATCACATCTCCTCCTCTATGATTTGGCAGCCAAGAATCATATGCCTTCTTGCCACCTCTCTGACAGATGATATGTTTAGATCCCATGGAGTTGACTGGGTAAGTTGTGGGTTAAGCAAAGTCAGTTTTCTTTTCTTTAAAACACAGGCACAATGTTGGCTATAGTGTAGGGGCTGGATGAACTGACTTGGCTTTGCCTACTTAAGCAGTTCTCTAGAAAATGGGAGCCAGGAGAGGAGGGAAAGGAGGTAGCTTCTAAGTGATTGGTGTTCACAGCAGTTCATTATGAGATCCAAGTCCACACTGGAGCTCGGAACAGGGCCTTGGGGAGCAGTCAACCACTGCATAATGTAACAAAAGGGTAAAATGTGATTCTGGGGGCTGAAGACAAAGGCATTTTAATTTGCAAAGAGCAGATCTGGGAAAAAAGCCATTATGGATTTCCCACATTGTCTCAAGGCTCACTGTGTTATTGTTGTTCAGTCATTTAAGTCATATTCTACTCTTCATGACCCCATTTGGGCTTTCTTTGGCAAAGACACCAGAATGGTTTGCCATTTCCTTCTCCAGCTCATTTCACAGATGAAGAAACCAAGGCAAATGAGGTAAAGTGACTTTACTCAGGATCACATGGTTAGTGATGAGGTTGGATTTGACCTCAGAAAGGTGCCTCCTGACTCCAGGCTCCACACGTGATCCACTAGCTGCTCAAAAAAGGCTTCATTATATTTGGTATAAAAATAGGATCTCATAGAACTATAGCTTTAGATCTGGAAAGGACTTCAGAGATCATACAACCAAATTATTTAATAGTTTCCTAAACCGAGGCTCAGAGATATAGAATGATTTGCCCCCAATTACTCAAAAAGAAACAACAAAGTTGATGTTCAAATTCAAATCCTTTGACCCAGTGGTCATTCCATTAAAGTGAGGCAGGTGACCTTGCCCAGCCCTCCCTCACTTAAATCCAACTTATTTGCATTTCATGGCCTTACCTCCCTATGTCATCTTGCTCTTTGAGAATGAAGGACAAACAACAAATAAATCACCATCATACTGCTGTACTTTTGCCTATGTGGACTATTCTCATAGTTATCATTGCACTTTAATCTCATATGTACCCACTGAATTAGACATTACCGTTTCTACTTCAGAGTAGAAAGGGGAGAAGGAAAATTGAGCCATAGGATGTGAAGGACCAAGATTAAAGCCCAGGTCTCTTAAGAACACTTCTCATTCTGCCACATTTTTCCTTTTGAGGGAACCATCTTTCTCTCTCTTTAATCATGTCAGGCAGAAGCAGCATTGCCTGTGATAGATCAACTAGGACAGGTAGAAGGGATGGTAAAATAGGGAACTAAGAAGTAGGATGGATAACCTTAGTTATGTCTTAAGTGACACTTCTGAAACATTTCAATTTATTATCAAGCTTAGCTGGAAATTTTTAAAGAAAGGACTTCCTGATTATTGGCATGATTGGTATTGCCATGTATTCCTTAGGAATCCATAAGTGATCAGAATAATTCTAAAGATTGTCCAGAAAAAAATAGGATTATGACTTTATAGCTGTAAAGCAATTTACCCTCTCATATTTTCTTTTGATATAATAATATTTTTTCCAATTATGTATGATTGTATTGTTTCATATGATGCTTAAAGACAATTTTTGCTTTCATTTTTATAAGATTTTGATTTTCAATTTTTTTCTCTCTCTCCCTCTCTTCTCTTTTTCCTAAAATCATAAACAATTTGATATAGGTTATATAAATACAATCATGTAAAATATATTTCCATATTAATCAGTGTTATTAAAGAAGAAACAAACCAAAAATGAAAAAAAATCCAAAAAAAGAAAGAAAATGAAAACAGTATGCTTCAATATATATTCAGAGTCATTAGTTCTTTCTTTGAATATGGATGGTATTTTCCATCATAAGTCCTTTGTATTTGTCTTGCACCATTTTGTTGTTGAAAAGAGATAAATCATTCATAGTTGATCATCCCACAGTATTGTTACTATGTACAATGTTTTCCTCCTTCTGTTCACTTTATATCAGTTTATGTAAATCCAGGGCTTTTTTTTTTTAATCTTCCTGCTTATCATTTCTTATTGCATAATAATTTTACATTACACTAATGTATACCATAATTTTTCAACTATTCCTCAATTGATCAGTATCCCCTTAATATCCATTTTTTTTTTTGCCACCACAAAAAGAGCTGCTATAAATGTTTTTGTACAAGAAGGTCCTTTTCCCCTTTTTTGTGATTCCTTTGGGATACAAATATAGTAATGGTATTGCTACATTAAATGATATGTACAGCTTTGTTGCTTTTTGGATATAATTCCAATTTGTTCTCTAGCATGGTCTAATCCCTCATTTTATGATGAAGAAACAGACACAGAGAAATTAAATGAGTTGCCCAGGATCACAAATCTGCTAAATTTTTGAGGTGGGGTTTGAAGCCTGGTCATTCTCCTAATTGGAATTCTGGTGCTAGACTCAGCTATCTCTCTTGATCTCATTTTTCTCATTCTTTTTTCAAGACTGGATTTTTTTGTCCAAAGGAGCCACAGAAACCAATATTGATCTTCTGCTCTCCACAAAAATCTATAGTTGGTTTTATTTCTATGCAATTGGAAGGGTTCCTGCTCTACATATAGATTAGTTGTCATTCAGGTGCACAGCAGTTGTGGAAAAAACTGATCAATTGTCCTACTAGATTTGCTGGAATAAGTCTGATACCAGTAGAGAGGAGACTAGGTAGTAATAACAATAATAATAAATAATTTTTTTAAATAATAACTTTTTATTTACAAGTTATATGTATGGGTAATTTTACAGTATTGACAATTGCCAAACCTTTTATTCCAATTTTTCCCCTCTTTCCCCCCACCCCCTCCCCTAGATGGCAGGATGACCAGTAGATGTTAAATCTATTTAAGTATAAATTAGATACACCATAAGTATACATGACCAAGCCATTATTTTACTGTACAAAAAGAATCAGACTCTGAAATATTGTACAATTAGCTTGTGAAGAAAATCAAAAATGCAGGCAGGCAAAAATATAGGATTGGGAATTCAATAATGGTTTTTAGTCATCTCCTAGAGTTCTTACCCTGGGCGTAGCTGGTTCAGTTCATTACTGCTCCATTGGAACTGATTTGGTTCATCCCATTGCTGAAGATTGCCAGGTCCATCAGAATTGATCATCATATAGTATTGTTGTTGAAGTATAAATAATAAACAATTGATGTTCATTTAGAATTGTAAGTCTTAAAAAACATTTTCTTCACAACTTTCAGTGATAAGTGATGAAAGTCTTATTATCCTCCCTGTTTTAGGAATAAAAACATAACTTTAGAGAAGTTTATGTGATTTGCTCTTGCTCTCAAAGCTAAAAAGTGTCAGAGCTGAGATTAAAACATCAAGTCTGGTTCTCTTCCCATTGTACCACTGCCCTAAAAGAGAGAGTTAAGAATATGGTTACAAAGCCTATAATTTCCAAAATGAAATTGTTATAAATAACCCAACAAAGATATTCCTTTTTGCAGTACCTTTGCAAAAGTAGCTAGGTGATTTTAAAATGTTTAAAATGTTAAAAAAATATTATATTAAAAACACCAAGTGATTCAGTAGATAAGAGTGTTGGACTTGAAATCAGGAAGACATCAGTTCAAATCTTGCCTCAAGAACTTATTAGATGTATAGATCTGGGCAAGTCACTTAATGTCTCTTTGTCTCAGTTTCCCTATCTGTAAAATGGAGATAATAAAATCATTTATCTCCCAGGATTGTTATGGGGATAAAATTAGATAATATGTCTATACACACATACGCACATATATATGTGCGTATGTGTGTATATGTATATATATACAGAGAGAGAGAGAGAGAGAGAGAGAGATGACTGAAACTCTTGAAGTGATATGTTAATGTTAGCTGTTATTATCAAGTGTATACTTTCTCCTTTGGTAATTGAGTTAGTTCTAAAGATTTCCAGATTGCTTTCTCCTAAAAACATGAGAGTACCTAACTAAATGAATAAGAATTTGACGTGTGTATTTTTGGAACAAGGAGCAATTTGGAGAAGGACAGAGCCCCAAAGAGGTGGAGTAATAGGAGAACTTTAGACAGCCAAGAGGGTTCATGAAGGTACCTGGGGAGCGGCCAGGAAGGGGAGAAGATGATAGAAAAGGAAATGGGATGGCACCTGTCTACTGCATCAAATTAGTCTCTACTCTGTGGATGGCCAAAGCTAAACAGAAAAGGCTAGAGATAGGAGAGTCAGGAATCAAATAGAAGTTTAATTACAAAGTTAAAGAATTCTTCCAAATTCATTTGCAAGAAATGGCTTGCAAGTGAAGTCCTCCTTCACCTGCTAATTGCAGGGGTAGGGTTTTTAAGCATGAAAATCACAAACAGTTAGACCATATACAAGCATTCTTGGTTCTAGTAAACAGTCTCCAAATTCATGGCTGGACTACAGCAAACAGTCCCGGATCCTTGAGCCTTGTTGCTGTTAGTGGGGCACACAACCAAAGTTAGTGTGGCCAGGAGGAGCAGCAGGGCAGCTGGTTAGGTTCACTTGGTGCTTACAAGTATGGGGGGTGGTTATCGTGCCATGATTCAAAGCACAGACTGCTTCAGGACCTTAGCTTTGGAAAAAAGGATGTCTCTTAATAGTATCTTGGCTTGTCTAAACTGAACTTTCCTAACTTTGTAATATTTTTCTGAAGAAGATTGATTGCTCCAGGAGGACAAGAACTTTTCCTGATTTAAACTTTGTATTGAAGCAGAGCTGGCTCAGTAAGTAGAACACTGACCTAGAGTCAGATAAAGCTGAATTCAAATGCAACCTCAAACAGTTCTTACCTCTGTGACCTTGAGCAAGGCATTACCCCTATTTACCTCAATTTCCTCATTTGTAAAATAAAAACAGCACCTGGGGTTGTCAGGATCAAATAAGTTAGTATATATACACAGTGTTTTGCAAACTATGAAGTCCTATTAAAGGTGAATTTTTTTGTTGTTTTGTTGTTTTTTTTAGTTTGTTTTTTTTAGTACACATTGTTTTCTGAATTATGTTGGAAGAGAAAAATTATGTTGGGAGAGAGCAAAAGGAAAAAACCATGGGAGAGATTTAAAAAAAAAAAAACAAATGAAAAAAATAAGTGAACATAGCATGTTTTGATTTACATTCAGTCTCCTTAATTCTTTATCTGGATGCAGTTCACATTTTCTGTCCAAAGTCCATTGGGATTCCTTTGGATCACTGAACTACTAAGAAGAACTAAGAAGAAAGGTGAATTTTTATTATTATTGTTGTTATCATTGTTTTTAATCTCCCCTAGGGTTTACCTCACACAACATTCTCTGTCTTTGGTAGACAATTAATACATATTATTGAGTTGAATCATTTAGATTCTTTATATTTAGCAGCCGCTCCATGATATTTCAAAAAACATCTCATTTCAGATATGGCAGAAGCTGAAGCTCAATTCTAAAACTTTATCTCTCAGAACAAGAACATTTAGAAAAGAAAAGAGGGAGCAGTGAAGAGTCTCAAATCCCAGCTATAGTTGGTTGAACTTATTTCTCTGAGTGCTCAGTTTCCTGGTTTGTAAATGAAGGAATTCGGATTAAAGGATCTAAGGGTTCTTCCAGCTCTAAATTTTAAGATGTTCCCATGATATATGATCTAAGGAAATTGTCAATACCCAAATACTTTTAATCAGACCACATATAGAATTATCTGGACTACTCAGAGGTATGTTGCTGCCACCCTGTGGAAGTCTAGCAACTTCCGTCTTAATAAGCAACCAACAAACCATTTTACTACTACTAATGAAAAGAATAATTATAATTAACATTTATATAGAGTTTTAGGTTTGCAACGCTCTTTACAAATATTCACTCACTTTTTTCCTTATATCAATTTGAGAAGTAGGTGCTAATTAATATCACCATTTTCCCAAAGCTGTTGTTCAATTGTGTTCTCATTTGAGGGATTTTTTTTTTTTTTTTTGCAAAGATACTAGTGGTTTGCCATTTCATTCTCTAGTTCATTTTACAGCTGAGGTTAAGTAAACAAGGTTAAGTGACTTGCCCAAAGTCACAGAGCTAGTAAGTGTCTGAAGTTGTATTTGAACTTAGGAAGATGAGTGAGGAAGATTCCAAGCCTAGTTATCTATTTACTGCTTCACCCAGCTGCCCATCTGAGTGATGGGTGAGGAAACAGGACATAGCATTTTTTAAATATGCAATGAGCCAGGCATCCTGCTAAGCACTTTACAAGCATTATCTCATTTAATCTCAAAACACCTTGGGATGTAGGCACTATAATTATTAACACTGTTCTGCAGTTGAGAAAACTGAGAAAAAGAAAAACTGTTTGAGCAGGGTTACACAGCTAATAAATTTTTGAGGTCATTTTTCAACTCTGGTCTTCCTGATTTCATGTCCAGCTCTCTATCTACCATATCAACTAGCTGTCTCAATAACATGAAACTCTCTAACTAGGAAGCAGAAATCTTAGTTCTTACTCTAGCCTTGGACCTTATTATCCTGCTTCCCATTCTTTAGACTCCTCTGATATATATGGAAAAGAATGGAAAACACACATATACAAGGGAAAAATTCTTGTATTTTCTTTCTAGGTAGAATCTCAGCTGAACAAATACATTTTTTCTTTTTAACATTTACATTTATCCCAAGTCTATTGAAATCATCTTGAATCACTGCATTTCTGAGAAGAGCTAAGTCTACCACTGTTGATCATCACATAATCTTGCTGTTACAATGTACAATATTCGCTTGGTTCTGCTCACTTCACTCAGCATCAGTTCATGAAAGTCTTTCCAAGTTTTTCTGAAATCAACTTGCTCATCATTTCTTATAGAACAATAATATTACATTGTATTCATATACAATACTTTATTCAGCCGTTCCTCAATTGATGGGTATCTACTCAGTTTCCAATTCCTTAACACTACAAAAAGGCTGCTACAAACACTTTTTGCACATTTGTGTCCTCTTCCCTTTTTATGATCTTTGGATTACAGACCCAGTAGAGACCCTGCAAAAGATCTGTCTGCAAGTTGATAGCCTTTTGGGCATAGTTTCATATTGCTCTCCAGAATGGTTGGGTCAGTTCACAGCTCCACCAGCAATGCAATAGTGTTCCAGTTTCCCCACATCCCCTCCAACATTTATCATTATTTTTCTCTGTCACCTTAGTAAACTGATAGATGTAAAATGGTACCTCAGAGATTGAACAAACAAATCTTAAGAAAATCATATCCCCCTTTTCGGTGGTGCAACCCAGAAAAGCATCCATCTCTTCCTCCTCAAATATAGTACCTGACTTTTCACTGTTATCATGGTGGAAAAGAGGTAAGATACAAAGAGGAAGACAATTTTATCAGTGAAAGAGATATAGTAAGGGTAGGGATCAAGGAGAGATACCTTTCTATCATAGTTGATTTAGAGTTAGGTAGACCTAAATAGACCAATTGTATGGTGCCATAGTATACAGAGTACATATAACCTGGAGTGCAAAAAACTCATCTTCCTGAATTCAAATCCAGCTGTAGACACTTACTAGCTGTGTGACTCTATGCAAGTCACTTAAGTTTGTTCCCCTCAGTTTCCTCATCTGTAAAATGAGCTGCAGAAAGAAATGGCAAACCACTCTGGTATCTTTGCCAAGAAAATCCCAAACAGGGTCACAAAGAGTAGGACAGGACTGAATAACAGTAATCACAAAAGAATCTTAGAAGTAATCTTAGAAATCCTCATTTTACAGGTGAGAAAACTGAGACCCAGATATATTAAAAAAAACTTCTCCAGAGACACAAAGGACACATTTGATAGAGGTGAAATTGAAACAAGATCATCTGAATCCAATGACAGAGTTTATTCCCTTGTGCTGCATTTCTTGCATATCTCTACAAGAAAGGAGATGAAATAAATACTTTATAGAAGTCTATAATCATGTTCTTTCTCTTTGATCTAATCTTTAAAAAGACATTTTTGAACTTAAACATCAATAAAGCATTTTCACATTCAAAAAATCCCAAAATGATTAATCATGAATATCCATTTGATACCACTTGCTTTTTAATATTTATGTACTTTTAATACATGTCTATATTTTTTCTAATTTTTTTATTCTTTTCTGGGCATAAAAATCTTTTAATTACCTTCTTTTTTACATTACCATTGCTAACCATCCCCAATAAAAAACGGAAAACAAAAGACAGGAGTGGGGGAGGGGGGACCAAAACATTACATATTAAGCATAGTCAAATAAAACTTATCCACACAGTGACCATATATCTCTTTCTGTACCTTGCATTCATTGTCTCTATCATGGAGTAGGTAACAGGCTTCCTTGTAAGTCCTCTGGCGACATCGTTGATCATTTCAGATCAGAATTCCTAATTATTTGAAGTTCAATTCAATTCAATAAAATTTCTCAAATGCCTGTTAGGTGCCAAGCACTATGCTTAACTGGGGCTACAAAAAGAGAGAAAAGATATTTTCTAACTTCAAGTAATTTACAATCCAATGGGGAAGGCAATATGCAAATGAATATATACAAAATGAAGTATTTACAAGGTAAATAGGAAATAATTAACAAAGGGGAGATAGAGACAGAGAGATCAAAAGAGAATCAAAGATAGAGAAATAAACACAGAGACAGAGATAGAAACAGACACAGACACAGAAAAAAGAAAGACAGAGAAAGAGATAAAGACAGAGAGATAGATAGAGACAAAACAGAGACAGAGATAGACAAAAAGAGACAGAATCCACAGACAGACCAAGAAGAGAGAGACAGAAAGAAAGAGATACACAGGGACAGATAGACAGACACAGAAAGAAAGACAGACAAAAAGAGAATGAAAGATGATCACATTTCTGTTTTAGGAAAATCACTCTAGAGGCTGAATGGGGAAGGGGATTGCAATTACAATAATCCAGGTGTGGGGTAATATGAGTGTCTTCACTAGTATGATAGCAGTGTCAGAGGAGAGAGGGGGACATATAGATTGATGTTGTCAAGGTGCACCAATAAGCTTGGCAATAGCTTGGATATGGGGAGTGGAAGTGGTGAGAGATAGTGATGAATCCAAGATGGCTCCTAGATTTCAAACCTGAGGGACTAGAAGGACAGTGTTTCTTTCTACACTAATGGGGAAAATAAGGGATAAAGAGATAAGAAAGGTTTAGGGGGAAAGATATTTGGACATATTGAGTCTACTGATGTTCACATCAAGGTGTGTGAAAGGCAGCTGGAGATGTGAGAATGGAAGTCAGCAGAGAAATTGGAATAGGAAAGCTAGATTTGAGAATTATTAACATAGAGGCAGTAATCAAACCTATGGAAGTTGATGAGATCACCAAATGAAATAGTATGGAAGGAAAAGAGAAGAGGACCCAGGATAGAACCTTTGGAGATCTCTACACTTAAAGACCTGATCCAGAAGAGAATCCAACAAAGGAGACAAAGGAGTGGTTGAGTAGATAGGAGAAAAACTATTAAAGAGTGGTGCCCTAAAAACCTACAGCAAAAAGAATATCAAGCTACAAGGCCAAAGAGAGCTCAAAGGGGATGAGGATTGAAAAAAGGCCACTGGATTTGGCAATTATAAAATCATTAGTAACTTAGAGAGGACAGTTTCAGTGGAATGATAATGTCAGCAACCACAGTATAAGGAGTTAAGAAGAGGGTTAGAGGGGAGAAAGTGGGGACATCTATTGTAGATGGCCTTTTTGAAGAGTTTAAAAAGGCAGAAGAAAAATAAGGTAATAGCAACAATGAAAGAATCAAAAGAACATGGGCATGATAGGCAGAATCGATAAAGAGGGAGTTTGAAAATAAGTGAGACACATGTATAATTGATGTCACATTTCTTTCCTTCTATGATATAGGGGGGGGGAAGGATTTAAAACTTAACTTTTTTTAATGTTAAAAAGAAATTTTTTAAAAAGAAAAAGTTTAAGAGGGGGGATGAAAAAAAGAGGAAGTCTGTTAGAGGAAAAAGGTTGGCATGAAATCACTTGAACAGATAGAGGAGTCAGGCTTGGTAAAGAGTAAGGTCACTTAATCATGTGAAACTGAGGTAAAGGAGGAAAAAGTAGAAGAAAACCTATGAATGATAGGAGATAGAAAAAGAAGAGAAAAAGGAGCTCATGGTAAGACTCATTTTTTCCTGAAAAACTGGAAGCAAGGTTTTCATTTGAGAAAGTAGAGAGACAAGGAGCTATGGGAGGTTTGAAGGGATAAAAATATTTGAAAGCGTTTGTATGGAAAGTGAGATAGTGAGTTGATAAGGGAGTCATAGTAGGATTGCCTAGCAGCTGTGAGGGCCCAATTGAGATTATCTAACATAAATTTGTAGTAAATTCTGTCAAAACAGTTAAATTATTTTCTCCACTTTTGTTCAGCATTAGGTTGTGTGTGTTTTTAACAGTATTATTGTACTTATATGTAAATTTTTCTCTTGGTTTTGCCCACTTCTTTCTGTATCAATTCATAGGACCCAAGATTTTCTGAAATCATCTCTTTAGACATTTATTTCTAGGTGTGGTCTTTTGTCTTTTTTTTTTTTTGACTCATATTTGAATTTCAAAGTTTTTACTCAGTTCTGGTCTCTTTTTTTGTCAGAATTGGATAAAAATCCTGGATTTTAATTAATTTTTTTCCTTGAACGATTATATTTAGTTTCATAGAACAAGTTATTTTTAGTTATAAAAAATATAATTTTTTTTAATATTGTATCCCAAGTTCTATTCTTGTTTATAGCAGAAGTTGTTGGTTTTTTTGTGATCCTTACTGGGATCCTTTCACATCTGAACTGTTATTTACGGATGCCTGCATTTTTTTTCTTTGACATGAGACATCTGGATTTTGGCTATCATGACATTTTTGGAGTTCTCTTCATAAGGTGATCAATTAATGCTCTTTTGTTCAAATAGATCTGGAAATTTTTTTACTTGTGATTTCTTGAAATTTAATATACAGGGTTTTTTTTTAATTTTGGATTTCATAGAATCCAATGATTCTTAAATTATCTCTCCATGACATATTTCTAGTCAGTTATTTTTTGTATCAGATACCTTACTTCTCTTTTTTTCTTAATCTTTAAAAATTTTTTTCTATTCTTTTTTTCTTTCAGAGTAATTGATTTTATTTGGTCTGCTCTATTTTTCAGGATCCTCTTTAATAGCATAAGATTTTCCCCATTCCTTTTCTAATTAATTTATTTATCTTTCCATTTTCTTTTCCCCAGAGCTTTTGTTTTACTTTTTGAATTGCTTGCTTCATTTAATTTAGATCTTGATATAGTCCTTAAGGAAAAATGTCCATCCCTCCCCTCCCTCCCCCCCCCACCTTAGAGTCATTCCTTACAGTTGTTCTAGAATTACTCTTTCCTTTTTTTTGGGGGGGGGATCTCTAGCAACAATATTTTTATACTGATAGGGGAATTATTTGGTTTTCTCATTTCTCCCGTTTTAATTCCTAAGTTGAGAATTTGAAATAGGGTTAGGATCTGCCTCCTGCTCTGCCTATGGGTGAAGTAATAGGTCTTGCTTAGTTTCAGCCTTGGTCTCCTGGGTTTCTTTATCAACCATCACCTCCAAGGATTAAGTTCTTCTGGATCTTTGAGGTTCATAGCATTTATTTTCAGAATCCATTTTGTGATATCTCAGGGAATAATGCTAAATGACCTGAGGTTCCTGGTGCTTTAGCTATCTCAGTCTCAGGACTGATATGCCACTTTGGTGGCTGCCACTATTTAAGAGATTCAAGGAAGCCTATTCTGGAATTATCTGAGCTCCTTGGAGATTTTTTGGGGACTCTCAACTCTTATTGCCTCCTAACACAGAGACTGGTCAGTTGCTACTTATGCTAGGAAAATGAAATTGTTTGCCTGTGCTAGTTAATACAACTATCTCTTCCACATTATGGGAGTCAGAGGCATAGCATGCCCACCTTCAACTGGAAAATCCATGTAAAATTGTTGGCCCTCTTTTTGTACCAGAGAAATCTGATTATTTTCTTTTTCTTTTATGGGGTTATTTACAGTAGCTTATTGTAAAATTTGAGTTGATATTGTACAATACATATATTTTATGCTTTTATGAGTTTGTAAACTTTTTCTCTATCATCTGTTGGTCTTCACTTATCATATGTGGCTTCTGCAAAACTCCCCCAAAAATACCATTTAATTTCTTGTGCTAATCCTCAATATATCAAAATCACATTGGGGAAATTGCAGTGTGGAAGAGATAACTACTGGTTTTGCTAGTAGTCTTCTTATAATATGTATTGCCCATAGTCTTCTGACTAAATCATTGTTTATTTCTTAGGTGGAAAAAATTGTTTATTATAATTTTTCATAATTATTGATCACTATTCATTCAGATATATGTTTCAGATTTTTACTGGAGTAGGTACATAGACACAGAGAAGTCATTTGGACAGCCATATTGGCTGAGAATTTTCTCCTTTCTCTTTGAAAGCCATGTTATTGAACCATCATCCCTATTGTGGAAATTTTGCATTGTCTTGCCAGCAGTAGTGATAAATTTGTGTTCATGATCCCTCTACTCCATTTGATCCATAAATAAATCCACAGATAAAATTCTAGACCTAAAGAGTAAATTACTGTCACCTCAGCATGGTAGCTATTGAACCAGTATCAAAGCCAGGAAGACCTCAGTTCAAATTCCATTTCTTACATACGCTGGTTATGTCCTTACATACACAGGTCAAATCCTTTAACCTCTCAGGCTCTAGATAATTCCTCAAGACTTAAAATTTCAGATAAGGGAGTTTAATAAAGTGAGTTTTCTAATTTAAGAGCTGCTCATATCAGTAAAATCATAGATCCAGACACTAGTGCTATCCCCATTGACATTAGAAAAGTTTCACTACAGTTCCTAATCAGTGTTATAAGGACTTTTTGCAGCCTTTTCAAAGGGAAATGGGAACCCTCCTCAGATTTTTATATCTCTAGTATCTAAATGTGAAACAGTTCAAAACTGCTATATAAAATTAAAGTATCTTAACATTAGAGTGAGAAGAATCTTTAGAAGTTATGCAGACCCACTGAATTATGTATTGTTGCTGTTTTTATGTAGTATTTTAAGGTTTGCAAAACATTTTATAGAAGTTGTCTCATTCAATATTTGTAAAAATCCTATGTGATATATGTTATTATTATCCCCACTTTACAAATAAGGAAAATGAGGCTGAGAGAAGTTAAGTGATTTATCCGGTATCACACAGATAGTAAGTGTGATACTAAGTGTCTAGGGCTAAATTTGTATTAAAAGTTTCTTGACTATAAGCTCTGTTTTGGGAGGGAAACTATTAGCAGTTGATAAGACTACATGAACAACTTCATGTAGATAGTGGTGATTAAACTGTGTTTTTTAGGAAATTAAGGATTCTCTGAGGCAGAGGGGAGAAGGGAATGTACCCTAGCAATGGGAAACAGCTAGTGCAGAAGCATAGAGATACAGGTTGAAGTGCTCTCCATGAGGAAAAGAATTTGGCTAAACCATTGCGAACAGGAAGGGAAAATTGGAATCTTAGACTGGTATCAAGTTTTGAAGGGGAATAAAAGCCAAACAGAAGAATTTACAGTTTATTCTACAAGCAATAAGAAGTTTATTGAGTAGGACCTGATCTGACCTTAGGGAATATTACTTTAGTACGTGAGTGGAGGATTGATTGGAAGAGAGAGATTTGAAGCAAAGAGATCAATTAAGTCATTGTAATTGTATAGATGAGAAATGATGAGGGCCTTAACTAAGATGATGTCTTTAGAATAGAGAGAATGGAATGGATTTCAAAGATATTATAGAGGTAGAAAAAATAAAGATTTGAGAACTTATCTGATATGTGAACTAATAAATAATCAGGATGATACCAGTGTTACAAACCTAGAAATTGGGAGGAATTTTGTAGTACACAGTAAAAATGGGGGAGTCTTGGGAATATTTGAAGATGTGAGGGAAGAAAAGAAATCAAGATGTAGAAGTTAAAGATTAAAGAGAGAGGAAATAACTGAAGAGGCGATCTGTTGAAGAAGACAGCAAGACAATAGAGGAGGGGATCAAGAACATATGTAGACAAGTGGACCTTGACAGGAAAGGTCCCTTCTTTGTCAGAAACTAGATGAAAGAAAAAAAAGCAGAAACGATGATAAGGAGTTTGGATGATAAAGGGAAGGAGCAGAAAAACTGAGTCATGGCAAATGATTTTCGTTTTCGTGCTTGAGAAATCATACAAAAGAGATCAAAGACATATATTATCAAAAAAGTGTACTTGTGGGGTGAGGAATCAGATGGACAAGACATCAGGAGTGTCCATGAGACATTCAAAAAACTACCTAACTGTGTGCACGAATGTTTGTGGCAGCCCTCTTTGTAGTAGCTACAAACTGGAAACTGAGTGGATGCCCATCAACTGGAGAATGGCTGAATAAATTCTGGTATATGAATATTATGGAATATTATTGTTTGGTAAGAAATGACCAACAGGATGATTTCAGAAAGGTCTGGAGAGACTTACACAAACTGATGCTGAGTGAAATGAGCAGGACCAGGAGATCATTATATACTTCAACAACAATACTATACGAGGATCAATTCTGATGGACCTGGCCATCTTCAGCAATGAGATGAACCAAATCAGTTCCAATGGAGCAGTAATGAACTGAACCAGCTATGCCCAGAGAAAGAACTCTGGGAGATGACTAAGAACCATTACATTGAATTCCCAATCCCTATATTTTTGCCCACCTGCATTTTGGATTTCCTTCACAGGCTAATTGTACAATATTTCAGAGTCCGACTCTTTTTGTACAGCAATATAATGGTTTGGTCATGTATACTTATTGTGCATCTAATTTATACTTTAATATATTTAACATCTACTGGTCATCCTGCCATATACAGGAGGGGGTAGGGGGAAGGAGGGGAAAAATTGGAACAAAAGGTTTGGCAATTGTCAATGCTGTAAAATTATCCATACATATAACTTGTAAATAAAAGGCTATTAAAAAACAAACAAACAAACAAACAAAACTATATTACTGGGTGGGTCTTGTATGGAGATTTACAGAAAGATGAATTCAAGCATCACCCAGAAAGAGAGGGCAAAGGTGGATTGCCTATTAGGTCAGTAGAAGCACCATGGGATTTCAGATTTGGAAGGTTTTTGGTGTCCACCTGGTCCAACTTGTTCCAGAACAAGGATTCCATCTGCAGCATCCTTGTTAAGTGCTTGTCCAGCTTTTGCTATAGACCTACAATGACAGGGAACCTTCTAAGCCCCAAGGTACCCCATTCTACTTTAAGAGTTTTTTAATTGTTAGGCAGCTAGGTGGTACAGGATAGAGTATCAGGAAGGCTTCATATCCTGAGTTAAAATCTAGCCTCAGATATTTACTAGTTGCGTGACCCCAAGAAAGTCACTTGACCCGGCTGCCTCAGTTTCCTCATCTGTAAAATAAGCTGAAAAAGGAAATAACACACTCCAGTATCTTTGACAAGCAAACTCCACAAGGAGTCAGATTCAATTGAACAACATTATTATATCACATAAACTATAAATCTGTCTCTTTGTAACTTTTACCCATGCTCCTAGTTCCACCTTTGGGGGCCAAACAGAATAAATCTAATCTCTCCTCTACATAATAGCCATTTGCAAACTGTTATTATGCTCTCCCTGAGTCTCTCTTCTCCAGGCTAAACGCACTCAATCCCTTCAATTGATTGTCTCACAGCATGAAGATCAGGCCCTAGTAGCTCTCATTTGAATGCTCTGCAGCTTTATCCACGTCCTTCCTCAAATCTAGTGCTCAGAACCGAATACTGTCCTCCAGAAACACTCTTCACATCATCCTCTGAAGGATGGCTCAACGCCTTCTTGAAAACAAGATCCTCCTTGACCCGGCAAAAAACATTTATTAATCTGACCACTGGAGGTCAGTATTTTCCAAGAGAAAATCTGGGAGTCCCTGAGTGTTAACACTTTAGTTTTACCTGCATTTAAAATCAGATTCCTATCCTCCTTAGGCTTTTCTCAAAAACCATAGCCCTGGAAGGTTTTACAAGACTGGGAAATGGAGTATTGCCCTTTTCTTCCCTGTTCCCTTTTACTGGCTTCTCTGTTCCTTTTATTTGCCTGCACACACACACACACACACACACACACACACACCCCATAAGAGTTCCCGGCAGGAGCTCTATTTAGGCAGCTGTCTATGCTATTTCATTTTGATGTTTACAAATGCTGGTCCCGGACAGAGCCCCATCAGAAGGCAAGATTTTGCCCTGGGGAAGGGCTCCTGAGATGGACTTCTCCCAGAGTGGCCTGTTTTCCACGAGTTCCAATAACACTGTCCTAATTCCCTCTGCTCAGCCTCCCGGATTTCCCCTTCTTTATTATACTTGGTTCATTTCCTAGGATTAGCTCTAAAGCAGCTTGCCGCCAGATTGCTTTGCTTTGCTTTACGTTCTCCCAAATGTCCAGTGTACAAACGAGTTCTTTTATTCATCGTTAAAGCAATCAAATCAGCCCCCTTAGTAGCATCAGGCCCTGCAGCAGCTTCCCAAGAGCCAGCCATTCTGCCTTCTCCCAGGGGCTCTCGGCTCCCATTAGACATTTAAAAATACAAAACAACTTGGAAATCTAAGGCAGGGTCGACATTGCCAATTGCCCTGCAGAGCTTTTCCCTTTCTAAACCCTTGCCTTTTGTTTTATCTCCCCCCTCTCTCACTCTGCTTGCCCCTTAGGTGAACTTTGTATCCGGAAGTCCCCACCATGTACTCCAGGCTCCATATAAATGTAATTACTTTCTGTCCCCCAACAAACCTTGCCCTCCCTCTTCGGTCTCTTGGCTTCCACTGTTCCTTAATGCCTGGAATGTCCTCCCTGCCCTGTCTTTGGCTGGATTCCCACTTATCCTTTCAAGCTCATCTCTAGAGCAGGGGACCTCTTCCAGGAAACTTTCCTTGATCTTATTGATAAAAAAATTCTTTCTAGACCTCACATAGTCCTTCACATGCATTTCTATATTATTGTGCATTGGAGTTATTTGTGTAATCTTAGTCAGTCAGCAAGTTGATAGGCGTTTATTAACAGCCTACTATGGGCCAGGCACTCTATGAAACACCAGGGATGCATAGAAGGAGAAAAAAGACACCCTTGAGGAGCTTCCAATATAATAATTATAACAGATAACATTTATATAGCTCTTGCTATGATAAGTGTTTCACAATTATCTCATTTGATCGCATAGTTAAAAAATTTCTGAGATCATATTTGAATTTGGGACTTCCTGACTCCATACTGAGCATTCTATCCACTGCACCACCAACTAATCTAATAATGTCCTGTTTCCCTTCTAGTTCTTAACATAACATAACAGCAGGTAACTAGATTATTCTTTTTTAACTAAACTTTGTACTTCTTCCAAGGTCTAACATAAACTTTAGCTCATAGTAAGCATTTAATAAAATAAGTTATTTTTGTATGAGCAATATGAAATACTAAAAGATCCCTTCCAACTCTGAAATTCTGTGATAAATACTTTTAAAATGATTTCAATTTAATATTTTAGATTAGTTTTAGGTCAGAAGATTTGGGGTAATCTCTACTTAACCTGTCTATAGTCTCCTTGATTACAAAATGTCTTTATTTTTCAGCTGGCTTCTCTCTGTGTGTCTCTGTCCTCCCCTTCCTTCCCTCCTTCCTTCCCTCCCTCTTTCCTTCTCTCTCTCTCTCTCTCTCTCTCCCTCTCTCCCTCCTCTTTCTCCTCCTCCTCCTCGTCCTCCTCCTCCTTCTCCTTCTCCTCCTCCTCCTCCTTCTCCTTCTTCTCCTCCTCCTCCTTCTCCTCTTCCTCCTCTTCCTCCTCCTCCTCCTCCTCTTCTTTCTTCTTCTTCTTCTTCTTCTTCTCTTCTTCTTCTTCTTCTTCTTCTTCTCTCTCTTCTCTCTCTTCTTCTTCTTCTTCTTCTTCTTCTCTTCTTCTTCTTCTTCTTCTTCTTCTTCTTCTTCTTCTCTCTCTCTCTTCTCTCTCTCTCCTCTCCTCTCCTCTCTTCTCCTCTCCCTTCCTCCTTCCTCTTCCTCCCTCAATACTTCCTTTCTCTCTCCATCTGTCTCTCTTTCTCTGATTCTTTCCCTTATGCCCCAGGAAACTCATTATTGGTACAACTTCATCCTTCTGTAAGATCTCAACAATCTTGGCATTTTTCCTCATCACCACCCTATGTCCCTCTGAATCAGAGGCTAGAATTATGAGCTTCAAACCTCCATTTAAAGAGTAAGCTCAGTTCAGACATTTCATTTCTCACTTGGCTACAATTACTCTATTGAGATGCCTCTTCTTTTTTTTTCTTTTTTTCCCATCCCACATCACTTTTTAGCTTCCTTTTGACTTTTCTCTTCCCTGTTGTAAGATTTTAAGCTCCTGGAAGACAGAGAATCTTCCCTTTTTTTTTTTTTTTGTTTTGTATCCTAAGACCTTAGCACAGTGCCTAGTACATGGGTGCTTAATAGATATGTTTTGACTATTAAAAATATATATTTCTGGAATTATCCACCAAAAACAACTCAGCCCCAGAAATGCTCTATCTCTCCGCTCCCTTGTCTTGAGCATCTTCTGTGCATTTAATGCCTTTGTGGCAAATGACAGTAACGCTAGATTTAGGGAGAGAGAGGATTTTTCTGCCTTGCTGCATCTGAGCAGCAACAAATCACAGAATTTAGAGTTGAAAATAGTTTGGAGGTCATCTTGTTCTCATTTCACAGATGAGAAAACTGAGCTCTAAAGCCACAAAGATAATAAGGAAAAGTTAGGACCTGAATCCAGATTTTTTTACTGAATCCAGGAATTTTTCTTTGCCACCAATCATTCCCCATATATGGCAAGCCTGACTCAGCCTGAATGTTTGTAATTCAGCCCATGGTTCTAGATTCTACAATTTCATTTTCAGAGCCTTCAGAGCAGAGCAGAGAGGGAATGATAAATGAGCAGTAACTGCTCCACCACTTCCGGAGCCCTGTCCATGGTGCCTTGGAGGCTTGGGAGCACACACCTACACACACCCCTCATAAAAGAAAGGTTCCAGTGAGCTGGAATCAGCCATTGCAGAAGTTAGATATTCAATCTGTGAAACTCCATGCAGGACAATCACGGATATGCTCTAATGCAGTCCTTGCCACGCAGAATGCTCCATTAAAGGCAATCATTCTTAACCCCTATCTCCATAAAACCCAGTTAGTATACAGCTGTCCTAAAAGGCCAGCAGAAACTTGGGCGGAAGGAGAATAATTCCCATTTATATAACACTGCTCGATTTATAAGCTCTGTGAAGTCGATATATGATGTTTATTTTTCAGTTTCTGTCTAGAGGATAAATGTATGCTTCCTCTTATCTGTGGATAGTGCTTTGGGGTATGAAAGGAGGAGAAAATAGTTATAGCATCAGAGATTTAGGACTGGAAGGAGTGTTGGAGATCAACTAATCCAACCCCTTTCTTCAGATGGGGAAACTGAGGCTTCTTGAGGTTATATCAGGCAGTCAAAAAACAATTATTAAGCATCTACTTACTATGCACCAAGAAAGAGCTGAGAACAGAAGGGAGGAGTTGAAGGAGAGGAAATAAGCATTTATGTAGTGAATGCCTACTGTGTACCAGGTACTGTGTTAAGTGCTTTACAAATATTATCTCATTCAAAAAGCAAAGAGAATGACCACTTTCAAGGAACTCACAATCCAGTGAGAAAATAGGTGAACAACTATATACAAACAAGATATATAGAGGATAAATTGGGGATAATAAACAGAAAGAAGGCACTAGAATTAAAAGAGATAGAGAAGGACATCTCTTATTATAAGCGACTTGGCTATGGTCACACAGAGAGTAAGAGAGCCTAAAACTTCTCTCTGTTTTTGTCTGTCCCTCTCTGTCTCTTTCTGCCTCCCTCCCTCCATCTCTCTCTGCTCTCTGTCTCTCTCTCCCTCCCTTTCTTTCTCTGTCTCTGTCTCTGTCTGTCTGTGTGTGTGTGTGTGTGTGTGTCTCTGTCTCTGTCTCTGTGTGTGTATGTGTGTGTGTGTCTGACTCTCTCTCTCTCTCTTTCCCTCTCTCTCTCTCTCTCTCTGTCTCTGTCTCTGTCTCTGTCTCTCTCTCTTTCCCTCTCTCTCTCTCTCTCTCCTCTCTCTCTCTGTCTCTGTCTCTCTGTCTCTCTCTCTCTCTCTTCTCTCTCTCTCTCTCTCTGTCTCTGTCTCTGTCTCTCTTCTCTCTCTCTCTCTCTCTCCTCTCTCTCTCTCTCTCTCTCTCTCTCTTTCTGTTTCTCTCTCTCTCTCTCTCTGTCTTTCTCTCTCTCTCTGTCTCTCTCTCCCTCTCTCTCTCTCTGTCTGTCTCTGTCTCTGTCTCTGTGTCTCTGTCTTTTTCTCTCTCTCTCTCTGACTCTCTCTGTCTCTTTCTCTCTGTCTCTCTCTGTGTGTCTCTCCCTCTCTCTCTGCCTCTTTCCCTCTCTCTGTCTCCCCTCAGGAAGCTCATTATTGGTATAACTCACCATCCTAGAAATCTCATCAACCTTGGCACTTTGCCTCATCAGAATGAAACAACACTTGATTTTAAGCACTGGTCCTTTGTTTACTGCCAGGATACCTCATATAATCATAAGGGACAGCTGGGTGGCGAAGTGGTTAGACCTCTGCTCTGAAGGTCTGGAAAACCTGAATTCAAATACAGCCTTAGATGTTTCCTAGCTATGTGATCCTGAGCAAGTTACTTAACTCCTGCCTCAGTTTCCCCAACTGTAAAATGGGGATTATAATAGCCTCCCAGAGTAGTCATAAAGATCAACTGAGATACTTGTAATGCACTTAACTTAGCACCTGGCATATAATAAGTGTTATATGAATTTAGCTATTCATCATTATTATTATTAAAGCAGTACCTGAAAAATTGTTTGGGCAGCTGTGTGAAGGACAGATGGAAGCAGTAAGACTGGCTAGAGGGCTATTATAACAGTTGAAGCAGGTGGCAGTGGGAATGCAAAGGAGAGAGAGATCAGCAATAACAGTGGATATGACAGGAAAGTCACAACCTGCAAGACTGTAATGGTGGCTTCTGAGGTTTGGGTAATTTTCAGGCATTTTCATGTCCCTGAGAGCTACAGTGGCAATCACTGCACCTGCTGAAATTGCCGGGGGGCCTATTCAGTGTACTGTGGTTAACATTTACAGAGAGCTTTGAACAAGGAATACTCCACAGATGCTCGCTCTCCTTATTACAGCAAAAAAAGACATTTATGTTAACCTACTTTCAAAATCTCTTTCTTCCCGGTACCTGCAAGAATAACCAGTGACTCCCACCCTTCTTAGGAGAAACTGACTATGAGCCCATGGAGCATCTGGCTGGGGGATCAGTAATACCTCAGCTCTTAAGCCAGCTCAGAAAGTCTCACTGGCTTACCCTCTCTAAACTCCCTGTGCTTCCATGTGGAAAATGCAAATTGTGCTCACTATCTTACCAGGAGATTCTGAAAACGTGCAAAGCGTAATCAGGGTCTCAAATCTGCCATTTAAAAAAAAAAGTTGAGAAAAACATATTTTATTAGCAGATACCCAGGAGAGGTGGGATAAGGAAAGTACACAATGCTTTTATTTTGTTAGAAGGTTAGAATATACCCTTGTAATTATTACAGAAAGACAAGGGAGGATTTAGAGACCCATATAAACACTTAGAGATTCCTAACTCTAACTCTTCAGATTTTGGTTTTGTCAAAAACAAGCAATCCCTTTTCTATTCCTATATTATACTATGTGACAAAGGTCACAGACTGAAAGCATTTTTTTAATGTTTTAAATTCTGGTACCAAATAAAAATGAATTTTTATTTGTTTGTTTTTTACAAAGTCATCCTTTAAGCTTCCTGTACTGGAGAGAAAGAAGCAGGATTTCTACTATTGTTCTACATTTCCTAACATCTTTCAACTTTATGAGGAAGGCTTTAGCAATGCAACGAGGCAGGAAGCTAGATAGAAAGCCTAGGGAAAAAAAGACAGGGAAGAAGGAAAGATAGGCTAACATGTGGAAAATAAAAGAATTCAGGAAAGGAATTATAGGGAGATGATTCCTAAGGTCAATAGCAAGAATTTAGTTTGGATCTATTATATGTAAGACCACTCTGAAGGTACTGGAGATACAAACTCTAAATGGAAATGTCCTTGTTCTCAAGAAGTTTCCATTCTATTGGAGGATACAAATTCACAGATAAATGATTATGTGATAATTTCACAAGAGGGAGAAGACTAATTTTTAGAGACATCTAATCTGATGTTTCCCTTTATAAATGAAGATACTGAAAACCTGTAAAGGCTTCTTATGAGGGGATCTAAGGATTCTGAAAGACTAAATTTAAAGAAGTAATGCACTTTAAGCATGGTACAAGACCTGCACAAAGACATGAAAAGTGGAGACAATGCTGAGTTTAAGAAATTGTAAGTATACCATTTTGGCTGTAATGTTGAATAGGCTTTGACATTTAAAAAGTTTGAAAGACAATTTCTGGGTACTTTAATCAGCGGCAATCTTGAATGCCAAAAACAATCATAGCAAAGGCTCATTGCTCATATGTCCTTGGAAAAGTAGATGTTCCAGAGGGTAGCAATCAACTCTGATTGTTGAACTATTAATGACAGAATGGGTATTGTAATGATAAGTGGGGTCACTTCAATGAGAGGCTGAGAGAGCAATATCAGGTCACTCTTAGACAAAGGGACTATCTACAACCATATCACTCCCAGTTTGGGGCAATCTAGACAAAGGATCTACCTGCACCCACCCTTGTTTGAGTGGAATACAGAGGGCAGGAATTCACCTTAGATAAGATTCCTTATAAGGTTAGATTGGGTCTGACCATGATTGAGAAGAAGATTAGTACAACTCTGAGAGAATGAATTTTTGAAATGAGGATTTTAGAAAAAAGAGGAAAAGGGATTTCTTCAATTCATTGGTCATTAATAATAATTTATCTTCATGCAAGGGGAAGTAGGAAGAGACATTGTTCAGGGCTTTAAATATGGCCAAACTGAATTTTATATGGCAGTCGAAAGGAAGCCAGAGAGGATCCTTGAGGAATAACATAAGGGTTATGAAGAGTCAGACATCAATGAACAGCAACAATGCCTTTGAAGAAATTTTTTTGACAGCTAGATAATGTGAAAAATGAAATGGAGATGGGCAAGAAGACTACTTCAATAGACTGGTCAAGAGGTGATGAGGACCTTAATTAGGGCAGTGATCTTAAGTGATTAAAAGAGTATGGATAGGAAAGATATTGTCAACTGACTAAATTCGGCAATAAATAAGAATGAAAAGTCAAAGATGACTAAGACATAGATTTAGCCTCGGAAGGACCTCAGAAGTCATTTAGTCCACCCACTCTCATTTTTTATAGATGAGAAAATTTGAGCATAGGGAGTTTTACTTGCCCAAGGTAATAACGATATCAAATGTAAGAGTCAGAATTTGAAATTCTCTGACTTGTAAGGTTGACTAACCAATGTTGCTTGTGAGGATATAGTGGTTTTCTAAACAGAAATAAGGAAATTTAAAGGAAGGACAGATTTAGGGGGTAACAATGAATTCTGTTTGGGATCTGTTTGAAATGTCCGTGGGACATCCTGGTGGAGTTGTTCAGAAGAAAGTTGCTGACAGGGAACTGTAGTTCAAAAGTGATATAAGAACTAAGCATTTAGATTTGGAAAATAAATCATAACCAGACCCATTGTTCCTGATGAGATCACTGAGAAGATATAGAAAGAGAAGAAGGTCAAAAACAAAGCTTGAGGGGACATCATAATCAGAGGTCAAAGAAGGAGTGGTTAGACAGAAGAATCAAAAGAAAGCAGTGTCTCAAGAACCAAGGAAGAACTGGCAACCAGGAGGAAGGAGTAGCAAATGTCAAAAACTGAAGATCATGAGAAGAAATCTTACTTGCTAGATTTAGCAACTAAGAAATTCTTTTTTAAATTTTATTTTTATTATAGCTTTTTATATACAAAATATATGCATGGGTAATTTTTCAACAATGACCCTTGTAAAAACTTCTGTTCCAAATTTTCTCCTCCTTCCCCCACTCCAATCTCTAGATGGCAAGTGGACCAATACATGTTAAATATGTTAAAGTATATATTAAATACAATATATGTGTACATATTTATACAGTTATCTTGAGCAACTAAGAAATTCTTAATAATTATTGTAATCCCATAATAGACCTGCAGCAACTTGAATTAACCCTCAATTCTATCTTTACCTCATCATTGAAGGTTGTTGTAAGCCAGGATATTATAGACATCCACGAGACCAGGATAATTTGAATTAACTTTACCTCTAGGTGGATTGACAGCTGTGGACCTTTTTGCCCAAGGAGTACATAAAAACCAATATATGGTTCCACCAGAAAGCCTTGGATAGTTCTCATGGAACCTCTTTGTGGGCTCCCTTGTGGGACAGTTTATCTAAAGGCCACTCAATATATTTTTGCTAAACCAATTGCTTATATGAATATTCAGGCTGTAAATAGTCTAATACGCCAGATGTGGAAAGCACTGCTAGGAGAGTAATTTTGAAGAGAAAACAGTGTTGGGGTTGGAAACAGATTACAAGTAACTGAATGGAAAGATCAGGAACTGTAAATAATACATCCGGGTGGTTTTTTAATAGTAAAATTATTAATGGAAGGAGACATGTAGTTTTCAATGGAAGGAAAAAGATAAATACAGTTATTGCATGTTTATTGTACTGTGGTTGGTACCCATCACATCCACATAGGAAAAATGTGTCAGAGAATAACAATTAAGCTAAAGTGCGAAAATGAACAAAGAACTGGATAAGGTAATACATTATTTTGGTTCTCCCATCTCTTCCACTAACTAGCTGTGTTGTATGATCTTGGATAAGGGACTTATCTCATTCATGGCCATACCAAATGAATGAAAGCATCACTGGGATATATTTGGATAGTTCTTCATTTATTCCCTGTGCACTAACTCAGCATGGTGTTTGTTGCTGCTCAATTATTTCAATCTTATTTGACACTTTGTGACCCCATTCAGGGTTTTCTTGGCAGAGATACTAGGGTCATTTGCCATTTTCTTCTCCAGCTCATTTTATATATAAGGAAACTGAGGCACAGTGAAATGACTTGCCCAGAGTCACACAGCTAGTAAATGTCTGAGATCAGATTTGAACTCTGGAATAGTGTATTTTTTTTTTTTACATTGCTGAATCCATAAGATGAAGTTATAAAGGAGGAAGAATATTCTGTAAGATATATACCCTGAGCACTCCCTCTAGCATGGTAAATGCCAACTTGAGAGAGGCCATGGAGGACTGAGTAGCTGTCCCATGGATTTAGTTCCACTCAGAGCTCTTGAATCTTTTACTGTAATTCTGTCTTTCTGTCAGAGGGAAACAATAAGTCATCTTGATATGATTTTACCCAGATGCTTTCTCAACATCAACTAGCCCTAGCTTCTGCACATTTCTTTTGTTTCCCAATTGGGTGGTTGAGGTGAGAGACAAAAATAAATAGTTATGTTTTGAATAACTGATCTCCTACTTAAATTATTTAAATCATATATGATTTCTCATATCAGACCCCCAAATCTAGTCATAGTTGAAACGCATATATTTAGGAGAAAAATCAGTGTTAAATCTTTGAAATATTCAAGTAGACATTTCAAAATGACTCGAGAATTGATGCAACAACTTAAGACTGAAAATCTTAAAATCTTGATTTCAAAATACAGAAGGTACATTTCAAATGAGCTTCACACGGAAGGAAACATCTTCTAAGTCTGAATGCCAAGCTATACTTAGATTTTCAGGAAATCTGGGACTATAAAATTTTGAATTGCTTGAATTCCATTTACATTGCTTTTTAGGATAGAAAAGTCAAATCATTGCTTAGAATATGAAATGTTTTTAGATGTCACTTATATGGTAAGTACCACCTAGTATGTTTTTAAATTAATCTCCAAATTCAGAATTTCCTTTTTCCCCCTCATGATAATTCATTCAGCAATGCACCAGTTCTCACTAATCATCATGATGTATTTGCAGCTAATTACCCAGTCATAAGTGCACTGGGTGAAGGCAGAGTGGGATTCTTAGATATATCATATATGCAAATGTTCAACACAGACAGCTATTGTATTTTTTGCAAACAGATGGCCAGGTGACAGCTCTGTGAAGGAGGTGTACTTTCAGGCAAATTTCTTCCTAATCTAATTATCCATTGAGATAAGTCTGCAGGCTACCCGTATCTGTATCATCATATATGTTCCCAAAGTGTTTGTATACATTTCAATATTGCAGTAACCAGACAAACTCTGAATCTTCTATAATAATAATAATAATAATAAAACAGGTTAGTATTGCTTGTTTTTAGAGACCATGGTCTGAAGTCAAGAACTCTCGGTCAAGAAGCCCCCTCTTCATTCTTAGGCACATGATGTAATCCCACAATAGACCTGCAGCAATTTGAATTAACCTTCAATTCTATCTTTACCTCATCATTGAAGGTTGTTGTAAGCCAGGATATTATAGGTGGATTGACAGTTGTGGATCTTAAAAAGATCCATAAGTGACTGAACACAGAGATCTTGTAAATCCAATCTCCACATTTTACACATGTGGAAAATGGGGACAAGAAAAATTAAGCCACTTGCTCTGAATCACATAGATTAAGTAGTAGGACTGAGATTTGAGCCCAGGTCTCCTCATTCAAAATCACATATAGGTATATTCTAAAGGAAGTTGCAGTCATTGGCAGAATAAAGCAGTTTGCCTAGCTGAAGGTTTGTGGACTTCCAGAGTCATTGCCCAAAGAAAGATTGATCTCGATTCTCAATGTTGTGCTGGAGTCAAACAGAGCTGCCTGCCACCAACATTTCCTCCAATGACCCATGCAACCATCATTTTACTAGTTGGAAAAAAAATCTTTCTTTGCCTACAGCTAGCAGCTATTCTTGTTCAGGTTTTAATATTAGCTTCCTCTTGTTTTATAGTTAGGAATAATAAGCAGTTAAGATGCCCTGAGCTCTTCTTTGTCAATCTCATAAGACCCATAGGGGCAGCTAGGTGGTACAATGGATAGAGCACTAGGTCTGGAATCAGGGAGATCTGAATTAAAATCCAACCTCAGATTTTTACTACTTGTGAGTAAGTCACTTATATCCTATTTGCCTTATTTACCTGTAAAAATAAGCTGCGAAAGAAAATGGCAAACCATTCTAGTATCTCTGACAAATGGGGTCATGAAGAGTCAGAGAAGAATGAAAATGACTGAACAACAAAACCCCAGGATTAATCCTGAGAGGTGAAGATGTAGAAGTTCCTCTCTGCTCCTCCTTCATTTAAGAAAGGCACCCAAGGAAGTCTCCTAATGACCACCCTCCCTCTCCCCCTCTTCCAACTCTAAATACACAAACTTGATCTAGAAATTTATCATTCTGCAAAATTAAATCAACTCAGACATTGCCCATCAGTTGGGGAATGGCTGAGTAAGTTATGGTATATGGACATAATGGAATATTATTGTTCTGTAAGAAATTATTTCAGAGAGGCCTGGAGAGACTTACATGAACTGATGCTAAGGGAAATGAATAGAACGCTGTACACAGCAACAAGAAGATTATGTGATGATCAACTGTGATGGACATGGCTCTTTTCAACCATGAGGTGAGTCAAGGCAATTCCAAGAGAATTGTGATGGAAACAGCCATCCACATCCAGAGAGAGAATTATGGAGACTGAAAGTAGATAAAGGCATAGTATTTTCACCGTTTTTGTTGTTATTTGTTTGCTTGTATTTTTTTCTTTCTCCTTTTTTTCCCCTTTTGATCTGATGTTTCTGCACAGCATGAAAAGTGTGGAAATATGTTTAGATGAATTACATTTTTAACCTATATTTAGGTTTAGAACAAGATTACTTGCTCTCTGGGGGAGTGGGGAGCAGGGAGGGAGAGAAAAAATTTGGAACACAACGTTTTGCAAGGATGAATGTTGAAAACTTTGCAATTTTTCAAAAAATAAAAAGCTATTATTATAAGAAAAACACAAAATTCTCATTTCCTCAGATCATTTTTCCACCCTGGTTGCATGACTTCATCATGCCCCCAGGCTCAGTAAATACTCTTTTTCCTCACTTTTCAGTTTCTTTTTATGTATAGCCTCTCCCATTAAACTGTTATTTCTTTGAGAATAAGGACTGTCTTTTTTCTTGGTTTCCCCAGAATTTAGCACTGTGCCTATCATATGATAGGCACTTAATAAATATCTATTGACTCTAACACATAAGTAGAATCTAGACTTGATCAAAAATGTAAAAATTATCTGAAATCCTTGAAATTTACTACTTACAACTTTGATGACACCTCTTTTTAATTTTTTCTTTATTTTTAAATTTTTATTAAAGGTTTTTATTTTCAAAACATATGCATGGATAATTTTCAACATTTAGCATTGCAAAGCCTTGTGTTCCAAAGTTTCCAGTCTTCTCTCTGGGTCTAGATGGTTCTCTCCATCACAAGATCATTGGAAATGGTCTGAATCATTTCATGAAAAGAACCTCATTGATGACACTTCTTGATGGAAGTTTGGGTAGAAAACTGTCCCTATAAACTCTGACAATGTGTGTATGCATATGTATACACACATATATGTAAATATATACATACACACATACATATGTATATGTAAATTTATTTATGTATACTCAAATCTGAACTTAGTGTCAAGGAGACAGTCACTTGTATGATTCCAAAATCCACTTCCTGGCTGGTTTCTTTAATACTACTCTCTCTTACCCCTACACAAGTGTCTAGAGAACCAGCCAAATTACCTGTTGTTCTCATCTCTGTGATGTTCTCCTTTCTCTATGCCTTTGTTCATGCTAAACCTCTTTATTGATTTGTACTGCCATATCTTTACCTAATCAAATCTTTCTACCTTCAAGATACAATTCTTAAGTTTTCTCCTCTAGAAAGTTTTCCTCATCTTCCTAGCTCACAGGGATATATCTCTGTCCAATTTTAAATTGCTTATAGCACTTTACCTTTGTACTTTTCTTCTGCCTTATATGGTAGTCAATGGTATACCAATCTTTTGCCCATTATTAGACTGTAAGCTTCTTGAGGGTGGGTCCCATAACTTTCTTTTTAAATTTTATTTATTTTATTTTGAACTTAAAAAAATAAAACAAGTATTTTTGCAAAATAATATTGAAAAAATAATTGTACATGAAACTGCAAGTCTATATGACTTGCTTTTCCTTTCAAATATATAATCACATATTTTTCTCCCTCTCCCCCTACTTTTGATATAGCCACCATTAGACACAAATCTATCTATCTACCTACTTATTCTATTCTATTCCACATGTATTTATATCTATCAATTCTTTCTCTGGATGTAGATATATAGAGAACATCTTTTTTCATAGTCCTTTCTCGTTAACTGGGATATTTATCATATTTAAAATGAGTTAGTTGCTCAAAGTTGTTCCTAAAACAATATTGCTATTACTATATACTTAGTTCTGCTCATTTCATTGGCTTACTCTCAGTGCTTGTTGTTCAGACATTTCAATTGTGTCTAACTCTTCACAACCTCATTTGGGGTTTTCTTGGCAAAGATACTGAAGTAGTTTGCCATTTCCTTCTCCAGATCATTTTACAAATAAAGAAACTGAGTCAGAGTTAAGTGACTTGCTCAGAATCACACATAAGTGTCTGAGCTCAGATTTGAACTCAGAAAGGTGCGTTTTCCTTGCTCCACAATTGATCCACTGTACCACCTAACTGTCCCGCACAAAGTAGGTGCTTAAGAAGTTTGTGTTGGATTTTGTTATTCTTCCTATAACCTACAAAACTAAATTAAAATACTTTTGACAATTTTTAGAGATTATCTATAATGTTTGGAGGTTCTATATAATTTATATAAACTTTTTTTTCCTAAACTTATTTTCCTCAACTCCCAAAACAGGACATCTTTTTTACTTTTACTTTTTTTTTTTTTTACTTTTACCCAGACTTCTTTCTTCTCTTGCCTAAAATGCCTTTCCTTCTTTTCCTCTACCCTATCTGCTGAAATATTATTTATTTTTCTTTGAGGCTAAGCACAAGAATTGTTATAACGGAAAAATGGATTGGGAGTTAAGGTTTGAGTTCATAGCTTGCCTCTGCTGCTTCCTATTGTGATTCTGGGGGAAATCACTTATTCTCTATGAAGTTGGACCAAATGTCCATGAAGATCCTCACTAGCTCTAAATTCTGTGACCTTGTTATATGCCAGTTCTTCTATGAAGATTTTGGAAATTCATTTGAATATTCTAATGTTTCATAGAAATTTAAATGTGATTCATGATGAAATCTCCTAATATCCAATAAAACAAAAGTTGGATTATACTTTTTCTCCTTATCAGCCACAGCAAACATACAGCTCTACTATAGAAAAAACAAAAAACCATAGGGTCAAAAGTGGAATTTTATTTGGATTTTTTTACTTGTACATAATCTCTATATTAAGATATACAAACAGATAAAAATGGTCTAATAAGAGTAAGTCTGTTTATACCATTTTAATTCATTTTACAATAATTGCAGTAAAATACTGAAAGGAGATGACAAAATACTCCAATTTTAAGGGAAAAAAAATTCTTGGCTACTCTGGTTTACATCCTACTAGTCGTTAATGAGTTACAATATACCACTTATTTTCAATTTATCATTAACAACGGATGCAAATAAGTACAAAACTTTCACAACACATTAGTGAGGTGCTCATAAAAGTTTCTGGCATTATAAATTCCACTGAAATAAAAAGTAACTATTAGAATATTTCACTTAAAAGTATGGAATTCTCTAGCATGATTTTTTTTCTTAGCAAATGATAATATGTGCCAAGCTTCCTATTCATGGGTTGCCTTGGGATGATACAGCAAAGTCAGTTGCCTTCTTGCTACTTGACATATTTAACTAGATATCTGTGGTGATTTCTCACGCTAAATTACATAATAATTTCATCCCTTTTGTCTAAAACTAATACTATCCAATATACAATAACAACAAGTTAATGACCTCATAACAACTTAAGCAATTAAGGACAAATCAAAAGTTAATGGTTTAAGATACTGATTATAAACAATTTTTGGTCCAGTGACTCAAGTTACTATCCATTGCTTAGCTTTGAAAAAGCTAAAATGTTAGAAATGAAATTTATTTTTCATGAGCTCCTTTCTCCATGCTCTCCCTTTTTTGATACTAATTTGGACAAAAAAAATGAAAATTTCAAAGAATTTTGTTTTTCATGTATTTGCACAAAGTTGAGGTTGCAATCTGGAATCATATTTTGGAATAAATGTTATTTGTGGAGAAAATACCCTTAACACAACATAGTGTGTAGAATTAAACCACCTAAATGATCTTTTCAAAGGCAGCACAAACATATCAAAGTAAAACCTTTTTAAAAAAAAAAAATACTATAGCAACAAATTCGGATGAATATAACTTATGCATTACACTAAAAGTTGACAGCTAATAATTAAACATGTGAATAATTATGAGGGGACCAATTTTATTTTTTTCTAGTGATAAGATATAAAGAGAAAAACCATGAATGGACAGGGGGAGGGAGGTATTTTAGTGTGCTTTTTTCTTCCTGAGAACAGAAGGTTCTTAGGAAACAAGGAAGTTTTGCAATATTAGGCCTAAAATTATGTAGATTTCTTCTGGTACAAAGATTATAATCCTACCCAGGTAAGAAAGACTCCCTCTCTCCCAACCCACCCCTCTAAAATGCCCTAAGAATTATAATAGTAGAAGAGACTTCAACAAAGAGAGAATTTTAAAATTCATTAGTAATATTCTATTCAG
This sequence comes from Antechinus flavipes, assembly GCF_016432865.1. Lineage (NCBI taxonomy): Eukaryota > Metazoa > Chordata > Mammalia > Dasyuromorphia > Dasyuridae > Antechinus > Antechinus flavipes. The sequence goes on from NC_067400.1 coordinate 458,569,723, forward strand.
AAGAAGGGCAGGGGAAAGAAATAATAAAAACTAAGAATCCTCACCTTTTTAGAATAAATTCTAAACATAGAAAGCCAAGGACTTAAAACCTAGTCAAGAATTTTTAAGGAAACCCAAATGAACAGATACAAGTGTTTACTATAATCTTCTAAAGGAAACAGACACCAGATTGCTCAGAGTCTGTGTGTTTGTGCTAATCAAAACCCAGTGCAATGGCAATATGAGCCTATGCCCATAAGTCCCAAAGTAACTATCTTCCTATCTATACCTATATGTACATAACTTAGGACAGAGGGCTAATGTCTCAGGTTTGAAAGATGATCAGATTCATTAATTAATGATCCTGTGTAGATTTCTATTGTGAATTCTTTGTGTATGTGTGTATGTATGTATTTCAAAGTATCCTTCCACTCATTACAATTATCAGTAGTGCTCAAAAGATTCAAAAGTTAATTTTAAATGGTGTAAAAAGTTTAGAGGCAACATGAAATACTAGATAGAAAGATGGCCTTTGGGTCAGGAGGACCTGGTTCAAGTCCCCCTTCTGACATATTGGCTCTATGACCTCAGTTAAGTCATTTAATCTCCATTTGTCTCATACAACTCTCTAAAATCATAAACTGCAGAATAATTGGCTGATTTAAATTGGTAGAGGTAATTTCCTTAGCAAAAGTCCCATTTACTACTAAAAACACAATTCTAGATCCCACAAAATATATATAGGGTTAGTCTGGCATGACACATTTTATATATACATGAATATGTATATATACATATAGACACACATGTGTATGTGTGGATATATCTTAAAGTTTTACATCTTTCTTTTTTAATATGAGCAGAATGTGACTCAGTAGTCTCACAAACTAGCACAAGCTATAGGGAATTAACTTAGGTTAAATAAGTGGTTATCATTTACCCAGAATTTAAAAAAAAAAAAAAAGCAAACAGAAGCTTTAATGAATGGATTTTCTAAGGATCATTCTAAGGTGGAACACTGTCTTCTGTGGATTTTAAACAAATATGAACCATAGGCAGAAGAGAAAAGTAAATGAGGTGATGGGACTAGAGGGGTTAGTGAGATGTTCTATCTTTGAAGGTGATCAAGAAAATTTAGTAAGGTACATTTCTGCTCTATGTGCCCAAAGCTAATTACATTAGAAATTATGTGCTTCCAGGATACCAGCATGTGGTTTATCTCTGCCCCCAGCCAGAACCACTAAAAGTGAGAATATCCTAATTATGAGTTTTATACAAGCTCTTGTTTCTTAGACTATTTTGTGTGGTTCTTTCACTGAAAACTTAAGACTCTCAAATGATCTTAGGCAATCTCTGAAGTTACCCTTAATTAACCGCTGTAAGAAATCAACAGACATCCATTGGCAACCCCCTAGGCAGAAACTCCTTCTCTGTGAAGATCATGAACTTTATTTACTGAGTGCCCACGGGATGAGGAAAAATCATGGTGGAATCCCTCCTAATGATGGGCTCTTGCAACTTTACAGTTCCTGATGATTTCTAAGGATAGTTGAAGAGTATGCAAAGGAAACTGTATTCTATGAAATACATTCAAGCTCACACACACTACCAAACTAAGAAATAAAGTACACGAGCATGTTAAGCGTGTTTGTTTCTCTTCTCTAAGTAATTTTTCTCCTTTTGTGCCAAATTCAGTAACATATACTAAGAGCAAAGCAACAAATCGCCTGACTGATCTGAATTTTGTTCTGACACGAAGCTGTGAATTTTGCAATGATCTCACAACCAGGCAGCTTCACAAATAGAATTCAAGTCAGCAGTCATACTGAACAATGAATGTGAAATAAAACTCCTTCCCTGGCCAGAAGGGAAACAAAAGGCTTGCTCCATAACAGTGCAACAACCACAGCACATTTTCTTGCATGAAGCACATGATTTGCTATATTTAGTGGCACTTAAGTATTACACAGTAAATATTCAAAAAAAAAAAACCAACAGAATTTTTGGATGTGCAGAAAGCGTAATCACATTATTAATACAAAAGTTGCTAAGCTACAGCATTACAATAGCATTACATGAACACTGAGGCTACTACAAATTTTCAACACACTGCCTTCCTTGTCAGCCAATGGTGTCATCAGTTTCAACGAGCTGCCCCATGTGGCGTGCTAATGAAGAGAGCCTCAGTCTGACCAGTCATTATCATCAAATTCCGAGTCATCGTCAGAATCACTGTACTCCACGGCGATACGTCTCGAGAGGATCGTTGCCACGTCATTTCCCACAGGCTCGCGTTTCGCTTCTTGTTCCCGTTGTTCTTGCACTTTTTTCAGCTGAATTCCTGTGGGCAAAACAGTTGAGAATGAACTCCCTTATTCTGACCCAAATGCAAAATCAAAATCATTATTAGAGTAGTGATAGCAGAATGGGGAGGAGAAAAAAAGAATTCATAAAGATTTTAAGAGAACTGAAGTAGAAAATGTTTAAAACTTCCTAAAGGAGAAAAATGAATGAACACCCATCCATTAGGCAATCAGAAGTTGTCTTTTCTAATAAAACAAATGAAGGAAACTAGCAAGAACAAATTTCATACATGGTATGCTAGCTTGTGTCCTTGGGGGGGGGGGGGGGGGGGAAGAAGGTGCTAAGTAGAGAGAGTGCTGAATCTGGAGTCAGGAAGCCTCATCTTCCTGATTCAAATACTCAGACGTTTACTAGCTGTGTGATTCTGGGCAAGTCACTTTCCCTGTTTGCCTCAGTTTCCTCATCTGTAAAATAAGCTGGAGAAGGAAATGGTAAACCACTGTGCTGATGGATAGGAGGGAGGGAGGAAAGAAAGGAAGGAAGGAAGGAAGGAAGGAAGGAAGGAAGGAAGGAAGGAAGGAAGGAAGGAAGGGGAGGAGGGGGAGGAGGGAAGGAGGGAGGGAGGCAGAAAGGAAGGAAGGAAGGAAGGAAGGGAAGGAGGGAGAGGAGGGAAGGAGGGAGGGAGGAGAAAGGAAGGAGAAAGAGAGCAGGGTAAGATCATTATGTGCCAAATACAGATACTTACTATGTGCTAATCACTATGATAAGTACTTAATATTTCTCATTTAATCCTTACAATATTTTGGGTGATAAATGCTCTTACAATATTCCTATGTTATAGTTAAGAAAATTGAGACAGAAAAATGTTGATTTGCTGAAGATCACACAGCTTAATGAGTGTCACATTGGGTCTGAATTGGGGATTTCATGACTCTCTTAGTTATAAACCTGAAATCTGTGGTCTGAAATCATTGTATTAGAAATATTTTATGTTATAGTTAAGCTTAAATGAATATGTTTTCTTATTAGTTACACTTCTTTTCCTAAAAGTATAATGGGGGGGGGGTAAAGAGAAAGGAAAGAGAGAGACCAGTTAACTAAGGGTTGACAGGAATCTAGTGAAGGTATAACTGGGCAATGGTTACTGGAAACAATTATAATGGACATTAGGTATTCCAAGAAGATAGAAATAAGACTAGAAAAGAATATCAAAAACTCAATTTCTAAAGGAAAAGCGTTTTGTAGCGTCCACACTCACCCATGCGAATGGCAGCAAGGAGATCGCTCCGAGCATCACTGATGGCAGGCTGAGCTGGTTCTTGTCTCTTTGAGTCGGCCCCCGCGGGACCGTGCATAGGGGAGGATGAAAGAGAAGGCCCGGCTACAGGGGGCCCAGGAGGGGGAGGTGGCGGCCCCGGAGGGGGAGGAGCTGTAACCACAAGCCCGGTGGAGGGCGGATGCGGAGTAGCCGTGTATGTGGAACTAGTGGCTAAGGGAGGATAGGAAGAGGGGGTAGGAATCTGGAGAGGGCTAACAAATGCAGTTTGTGCTGAAGGAATCATGGGGGGTGGTGGAGGCGGCGGTGGTCCTGACGGGTTGTAATATTCAATTATCTGTGCTGGGAGCATCCTAACAAAAAGAGGAAATATACCAAATCACCACAACATCAGTGGAAAGTGAAATTTTCTGAGACTCTAAAATTTACATAAGGTTAGATACTCATGACCATGTCATACACTGTGCATCTAATTAAAAGTATACAGTAAGGGCATAAGCATTTTCTGGGAGCTGTTTCAAAGGTCCTAATCAATTCATTACCACAGAATCCCATATCTTTATTTAACTCATCTCAGACGTAAAAATGTAACCAGAGATAAAAGGATTTTTTTTTGGTGGAAAAAGGAATATCATCTCCCTGATGATCACAGGATCTAGAAAGGCAGCAAGAATGTTCCTAATGCATACTCTCCAATAGTAGTAGCAGGGAAGCACATAGTTAATCAAGTTAGGAAGAAAATCACTGCAAATAACTGTAAGGCAGAAGTAGAACAATTGAATTTACTGAAAAATAAGTGTATTAAAGAAGGCAAAGATTGCCGTGCCCATTTCAGCACCAGCAATAAAGCAATACTTCAGAGAATATATTTAAACCAAGAAAAAGAAATACTAATAAATAAAAGTGGCATATCTGACCAAATGAAGGGGCATTCGCAAACCAAGGAATTCATTTCAAAAGAGAGGAAGAGGGATGTTTGTTTTCTACGGGCCATAGTAAATTATGGGTTTTGGTGAGAAGACATCACAGTACTGGATGACGCTAGGCCATGATGTGCAAGGTCAAGGAGTTAGATGATGCTGTTTTTCTATTTGTGTTAAGGATTTCATTTTGTGCATTTGTAAAAAACCTACTTAGCACACCTAGGTGCTAAGGGGATTAGAAAGATAAATGGGACATGTGTCTTGTCCTCAGGGAGCTTATAATCGAATATATTTATAGGAAAAAAAAAAAACCTTTAAGCCCAGTTTGCTGGTTTAAAAATACCTCATGAAATAATTTATTCAAATTACCTAAAAAACATGGCCGGTCTTCTTGTTTTTAAGTAGTCTACCAGGATGTTACTATTTCTTTACCTGTAATTTGGCTTTCACGACATAATTATTGATAAGACAAGTCAGGTTTTGTCCTGTAGCATTTTAGCCCATGAATCATTAAAAACAGAACCAAAATATGAACTATATGTACTATACTTTCAAAGAGTCCAGGCCCAAGGAATGTTTACCCATAGTCCGATGCAACCAAAGGTGCAGAAGCCTGTGAGCCATCCGAGGCCTGTGGCGGGGGTGGGGGTGGCTGCTGAGGTCTGTTCAAGGTCATGTGTCTGACCGTGGCGGAAGGAGGTCTATTATACTCATGCTCCAGGGCTTGGTTTGCAGTCCCATACTGCTGTGCATCTCCTGCTGCATAAGAAGGAGTCACTGGCTGCTGATGAAGAGAATGATTTGGAGTAGCAGGATAAGAATAATCAGTCACATCAGATGCATGGGACCTATAATTAAAGAAAAAATGGAGAGGAATGAAATGACTTTCAGGTTTTTTTTTCTTTTAATATACATACAACATCTGCTTTTCTGTTATCAATTCCTAAGTTATCAATTCCCTGTTCCCTTTCCTATATTGTCACGAAAAGTACAGAGCAATAATTGGATTACTATCTTAGCCAGAAAATGCAAGTGTTGTTCAAAATTAAATTCATTTTCAAAATAAGCATATCAGATGAAATGGCATGCAGTAAATACCAGTATTTTTTCAGTACTTTAGGACTCTTTTACTCAGTCACAGAATGATGTAGAACAAATCAAATTAACAAACAGTATTTAAAGCAGACATAGCATTCTAGTTGCAATGAAATATCGACAGGATATAATTAGAAATTATATAACAGTAGGTAAATTGGATAAACATTAACAGTAAGAGAAGTGAAAGAAATTAAGAATGCAATGCAGTGAATAATTTCTTTGCTTAAACAGAGAAAATGTATTTAACCAAAGCAGAGTGATTTAATAAGTTTAATATTTAAAAGCCTTGTTTTCTTTGCATAAACAGCCGAGTGTAACAAGCTGAAAGGAATGCAAACATTTTATTAGTTGAGCATAGAAGTTCACAAAGCTGCAGAGACTGTTGTGGTCCAGGGTCAGCTAAGCTCAAGGGAGGGGAATGAGTAAAAGGACCTGTTTGTCCCACAGCTGCAGAGAACCAGGTGGCATTAGTAAGAGACAATCGTGCCGTTCTGGCACTCTGTTAAAGGGCACATTGAGTCAGCAAATTGAATGCGTATCATTGCAGGAAGACTGAAGCAGGGCAGGCAACAAAAAGCCAGGGCTCTGAATAAAGCAAAAAAGACCAACCCTCTGGGCACTTTGTCCTCTTTCAGGCCCCCTGCCTGTTCCAGTTTCTTGGCGTCACTCATGAACTCAATACCCATTTTCCTTCGCTCCCACTCTTCTTTTCTTGTTCTGACTTTCCTCACATTTATTTGCTGGTTTCTGTTAGGATTCAGCTTGTGCTTCTCCCTCTGAAGCAAAACAGGCAAAGAGACATTGGTGGAAAAGCCACAGACTGGACGTCAAGCTCTGGGGTTTCATGCAGTGCAGTCCTGTGAAGGCACCGGGTGATTTTCTTTTTCTTTTTTACTTTTTCTCAATGCAGAGGAGCTGTCCTTGTCATAGGATCCTCCTTAATTGCAACACAAACTCCAGAAGATGGCACAAATGTGAATTTCTCTGTAGTGTATTGAAAGCTGCTAGTAAAGGAGTTAACATTTTAATATAGCAAAAGTAGGGAGAACTTGACCTGGCCTGAGATGTGGTATCCTTTTTAGATGTGTCCACGTTCAGAACTAAATACTGTTATAGAGAAAAGAGGTTAAAGGAAATGCCTTGAAGAAAAATGAGAAGGACCTAAAAAGAAGAGAAATTCTGAGTGCTTTCAAAAGGAAACTTTGTCAACTGAGGGAAAAAATTATTTTTTAATTATTTAATTGAATTATTTAATGAAATTCTTCTTTAAAAAAAAGAACATAGGACTGGGCTGCTTTGCTATCCCTCCAAAACAGTATTTCAATATATAGATGAAAGGGGCTAGGAGAGACAAAATAAGAAGGGTAAATAGGGAACTAATGAATGGATAAAAGTGACTAAGTGGCATTTTAGAGCTAAAATTATAAAGTGACGATAGGGCACTGGACTTGAAGTCAGGAAGAACTCAGTTCAAATTCAGTCTTGGACACTTAGATGTTTGAGACTAGACAAGTTGCTTAACCTCCACTTGTCTCAGTTTCTTCATCTGTAAAATGGGGGTAATAGCTCCTACATCTCAGGGCTGTTGAGAGGGTAACAAATTTAAAGGTCTATATAAATGACGGCAATTTTATAATAATCATCATAACTTTTATAATTATAGCTAATAAGGAGGAAAAATCCATAAGGGAGTAGTAGGTTCTTATGAAGGATGGGTAAAAGATCAGGTAGGAGCCACAGGAAAAAGTAGTAAGTTAAACTAGATTAAAAAATATATCATTACATTTCCATACTCATTCCATGAACTGAAAGCATAAGGTAGGTACATGGGGAGTCTTTAGGGAAGTAAGAGGCTACTGCAAAACAGGAAAAGGTTGGAGGGCAAGTGGGTATTGGTAACACAATGGGTCATTTCAGAGCAGGTATTAGGAAGAGATACCTATGGATGTAGGTAAAGAGTCACTGGACTCAGTTAAGAATATACAAATTCTATAGAGAATTGACTCAAGTTTATAAAAATAGAAGCCACTCTCCAATTGATAAATGGTGAAAGGATATGAACAGACAATTTTCAGATGAAGGAATTAAAACCATTTACTTTTTAGGAAAAAATGCTCTAAATCACTACTGATCAGAGAAATGCAAATTAAAACAACTCTGAGATACTATCACATACCTCTCAGATTGGCTAAGATGACAGGAAAAGATAATGATGAATGCTAGAGAGGATGTGGGGAAACTGGGACACTGATACATTGTTGGTGGAGTTGTGAACAGATCCAGCCATTCTGGAGAGCAATTTAGAACTATTCTCAAAAAGTTATCAAACTATGCATACCCTTTGACCCAGCACTGGGCTTATATCCCAGAGAGATCTTAAAAGAGGGAAAGAGACTCACATGTGCAAAAATGTTTGTGGCAGCCCTTTGGTAGTGGCAAGAAACTGGAAACTGAGTGGATGCCCATCAACTGGAGAATGGCTGGGTAAATTGTGGTATATGAATGTTATGGAATATTATTGTTCTGTAAGAAATGACCAACAGGATGATTTCAAAGAAGCCTGGGACTTATATGAACTGATGCTAAGTGAAGTGAACAGAACCAGAAGGTCATACATGGCACCAAGAAGATTACATGATGATTGATTCTGACGGATGTGACTCTTCAACAGCAAGGTGGTTCAGACTAGTTCAGACTAGTTCATCACAACAGACTTGTGATGAAGAGAACCATCTGCACCAGAGAGAGCACTGTGGGGACTGAATGTGGATCACAACATAGTATTTTCACCTTTTTATTGTTGCTTGCTTGTATTTTGGTTTCTTTCTCATTTTTCCCTTTTTAATGTTATTTTCTTCTTGTACAGCATAATTATGATAATATGTAGAGAAGACTTGCACATATTTAACACATATTGGATTACTTGCCATCTAAGGGAGGGACTGGGGGAAGGAAGGGAGAAAAAAATTTGGAACACCAGGTTTTGCAAGAGTGAAAATTGAAAACTATCTAAGCATATATTTTGAAAATAAGAAGCTATCAAAAAAGAATGTACATATTCAAAAAAGCCTCAGTGGACAGAAAAAGATGGAAATAATTCTAAAGTTGTCCAAGCCAGCTTAACAGTAGAGAGTGTGATATAGAGGAAAGGCAATGGGCTTCAGAGTTAAAAAACTTGGCTTGTATCCTAACCATGACATTAACTTCCTCAGTGACTTTGGAGAAGTGACTTCATCTCTCTAGAGCTGTTTGCTCATGTGAAAATGAAAGTATAGGAACAGATGTCCTCTGAGTTCCTTTAGAGTTCCAAATCTATCTTTCTACTTAAACTCTTCCTTCTTCTAAACTTCTCTATTTCTTTATTAAGTTTCAGGTACTGCTATAAATACCAAAAATACAAAAAATGATAAAAAAAAAATCCCTACTTGCAAGGAATTTACATTAACAGGAAAAAACAAGAACATATGTAAGTATATACAAAATAAAATTAAAAATGAATAAATAATGGAGAGAGTATACTAGCAGTTGAAGGGACAGGAAAAGCTTCATTCTTCAAGCTTGGAGTCAGGAAAAACTTCATGCAGAAGATGGTGCTTAAGTTGCATTTAAATGAACAGAGTAATACTATGAGGTAGTGAGGTAGGAGTGCATTGTAGAAATGGGAGGCATCCAGCACCAAGGCACCGAGATGGCAGATAGATTGTCACATATAAGAAACAGAAAGCAAGTTGTCTAGATCACAGTACAGATGAAGAAGAATAATGTTCAATAAAGTTGGAAAATAGGTTAGAGACAAGTAGTTGGGCTTTAAAAGCTAAACAAAGAAGTTTTTATTTGATTCTAGAAGCAATAGGAAACATACTACAGCTTAATGAGTAGAGCCGTGACATAATTGGAACTGTGCTTAAAAAAATCATTTTGGCAGCAATATATCAAATAGACTGGAGTGGAAAGAGAATTGAATCAAACAAACAACCAGTTAGGAGTCCATTGCAATAATCTAGGTGAAAGGTGATGAGGGCCTAAATTAAGGCCTTAGTTGAGTGCCTAGAAAAAGGAGATAAAGGAAATAGAAATGGCAAGATCTGGCAAAGTGTAAGGAAAAGGTGGGTCAATGAGGAAGGATAATGTGAAGATACAAATCTAGGAAAGTAATGGAATGTAGTACTTGCTCCTAAGAAAAATAGGGAAGTTTAGAAGAAGGGAGGGTTTGGGTAGAAAGATCAAAAATTCTTTTCATACAAGATGTCTAAAGGGAAAAAATAAAGTGAGAGGATGCTCAGGGATAGAGATGAGGGCTCTGTGTGTATGTGTGTGTGTGTGTGTGTGTGTGTGTGTGTGTGTGATTTTCATAATTCCCTGAGAACTAATGAGGTTATCAAAAGGAAGAGTGTAGAAAAAAAGAAAAGCTGGCCTATTACCCATACTTAGGGAGGATGAAATGAAATAATGAGCCCTCAAAGTACTAAGAAGTAGTATTAAAAACAAAAACAAAAGAGGATTGTTATGAAAACCTAGAGAGGAGAGATTATTCACAAGGAGAAAGTAGTCTCTGGCCCAGAATTATGACGTCTGTTCCCAAGGATGATTGGGGGAAAAGAAAAAGAAACCATATGTTCTAAAATATGTACAGCTTTCTTTTTGGTGGCAAAGAACTGGAAAATGTCCAACAACTGGGGAAGTAGTCAACAGTTTCAAATTCAGTAGAGAGTTCCAAATGAGGATGAGAATTGAGAAAAGATCATCCAATTTGCCAGTTAATAGATCATTAATAACTTTAAACTCTTTAATGATGAGGCATGAAACTAGATTGCAAAGATTTTAGGAGTAATAGAAGAGGAAGCAGAGATAGAAAGGAAAAGGAAAGAGTGATTAAAAGTTGATAACTTGAGGGGAAAGATGATCACTTTTAAGGTATGGGCTAGTGAAGGGTGTGTTTATGCCCACTTGGGCATGTTTGAATGCATGTGGGAAGAAATTAGGAAAAAGCAAAAAAGTTGAAAATAAGAGATTGGGGAGGAGGACTGAAGGAGCGATTTTCTGAAGACAGGGAGGGATAGAATTAACATATCAGTAGAGAGAGGTTGACTTTGGCAAAAAAAAAAGTTTACCTAATTATCTGAGACTGGGGAGGAGAGAATAGTGGATGAAGTCAAAGTGGGTTTTGAGATGAACAGACAAGGAGAAGCAAGAGTTTAAATTGAATATCCTTTTTTCTATAAAGTAAGAGTTAAGGTCTTCAGCTGAAAAGAGGGAGATGGGATTGTGTGTAGAAGGTATGAGAAAGGAAGAGAGAATTTGGAACAGCTTCTATTAGTAGTGAGAAGAAGAAATAGGAAAAAGTAAAAGAATGGCCTTACTGCAATGAAATGTTCATAAATCTATAGTCTTATGTTTATGAAGACAACACTTCCAACAATCATTATGTAGGAGTAGAATCACTTCCTTATATGTATTTCAATTTATGTAATTTATGTAAGCTAATTTATGTAAGCTAAAGGTGTGATATCTGGTAAGTGAATATATTTTCTTAAAAAAATTTCATCAAAGAAATCATGCAAAAACAACAATGAATTGCACTGTATGCAGTGGTAGAAAAAGCTGATCGATGGGTAATGAAAGACCACAGGAACAAGTCTTAGAAAAATTCAATTGCTAATAACAGTAATGCTGCTGCTGCTGACAATATATAGTGTATACAATATGGCGTCCCATATTTGCCAGGCACTATCATAAACACTTTCCAAATATCTCATTTTAATCTTATAATAACTCTGGGAGGTAGGTGTTATTGTTATATCCATTTTACAGTTAAGGGAAATTGAGGCTGAGAGAGTTTAGGTAACTTGTCCAAAGTGACAGAGCTGGTAAGTTTTTCAGTCCATATTTAAGCAAAGGTTTCCTAACCCCAGGCCTAGTGTTAAAACCACTATACCACCTGGTTGCCTAGATGGAATTTGGAAATCCAGAAAAAGTACAGCTCATATAACATAACTAAGAAAGATAAAGAAATGTTTTAAATGAAATTATGTGTTAAGGAGAATGGATAGTCTGAACCACCATCAATTTTGTGGTCAACTGAATATATTTGATCTTAAAATCCAGGATGTATACAAAGACCTTCCATCACATAGAAAAGAATACTTGTCTTTTTCCATCAGGATTTTTGGAGAACATTACCTGAAATAAGGTATTTCACTTAGAATAAAAAGTTCATTTCATAGGATTCATATCATTTTTGTTGGATTAGATTAGAAATGAATTTAAATGATAAATTAACCCAATGATTGCCAGTGAGAAAGATAAAATGCTTCTGAACAGTTACCCTGTTATGATGTATTCTAATATCCATTTTAAGGAAAACCATTCAGTCCTTAAAATTTCAAAGTTGAAGATAAGGTTAACTAGAAATTTAACTTAAGACTTTGTTCATGTCATGTTAGTCAAAACTTGGGGAGGAGGATGGTATTGGGAAAGTTGAAGTTAACAGAACTATAATGTGTAAAGCCCAGACTATATGATGTTTTACTCTGTTTTTAAAGATGAGAACTGCCACCAAGAGGAAATCTAGAAGAGCAATCTTGAAAAACAAATAAGTCTTAACAGCTAAATGAGATGTCTTGTCTTATTTATATGTTGTTAAAAGGCTTTGCATAAAGTCTCTTTTGTTCCCCAATACAAGATTTTAAGTTAGAAGACAGAAAAATAATACAAACAAAATGAAAAATTAGCAAACTAGATCCACTGGATTCATTCCATCCAAAGAACTGAAATTGCCACTCTGTGGCCCTGTCGTTTAGACCTGTATGAAAAAATATTTTTACAGCTAACAGCCTTTTGGTGAGCTCCAATGATGATCGTTTCCTGTAAATCAAAGTACATGAGATTAGTTATATGAAGGGCAAAAACAGGCACACTTTTTTCTTCCATCAGTCTTAGGCATATTTTCAAAAAGAACAATGAAGTTATTATTCTATTAATTACTCTATTAATAGTAATAACTAATCATTCTGAGACACTGTATATCAAGGGCAATTCAGCATGCCAAGCTAAAAATGGAACTATCACTATAGTTAATTAAATTGAAATTTAAATATCTTCTAAATTAACAGCAAAATCAGTAACTGAACTAAACAATCAATTAAAGTCAGAGGGATTTTTAATCCTACAAAGAAAAACAACAGCAAAAAAACTTGCAATTTCAACAAAATACTTTCAATGCATAGCATAGCTTAGCTAAGTTCTAAGATACATCCCAGGCCTTTTTGAGCACTAAAGCTATTGATGAATTTCCAAATTATATAAAAGCAACAACAATAAGAAGAAGAAATGCCTAATGCAATGTCTAAATTAAAAAAAAAAAAAAGAAAGGAAGAAAGAAAGAAAGCACCAAGAAATGGCTCACACATAACCATTACATGAGGATAAGGGAGCTTTAATACACACAGACCTAGTATCTGGGGACAGGGATCCCTCGGAAGACGCTCCATGGTACACACTTTGAGACAACCTGTTGTCAGGTCTAAGCTCTTTGTCATATGCCATCATATTCCACTCCTGGCGCCTGTTCCTGGCTTTTCTAACCTTTTTCACCTCACGGGTTGTGCCATCTATACGCTTTTGCTCCTGATGTCCAGGAAAAGAAAGGAAGCATGTCAAGACAGAAGGGAAAGGGAAAACAGCAGGTTAAATGCAGTTAAAATGAACAGGAATATAAACCTGATAAGCAAATGGAAGCCATAGCCTAGTTGTAAAGGAAATTCTAAAAGAAGTCTAACTCGCTATGGACCCAAAAGAAGGCAGTCTATATTTTTTAACTCATGTTGTATCTAGATAAGGAAAGCTGCTCTTTCTTTAGTTGCTCTTTATTGCTTAGATAAAAACATCTCACAAGGTACAATCACTACTGCACAATTTTTTTAAAGTCTTGATGCAAAAAATATACATAGCAAAATATTTTTCTTCCAGAATAAAGATAAATAACCTTTATTCTCAATTTCCAAGTGGTACTCCAAATGATATCTAGGTCAGTTTTGCTAATAGTTAAATGAAAAAAACAGAAAACTTACCTGTCCCATTAATGAAACACTTATTTTTGCTCTAGACCTTTGGCCTTACACAAAAATCAAGAACACAGTCCCACCACGGACAGGCATAACAATACAACCTCACCAGTAAACACTTAGGACTTAACTGGATATCTCTAGAGAGTGGTAGGTATTTATTCCTGCTATATTTATTTGCCCTACATAACTCACAAAATGTTAAGTCCCTTAAAGACAAGGACTGAATTTTCTACTTCTCTGTGAATTAAATTTTCATTTACATCATTTTGAATAGGAAGCACTCAACTCTTTTTCAACCCATTTATATTTATCAACTGCAGGGACAACATGTGATAAGTACCACCAGCAAGACCAAGCAATAATAACAACTCTATGTTACAAATTAAAATTAAGATTTATAAAGCATGTTCCTGGCAGCTCTATCATAGAGACAGGTAAATTATGTAGGCATTATATCTCTATTTTGCAAATGAGAAAAAGTGAGGCTCCAAGATATGAAGTGACACAGAAAAGAGCAAGTGGGAAGGTCAAGATTTGGTCCCAGGTCTTCTGGGCTCAATAATATTTTTCATTGTCATCATATTGTCTCTCCACAAAATTATTATGAGAATCCAGAAAAGCAGCTTCCAAAACCAATGGTTCCCGATCCTGATTTTGAGACATCATTGAATGCCTCAATCTATGCTAATATTATCCCATATAGTATCATGACATCACAAAAAAAGTTATAAGAAAATAAAAATTAACTTTGATTTTCTTTATTTTGGAGCTCTATGTGTCATGTAACACTTTCAGGTGGGGTAAAGTGGTGAAGAATCAAGCTAATAGCAATTAAGGATTGTGACAGCAATACAGCTGGGAATCACCATTCTATGGACTCTATGTTGCATCTATCCTTTGCAGATGGCTGATGGTTGATTAGATGGTTGATTTAACCATCATGAATCTGCTAAGTGAAAGTATAGAGGTGTTAGCTAGTTAAGGAGTGCCATGGACAGAGCGCTGGGCCTGCAATCTGGAAGACTTGAGTTCAAACTTGTTCTCAGACAATTACTAGCTATATCTCCCTGGCCAAGTCACTTAGTCCTGTCTGTCTCAGCTTCCTCATCTGTAAAAAGATCTAGAGAAGGAAATGGCAAATTACTCCAGTATCTTTGCCAAGAAAACACCCAAAAGGGTCATGAAGAATTTCACACCACTGGAACAACTCAACAAAAACTACAAAAGAGGTATTGGCGCTTGAAGCTTATTTCATTGGTGAATCTAAGTTTTTGGTTTTCTGCTGTTAATTTATCTTGATGAATCCAAGCTTTTGACATGAATACTTCCTCCAACACAGATTACAAAATCTCTACAGCAAAATAGCTTATCGTTGAGAGCTGCTGTAACTCTCTCTCAACTACAACTAGGTTAGCCAGTCCCTTCGTTGCTTAAGCTTCAGGTTCCTCATCTGTAAAATGAAAGGATTAAAGTAAAGAAAATCTAAGATCAGCTCTAATGCCCAAGTTTTCCAAAAATAGGAAACCTTTTATTCTTACTCTCAGAATCAAACAATAATAATTCTGACTTAAAAAAAATCTCTATTTGACCTAAAGACAATGTGATACTGAGGCAATCATAACAATTACGAGTATTTGGGAAATTCAGGATGAAATCAAAGATCTAGAAGGAGCTACTAGTTTTGTAGACATGGTAATTACAGATTAATACGTTTTCCGTGAAGGCATAGAAAAATAATTATATATGTATTTATGCCAAAAGCATCATTTTTGGATCATGTGTAAGAAGCATTTGTAAGGTCACTGAAAAGTAAATTATATATTTAATGAAAAGCACTCTTCTAAGTCTCAATGATATTTTACATTTCATAAGAAATGTATAGGGAGCTATCACTAGGATGCCAATCAAATATTTCCCTGCCTCTCTTTCTTCTTAAGAGTTATATCCATCTTTCCTTCCCAGAGACAATGCCTACAAAATTCTATAACTCTCCCATGATGTTCATGACTTTAATAAATTCCCCAAATCCAACCACACACACACATAAAAGAGATAACTAAAACAATCCATTCTTTTTAAACCCATCTCTTTAGGATCTTTGTAGTTTATGTTATTTAAATTATAAAAATCACTGAAAAATCCTTTGGGCTTAGCAAATGTCAAACATTTCTCTAACTCAGAGATTCATAAACTTTTTGTGTGTCATAAAACTCTTTGATGCCTGTGAACCCCTTCTCAACATGTTTTTAAATGCATAAAATAAAATACATAAGATAATAAAAGAAACCAAATGTCAGAGAAAATCATCCAAATTCACAGACCTTGCCCTCTGAAATACAAGTTAAGTTAAGATCCTCTGCTCTAAGCCAAAGTTTTTGAGTATTTGCCATATAAACTGTACTGTTTTTCCTAAGAAGTCTGAATAATAGGTTGTCTTCTGATGAAAAAAAAATAAACTTCTAGCATGCCAAAGAAAATTTTTAAGGAGTCTTCCTTAACTTTCATTAGTCACAAATGAAACATATCTCCAATAGAGAAGGCAACCCTCTGCAGAGACTGTTTAGGCAAAATCTTTATCACTTAATGAGCTCCCCTCTCTCTTGTTCTGCACCAATCCCGCAAGGAGAACATCATTTATAGCATATAATACCTCCTAAATATAAATATCAAACTGCCTTTGCATTCTAATACAAGCAATGCATTATTTTAAAAAATTAGATGATAGGTAGAGAGCTCAACCATTAACAATATCTAAAAAATTAAAATTGATAATCTTCCTCCATAATAAGGCAATAGGAATTATTTCTGAGATGTGACTGAAACCACAGGTAGAGAATTTTAATCACAAACTTATAAACAAAAACTAGGTATAAGTATCTTCTTTTGTTAAAATGAAGAAGACTGGTTGGATGTGAGAAGGGAAAAAAGGCTGAAAATATTTATTGAAAAATTATGGTCACATATGATCCTCACTTATCTTCATATTAAAAATGTAACCTACAAAAAATTTCAGCACTTTGTCTGACATACCCATCAAATTTCAATAAAGAGTAAAATTCAGCAGTTTGGTTTGGATATCACACTTGAGTTAGCCATGAATTTACATGTTTTCTATTCTGGAATGATTTACCTTTTGTCTTCTTTTCTCTTTCCTTTTGTCTTCTGTATCCTGTAGCATTTTCTCTTTCCAGAGATCAAAGAAATAGGAAGGATCAGTATAGAACTTCAATCCATCTTTCTTGTCATCTCTATAAAAATGATATGGAAGCAAATAGAGATTACATACATTTTTTAAGTTTAAAGGTTTCAGCTCTGATCCTAATTTACTAAATTACCACATTAACAAATTGACAACCAGAAACTTAAATTATATGTCTTATTTTAATAACCACCTCAAGAAACATGTGGAATTATAAATTTTATATATAATCTTAGCAACATATGCTAAAGTAATTTGGTTATGAAAGCATTTCAAAATTCTCTTGGCTCCACAGTTACATGTGGAAAATTGGTGAATAAATAAAAAATTTCCTCAAATCCTAGAAAATGACAACAATATTCACATATCACTAGAGAGTGTTTGCATTATCTTCCATCCTCTGCTTCTCTATTGTGTATTCCTGCACACTCCTCAAGCCTGGAATTGGTATTATTGTATAATACAGAAATACATGCCTATTTTTCTTCTGTAACCCCAATTTATTCAAATCTCCAACACAAGATGCTACTCAGAATTTTTTCTGACTCCTTCTAGTGGAATAAATTCAATTCAATAAGCATTTGTTCAATGTCTGCTAGGACTTCATTTACAAAGATAGAAAGAAGACAGTTTTCTTCCTATAAGGAGTTTATATCCTACTGGAGAAAGAGAAGGGAAGAAGAACATGAGCACAGATAAATATACATAAAATGCATTCTAAGTAAAAGAATGTAATTATGGCAGACAGGTGAGAAGTGGGACACTAACAACTGAGGGGACCAGGAAAGACTTCATGTAGAAAAGCTGCACCTGAGCAGCGTTCTGAAGCAAGGCAGGGATTACACATGGGAGAGTGAGGAGTGACAATATTCCAAGCATGCAGGGTGGTCTGGGGAAAGGCAAGGAGAAAAAAAAAGATAAAACACTGTGTAAGGGGAACAGCAAATAGTGGGTTTGGCTGTCTGATCATCCTGATCTGTACCTGGTCACTGGACCCAACTGGCTCTGGAGGGGAAAGTGAGGCAGGCGACCTTGCACATCTTCCCTCACTGAAATCCCTTTCAGTGTCACTTGATTCCCTCCCTGATGTCACGATCCCCTTGAGATCAAAGGATAAAGAACAACTACAGTGCAATTTGGACCTGGAGAGGTACATGTGCGATCATGCTGGAAAAAGATTGAAGTCACACTGTGAAAGGCCTTAAAGGCCATGTGGAGAAATCTGTCTTCTGCTGACAAGAAGACACTAAAACTTCTTGAAAAGTGAGTGACATGAACAGGTCTGAGCTATAGAATATCCCTTTTTCAGCTGTGTGGAAAATGTATAGAAGAGAACCTGGAGTCAAGGAGCCTAATAGCTTAGGCAAAAAGTGATGAGGACCTCACTAGGATGGTAGTTATGGAAGTGGAGGAAAAAAAGGATACATACAGTGGTAAAAACCTATAGGACTTAAAATTGATTAGACACGAGCAATGAAATGGAGGATACTGTGAGATTATAAAATGAGAAAAGAGTCTGAAGGGGAAAGTGAGTTATGTTATGGAAACATTGAGTTTAATAGTCTATGGGACATTGAGGTAAAATTGTCTACTAGGCAAGATGTGTATGTGTGT
This sequence comes from Antechinus flavipes, assembly GCF_016432865.1. Lineage (NCBI taxonomy): Eukaryota > Metazoa > Chordata > Mammalia > Dasyuromorphia > Dasyuridae > Antechinus > Antechinus flavipes. Next base: position 458,588,182 of record NC_067400.1, read on the forward strand.
GGTTAAAAGGGGAGGAGGATGAGGGCTGGAAATGTAGCTATGAGTGCTTCTGGGATCAGTGAGGGAGTGTGTCCAGAGAGCAACAAAGGCCTTTAGACAGAAGTCTGACCCACTCCAAGGGGCTGGGGCAGGATAATCCAGGAAAGGAGACTGAGAACCAGGAGAGAGCAGGGTAAAAAGGATACAGAGAGCAGAATATCGAGGGAGATGATAGAGACCCCAATGTTCAAAGCTAGTGAGTACATAAGAAAGAAAACTATTAAAAAGTATTTGATTTATTAGGCTTGGTAATATTATTGGGAACAATGAAGAGCAGTGTCAATTGAATAGTCAGGTTAGAAGTCAGATTGCATGAGATTGAGATGTAGAAGGTTCAAAAGTGGAGGCAACTAGTTTTTTCTAGGATTTTGACTGTGATGAGTAAAACAAGATGATACTTTGAAATGAGAGAAATTTACACAAAGCTTCTTTTTGGAGTTAGGCAATGAAAGGGAAGAGATATGTAGCCATAACTTGAGGAGACAACAGGATCAACTCAAAGTTTTAAGGCAGAGGGAAAGCTGTTCAGGAGTCATGGAGAAATAGCCTGGAGTGAAGTAGAGAGAGTATTGTACTTGAATATTGGTTCTACTATTTACTACCTTGTACAAATAATTTGACCCAATTCTCAGGGCTTTAGTTTCCTAAGTACCCCTGGTGATCCTCACAGTCCCTAATCCTATGACTTATATTAGACTTCCTCTTTCACTCATATTCCCTAACAACAGAGAATGAAGATGAGTAAATTCAAATCATTAATAGTAGTCCCTATGACCTGAGTATCATTCAGTTTTTCTGAACCTAGGGAATAAAGGACAAAGTAAAATAAGAAACTGCAAGGTAGATGTCTGACTAATGATGCTGACATAAACAGTGGTCATTATGGGCAGCCTGATTGGCTTTGAAATTCTCAGATCTGAAGACCCAATAATGAGGGTCAGATTATTAAGGAGCTGTGGGAAGCTAGGGTTCGCTATTGGTATAAACTTCCCAAAGAAGCGTCTCCACCAGACAGGATTTCTTTTCTACTCACTTACTTTCAGTCAGAGAGTGCCATCTCCAACATAAGTTATTTTCTTTTCTACTATTTGCCCCTTTTCCTTATTTCCAAGTCTTCTCTCCTTCCCTGGCCTTTGAAGGTTTTCCAAGGTTTTGTTGTTGCTGCTGCTGCTAATTAATAATTCTCTTCATCCTTCAAGTCTCAAGATTCTGTATCTTCCATGAGGTCATCCTTCACTACTGCTCCATTGCTTTCCTCCTCAATTTTCCTAGAGTCTTTGGCTTAGATCTCCCTTTGCCTCAATGCATTTTCTATCTTTTATTATATTTAGTCTACATACATGTCATATTCCCCTTCTGTAAAAACACAAATTTCTTGTAGACATAGATAATGTCACTGTTTATTTTTATATTTCCACTGCTTACTATAGATTTTGTATACATCAGATCCTAAATAAATGCTCACCTAATTGAACTGATAGTATCTTATCTGAACTTTTTATATCTCCCAGTGCCTAAATGCTCTGTACAAAATAGGAATTAATTTTACAGAATCACAGAATATTATGCAGCAATGTTCTAGCTCACTAAAATTTTACTTTACTGTACCTCTAAACAAGAGAGTAAACCTTATGGCAATTTAGTTCAAAAAATTGAAATTGATGGGGTAAATAAGATGGGTAAATTGTACAGAGGAAAATGAGGGGGTAAAAGAAAGAATACATTGGCAGTGGGTGGTTAGGCAGCATTAATTTCCTTGGGGTTCATTTTGCATTGGGCCTAAATTGTATGCTGCACTGTTCTATAATTATGATGGGCTAACTTGTTGATCAAAAAAACCTGTAATATTGCATAACATACTATTCTGTCTGGAATGATAAATGTGTCTGCATTGAAATGTGGAGACAGATCAATTGTTTGCTGTATGGTAACTGAATCACGTAGTTGCCTTTACATTGTCTTGGAACATTGTAAGTACAAAGCCCACACACTATTACTGACAAATGAATCATTTCTATTAAAGAAACCCAGGACTCACTCTTTTGATAACAAGCATGCTGATAACTAGAAATTATACAACAAGTATTCAAAGCTTTCCAATGTCTTTATGTTTTGGTCCCTTTGTAACAATCCAAGAAATTGGGAAGGATGTTAGATTGTCACCTAAAAAAATTTCTCCTCAAAGAAGAGTTTCTACACAGTTAAATGAGTCTTTTTATAATACTTATTCATTACCTAAAACCAAACTTTTAATGAAAAAATACAATAGACTTTATGGTTACATAAATCTATACCTGTAAGGTGTAAGTATATTCAGGGGAGGTGGCTTATCACTCTGATTGTAAATGTCAGAAACTGGATTGGGAATACTGTTCTTGGAAACCACCTGCTGGTCTTGTATTGTAGAGCTTTTGAATGCTTTCTTCATGTTAATATCCTGTAGTGATACTGTTGAAAAATCAAAAAAAAAAAAAAAAAGTCTGGTTAGCAGAGAACACGGTTATTTTCACTTTTAAGGACTAAGTTTAATTCAGTTATTGCACATTAAAACCAATCACGAGGCAAGGACTCATGGCATGCCATACCCTTTCACTGTGTAAATAACCCTTGTTAATATATATGTATGAGTGTTTAAGTATGTGTAACTTTTTAATAGAGAAAATGGTAATAGATTTCTTTCAATTAAGCTTATATTCTTACTAATATCACTAAATAGATGTAGAATTGGACAAATGGTCAGAAATTCTACACACACACACACACACACACACACACACACACACACAAATAGAGGAATCAGTGTGAGGATTTTAGTCTCCAGAACAATAGATATACTTGCCCCAAATTCCGTTTCCCAGGGAATAAATCTCTTCAAACAGCAAATACTAACCAATATTTACTTAGATAATTGAAATATGGTTCTCTACTAGTAACATGCACAGGATTTTTTCTTCTTTTTTTTTTTTTTTTGCTACTAATACAAAGTAGAAAAGATTACAGGAGGCTGTATACACCAACTATATTAAAATGCTACAGGAAGTTATCAGGATCAAAGATGATCAATAAAATCATTATGATAAAAATCTAACTATAAGTTGATTTAAAAAATGGGGGTTGAAGGCTATTAAAATAAGATTCAGCTCAGGATTTCATAAATCCTGATCTCCATATTTATTTTCATGTGCTTTCTACTGCACCAGAAGAAACTATAGCAACAAAGAACTTGAGACAAAATATGTGAAAATAGTTTGATTTCCAACAATTTAAGTAATCAGTTGCAGTATAACTTAAGATCAAAGTTCTTTTTTCTATTGATATTTGAAACTCCTGAATTATTCTTCAGATTTTTATCTTCTAAAAGTAAATTTAGCTACTTTAAAAGGCAGACAAAAGAATTTTGTAATTTTCTAATGTTGAAAAAAAGCTTCATTCTTCTTAAGGAGAAAAATAAAAACTTCAGTGCATTGATTCTCATATATTTCTATAAATTTCATGTTGGCCTCCAAAAACAAATTGGATATTGAGAAGAAATTGTTTTTAACATGTACCAGGAGGAATTTCCCCCCTCTTTCTTTTATATTTTTTTGTAATAGATGCAAACTCTTTCAGAAAAGGAATGGAAGTGTATATTTGGAAATGCAAGTGGTAAGAAAACAAAAGAAAGAAATTTAAAAATGTTTTTTTAAAAAAGAGTCCATGGGGCAGCTAGGTCATGCAGTGGATAGAGCACTAGCTCTGAAGTCAGCAGGACATGAGTTCAAATGTGATCTCAGACATTTAACACTTCCTAGCTGTGTGACCCTATGCAATTGGTGAATTGCCTCAGCAAAAATAAATAAATAAATAATGTCAGAAAACATACAAAAACTGGAATTCTATGAAAAAAAATTTTAATTAAACATTACTATATATTTCTTTATAAAAGAGGCAAACAAGTCTAATAACAGGAAGAAGGGGTGATAGGAAAGGCAATATGAGCAAGAGACTCCATAAAGGCATAAAGGGAGTGTGTAAAGGATTTCCTAATGCCTTTGTGTCCTATTTTACATTTTTTAAAAGAAAAGCTTAGTTTCTTAAATTACCTGTTTTAGTTGCTTTAATGAATAAAATAATGTCCTCAGTAAATGAGTGTTCAAATCTGAGAAGAGATACTTCACTTGAATGAAATGTGGTACATACATAGCAATATAAAAGCAAAAACAACTTAGGATAAACATTTTTAATAAAATTAAATCTGAGGCGCCTTTTCTTGATGTTAGGGGTTTTCTCTAATAATCTTTTATAGGAAATATTCTGATAATACAATTTTATTTTTTTTAAATAAAGAATATTGGTTGCTTTAAATTTGTGCCAATTGCCCTAGTGAATGATTTCAGTCACTGGGGCCCAACATAAAAACATCAGTAATGGCACAGCCCTTGCAAGTATTAACATTATTTAAAAACATGAAGTCTAAAAGCACCCAATATCTGTCAGTTTAAAAAGTATGAGGGACACTAAATGACCAAAACACTTACTCAAAAACACTTAATGACAAAAGATGAATCAGTTGGAAGCTTCAGTTTGCCATACTATAATGCACATAATTTTCTTGCTGTCATTCTTCTCAAAAGGACACCTACTATCTCTACTGCTGAAGTGACTAGCTAATACGGATGAGTTTCCAGGTGTGAGAATATTTAAGGCTATTACTGAGAGCATAAAATAGGATTTCTGGATGAGATGGGTGATATGGATAAGCTTTTGTATTTAAAATCCTTTAAAAGAGAAATTTTTCATTAGGGAGGATTTTTTAAAGAATTGGATCAGAGCACACACACACACACACACACACACACACACACACACAATCTTTTTTTCCCAAATTCCTTTCCTAATTAACCCAATGTTGTACATTTCTTTTCTTATCAGAATGTCTTAGGAAAAGACAAAATGAACGATCAACCTACTACCCCAAGGAAAAGCTGTAATTGTGCTGTAATTAATTACTACCGTCTTGTCAGCATCGCTTCTGGCTCATTGCTTTCGCGCAATTACCTACCCTCTTCCACCGTCGAATCCAGCTGGGTAACTTTGACAGCGAGACGATCAATTCTGTCTTGAAGAGAATTTGCTCTGATGTAAAAGTTGTTGGCTTCATTAAACAGCTCACCAAATATGTCTTCAGCATGTTTGCCTGTGAGAAGGGAATGGATGGGAAGAGCCATCTGTTGAGGATCTGCCGAAGCAACCTTCCCATGGTTTCCCACTGCCATGTCGCTGTCAACACGTTATTTATTTATATACATACACACATATTTATATATATGGAATATAAATATATGTAGCAAAGAACTTCAAAAATGTTTTCTGTAAGGGCTTCCAAGACTCTCTAAAATGCATCTAAAACATTAAAAAACATGTGAAAGGGACCTAAGAGTTGTAATGTTTCAAAATACTTTTAGAGATACCTTAGGATTTACATTTCATTGCCTTAACAAATATAATTTGCATTTCATTGCTTTAACAAATATAATTTAGGTTTTATTTCCCTGAAATTTCAATCTTTTTTCAACTTTATGGTTACCAAAATTCATGTTAAGCTAGAGACCATTTGGCACTAGCCCACAGCAGAATGTTTAGTAATTGAAAGGATATAGAGTTCTCAGGAATCAAGCTTTTTGTTAGTTTCAATATTACTAGGCTTACAAACATTGTCTATATGACAAGATAAACCTCAGTTATTTTACTGCGAAGGTAATAAATAAAAAGTTGAGAGAAAGAGCAATTCTGGGGCAGCTAGGTGGCTCAGGGGATAGGGCACCAGCCCTGAAGTCTGAAGGACCTAAGTTCAAATCTGATCTCAGACACTTAACACTTCCTAAGTTAAATTAAGTTACTTAACCCCAATTGCCTCAGCAAAAAAGAAAGAACAATTCCTCTACACACAAAAATAATAACATTAGAGATTTCCCTAATATTCAGCCTAAATAATCTTTTAAAATATATTTTGTCACATCACTCATTTCACAGTATCTCAAATAATGATGTTTTCTTCACAGATTATTTTTACCTTTTTAATATTTAACACATTTCCCAAAATAGTTTTACAAATTTGGTTTTCAACATTTCACTATTACCTTCTTTTGTGTGGTAAGTGTAAAGTACTAACTTTGACTTCAGTATTCAAACCCAATATTCATGTCAAAGAAAGAGAGACGCTCCGTTTTATGATTATGTTTTATAATTTCATATAGCAATGGCACTGTATTTTTGTTTACAGCTTTGACTTAAAAAATTATATACATTGTCTTATTTGAGACTCACAGAAGCCTTTGGACTAAAAAGGATAGGAATAAAGCCTGGATCTATGACTTAACTTAAGTGAAAAGCGGGGCAGACATTAATTCTAAATTTAAAGATAAAGAAACCAAGGGAAGCTAACCCAAGGTCACAAGACTAATAACTTGAACTGAAGTTATCTGATTTCTAATCCAAATACTCGTTCAGCAGTTTAGCAGCATTTCTACTTTTTCCTGGATTATCATTTTAAAACTTTATTTCTAATTTGTCCAACTTTTACGTAAAAGTCTTACTTTGAACTATTTTTTAAGTTCAACTGTTTTTCTCCAGAATTCTCATTTTTTAAAGGTATACTACCTCCACTGTCCTTGGAATACTAGACACAACTCCAACTTAACAATTAATTAACAAACATTAAATAAGGCAGGATGCTGAATCTATCCTCCTTTCCAGGTTTCCCCCACACTTCTCAAAGAGATATACCTTCATTTTTGTCATTCATTTTCTGCGTGGATTTTCATTAAATTAATTGATCCAGGACAGAGAAACAAAAAATTAACTAATTCTCACGGAATATTAGGAATTGGTTAATTCTTCTTGCATTAAGTACACTAATTACATTAAGTAAATGGACTAAAATGTTAATAAGAGGACCAGAACTGTAATATTATTGATATAAGGAACTCCTAGGTGAGAAAATTCCCTATCCCAAAGATGGTCAGCATCATGTCTGCTTCTGCTAAAGGGAGCAAGATATTGAAGTCAGGAAGTTCAAAGCCTGTTTCAGGAACTTACTAACTGTGTAACCCTATTAGTTACCTGTTTGCTTCACTTTCCCCTTTTATGTTTTAATTTTTAAAACTTTTTATTTTCACAACAAATGCATGAATAATTTGACATTGACCTTGCATAGCCTTGTTTTTTGGATTATCTCCTTCTTCCCCCCACTCTCTCCCCTAGAAAGCAAACAATCCAATATATGTTAAACATGTTAAAATATATGTTAAATCCAATATGTGTAAACATGTATACAATTTTTAATTTATACAATTCTCTTGCTGCACTAGAAAAATCAGATCAAAAAAGAAAGTAAATGAGCAAGAAAAAAATGCAAGCAAACAACAACAAAAAGAGCAAGAATGCTATGTTGTGGTCCACATTCAGTTCCCACAATTCTTTCTCTCGGTGTACATGGCTCTCTTTATCATGAGATTATTGGAACTGACCTCAATCATCTCATCATTGAAGAGAGCCACGTCCATCAGAATTGATTGTTATATAGTCTTGCTGTTGCCGTGTACAATGATCTCCCGGTTTGTGCTCATTTCACTCAATATCAGTTCATGTAGGTCTCTCCAGGGCTCTCTGAAATCATCCTCTGATTGTTTTTTTTTTGTTAGAACAATAATATTCCATAACATTCATATACCATAACTTATTCAGCCATTCTCCAACTGATGGGCATCTACTCAGTTTCCAGTTTCTAGCCACTACAAAAAGGGCTACCACAAACATTTGCACATGTGGGTCCTTTTCTCTCCTTTAAGATCTCTCTGGGATATAAGCCCAGTAGTAACATTTCTGGGTCAAAAGGCAGGCACAGTTTGATAAATTTTTGAGCATAGTTCCAAATCGTTCTCTAGAATGAATGGATCTATTCACAGGTCCACCAATAATGTATTAGTGTCCCAGTTTTACCACATCCCCTCCAACATTCATCATTACTTTTTCCTGTCATCTTAGCCAGTCTGACAGTGGTATCTCAGAGTTGTCTTAATTTTCAGTTTTCTGATCAATAGTGATTTAGAGCATCTTTTCATATGATTAGAAATGGTTTTAACTTCTTCATCTGAAAATTGTCTGTTCATATCCTTTGACTGAATGGCTTGAATTTTTATAAATTTGAGTCAATTTTCTATATATTTTATAAATGAGGCCTTTATCAGAATTCTTAAATGTAAAAATTATTTCCCAATTTATTGCTTTCCTTTTGATCTTTCTGCATTAGTTTTGTTTGTACAAAAACTTTTTAGCTTAATATAATCAAAATTATCTAATTTGGTGTTCAATTATGAGTTCCAGTTCTTCTTTGGATACAAATTCCTTCCATCTCCACAGATCTGAGAGGCAAACTATCCTATGTTCTTCTAATTTGCTTATAATATCACTCTTTATGTCTAAATCATGAATCCATTTAGATGTTATCTTGGTATGTGGTATTAGGTGTGAGTCAAGCGCTAATTTCTTCCATAGTAGTTTATAATTTTCCCAGCAATTTTTGTCAAAAAGTGAGTTCTTATCCCAAAAGCTGGGGTCTTTGGGTTTGTCAAAAACTGTATTACTATAATCATTGACTATTGTGTCTTGTGAACCTAACTTATTCCACTGATCCACTACTCTTTCTTAGCCAGTACCAAGTGGTGTTGATGACTGCTGCTTTATAATATAATTTTAGGTCTGGCATGGCTAAGCCATCTTCATTAGTATTTTTTTCATCAATTCCCTTGAAATTCTTGACCTTTTGTTCTTTCAGATGAACTGTGTTATTATTTTTTCTAGCTCTGTAAAATAATTTCTTGGGAATTTGATTTGTATGGCACCAGTTTCCCCTTTTTCTAAATTAGGTTTAATACCTCCTTCATCTTAGGGTTGTTGTGAGGATTAAATGACATAATACTTGTAAAGTACTTAGCACAGTGTCTAGCATATCGTATGAACTTAATGAATCTTCTATCTACTTATAATCTTAGGGCAGGAGTTGTTAAACTTTTTTATTTCATGGACCCCTTTGGTAGACTGGTACTCCTTTTTAGAAAGTTTTCAAATGTATAACATAAAATATTAAATAATAGAAAAGAAACCAATTATGTTAAAATATAGTACATGCATGTATGTATTACTGTGTATGTGCTTGTGTGTAAATATACAGAGAGAGAAGGCAAGAGAATCAATATTTCTATAGCACCTACTATGTTCCAGGCATTGTTGCTAAATGTTTTACAAATATCTTGTTTCATCTACCCAACAAGGATGAGTAATTTGTCTGGGTAATATGCGCCTAAAGTCACACAGCTAGTAAGTGTCTGAGTCTGGATTTCAACTCAGGAAGATGAGATTTCCTGATTCCCAGCTCAGGATTATTGCCACTATGCCACTGTGCCACTGAGCAAGTCACATTATATTCTTAACTACTTAAATTTTGCTTCTCTAAGGATCTAAGCTAGACAAATGGGGCACACTGACATCCCTGGAAGGATCTACTTGAGAGGATGCTTCCAAACAGGATCATTTCCTGAAATTCATGAATAATCCTGAAATCATGATGATACTCAAGCAAAAATAAATATTAACACAATTTCAATGAACAGATTTTGCAAAATCTTTTGTATTCAAGTGTGACTCGCTTAAATATGCTTATTCTCTACGTAAATGTGCTGAGGAAAATGAAGACTTTCATGTACACATTTTAAATAAAAATAAACAGAAGCCCAAGGATTCAATAAGTGACAAAGATTCAAACATCTCTTAATTCCAAAAACATTTTCACCCAAACCACAAGTCTGCCAGTATCAAATGAACAAAGCATGAGGAGAGTTTTGTACATTTTGGAGGAAGGCTGCAGAGTGAGTAGGGTTCATAAGAAATTGTCTTCATTTGGGTCCATTTGCCACAGAACTTAAAGAGTGACTCAGCCATCATCAAGAATGATTCTTCCTTCAAGTAGATCTGTGCTCAGAAAAGCTAATTAAATAAAATGCACCTGATGCTCCAAGTGGAAAGTAACTTGAGGATTATTAGACTGAGTCTCCAGAAACCTGTATCTGATCATGTTTCCTTCTAGGAGGATGTAGCCAAAAATTCAGTGAAACATGGGAAAACCATATGTTCTAATGCAGTGTGAGGTTAGTAGAACCAGGAAGCAATATATAATGAGGTCTACAAAAACATACAGTGAAAGAAGAGTTTTAAAAATCTATATACCATGAAATTATAATGATTCAATTTGGCCTCTGAGAGAAGCTGGGGAAAATGTGCTTCTCGGGAGAGCATAAGGAAGTATGAGTATGGGACATGACATATGTTGTCAGACATAGCATTGTGACTGGATTTACTGAGTTATCTTTTTCTTTTAAAATCTTTGTTTCAAAAAATAGAAGCTCACTGAGTAGGGAATGATATATTTAGAAACAATTTTTAAAACAAAAAAAGAAATAAAACTAGAACATCAAGGAACATTTTTTAAAAAAAGGAAAAACAGAGAAAAGTAACTTGTACTACAAGATTTTAAATTATACAAGATCAACTTTGTGCTTGAGGAAGACCATTTTGGTAGCTGAGTGAAGGATGGAGTGAAGTAGGGGAAACATATGATAAAAAGACTAATCAACAGGTTATTTCCGATACTCCAGGTGTGATATGAAGAGGCCTGCACTGAGACACCAATGAGGGACATGGGGATATATTCAAGAGATGCTGTGAAGGTAAAGTTGACAGGTTGTGGCAAGAGGTTGGACAAGAGAATGAAAGAGGGAGAGGACTCAAGGATGACACCTAGATTGTGATTTTGGGTAACCAGGAGGATAATCTTTGGCAGAAATAGAGAAGTTAGGAAGAACAACAAGATGGGGGAAAGACAATGACTTCAATTTTAGAAAAGATTTAAAAGTACCAGAAGTCCCAAATACCACAAACACATTGTTGCTTAAGAGGTTTACTGCTTAGTGAATGAAGAGTTGGTTTCTAAGCCTTGATTCAAAGACCTGAGATCAGATCTTCCCTGGCACACATTTTCTATAAGGCTATGTTATTTTGGGCAAGTCATTTAACATCTCAATCTCCTAAGCCAATGGTGTCAAATTCAAATAAAAAAGGGGTAGGAATGCCCACTAATCCACAAATAAAAATCCCTTCAGATAATGTATTGACTTGGTTTAAAAATGTAATATTATGTTTTATTTTATTTTGTTAAATATTTTGCAGTTAAATTTAAATCTTAATTGTACCTCATTGGGGATTCTTACAGGCCATGTTTTTGACACTTCTGCTCCAGGAAGTTCTTTACACTCTTTTAACTTCAGAGAAGGTACTAATTTGCACTGGTGGAGGGTATCCCCTCACTTCATAATTCCCTATATTTTTGAAATGACAGGGCCAGTCGCTATCCTAATAGCCAACCAGAACTTGTAACAGAAGATAGTTCTGTACTTTCTATGGAGGAGAACTAGGACCATAGTGGTGATTAAGACCTTAGGATGCAGCCAGAGCTGGTTCCATTCTAGAACTCATCACCTCCTAAAGTGTGATACTCATTTTTTCAATTCCATCCACCAATTATAAAAAAGGGTTTATCGGGGAGTAGTAAATTTCTAACTTTTCTGATGTGGGTAGGGGAGCAAGAAGTAAGGCAGGGTCAAAGGAAGTGGCTTTTGGAGTTTGGCCCCAGAATTAGAGAGGTAGCTTATTGTAAGTGGAAGTAAGCACGGGGCAATGTGGAACTACTTTTCTTCCTCTATCCCCATGAATCCTCTGGTATAACCCACTTTGGAGACCTCTCCTCCAAGAGGAAAGTGGGCTCCACAGCAATGCCCTCCTCTCTTACATCCAAATGTGTGAAAAGGCCTGATCTCTCTACAAGCAACTTGTTGGATTGGTCAGGGTACCCCAAGATTTAATGATGTAGCACCTATAGTTGTTAATAGGATCTTGTGCTGGAGATCCATTATTGGCTTATTGAAAGAATACTTTTGTTTATTTGGTGTGCAGTATGGTCAGCATGGGCAACCAGGAGACACAATATAGATCAAGTTTCTTCCACCAAAGTGGAATACATTAACTATGGATTTTATCATGCAATGAGGGAACCTGAAGGTTGAGAAAATGTTCATTAGATTCCTACAGCCATCAATGATAGCATGACAAAACTCAGAATCTCTGTCTTATCTCCTTATAGCTAACTGGAGATTAATAAAGACCATCTGGCTCTCCATGTGGATGTTGACCCAGAAACAGGCAATGGTACCCAGCAAAATCATACATAGGGTAGGGCAAACAGGGTTCTGTCCTGAAGCCACAATCCTTAGAGAGTACAAAAAACATAGTTTTTCATATTACTACTACCACAAGCTATAGCCCAAGTGAGTACTTCCCCTCTCCCATCCAACCCAGGGGGTAGCTCCTTCTCACACTAAGACTAAAAGAGTTTAAGGGTCACATAGCTAGTAAGGATCTAAGGTTGGATCCTAAGTAGCATCTTCCTGATTCCAAATTCATCCCTCCTCTCTTCTGTACCAATTAGCTGCCCATCTATTAACAGGTTACATTAAACCTGAATTCACTAGGAAAAATCATTAGTCTGAAAAGCAAAAACCCTAGAGACTAGATGTTGCAAAATATAATAGCAATTTTTTGGTGTTTCAATGGCACTGGCCTTGTCTAGCTTGACTACTTGGCTGTTATTGTTCTTATTCAGTCATTTATAGTCAGTCATTCAGTCAATACGTTTATTCAGTCGTGACTCTTCAGGACTCCATTTGAGGTTTTCTTGGCAGAAATACTAGAGTAGTCTGCCATTTCCTTCTCCAGCTCATTTTTTACAGATGAGGAAACTGAGGCAAATGGGGTGAAGTAACTTGCCCAAAGGTCACATAACCAGCAAATCTTCCTAATTCAGGATCCAGCATTCTATTCTCTGGGTCACTTAACCACTCCTGTGATCTTTATGGACAGCATGGTGATAAGCTTGGCATTAAGCATCCCCAAAAATAAAGATTCTCTTCTTTCAACTATGACTTGAAAGGAAGAACAGTTGTTAATTACGGAATGGCTGTCATTACCCTAAAGTTTCACAACATAATGCTTTCCTAGGAGATCTTCCTGGAATCATGTCACGGAAATATTGATCATAAGACAGTTCTTTAAGGACCTCAATTATATCCTACTTTGGGCATTTTGGGGACCCATCTACAGTGAATTCAACACTATAATTGGTTCTAATACAAAATGTAGTGCATTTTCAATGTTTCCCAGTCTTCAAACAGCCAATTTTAAAAAAAATATCAATTTAACAATGACTGTCTTTAGAATCTTCTGTGAGATTTTGCAACTGGTGAGTGGACAATATCACCAACATACTAGAAATATATCTTATATTGCCTTACCACATGTCTAGATAAAATGTATGGAAAAGAAGTAGAGTAAGTGGGTCATTTATTTATTCAAATGACCATAGGAATAAAAGAAATCAGGCATTAAAAAAGATAGGCTCCAAAAAAATGTAAATTAAATTGAAATTAAGACATACAATATTCATAATGCATCACTGACCACTAATGCTTGCTATCATTTTCACTTCTGCCTCTGTTGTCTTTTATGGGGGAGGGGAGGAGAGAGAGAGAGAGAGAGAGAGAAGAAAAAGTATGAGACAGTTAATATTTTACAGGCTAGAAGATATGTGCATGTTTTTAAAGCCTTTCATGGAAGGTATACTTTTTATCCCTCATTCATAGTGATGGACATTTTTTTAAACAGATGAAAGAAAAGTCATAACAAATTCAAGTATTGTACTATGAGTCTGTAAACTCCTCTAAGAACTGGAATTTAGAAAGATGACATATAGTATCATACTAAAAACCTAAAAGGTAATCGATACATATCTGATGAGAATGACAGTGATGAAGAAACAATCTCCCTATACTGTTATACTGGTACAATTTTCAAGGAAATATAATTTATTTATTCAAGGAAATATTATTTATTGGTGAGAATTTCTTCACCATCCAGATCTATGGATGATACTGAATATTTGCATAGATTTGATAAAGCCAGATGTCACTGACTCTAGTTCTACTGTCTTAGAAATATGGCAAAGTATAGTTAACATCTGTTCTTCCTTGCACACACATATAAAAAAGAAAGAAAAACCATTCAACTCCTAACCTTACTAGGGTTCTGCACAAGTTCCATGGTGTTTTGCTTTGATTCCATATCAAATGAACAAATGAGAATGAGCCAGAGCTGGCAACAGCACCTCTTTGTAATGTTCACCTTCCCACACTTGTATCCAAAGTATTTCATTCCAAATCCCACTAGTTACTAGATTTCCATCTTCCATTATTCTAATTAAAAGTTCTGCTCCAGTGTCTCATTAAGGCATGGAGGTCACTTGGGTTCTGAAAGTTAAGGCAAAAGTATAAAAGTTCTGGCAGGTCCAACACCAATCCTGAGTGGTTTCAAGTATAGCTCAGTAATGAACTTTATGTCATTTTTTTCTAAGAACCAGCCTACCTATATTGCAAAAGGCTTGTAGTCAGGTTAATCATGGGAATGGTGGTATTTTTCTGCCAAAACAACTCATGCAGACTGTCAAATCTATGCAAACATTCAATTATTATCAATAGATGCGGAAGCTAAGAACTTATGCATAAATTATAGTGCCTTGGAAACTGTATCAATTTAACAACATTTGAAGATTATTTCCTCATCACTGTCATTCTTATCGACCATTAACTGATTATCTTTTTGGTTCCTAGTGAGAGATGAAATATCATCATCTTTCTAAAGTTCAAGAATGGAGGGGTCATATAATCTGTCAGTACCCACACTAATGAATTATTACCACTTCTTAAAAAATTGTTCTATATATCCTTGTTGATTTCCTCTCTATGGCTTTTATTATATTCAGAGTTGAAAGAAAGGAATCTGAAAATATAATGTTTCAATCAGCTCTTGATTTCTGCATGATTTCTAATAACTCTTACCCATTTACATACTCAACCCTATTCATCTACTTGCTGCTCCTAATTTTATCCTTCACCCTCACAAAAACACATTGGACCAGTTTTCTTTATATCCTTTCTTCAAGATCTTTCCTTATGGCTATTTTTTCTCACCTGTCCAAAATCAAACATTCACTGTATCCTTTCCAATGTACTTCTATGAAAGGCAATGCACTTAATGTAACTAATAAAACCACTCAGAATTCTAGCTCTTGTTAGATGTAGTTAGCAGCATTTATACATCAAAGTACAAAGTCCCTAAGGACAGTATTTTTGCAATCAGTTTTGCACCCAGCTAGAGAAGAAGTGCCTTACAAAAACATATATGGTATTAGATTTTTTTTCAAAAGATAGCTAACAGACAAACAGATGCCAAACATCAGTGGAGACTTTCAAAGATCTGTAAAGAGTAGTTTTTAAACCACTGAATAGTTTTTAAATCACTGAATTTTTTGTTAATTCTTTTTTAACAAATAAAAGGGAAAAGGTTATGGTTATAGTTATGGTTAATTTAAAAACTGTTACTATGGGAGGAAAACAGGGTCCAAAAGACAAACTATAATGAAATGCCTTCAATTACAACAGAAGGAAAAGGAATATGGATAGAACAAACAGCCGATATTAGGCTCCAATTTAGTTCCTGCACACAAATACCAATGCTTCCATCATATCTAGTGCCTAAAGATGGAAGTGCTCTAATTTTAGTGTGGACTGACATTCCAGAAATCCAGAATTTAGTCCTAACTCTACTAGTAAGTAGGTAATTCTGTGCAACTCACTTGAGTTCTCTGAGCTGCAAGTTATTCACCTGA
Source organism: Antechinus flavipes (assembly GCF_016432865.1). Classification (NCBI taxonomy): domain Eukaryota; kingdom Metazoa; phylum Chordata; class Mammalia; order Dasyuromorphia; family Dasyuridae; genus Antechinus; species Antechinus flavipes. Next base: position 458,604,089 of record NC_067400.1, read on the forward strand.
AAAGGGGGAGTAGAGCAAAATGTTACTGTAACTCCATCTGACAGATGGTACCAAAAGCAGAAAGATAATGAAGCATGAAAAAATGATAAGAACCATGATATGAAATGATATAATTTACCATTTTAATTCCTTTATTTGAAATCATATGGTAGAAAATGATAAGGAAATTCAGTGTTACACCTATTAGCCAAAAGAAAACAAAGTCAGCTTTAGTCCAACAAAACTCTTGAATCTAATTGAAAGGAAATGTAAGTAAATTGGAATGGAGAGATGGGGAAAGATAAATATAACAATTCTAATATATGGCATTGCTTTATCTTACACTAAGATTTTATCATGGTGAAGTAATCTTTTCAAATAAGATTTTCTCTATCTGCAAAACTATTCATGATTCAAATTAACTCCTTAACCTGTGAAATTCTCTCTATATGCCCATAATTAAAAGTTGTTAGATTATTTCTATTACAAGTTTCTAAACTTAATTCTAATGCTTAAGGTGTTTCTTCCTAGAAAAAAAAATATGATTCCAAAGCAATTAAAAAAAACAAAATGCATTAGTATTGCATTTAATTCTTAAGGTCTAAACTCTTGGCTCTTCCTATGCTAAAAAGGATAAAGAGGGAGACTCTATAAATTAAAATTTTGACACAGAAATGTAACAAGTATACAGAGTAAGCTTGATATAAGGAGATCAGATATCTTGCTTTTTTTTATAAAATAGTTTCTATTTCCTCCTGGCCCTAATTTTTACTGATTATGAAGATTATTAGTATGATCTGATGAAGTCAGGGCATGATGTTTTTAAAACCAGAAATCAGAATCTTGGTTTCCAATCACTCTTTTATTGACAACGTTAAGCAACAACCACTCTAGTTCTTTGTCTTTCTGCCTTTATGATTTCTTATCAAGAAGATTCAGGACATGTTTCTCCTTTCTGAACAGATCTTCACTCTTCATTACTTTAGAAAAAAGTCAGACTCATTATGAGGTTGGAATGCAGCAAATCTACCCACTGCTTGATGGACTAAAGATGTAGAGATGGGAATTTGTTTTGCTTAAATAGAAATGTTTATTACATAGGATTTTGTTTTTCCCTAGGAGAGGGAAGGGAGAGAAAATACAAGGATCTTGATCACTTCCAGCCTAGATAAGATAGAGGAAGCCCAGTCCCAAAACAAACAAACAAACAAGCATGCAAGCAAACAAACAAAAACAAAAGTGAGGTGCTAGTATTGAGGTTAGTGAGGCTGAGAGTTTGTTTTGGTCTGATGTTGCTCCAGTTCACTAAACAATGACCCTAAAGAATTAAACCCATTGCAATTTCTACTCAAGGAGCAGGAAAAAGAGCACAGGAGAGACTTGAGTTCAAAACCCATCTCTGACAAATACAAGTTGTGTAATTATGGACAAGCAACTTAATCTAAGTTTCATCTGTAAAAATGTAAATAATGGGACCAGAAGTAAAGGAAGGGAACGTTTATTAGGTGGTGACTATGTGCCAGGCTCTATGCTAATCACTTTCCCAATATTATCTCATTTGATTCTCACAACAATCCTGGAAGGTAGGTTCTGTTATCCTTATTTTATAATCTAAGGAAATTGAGGCAAACAGAGGTCAAATGACATGTTCAAGTTCACACAGCCAAGAAGTGTATGAGGCTGGATTTGAATTCAGGTTTTCCTAAGTCCAATTTGAGCATTCTGTCTTTTGTACCATCTAACTGCCTTAACTAATGAGGCTTGGTGAGAATTGGAATTATATATGTAAAGTACTTTGCAAACATTGTTTTAATTATTATTAGAAATATCACTAATATGACAGATTCATGGAACACCCAAAGGTACAAGAAGGATATTTTAAAATCATCTTTAATTTGAAAAATTTAAAACAAAATTTGCTCAGTCACAAAAATTACATAATATGGTACAGGGAGAAAGTCCCAGATCTAGAGCCACAAACCTGAAGTCCAAATTCCACCCCAGAAATGTGACATCATGTCATTCAACCCTCCTTAAGGACTCATTGTCCATATCACCTCTGAAGTCCCTACCACCTTCAGATCTATAATTCTTAAGTTCTTAGTGCTGAAGGTTCTCCATTAAACCTTCTTTGATTTTCAAAAACTACTCATATTCCATGAAATTCTACTAAAAATAAGCAATACTATGATACTCTCTCATCCTTATATTATTTTGCAATTGTAAAAACGGGGTATTTCTGTCTTCATATTCATAAGGGGGCTGGTTCTGAATAGGCAGGCTTCAGATTTGTTTATTTTATGTAGAATACCACAAAAGACTGTGTATGTTTCTATTACAGAAATACTACTTATGATCAATATATGGCCTTTCCCAATCTATTATCAAATCTTTTCATTTTTAACTTCATACCCTTTCATACATCTCCTTCCATTCACTCAACCATCCTGATTCATAAATTCATTAAGCACCTCTTACCTGAACTATTATAAATAGCTTCCAACTTGGTATGGCACAGCTAATACAGTAATGGACCTGCATTTGGGTATTATCTACAAATTATTAGTTTAAATTAAATTAAATTAAATTAATATTATATACAAATCTGACTTCAGCCATTTACAAGCTATGTGACCTTGAACACTTATGTCATTTAAGCTCTGCCTCAGTTTTCTTATCTGTAAAATAGTGTTAATAAGCCCTTCCTTTCAAGGTTGTTATAAAGATAAAATGGGATATTTATAAAATATTTAGAATGCATGAACATGTCATATAAATGCTAGCTGGTATTATCACTAAAATATTTTTCCAAAATCACGAGTCTGAAAAGATTACTTTCCTTCTCCAAGATCTTGAATGAGTCCCTATTAACTCCTATTATTAAGATGAAAAAATCAGCCCTCAGTTGGACATTCAAAGCTGTTCATTATGACCCCAGTCTATTTTTTCAGACTTATTTCACACTGTTTTGTTTGATGATACATTCTATGTTCTAGATAAACTGGTCCACTCATTGTGACCCAAGCTCATCAACATTTTATCTCCTATGTTTCCATTCTTTTTTTTTTCATGCTATTCTTCTCAAGTTTGAAATACCATATAGCTTTACTTCAAGGGTCAACCAGAAGGACACACCCTATAGTAAACTCTTCTTGATCTTATCATTTAAATTAGTATTCTCACTTTCCTCAAATTATTTTTTATTTATTGACTGTAAGCTCCTTGAGAGCAGGGGCACTGCCTCTCCTTATTCACAAACTATTGCTGCTGCTGACTGGGTATACAAGCCATTTAATTACCAGATAGCTTTCACTAAAGGAATGAAATGCCTTTATTTCTCCCTAATTCACTCCTTATTTCAATGCCCAGAAAAGCTATTCCAAACCTTTTATCTCCTCAAACCTAACACCTCCCACTCCCCCACTTGCTCAATTGTAGACCTCCCTTTATGCATTTCAAAACCCCTTAAATTCATCCTCCACTTTCTATCCTTTTCTCCTAGTCTTTCATAAGGTAAATCTTTTTTTTTCATGGCAAGGCCACATATGTGCTTAATCCTATTCCCCCTACTTTCTCCAGCAATATTCCCTTTAATCTTTTTCCCTCTCTTAAATCTGCAGCTTTTCCTTCTCTGGTTTCTTTCCTACTTCTTTCAAATACCTAAGTCTCCCCATCCTTAAAGCAACAGTTCTATGGCTCTCCTCTCTTTTTCAGTCAAACAGCCTGCAAGTCTATACTTTTTCTCCAGCTTTCATCTCATTACTTTAAGTGGAAATGTTCTCTCCAAAATTATCAATAATTTCTTAACTATCAAATCTGATGATCTATTATCAATCCTCAGGCCAGGTAGAAATCTAGCTCCTGCATTTGACTTTGGTCACCATCATCTCTTCCTGCATACCCTCTGCTCTCTGCGTTTTAAAGATAATCCTCCTTCCTTGTTCTCTCAAGAAAGTAATACGACTATTCTTGCTCAGATTCCTTTACTGGCCCATTATCCATCTCATATTTGATGGATGTTTCCCAATGCTTTGTCTGGAATACTATTCTATTCTCACTATGTTTTCCCTCTTAGTGATGTCAGCAGCTCCCAGGAAGTTAGAATCTCTATACATAATTCCCAGATTTAAATATCCAGCCTGTCTTCCCCTTGAACTTTAATCTCACATCACCAACTGCCTATTGAATATTTTAAAGTGGATGTAATTAGAGACATCTCAAACTCAGCAAGTCCAAAACAACTCATTATTCTGTCCCCTCTTTGCCAAAAATACTCCCAGTCTCTTCCAAACTTCCCTGTTTTTGCCAAAGACGCCAATGTTTTCCAAGTTTCCCAAGTTCATAATCTTGTTCCCTCTACCTCACAACATATTATCTAATCAGTTGTTCAACTTTGCCATTTCAAAGTCCTCCCTACTCAACACTCACTGTTCATTCCATCATTACTGCCATCATTAATGCAATGGCCTCTTCATGAGTTTTCCTGCCTCAGAATTTCTCCCCACTGAATTATATCCTTCACACAGCTGCCAAAATGATTGTCCTAAGCATAGGTCACTCCCTTCAAGAAACTAAGAAACTCTAGTAGGCTACTAAATAAATAATACTAATACTAATAAATAAACTTCTGTGCAGCATTTAAAATCCTTCACATTCAGTCCCCATCTATCTCTCCATCTTCCATGAACATGAGATCCAGCCAAAATGGTTTTCTTTTGTTCCTCATATACAATAATCTATCTTCTAAGTCCATTTGTGGGCAAAGTTCATTTCCCAGGCCAGAATGCACACCTACCCCACCTGTACTTTATACAATCTCTCTTCCTTCAAGACTCATCTCAAACACCACCTTCTCCATGAAATCTTTCCAGATGCTGCCACATTCTAGTGCTCTTCCTTATCTGATATCTATATACAGTGTATATATTTTCACATACTCTATACTTAATAGATACACACACACACTCACACACACACTTCTCATCTCTCCTTGAGAAGAGACTGTTTCATTCTTTGTATCTGTATACCTAGCACCAAGTAAAATGTCTCAAACATGGGTAGGTTCTTAATAAACTACTATATCTTGATTCATTTTTGTCTATTTTGAGCACAGCACATTATCTTGCTTAAAGCAAGGACGGTTGTGGAATTGAAGTGAATCATGAATTTGCCATTGTCACACTTTCAATGCAAATATTTTAGATATCTCTAGTTGCAATTATTCCAGAGGATGAACCCAGACTCCAGAAGCAATTTGCATATAAAAACCAAACAAATATATATGTGTATGTCCATCTATCTATCTATCTATCTATCTATCTATCTATCTATCTATATCTATATCTTATATATATATATATGTATATATATATATATATATGTGTGTTTTTTTAAACGGTGTCTAAGATTATTTCCTATAAACAAATAATTAGGGATAATTATTGGGAAAATAAATCTATGACTCAGGCTGTGATGATGATGCTGTTGCATTTTTAAAAATCATCCACTAGATAAATAAAAATACTTGAGTGTTCAAATAGAAGAAGATTTCTTTATGCTTGAGGCTACCAGTATGTGAAATTCCACGGAGGATTTTCAACTTATTAAAGAGTTTCTGAAAACTTAACTGTGAAAACCTGTCAACCAAGATGCAATATAAACCATTTAACTGAAAAGGAGTGGGTTGAAGTGAGAATGCAAAATCAGGGTACAAATGTAAAAGTTAGAAAAATAAATCAACTTGAAAATCTTTTAAGAAAAAGGCAGCAAAATTTACATTTTTGCCTTACACTTCAAAAATGCAATGTTCTTTTGGGCTTAAATTTAAAACTGAGAATTCAAACAACAGAAGGGACTTTTCTCCTTCCTTATGTTTGGCTGTTATACAAATCTCTGTGTACACATTATATATAAGCAGAGAGCATATAGAGTACACACACATGCACACACACAAATACAAATCTGTTTTCCTCAAATAGAGGCTCCCTGCATATGGCCAGATGGGCCTTACTCAAGTTCAGATATCTATTTGGAGATATAACTAAATATATGCTCTACCTGACAAATCACTTTGAAGGAGTGCTACATAAAATAATCCAGAATGAAGGAAGGGGTATCTACTCTTCTCTAGTCAGATGGCATCTTGAGTATTATGTTCAGCTCTGGACACAAATTTTGAAGAAAAGCATTACAAATGGGGATATAGAGAGAAGAAGAGAACATAAACAGATTCTGGGGGATATAAATCACCCATGCCCTAAGAAGAGACTCAAAGAAGTGAGTGAAAAGGTGTAATAGGGCAAGACTGAAATACTATGATAATTGTTATTATTATTATGATAACTAGCATTCTTATACCACTCTAAGATTTGTAAAACATTTTACTAATATTATCTCATTTTATCCTTATAATAATCCCGGGAGGAAGGTGCCACCATTATTTCAATCAATACTTGCCCAGTCACTAAAGCAGTTAGAAGCTGAATTTGAACTCATGTAAGTTTGATGTCTTCATATAACTCAAGGTAATCAGGTTGAACAGTAATTGATTAAGCCTAACCTACTTAACCTCAAAGGAAGAATTGTCTACTGGAATGTGAGCTTCTTGAGGCAGGGACTGTTTTTGCTTTTCTTTGTATCCCCAGGGATTAACAAGAACCTGGTACCATAAGAAGCAGTTAATAAATGCTTGGTAACTGGCAGACTAAGAATAGGGGCCGAAAGCTAGAAGTTGCTGAGAAGGCATAATAAAATTTTAAAAGTAAAGATTTCCTAACAATTTTTGTTGAATCATTTTTAATTGTGTCTAACTCTTCATGAATCCATTTTGGGGATTTTCTAGGCAAAGACATTGGATTGGTTTGCCATTTCTTTTCCAGCTCATTTTTTCATATAAAAAATGGAGGCAAACAGAATTAAGTGACTTGGCCAGGGTCATATATTTTAGTAAGTAGCTGAGATGATATTTGAATTCAGGAAGATGAGTCTTCCTGACTTAAGGCCCAATGCTCTATCCACTACACAATCTAGCTGCCTAAAATGCAATGAGCTATTTCTGATAGTGTTGAGTTTCCTGTTATTGGAGGCGTTGAAGGAAAGGCTAGATGATACCTGTCAGGATGTTCTGTTTGGGGGTGGGGGGAGTTCCCATCCTTCAATGACTGTTAAGGGCCCATTCACCTCCAAGATTTTGTCATTCTAGTAAAGATATTACATTATCTCTTAAAGAGATAAGCAGAATCAGCAAATTTTTGCTTCTGTGAGAGCTAAACTGCTTTAAAGCCAGTCTTTCAATATGCAAATTCTAATAGGGTTCATTTTCTACTTATCTCCAGTTAGAGTTGGATATATTCACTTTAACTTTTAATATCTTTGCCAAGTTGAGAAACAATATTAAAAACACCAATAGAATTTAATTTAATTTTCCTCAAATTAAAATTTATTTTTGTACCTACTCTTCTTCATGTGAATAAGTGTTTTTGAATCAAATTTTATTGTTTTTAAGCCTTGAATAAATAGATATAACCAATCAATTCTGAAAATTAGGTCACTTTTTGCACATAGGCTTAATACATAGCATTATGATTTGATTGATAAAAGTCAAGTAACCATCAGTATATATCACACTTTATGTAACAGACTAGTCCTCTGGCTTCCAGATAAGGTTGCTACTTATACAATCACAAAATCACCAGCATATTAGGGCCAGAAGAGATCGTAGAAATCGCCTAATCCTCATTTTACATATGAAGAAATTAATGTTGCAAAGTGAACTAGTGAGTCACAAATAAAATCATCATCATTATAAATTCAGTGTTCTTTTCTGAAAACTATACCCCTTACTCCCTCCCACAACCTCAAAAGTTTGTCTAATATCTCTTCTCTAACTAAATGAACACTATATAATAAAAACTAATGCTCACATAGCATTTTGCATTTTGCAAAGCTCTGTTCTAGTGAGTAATTTATTTGATCTTTACAATCCTGTGAAATAGGTGCCATTATTAACTTCTTTTTATAGAAGAAGAAACTGAGACTGAGATTAAATGACTTGCCCAGTATCACACTCCTAGGTATTTGGCTGAGGTAAGATTCAAATGCAGATCTTCCTCACTCTTAAGTCCAGTTTTCTATCCACTACATTCCTAGATTTCTTAATATAATATATAACATTATGTATCATATGTATAAAACATGCATTATATATACATATTATATAATAACTAAGCAAAGATCTGATTTAACATATTAAAGAATCATAGCATTAAAAGAAACTTCAAAATCTATTTGGCTTAATCTTATACTTGAACAAGAATCTCTCCTTCAATAAACTGCACAAGGGGCGAGCCAGCTTTAATAGAGGGCCTTTACTGAGGGGAAGTTCACTACCTCCCAAAGTGGCCCATTTTACTTTTGTATAACTCCAATTGTTATTGGATCCAATAACTTTTTGGATCCAATTGCTTTTAGATCTGCCTTTGGGGATCAGGCAGAACAAATATAATCCTTATTATACACTTTTAATCATTTTCAGTTGGATATGACTCTTTTCTTGGCAGAGATGATGAAGATGTTTGCCATTTCCTTCTCTGTATCTTTTTATAGAGGAGGAAACTGAGGCAAACAGGGTTAAGGGATTTGTTCAGGATCACATAGCTGGTAAGTGTCTGAGGCCAGATTTGGACTCAGGAAGGTGAGTTTTCCTGACTCAAGGCCAAGTACCCACTGCACCACCTAATTGTCCTCCAGTACTATACATGACAGACCTTCAAATACTTGAAGACAACTTTTATGACTCCTAAAGTCTCCCTTCCTCCAGGCTAAACACTGCTAAATCCCCAAATTAATTCACATGTGGCATGTCTTGAGATTGCTCCAATCTGGATGTTCATCATTACCATCATCATCATCGTCATCATCATCATCATGATCAATTTGATGCTTTTGTCCAGGACTGGACACTATTTCAATATCATCCAACCAGGATAAAGCAGCTCCCTCTTTACTTTCAGTATAGGCTAAGAGAGCATTAGCCTTCTTCTGCTGCCACATTACACTTCTGATTCAAATTGAGTTTGAAGTCTACTAAAGCCTCTAAATTTTTTTCACATGAACTATCTACAAGCATGCTCATGTCTTTCTTTCATTCTCAAAAACCCCAGTTTGATCCATCCAGCACTACTAAATGTCAACCAATCTCTCTCCTTTTGTGGCTGAGAAGGTCATTTTCAACAGATGCTGCAACTTCCTTTCCTTTCTGCAGTCTGTTTTGCCTTCATCATTGAAACAAAACAGTTCTCTCCAAAGTTACCAAGAGTCTTTCTTTTTTAAAAAATGGAGAAAGGGAAGGGAATTGAGGTAAAATGATTTGCTCAAAATCACACAGCTACTAATCGTCTAAGATTGGATTTGAATTCAGGGCTGGTGTTCTATTCACTGAACAACCTAGTTGCCCCTCACCGGCCTCTTCATTGACAAATTTAATGATCCTTTCTTAAATTTTATTTTCTTTGACCTCTCTGTAGCCATTGATACTACTGACAAGCCCTCTTTCCTTTCTTCTAAGACTTCTGGCCACAGTTTTCTATTGGTTCTTCTTCTACCTACTCTCCTCACTAGCCTCTAGTAGATCTTCATTCAAGTCACCCATTTACAATGAGTGTCCTTCAAAGGCTTTATTCTAAGTCACATTCTCTTCTCCCTCTACTATTTCACTTAATGCTGTCATCAGCTCTCAGAGATTCAATTAGTATCTCTATGTTGATGATTCTTAAATCTACTTATCCAGCCCTAATCTATGCTCACTTCCAAATTTGCACCTGCTTATTGGATACCTGAAACTAGATATTTTGTAGACATTTTAAATTCAGCACATCTGAAAACAAATTCGTTATCTTTCCTCCGAAAGCACCCCCTTCTTCCTGATTTCCTTATAACTATAGAGGGTACCACCATTCCCCCAGTCATTCAGGCTCATAAATTAAGTCTCAATGTCAACTTTCTTCTTTACTTTCTTTCACTGCCCATATTAAATCTGATGACAAGGTCTGTCAATTTTTATCTTCCTAGCATCTCTCACAAATCCCCCTTTTCTCTTCTGACACTATCCCTATCCTAGTTCAGGTCCCTATCCCCTCATATCTGCAGGACGTAACAGTCTGCTGGTTAGTCCGCCTACTACAAGTCTTCCCCACGCCGACCTCCACCCCCCAGTCCAGCCTTCACTCAGCTATTGAAATGATCTCACTACAGCACAGGTCTAAACATATTTTCTCCATCCTTTTTCCCCACAATAAGTTGCATTACTTCCTTATTGCCTCCAGAATCCTCTATTTAGCTTTCAAAGTCTATCATAACCTGCACCTCCAGACAGGCACCTTTCTAATCTTCTTATACTTTAAACTTCCTCCTAAATTTCCCTCACCCACCCACCAAATACTTGTCAAGCTACTTTTTTTATTCTTCCTCAACTAAGACACTCCGTCTATTGACTTCAGGCATTTTCACTGGCTGTTCTTCTGTATGGAATGATCTCACCCTTCATCTCTATCCATGGCTTCCTTCAAATCACAGATAAAATTCACCTTTTACCTAGAAGCCTTGACCTTCTTAACTTAAATAGCTTTCATCTAACACTTATCTCCAATGTATCCTATTATTTATGATGGTTATTTGCATGTTGTCTCCTCATTAGACTGTAAGCTCTTTGAGAGCAGGAATTGTTTTCTGCCTCTCTTTAAAGTTCCAACTTTTAAAATAGGTACCTAATAAATGTTAAATGACTGAATGATTGTCTCAACATCCCTGACATCCCATCTATGAAGTTGATTTTTTAACCTAATTGTAGAATATTAGTAATAGTAATAACATCTAACTCAATTCCTTCTATCAATCTTGTCTGCTAAAAATTTACAAATCTGAACTCCAGAATACAACTTGTTAGCTACTTCTTCCAGTCTTTGTCATCTGGTTGTTTTTCTTCATTCTCAAAGAGGACCAAAATGGAATCATGGTGTCAGAATCAAGTCACTACGTTCAATGGTGACTATATCATCCCAATAAGAGCTTGGAATGCTCTGCCACGGATCAGACACAAGCATTTAGGGTGCATTCTCCAATTTTGCACATTTCACATTTCTTCTGAACTATTTCAATTCTGTTTTGCTCATAGAGCACAAAACCTTCTCTGATAAGGGCACACCAAGCTAAGTGGTCCCATGCTAATGTCTCCTGTATTATACAACGAATTCTAAAATTCATAAGAGAGAGCATGAAAGTGTCGTTGTATCACTTTCTGTGATCATCTTGTGGGTGCTTGCCCTGTGTGAGTTCTCCATAAAATAATCTTTTTTGGCAAGAATACCTGGCCACATTGTTCAAGCCAACAGAGTTCTGCTCTCTATAGAAAAGTTGGAATTTGAGGCAGTTTAGCTCAAGAAAAGACCTCAGTATGTGGTATCTTATTCTTCCAGGTGATCTTTAGAATATTCCCAAAACAATTCAAATGAAAGTGATCCAGTTAGTTGGTGTATGGATAAACAGAATGAAGATCTCTCATAAGGCTGTGGCCCCAACCTGTGCCCTAATAATGATTTGAGACTCTGCAATAACAAGTTGAGCTAAAAGTTGCAGGTGTTCCATTACCTTAAATAAACATTTCCCTCCTGTCTTCCCCCACCTTTTTCATCAGCATGTAAGTACCTAATACATAAGTGTCCATATTAATATCTGGATAAATGAGAACTCTCTAGTCAATGGCAGAAAAGGTCAGAGGGCAGAGTTGGTACTTCTGGTTAGGGTCTATATATTCCTGTATTTGCAGTTTGCACTCCTTTACAACACTTGGTCAAATGGGAGTTGCCCTTTCTCATGAGATCATAATAAACCCCTTTTTGCTTTTCTTAATCTAAGAGTCTGGTTTTAATGTGGGGTCATTGTTCCACACAGTTTGGGGGCCATCCGGGATATCGCCTGTTCATGAGGGGTCTCTCCCATACTGAATCATTAGGTAGGCCCCCTCCAGAAAGTTCTTTGGTGGTCTTTGGGCTTGGGAACTCCTGCTCTGATTGGGTAAACTCCAGAAAAAAGACAATCAGAGAAAGCAAAAATAGTAGTAAACTAGCAAAAAGAAAGGATTAATTAGTCCAGGAGATAAGCCAGCTGAGAAAGTTTGAAATCACTCAGAGGAGTTGTGCCAGCCCAGGTAGGGCAAGCAAGCCAGGTGAAAGACTCTTAACTGGTTAGATCTTTCCCTTTGCCAAGAACTGGTGAGAGGCCTGGATGACTGGGATTGGGAGAATTTAGGCGGTTAAAGTCCATAAAAGGCTCCTATTTCACTTTGTAATTAGGAAAATTCTAAACATAGTAACTCCATAAAGATTTTCCTGTTTTCCTTTGGTAAGATCTGGTGAGCCTCCATTAAGAAGACAAGAAACTGTGAACCTTGGAAAAGCAACAATCTATCTGGTGTCCCAGGCAGATAGCTCTTTAGAAAGAATTGGGATGAAGTACCATAATGTACAAGGATTAAGTACTGTTGTTTTGTATGGACAGGTGGCAGGTGCTGGGAGGGACTCTCCATCCCCTGGGGCTGGGTGCAAACTCAAAGGAGCCTTCAGTACCTGGCCAGCAGGCTCCTAAGACTCCGAACTCCCCTCCTTGGCTTCCACTCCAAGTGGCTGAGAACAGAGATAGATTAATTTAGAAAAGCAGAGTGTGTGTGTGTGTGTGTGTGTGTGTGTGTGTGTGTGTGTGTGTGTGTGTGTGTATTTTGTGTTTCCCTCAGCCGAATTACAAAGGAAAAGATCTAGTTATATGGGATTTAAAAGGGCTTGTTTTGTGCATAATTGAACTTATGCAAATAGCTGTTAGCTAGAGAGAACTAGAAACAACTAGCTCTGAGATGGGAAGAGTTTTTAATTGTCACATCAAAAGAAAAAACTGACCTTTTTTTGTGAATACAGAACTGGCCAATTTGGGTCTACAGAAATAGCCAAAGTTACAGAATCTGGGGTTTTTAAGACTAATCTAAGTTGCTTGGCAAGGTCTCTCTATCAGCTAACTGGAATTAGTCTATTGTATTTTTAAATAGGCCTAATTTACATGACTAAAAGCCTTCAGAGGGCCAGAACTAGAGGGTCACAGAAAAATTGTAGAAGAAAAAACTACCCTCTCTGGGATTTTTCCAAGTTTTTCAGGCTTGGAACCTATCCTGGCTAGGTTAGTGTCCCTTGATGGCCTGGATTCTTCTGGAGTTTGCACTGGTACCCCAACATTTTCAATATGGTCCTCTGGCATTTCTGGCATAGAGGGTGGGCTAGTCACTGGGCCATAGACCTGCACCCAGATACCTGGGTCCAAATTTTTCTGACCCTCTCCCCCAGGATCCTAAAGTCTGACAATTTCTTAAACCCTTGTAGAGGGACTTGAAAAGCCATTTTTTTGAATTTGGGGGTTGTGTGGGTTTCAATTGGAATACTGCTTCCAATTGTATGAGATAATTACTATTAACTAGTACATGCTAAAATTGTGAACCTGTTTATTCTGGTATAAGATTTTCGAAATAAGTCTGCATTGATATTGAAGTATTGTAATTAGAAATTTAAATGTTATTTGATTTGTTATAAATTTTGGTTTTCTGGTAATTTACTTAAAGAGGTCATATATTTGTATCTCCTAATTAGACCATGTTACTTTCTAAATTGTATATTGGGTAATATATAAAAATTGTATGAGTCGTGCTTTAACGTTTTGTCAGTTCTGCTGCATATATGGTATAAATTTTGTTAAATTTGGTCCAGAGGTTTGCTGTGCTTTCTCCCTTTAATAAAGAAGTAAAAGCAATAAAATTTGACATATAGATAGATGTAACTGCAAGCAAATTTTATCTGAAAGGTGTGTGATATGTCCAAAAATAAATAAGAAGGTATTTAGGAGGTTTCCCTCTGAAGGGAGGGAGCCTGGCTCCAAAATATTTAGGTTAGGTTTTAATAAAATGATACTGATGAAGTTGTTTATGAATGAGATCCCTTCTTCTCAGAGACACAGGTTCAAAAGCAAAAGAATTCACTAACCCCACAGTCTGTGGCAAAAATAGGTTTTATTTTTTCCTAAGAGGCAAAGAATGAGCTGGCAAAGACCTGTTTTATGAGCAAATCTGAGGACAGTTTGAACTGATTATCAGACCAGGATCTCCCAATTGAAAGAAAATAGTTTCCTGAATGAGGATGCGACTCCCCAAAAGATCAATGGGAGTTGATTTGCCCTTGAATGATACTGCTTATCCCACTCTGGGAGGATGTGCCTTCTTTCTAGACTCTCTGGAGCCTGGGAGACCTTGATCTCTCTTCTTTTACAAATCAAAGGAGACATTATTTTAACAATTTTTACAGAGTTCACTCTCATTTCCAGTGGGAAAACTAAGATATAATAGATGGGTGAAAGCTTTCCCTTTCTCCTGCTTTAAGAGAGTTTAGTGGAATAACATTGGAATAAATTGTACCTAAGTATGGATTCGAAAATACTACTGATGCTAATAAAGGAACATATTTTACTTCTAAGGTTTTATAATAAATAATGAGGAGGGACTGCAAATTGAGTGAAAATTCTGGGTATCTGCCTTCCTCAGGGAAAGTGGAAAGAATGAATCAGATTCTTAAAAAAGGGTTACTTAAATTGATGTTAGAAACTAAATTGTCTTGGACCAAATGTATGCCTCTTGCTTTGTTAAAGAATTAGAATTGTACCCAGAAGTGATCTGGGGATTGCCTCATATTGTTATGCCACAGTTCTCTTTAACTGTCCTGACTCAGTTTCCTTGTACAAGTTTCCCTTGTCCCAGTCTCCCTAATTACTCCCCTAAGCTGTAAATCTCCCTCTGGTCCATGAAGGCTGAGGACCAATTAGTCTAAGATTATAAATTGTTAGCCCAAGCAAGATAAACAAGAGAGTAGACCTCCTGATTATCTTCTGTCCTTGAGAACATCCCTCTAAAATATTCCAAGATATTTCACTAACATCTTTATCTCTGGGTATTCAGACATCCTGTCTCTGGGTTCCTTTTTGATTGATAGTCTTTTCCATCTGGGCTTTCCGGCTCTTTCCTACTCTTTCCCTCTTCTTTGTCTCTAAAAGGTATATAAAGGTTAGAGATTCTCCATTCATTGCTGGAGAATGGCGGCTGGCTGTGGATGCTGGACGCTGGATTCTTTGAGATGATAGTCTCCTCCAGACCTGGGACCAACATGAATTCCTTGGTCCCAGTATATCTTTATCTCTGTCTGACTGGATAATTTGAGACGAGAGTCCTGTCCAGTCAATCTTACTCTCCCATTAATAAAATATTAAAAACTCTCTAATCTCTCTCCTGCCTCAGTTTCTCTGGCATTACAATATGAAATTGATTTATTTTATTTTGGAGGAACAAGGGAAAAACCTTCTTTTGAAACAAAGGATAAGTTTTAAAGAAATTATATAATGGCAATGTCCTCATTCCTTTTAGCCCTTAGGAGGTAAGGACTGCTGTCCCAGACAACATCTTTGGAGGTGTAGTTCCAGGATAATGGTTGCTTACTAAGTTCTCAAAGAAGCAGAATGGGAAGTTCCTTGCCAGACATTACAGATAATTGAAACTGGAGTCTGGAGGCTGAGAACATCAGGCTTGAAGGATCTGTGGAGGAATCTCAAGAATGGACTGTTAAGGGCAATATATAACATCTAAAATTGACTTTGCAATTAGGAATGTTTTTGGTGAAAGGTGGGAATGTTTGTGCTTAGATGAATTTTAACAATATTGGTATTGTACTTGTTATTTATATTTCCAGAAAAGTTTATAGAGACTCTTTGATTAGAGGAAGTTAAATAACATATTTTAGGATGAAGAATTCTGAAAAGGTTCTTTAATGTGAAATTAGGATATTCTATATTCTGTGTGAGTTTTAATTGGTTGTATTGAATCATTTTAAAGCTATTCTCATTGCTTATGAAGATTCTGAGAACAGTGGTCTATGTTTTTGTCCCTTTGAATGTGGTTAATATCTGAACATGGTTTGATTTAGATTGGTTATTGAGCATCTTAAAGTAAAATGATTTGTGTAATGTTGAATTTAAAACCCATCTACTTAGATATGAAGAAAAGCTGTGAACTTTCTAGGATGAATCTCTTACCATCATCAATGTAAGATTATAGTCAATACTGACTTAGGATATGTGATCCTTGAGAGCTAGATTCACCTGAAGTTTTGATTAATGAGACTTGCTATTTGAGATAAAATCTCTTGTTACTGTAGCTGATATTATTTGGAGTTTTGAACTCAGGTATGATTGTCCAATAGATAATTGGGCCAATAATACACCATCTGAAAGGAATATATCACAAGCTACTCAGAGGAACGTGATGCTGAATTGTTACAGGTTGGAGGTTAGTAACTAGGCAAGAGTTGGGAGGACAACCTCGGCCTCTGCTTAAGGTGGGAGCCTTCTGACTCAGTTTCCCAGTGGTGTTCCTTTGAATAAGAACCCATTTGATTATTCCTGAGTTTGGCTATAAGGTAGAATTGTTGTTGCAAACAATTAGAATGTTTTATCTTGTCATGTAGATGCTCTCAGGCTGAGGCCTGGAAGACCAGTTTTTGATTATAATCATGTCCCTGCTTTTTCCTCTTATACCAAATTTTTATAAAAAGGGCAAGTATTCAGTGGAAGCTATGAGCACAATTCAAGTATGTAAAATCTTGCAGTTTCCTATCTGAAAATATGTGGTCATTATATCCTAAATAAGTGAGTATTTGGCCTAGTCATCTATCTGTTGCTAGATGTATATATCTATTTGTTTCTTTTAGCATTTTTGTTGTTGCTGACTTCCTTGATAGGCAATTATATATATATGTATATATAATGAATGTTAAAAATTGTCTTTACATGTAATTAAAAAAATTTTTTTAAAAAGAAACAAAGTTTAAATAATGGAAAAAATAGCAAAGAAAAGAAAAGAAAGAAACAATCTTCATCCTCTTTGTTTTTCCTATGTGGGTGGGTAGGTTAAATTCTTTTGAGTAGTTATACATCTCTTCTAGCTATTTTTGCAGTGTTTTAGGGCTTGATACAATCAGCAGAGTCATCTAGCAACAGGTAGACCTGGAGAACCTCAGTGTCCACAAGAGAGTCCCTCCATCACCACAGTGGCAAAGATCTTGGTGAATATGTCTTTCTGTTTTATGTTTCACGTGGTATTTGTGATGAGGAACAGGAGGATTTTATATTCACTCATCTTTTTAATAAACTATGCAATGGGAAAGCTATAATCTACTATGGAATGTCACTGGGGAATGCCTGCCCTTTCCCTCTTCTCATCTTCATCAAGAATACATTTGATATATGAAGAGATGACTGTCATAAAAATTTTATAAAGATTGGATCTTTTCCTCTTTTCTCCTTTTTTTTTCCCCTGAGGGAGAAAAATCTTCCTCAGACTTCCAGATTAGAATGTAGCTAGAGAGAAAAGAGAAGAAAGAGAAAAGGTATTCCTCTTGCCTTTCAGGAGCAGAAAATGGCATCTTGTAGGGGAGGCAGATGATAAGAGGCTAAAGATTGCTAATGATCCCAAGAGTCTAAGGGGAAATTTCAGTTCTTGAATCCCTTTCTCTGCCTTTTCTGAACAAGAAATAGAGACCACTGATTCTGAAAATAAATGTTTACAGCCTTCAGGGATTACCTTGTGGATAATGCTGAGTTTGATAGTTCATGAATTTGAGAGCCAGTACCAGTTTCCCTAAGGGAGAAACTTTTCTTAACAGTGAACTTCTAAAAAGAAAAGAGTATCATCCCCAGAGAACTGACTGACATTTGAAAAACTAAACTTGTTATGAAAAGATCTGGACCTCCCTAACCTCCTAAGATACTGTAGCCTAGATCTGATGTCTCAAAGTTACGGAGACATTAAGAGGTTATGTTTCTGTAAGGCCTCATGTCCTTTGAGATTTATGCATTTTCTGTGGTTGATAGGATGAAAGCTATCCCATATCCAATACACAACTGAGTACTTTTTAAAGAAGAGTAGATCCTATTGTCTTAAGCCACACTTAAAAACTGTTTATATTTTCCCAGAGTTTCATTCTGAATAAGAGAGAAAACAAAAACAAAAGCTGAATTGCTAGGATAAAATGTGTTCCATATGATCTCTCAAAGTCTTTGGATGAATATAGATCACATAATCAGATCACTGAAAGTTAGTTTCCTTTATAAAAAATTCAATATCTATTTATTTCAATGTCTTTTAAAACAAATTTTTAAAATTAATTTTTCCTATTTATCATATCTTCTGCAATCAGTGTTAACTACTTAAGATGAATCATATCTAATAGTAGCTTGTTTCTATTCCACAAATACCTAGTCCATTGCTTTCTTTTGTAATCAAACGCTTTATTTCAAATTAGAATTGAGAACAAGAGCAAACTTATCTTACATGGTAATAATGTGTATTTAAATGAAATTACTTTAATGCTTAGATTATTTTAACTTTTCAGTCTCATTCACTTTTCCCGCTATACATTTACAATTAACTATGCTCTCTTTTGATTATTCTTCCCCTCTAAAATATTTCAAAGAGATTTTTCCATAATTATTTATTTTTAATATTTGTTGGCATCATAATATTCCATCAAACCATTTAACTAGAAATTTCAAATTAGATATTACATATAAATGTCAAACTAAACATGCCTAAAAGAGGATCATTGTCTTTCCCCCAAAACCCCACCCTCTTCAAAATGTCACTTTAAGGTACGACCACCTTTCCAGTGTCCCAAGTTTGTAACTTAAGTCTTGTCCTCAGTCACCCTGACCTTAATTCCAGTCTACAAATCTCATTGTTTCTACCTTTTTAAAAACATCCCTCCCATCCTTTTTCTCCTGACTACTCACAAAACCACCACCTTAGTTCATGTCTTTATCACTACTACCCTAGACTATTAGAATCACATTCTAATTGTTTTCCCTGCCTCAAAGATATTCCCATTCCAATCCATTTTTTATAGAGCTGTCAAAAGTTATTTTCCTAAAGTCAGGGTTGAAACATAAATAAACTTCAGGGCTGCCTAGGTTGCTTCTGGAACAACCTTTAAAAGGCAGTTAGGTTTTTGCTGTCCTTCACAACTTGGTCCTAATATATGCAAAGACAAGTTCAAATTCAGCCTCAGATACTTATGTGGGAGTCTGGACATAACCTTTGTCTGCCTAAGTTTTCCCATCAGTAAGATGAGGGGTTAGAACTCAATGACTTGCTGCTACCAGTTCCAAATCGGTGACCCGGTAATAGGGGCAGATAGGAGGTAAAGCATACAAGCACCATATGAAAGAACTTACTTCTTAAAGGGCACAATAATGAGCAATGGAAACACCCTGTACTGCACTATAATTTGAAGCATTCCCAGATTTCTTAACTGGTTCAAATCTGCTAACCATGCTTCATGCTAACCATGAAGAGGACTACTGATTGTGTAACTGGTAAGGGGGCCTTCAAAAGGCCCTAGTCAGACATGATGAATGATTTGTTTCTTCCCAGGCTCTTCCCATGGGATTAGCAAAGACTAAGTCCTTGGTGGAGAAAAAGGCCTCAGGCTTTTATATATCCACCAAGGCAACCAACCCAGTAGCACAGGGTTAGCCTTGCTGTTATATCCTCTCTCTTTGCCTTCCTCTCTCTCTTTCTCTGTCTCTCTCTCTCTCTTCCCCCCTTCCCTTCTTCCCTTCTTCTTTCTCTCCTCTCCTCTTCTTCCCTCTCTTTCTTTCCCTCCCTCCCTCCCAAAATCTGGGACAATTTACACCTTGTCCTGTGCAGTTTACATTTGTGATTTCTTGAAAAATAGTTCTGCAACCAGGAGATCATTATACACGGCAACAAGAAGACTATATGAAGATCAATTCTGATGGTCATGACTCTCTTCAACAATGAGATGATTCAAATCAGTTCCATTTGGTCAACGGTGAAGAAAACCATCTATACCCAGAGAGAGAAACATGGGAACAGAGGGTGGAACGCAACATAGCATTCTCATTCTCTATTGTTATTTGCTTGAATTTTGTTTTTTTTTTCTCAGTTTTTTCTTTTTCTTCCTTCTTGATCTGATTTTTCTTGTACAGCAAGATAACTGCATAAATATGTATACATATATTGGATCTAACATGTATTTCAACATATTTAACATGTATTGGACTACCTGTCATCTGGGGAGGGGGTGGGGTGAAGGAGGGGAAAATTTGGAACAAAAGTTATGGAAGAGTCAATAATGGAAAAATTATCCATGCATGTGGTTTGTAAATAAAAAGCTTTAATAAAAAAAAATAAAAGAAATATAGAGAGAACTAAGGAGACTGAATATTGATCAAAGCATAGGATTTTCACATTTTTTTTTGGTGTTTGCTTGTTGTTTTTTTCCTCCTGGTTTTTTTCCCTTTTGATCTAATTTTTATTGTGTAGCATGATAAATATGGAAATATGTTTATGAGAATTGCACATGTTTAACCTATATAGTATTACTTGCTGTCTTGGGAGGGGGAAAAGGAAGGGAGGAAGAAATATTTTGTAAAAACACAAGGTTTTACAAAAATAAATTTGAAAACTATATTTGCACGAATTTGGAAAAATAAAATATTAAGAAAAAGAAATAGACGTTTGAAAAAACAGGCTTAAAAAAGCCTATTGCAATTCAAATGGAGCTGCTTGACTAAGCCTTTAAACCCAAATCACTCTGGCTTTCTTTGAATAGTCAATAATAGGCCCCAGTCCAAGCCTCTCTTTCTTATTATTTGGACTTTGAGGGTTTGAAATAAATGGTAATAGTTTTCTGTTCTGCCAGATACTCGAGAGGGTACTCTCTTCTCAGACAGATATTTTTGTGATGGTAGACCAGACCATCTTTGTCTCTTAGTCTACCTTTTTGCTTTAGATAAAAGAAATTAAAAATGGCTACAATCCTATGAACTCCAAAAGACTAGGAGAAGTTTTAGAACTGGCTAAATACCAGAAATCCCAGGCTATACCAGAAATGAGACTGTCATGAACAAATAAATTCCTGTAGTCCTGTAGTAGTCCTAGTCCTGTAGTAGTAGAAATGAAGATCCATTTATCAATGTGGCCATGAAATATTTGAAAGTGAACATAGAGAGGGGTAGGAAAGATAAATACTATATAGAAATGTCTTTAAGTTTGATCCCATGCTTCCTAGATACCAATGATAATATAGGACAGAGTGTAACCCTAACTATTGGTGGGAGATGCTAACTATTTCAGTTCTTCCTTCATCTTCAAAGTAAATATTCCTTTATAAAAGCTAATTGATGTTAAGTAGCCAAATGGGACTGAGATGACAATCAGAGTGTAAGGAATCACCACCTACAAGTGTAGGGAATTATCACCACTTGAGAATAAGGGACTTAAGTGAGTAGCATCAGAGACACACCCCAACTTCAGGACTTTTCTATGCTCCTATCTTTTCATCTTCATTATACATTTCTGCCCTTTCCTGTACTTTCCATTCCACTCAAATTGGATTTCTCTTCATGCTTCACACAAAACAGTCCATTTCCCAGCTCTTCAACTTTGTTCATGGCTAGAATATGTTCTCTTCTTACAAAATTCCTCTTTACCTTCACAACTCAACTCAAAGCAAAATCTTTGCTGACTCCCTGAACTATTTGTGCTTTCTCCCTTAAATACTACGTACAGGGTAACGCAACAGTTCAGTGCATTTTTAAGCTTTAATAACACCAGAGCTGTAAATGCTTAAAAACTTACCAAAAAGTCATTTGAAAGTTTAATTATTTAAATTGCTTTTACACTTATTAAGTCTTGTGAATTTTTAAGAATAAAATTTTAATTTTTAACAAGACGAGACATGCTATTTTTGCATTGCACAGGAGACCAATTCGGGAGGATACTTTCTCCCACAGGTGGCTTTGTTGAGGGAATCTTTCTGCATAGCCACCTTGGTCACCTCATGTATTTCCACTATTCTTCTTGTGGGGATTACATCAAAACTGTCATGTGTGCATCAAAACTTCATTCTTAGGACAATCTTAAGGCTAGGATTGGAAATACAATCCTTTCAGTTACTGAGCTGTAGCCAGTGAAAGTTTTTACAAGGTTGGAAAATTGATTAAAGTAATGAGTGATGAGCATAAGATGCTAGTGATGTGAAATTTTAATAAGCATCAATATCATAAAATAAATATTTTATGTTTGTAACATTTATATTTCTGAGATATTAGAGGTCAAAACTGCACTAAGATTTTGGAAATACTTGGTATTAAATACTTTTTATTCAGCATTTAAATATGTACATAGTATTTCTTCCATTTGAATGGAATTTTTGGAGGAAAGAGGAAGGAACTGTTCCATTTTTTTGTCCTCATATCCTCAAGGCCTACCACAGTGCCTGGCCCATAAAATGTGTTTTATAATAAATGTTTAACTTACTAATCAATTGATCTATTAATATTCCATGATCATTTGTCTATTCCCTTATTGTTGAATATTTAGATTGTTTTCTTTCTGCTTTGTTCTTGTTTTGGAGGGGATTTTTAACAATTACATACAATGTCACTATGAAATCTTTGAACATAAAGCACTTTTTTGTGGGGTCATATTAAAACTCTTATGCATAACTAAAAACCTTGTTCTTTGAATGATCTTAAGGTGAAGATTACAAACAGAATCCTTTTATATTCCCATAATATAACTGCTAGGTGAAAAAGTATGATTATCTTAATAATGTTTATTACATATTACACTGCTTTATGCTCAATAGATATTACTGTGCATTGCCAATAAACTTGCAAAAGTGCTACATAGATAGAAATTAGACTTTTGAGTCAGCAATTGTTAAAATCTAAATCTCCTTATTTTGGTATTAATAAAGTCTGAGATTTTTCCCATGTCTTCTTTATATACTTTACGGATCAATCCCTCAATGGGCCATGACTGCATAATTGCATAATTGCATGATTGCAAGGATGCTGGAACAACAAACACAATATATATTAATAATATGAGATTTGCTATGATATCTGCAGGAAGAATGTGGAATCTAGATCTGAGGTGCACATGAAGTAAATGGAGTGGCAGAAGTCAAAGACACACTACAAATGCTTAGCCTAATTAACTTATTATCCACCTTTGTAGACTTTGATGTCATTTCTATAATGGCACCTCCTCTATAAGCTCGTCCAAAATTGTGGTATTATTAAATCCAAATGTGATGATGAAAAGTTTGTTAGAAAAATGCTTAAAAATCTTTTCCATTTTCTTCTGTTATCCTATTTTTGTCCTTGAATGCCTTCTGGATGCTTCTTCTGTTAAGCCTCTCACCAAGCTTTATGTTGGTTTTGCTTTTCTTATTTGTCACTGTTTTAAGGTGCTTTAGAAAGAAATCTATTCATGAATCTTGTTTTTAACTAAATGAGAATTTGGGCACAACATTGATTTTATGAAATCTTTATCTACCTTTTTGGTTTCTATGGACCTCAAAAAACACACACCAGATTACTAAGAAAAAAATTTAAAAGTAAGAAAATGCTTAATTTATAACTAGAAAAACACTTGGTTATAACTTGAATAAACTAAACTGAAATAAGGAAGTTAGTGAATACTATACTTCTGACCATTTCTCAATTACATCATCATTATAACCTTTTACTTACAGTAGTATAAAATTACATTATGGTATTTGTTTGCCTATTTGAAAAGAACTAAAATCTTAAATACAAAACCCCAGAGAAAAAGAAAACTATAAACTTTGTACTTTTTTGACTAGCATAAATGTGATCTCAGGAAGGCTCAAAGTTTGCATCTAAATATTTAGCATCTCAAGCACTCTGAAACTTCTCAAAGTATCTAAAAGATGGAATTCAAAGTGTTTGAAAATTCTGAAAGATAGATACAGACAGACAGATATTCTAGATAGATAGATAGATATAAAGACAGTGACAAAGAGTGAGGGAGAGAGAGAGAGAGAGACAAAGAGACAGAGAGAGAGAAACAGAGAGAGACAGAGAGAAACAGGGAGAGACAGGGAGAGAGGGGGAGAGAAGAAAGGAAGGAAAGAGGGAGGGAAGAGGAAGGAAAGACTCCCCTGAAGAGCCAGTTTAAAGTGGCTAAGACAACATAACTGGGAACTCATTAAAATATTGTCAAGCATAAGGAATTCATATTTAAGTTTCATTCACAAGCATTAATCTTGGAGTCATATGAAGTAGAGTCTAAGTTAATATGTAAAGACATCCCCAAGAGGGCTTAAGAAGAGTTTAAAAGGCAAAGAATATTTCATGAACTGCTTTGCAAAATCCTTGATTTAAATTTAAGTTGCCTCATTAATTCTTAGATACAATATGAAATAGTTGTCATCTATTGGCTAAAGAACCCATCATAGCTCAAGTCTCTTTTTAATTATTTGCTGCAGAAGCATCTGTTACCTACTTTAAAATAATTAATAAAATTCTAAACATATCTTTTCAAATGCTCGGAATTATAGACTAATAAATCTAAATCTAGAAAGGGTCAGAGATTGTCTGACTCAACTAATTCATTTCTCAGATGTTGAAACAGAAAACTTGAGAAATGAAATAATGTATCCAAGTTTACCCAGAAAATTAATAGCAGAAGGAAGATTTTATCAATTTCACCTGATTATAGTTGAAAAATACCAACAAAAGATGGTATTCCTTGATGTATATATTAACATTAATGGAAATTATTGAATGCATTCATCTGAAACATTGGTTTTATTTCAACAATTTAATAGAACTCCATGTCCAGAATGATTCACTACTATTCTGGACTGATGGTACAGAGATGGGATTTTTAAAATGTCAGAGGATTATATCTGTATCTGAGGTAGATTTCAAGTAGTTTCACTAATACCAGAATATATTCTCTGTCCGAATCTTCATATTTCAAAATAATTTAGTAAATAAAATGAACAGGATCATCAGAAAAACTTTTCAGGAAGGACACTTACTTAGACTGCTTAACTGCCGTATGATAGCTGCCAAGGTACTATTGGTCACACATTCCAGTTCACTGGAAATTCCTTCTGGTAATGCTCCTCGGCAAAGATGCCTAGGTTCTATGTTCCTCTTGACTAAAGGCATGGCTTACAATCTGCAATTTTAAAAAGACATTTATGAACAACACATATATTCACTTCATAACAATCTAAGAATTATAATAACAAGAAAATGACAATCCCCCGAGATCTGAGTGTTACTGTAACATGTCTATTGTGCTAAGCAGGCCAGACTTAACTCATAATCTGATGGTAGTATGCATGTCCAAGATATATTTTTAATGAATTTTTACACAGTGCATTATATTTATCAAGTGCCATAAATTAGAAAATTTGATCATCACAAGTACTCTGTGAGGAAATTAGTTGATTATGAAAGAGCAGGGAGAAAGAAAGGAGAGGGCAACAAAAGTAGATACAAATCAATAAATATGGAGAGGGACAAAAAGACAAATTTAGAAGAATAGAGACAGAGAGAGAAATAAAGAAAGATTTCTCATTTGTAGTCCAGTGTTCTTTGGACTGGAACATCGGTGATGGCTGAATCTTCATTAGCAATCTTAGGGGAAAGGCAGCATCAGAATTAGACAATTTTGAGAGTTTAAAGAACAAATAAATTAATTTCCAAGCAACAAATATACTCTGACACTATAGCTTTGCCTAGGCACAACCTATTAGAGAAGGGGAAAATGGAAGAGAACAAGCAATTATCAAGTTCTTACTGTGTATAGTACTCAGCATGACATAAATATTATTTCATTTTATCCTCACAATCACCCCATGGAGTTGGTTCATTATTATTCCCATTTTAAAGTTTAGGAAAATGAGGTAGTTAGAGGATAAGTGACTTGTTGACAATCACGCAATTAATCAATGTTTGACATCATATTTGGACTCAGATCTATCTGACTCCAGATCCAGTTTTTGAAATCTGTCGTACCACTTAGCTGATAATCTCAAAATTGTTAGTAATTTTGTGTCTCATTTGCTAAGACTCAATTTAATTGTTAATATTCTTAAAAATTAAATTTAGCTAGATTTTCTTTTAATTTGATAAATAAAATATTTATGAGTAAATATGCAACAAATGTTCACATTAAAAAGAATAAATTCTTTGGGTATGTTTCCTAATGCAAACATTCTTCACCATTCTTGGCTCATGAATTCCTTGAGAAGTCTTTTGAAATCTATGAGTGCCTTCTCCAAGTAATGTTTCTAAATGCATAAAATAAAATACAAAACATTCCACAGGAAATCCAAGATTAGCAAAACTAAAGATATAATTTTCTCCCCATACAAGTTTCTAGACTCTACCCATCCCCAGAGTAAGAATTCCTCTAAGGATATATGCTAGCACACTGCTCCGTGAAGAAACACATTGGTGAAATGGCCTGGAAACTTTGACTATAATTTCATTCTACAAACAATTCAATGATTCCCAGACTGGAAATCCCATATCCTTCATTGGTAGCACATTTTTAAAATACAGTTTCTATTGGATTAAATGATTTTAAGACCTAGTCACAATAAGTTAGTATGTATATTTATAAATATTCTGTTTAATTCTCTTATGTTTCTGATACAAATCTTACCTCCTGATGGCTTACTATCCTTTCCTTCTGAACTTAAAAACCAAACACTGTCAAGTGAGAATAATTAACAAAGTTATAGAATACTTGTAGTTTTAACCTCCCTTCTAACTGCAAATGAGACAAGTAGCTTTAAGATGATAAGAGAAAATGTCTCAGCTAATACCAAAAAATGATGAAGATACTTCTTAATTAATGTATATTAAAATGTGAAGAGAACAAAAGGGGTAAAAAAAAATTAAGGAATCAGAAAAATATACAATTTACAAAAGCTGCTGGAAAAGTTTACAGAAGAAAAAGCTAGTATTTTTTCTTTGAAGAGATGCTATATGATAGAACAATGTGTTAACAAGATAAGATTAGAATTCCATATTTGAAAGTGAAGAAAACAAACCACTGTTAAAATATATGGGAAGCTGGGAAATGCAGGTGAGAAAAATACTAAAACCCAGAAGGATCAATTCCATGACAACTTGGAAAAGTGTTAAGTAGGATTTTGAAAACTTGAGGACAGCAAACAAGAGATTAATTACAGAAAAGGGCATAAAGTAAATGCTAAAGGTTTATAAGCAGAGGAGGAAAACAGCAAAAAGACTTCTATGGTTAATGTATGCCAGCTAATAAATAAGAAAGTAGCTCACTGGCTAAAGTTCTGAGCCTAGGGTCAAGAAGACCTGAGTTCAAATCCAAAAGCAAACACTAGCTGTGGAATCTTGGGCAAATCACTTAACCTCTGTTTGACTCAGTTTCCTCATCTGTAAAGTGGGCATATTAACAACACCTACTTTTCAAGGTTCTAAAGATCAAATGTCGATAATTATAAAGCACTTAGTGCAGTGCCTGATACACAGTAGATATTAGATAAATGCTACCTATTATTATATATTATATTACACATATATAATATATTCATTCTTTATAATTATAATAAAGAATGAATGGCTGGATTTAGCAGCAATGAGTATGTCATGGTAGTCTCTCCAAATGGGTTTCTTATGGAATGCCATTATTTTAGAGTGTCTCAAGGGAGATAACTCGTGAACACAGTATTAGACAGAGACCAGCCCTGTGTCATCACTGGAATAGAGAAGTCCTAAATAAGGAAAGTCCTTCCATTAATTCAGCCACTTTCTCTACAAGTTATATTTTCGGAAAGTTGCCACAAAGACTGAGAGGTTGACTAATTTGCCCAAGGTTGCAAACCCAGGCATGGACTAAATCCAGATCTTCCCAATTCTAAGGCCAGCTCTCTACCCACTGTCAGTCTGCCATCATTATCATCATCATAATTTTATAAACATGGCTACTGATATCACGGGAACAGCTTTTAGACAACAGGTGTTGACAAGAAAGCTGACAATGGGACTATTTAGCACAATCTCTTCCTCTAATATCATCACATCACTAACATTATCACATTTAGCACTTACTTTCAGTGTTTTCCAAAATATTTGTAAATTTAATAGAAGCCAGCAATCCATCTGTCAGTCCTATGACCAATCCATTCAACATATGTAATTATATTAAATACAAATTAAATATAAAGTTATCTCCTGACCAACTGTTCCTTGGTAATATGTAGGTGCTTACTCTTGCCCATCATGACCCTTTCTATTACACTTTTAATAAATTATAAATTTAATTCTTCACAAATGGTGATTATTGTGTTATTCATAGACAACCCATACACACACCTACGTCAATTTTTATACAGAATTGAGCCAGAAAAGTGTTTTTAAAAATCAGAAAAATTAATGACTGGAAACAGACAGACTTGTGATGTTGTAAAAGTAACAAGTGACATATGGGTCCAATGACTCACTAGTAGTCGTGCAACATCAGATGTGGAGGTGGATAACCTGCATGTGCTGAATAAGGCATGATGCCTCTGGACATAGCCAATTAAGACGAGCCTGGGCCATCATATACACTAATGCAATTAGTATGCACTCCAAGGGGCTCCCAGACTTCATCTACGTTATTGATACATAATGGGAGGCTTCCTTAGGCCTTCACCCGGCACAGAGGTGACCCTGGTGAGTGTGAGTGAATGCAACACAATTTCTCCAAGGCTACTGATCAACTAGTGTGGGTTGTGTCAGAACAAATAAGTTCTGAGAGGCTTCTCTAGAAGGTTAGTCAATCAGTGTTCAATTTCTCTTTTGTCCTTTTCTTTTCTTTTTGTTTAAAGAATACACCTGATGAAAATCATTTACAAAATACTTAGTAAGGTAACAGGCTGTGAGCTCCACTGATGGGGAGGGATATCATTCATAATGACAGGATCATGGATCTTTGAAGCACTAAATTAAATAATTTTCAAACATATGTAGATGCATACCCATTCTCTGACCACTCTATCTCTTTCCCCCACCTTCATCAGGACCTAATGCCCAGAATGTTGCCATCTTCTTTAGTCCTTAAAAGATTCCTGATAATGTCTAAGTAAAGGAAAGGTAAAAGTGTTCAATCAGTCAGGATATTTCTTTATGCCTTTCTTTTCTAATTCTGTGAAAGAGGTTTCTGAGTTCTTTCTTAAAAGTCCCTAATTAACCTATTAATTGCTTTCTCAGCTTTCCAATTAAGTGCCAAATGCTCTGAGAATTGTTATTTATTTTTTCCCAGTGGACTGAATTTTTTTTCCTGATATTGAGCAGAATTTTGAATAAACTCAGGAAAAAATTAAAACAGACATTTTGAATCAGCCTTTCTTTTGAAAAATGCTTTTCTCTGAGAAAAATAGCAAATTATTAATGAAAATATATACCCACAAGGGTTCACTGAATCAAAATGTCTGTGCATATTAAAGTAATTTTTTGAGAGAAAAAGAAAATATCAACTCAAATATAAATGTATGAGATCTGGGCCATTCAAATCAATTTTTAAAATTCCTTATCAAATTGTAAGAGGAAAAATAATGCTCTTATAAAACAAACATTTAATTAACATTTACTATGTTATGTTATAGTATATTAATTAGAGTAGACACTAGTTAATTTAATCAAAAAAGTATTTATTAAGTTCCTACTACATGTAAGACTAGTTTTTTTTTTTTTTTAATGTAGTGCTTGCCTTCGATAAATCTGAATGTTAGTAATGGTAAGGGGACAATTTTTACTTATACAGATAAATAAATTTAGGGTACACCATGAAAACCTTTTCTGGACGATATCACAAAAACTGTTTTGAAACATTTTAAGGAGATGAGATGAAGAGGGAATGTAATCCAGGTATGGGAGACAGATTATACAAAATAAATGACAATTTTAGATGATAATAAGTCAGTCAGTTTTGCAAGAATATAGAGTATATATGAAAGACAGTTCTATGAAATAATTCTTTAAAGGTAACTTAGAGACAAACTGAGAAAGCTTTTAAATGAAAAGCTAGAAAATATGTAATTTATCCTACATACAATAATAAGCCATTGAAGAACATTTGAATGCCATGGTTGTATACACATGATTTAGGAAAATTATTTTGACATTTAAGTGAAGGATAGTTTGGAAAATGGAGTGTTAGAAACCAAGGAAAGTTAAAAGTAAGCCCATGTAATATTCCAGACAAGAGATGATGAAGAATTGAACTAAGTAATGTGGGTTTTATGTGTGGGGAAAAAAGGAATTGTGTGGAGGTAGAAAAAACAAAATTGGATATGACAACTGATTGAAGAAGGAGAGTGGGGTAAAGTGAAGGCTGATTCCAGGGCAGTAAACCTGGCTGAGTGGGAAAATGATGGTGCATGAGGCAGGGTAGCAGGATCACAGATTTAGCAGGGAGCTCAGAAGCCATCCATGCTGCCACATATTGACTCCAAAGAAGAAAGGAGACAAAGATGGCATCAGGGATACGTAAATCACGAAGAAAGGATGGCAAAGATAAGGAGTGAGAAGTGGAGAATCAGAGAAAGAAGGGGGGATTTGCTGGCATGCCAAGTAGTCCCCAAATAGTAAACTAATGGGCATGGATCGTGGACAGCAACTGCAGTGTGGGCAAGCACAGGGAAGCCTGTAATCATTAGAAGAAATACTCAAGTTGATGAGAACACATCAAGTTTTTCACAGAATTTCTCTACTTCCCCACCCTCACAAATGAAGTACGTATGTGACCTGCCTTCCTCTTCATGGTGACATTTTTACAAATATTCTAACATATGTCCTTTGAAAGTGATGAGTTTTTTATTTTCTTGAATGAAGCCTAAAACCTGCTCCACCAACTCCTTTATTTACTTATTTTCCAAGGATGGTCATGGGCCTTTCTTGCATTGACTAACATTTACCTTTCATCTTCTGGTTTCACCTACAGAGAGAATGTCAAGATTCATAGGATTCAACTTCTCTGAAAAGATGTAAGCACCGGACAAAAAAATTCACCTTCAGAGAACCAATATTCAATGCTTATAGACTAAATGCTGAGATTTTTAACCCTCTCTGCCTCCTTTTTTGCTAGTCTCTCATTATAACTACAGAAGATGAAGGGGATAAAGCTCCAGTAAATGCCATTTTATGTTATCTTTTTTCATGAATTTCCATAGCTGTTAGTTTGCTGGTGATAAACAATTCCAAATTTAGCAAGATTAATCCTCAGGAAGCTGACCCAAGGAGTGCCTACCACTGGGACCATGTCCTCACAAGAATTGCTTCATTTGCTATATTTAATAAAATGAGATATTTATAAAGCACTTAGCACGTAGGTGGTGAAGTGGATAGAGTGCTGCGTCTGGAGGCAGTAGGAACTGTGTTCAAATCTAGCAGTGAGCAAGTCAACTTAACCCCATTTGCCTTGATTTCCTCATCTATAAAATGAACTAGAGAAGAACATCTCTGCCAAGAAAATACCAAAAGGGGTCCCAGAAAGTTGGATATGACTGAAAAAGACTGAACAATGGCAAAAACTTAGCATGGCATATGAAAGACGTTTAATATATGTTTATTCCCATCCCATTATTTACCTGCTCAGTGCATACCATAAGTCCTGGAATACAGAAGATACTTACTAAATGCTTACTTACTGAATGGTTGATTAAGTACTACATAATCCAGAAAAGTAAAGTTGCTAGGGAAAAATACTACATGTGTATTTATGTGATTATATACAAGTACATAAAACTTCTAGATTATCCTGTGGCATTTTTAATCCATGAAGCCCTGTTGTAAATTGTTCAACTGACTGTGCCTTCCAACTTAAATAGAAAATTTGGAATTAATTTGAAATTTGGAATAAACATGATTTTGTGCATCCTTTTAACTTTTTTCAAAGCATCCTTATGTTTTGTTTTGTTTTGTTTTGTTTTTTTTGCTTTGTTTACACGGTCACATATTAGGTAGAGACAAGCTGATGTTATAACTATTTTAGAACTGGGGAAATGAGGCAAAAGGAGTGAAAGAAGTAGCTGAAGGTCATTAAAACAGTTAGTTGTGACCCTTAGACATTGCTCTGTCTGAGTAATGAGCCAATCTTTCAATATCTTAAATCCACTTAGTATGTAGTTTTTGTCTACTTTGTATTTGCCCTAGTTATTAAGAGCCCCAAGATTGACCTTCATGATAAACCATTCAATAAGTTTTCCCAGAGGCTAGCACTGTATCCTCAATAATCTCCATTATAATATAGCCTTCCCGATAATTGTGCAATATGGTATAAACTATATTTTCCTAAATTAGTGATGAGAATGTCATGTGAAGAATAAAAAAAAATTTAAACTTAATGAAGTTCAGATAGATGACGGTCACTGCTTCCAATTTATTCATATAGTTTGTCTAGTTCTTATCAATTTAATATTCTAATAAATATACTAGTCTGTACTATTTTTTTCTTTAAAAGGGGAGTGTTTTTACAATAATACCTTTTTATTTGCTTTACTGTACTATTCAAGTAAATAAGTTAACTAGTCTACAATTTCATAAGTGATCATGTTCATTACTTTCCTCTTCCTAGAGAAAATATAGAGATAGTCTTCCTACTTTTAAAAAAGCCTTCTACATCCTACTTGAGCATCTAAAAAAACACAATTCACTTCAAAAAGTATTTTAGAGTGCTCTTTACATCACCAACAAACATTTATTAAGCACTTAATATGTTTCAAGCCCCTCAGGGAGGTGCTGGAATAATAACGAGAAGGAGAATGATAGCTAGCATTTACATGGTACTTTAAGGTTTGCAAAGAACTTTACAAATATTATTCTCATTTGATCCTCACAATAATCCTGGCAGGTGGTATTATTATTATTATTATTATCACCATTTTACAAATGAAGAAACAGGCAAAAAAGAGTTAAGGGATTTGCCTAGAGTCACACAGCTAATAAAGGTCAGTGACAGAATT
The DNA here is from genome assembly GCF_016432865.1 of Antechinus flavipes. Classification (NCBI taxonomy): domain Eukaryota; kingdom Metazoa; phylum Chordata; class Mammalia; order Dasyuromorphia; family Dasyuridae; genus Antechinus; species Antechinus flavipes. The sequence goes on from NC_067400.1 coordinate 458,637,040, forward strand.
TGAACTTGTCTTCCTGATTTCATGAATCTTATTTGGCTGACTGAAGTGACAGTGATACAGAGAAAGGCAATAACATCATAACCATCTTCAAGGAAATCATATTCTAATGATGATACAAACATGAAAATAACTAGGCACATATAAGACATATGCAAAATAGATGACAGATAACCTCACAGGGGGAGGCATTGGAAGCTGGTGGGAAAGGGAAGACAGAAAAGGCTTCCTGTACAAGATGGGATTTTAGTTGAGTCTTAAAAGAGGCCAGAAGCCATTCCCCAATAGATCAAAGGATATGAACAGACAGCTTTCAAAGGGAGAAATCCAAACTATCAACAATCTTTTGGGGAAAAATACTCCAAATGACTAGTAATTTTAGGAATAATGTTAAAGCAACTTAGAGGATCTACCTCAGACCTACAAGCCTGGCCAAGAAGACAAAAAAGAAAATGACAAATGTTAGAAAAATTGAGGAGAAACAGGTACCGTTAGGAGAGTTGTGAATTCTTCCAGTCATTCTGGAAAGTAATTTGGAGCTATGCCTAGAAAGTTAGAAAATTGTACATACCTTTTATCTTAGCTAAACCATTAACAGCCATATATCACATTGAACTTATCCCAAAGAAATAACAGATGGAGGGGATCTATGAATACAAAATTTTTTATAATACTTTTTTTTTTCTGTAGTAGCCAAGAATGGGAAAATAAATGAGTTTTCTATTGAGGGATGGTTAAACAAAATATGATGTATACATACAAAGGAATGTTATTGCAATAGAATGTTATAAAACACAATGAAAGAGGAAACTGAATGAACTGATGCAAAATGAAATGAACAGAACTAGGAGAACAATTTATACAATAATATACATATACATGCATATTTATATAAAACAACTTTGAAAGACTAGAAATTTGATCAACTTAATGATAAAACACAAGTTTAAAAGAATGGCTGACAAAGATAATGAACTAAGAACACAAAAAGTGATAGAATTTTTCAAATGTGGATAAAGGCCTCATTTCCAAAATATATAGAGAACTGACTCAAATTTATAAGAAATCAAGCCATTCTCCAATTGATAAATGGTCAAAGGATATGAACAGACAATTTTCAGAGGATGAGATTGAAACTATTACCACTCATATGAAAGAGTGTTCCAAATCATTATTGATCAGAGAAATGCAAATTAAGACAACTCTGAGATACCACTACACACCTGTCAGATTGGCTAAGATGACAGGAAAAAATAATGATGAATGTTGGAGGGGATGCGGGAAAACTGGGACACTAATGCATTGTTGGTGGAGTTGTGAACGAATCCAACCATTCTGGAGAGCAATCTGGAATTATGCCCAAAAAATTATCAAATTGTGCATACCCTTTGATCCAGCAGTGTTTCTATTGGGCTTATATCCCAAAGAAATACTAAAGAAGGGAAAGGGACCTGTATGTGCCAAAATGTTTGTAGCAGCCCTGTTTGTAGTGGCTAGAAACTGGAAAATGAATGGATGCCCATCAATTGGAGAATGGCTGGGTAAATTGTGGTATATGAATGTTATGGAATATTATTGTTCTGTAAGAAATGACCAGCAGGATGAATACAGAGAGGACTGGCGAGACTTACATGAACTGATGCTAAGTGAAATGAGCAGAACCAGGAGATCATTATACACTTCGACAACGATATTGTATGAGGACATATTTTGATGGAAGTGGATTTCTTTGACAAAGAGACCTGAGTTTCAATTGATAAATGACGGACAAAAGCAGCTATACCCAAAGAAAGAACACTGGGAAACGAATGTAAACTATCTGCATTTTTGTTTTTCTTCCCGGATTATTTATACCTTCTGAATCCAAATCTCCCTACGCAACAAGAGAACTGTTCGGTTCTGCAAACATATATTGTATCTAGGATATACTGCAACATATCCAACATATAAAGGACTGCTTGCCATCTAGGGGAGGGGGTGGAGGGAGGGAGGGGGAAAAAAATCGAACAGAAACGAGTGTCAATATAATGTAATTATTAAATAAAAAATTTAAAAAAAAAAAGAATTTTTCAAATGTGACTAATATGGGGATTTGTTTTGCTGAACTATGTTGACAATGTAATAAAAGAAGTGCTAAGGATGGGGGGGGCATGAAAGTAGGGGATATGTTTGTTTGTGTGTGTGTGTGTGTGTGTGTGTGTGTGTGTGTGTGTGCTTAATGTTCTCAGGGGTAGGAGAAAGAGACTAATAAAAATTAATAAAAATTCTAGTATTTGAAAAGAGAAAAAAAATGTACATGAGATATGTTGTAAAGGTAAAAAGAAGATTTGGCAACAGACTGGATATGTGGGGTGAGTGTGAAGAGTTGAGGGTGACACCAAAATTATAAACTGAGATTAAAGAAAGATAACAAAACCCTCTATATTTGATTGCATGAATAACAGATGTTTCAGAAGATATAAAGGTTTAAAAAGAAAGAAAATAATCCCTGATTTGGACACGTTGAGTTTGCAACACCTCCCTCATTGGAATACAAGTTTCTTGAGGACAGGGATCATGTTTTCACCATTTTTTATTTTCTATTTCTTTTTTTCCCCTAGGCACTTAATTTACTGCCTAGTGCCTATTAAGCACTTAAATGTTTGTTGACTTTAATACTGAAGTTTTCCTTCATTAGGGTCTTGGAACCCTTGATTCCTCTTCATTTTTCCAGTCCATCACCTCTGTCCTCCTTTCATTTCCCACCCTTCATAGTTTTGACCTTATATTTGACCATTTAACTAGTTTTGGGAATCTCATCCATCCTTGAGACCTTTGCCCCTAGACCTTTATTGTTTCCACCCTGAACATCTGTAATCCTGGAAAATCCCTATAAAGCATTTGTTAGTAGCATTATTTTTATTGCTGTTCCTACATCCCAGCAATAAAATGCTACTAAAGGAAGTCTGATAGCTATCCATTATAAACATATGCTCCCTAATCTTAACTCAATTCACAAGGCTGTACAGCAAACCTTTTAGCAATCTACAAATTCATTACCTTACCTTTCTCAAAAGCTATTCAAACCTCCTCTCAAACTGCATCCTACCAACCCTTCAACAAATGATATTGTTTCCTATTTGCTAAGGAAACAGTTCAATCATGGTGAGGATTCATAACTCCTCTACTTCATTGCTTCAAAAGTCTATCGTTAAGCAAATTCTGTCCTTTCCTCTGATGTTACTACTCAATCCATATCCCTAATTCCATCAACTTCAAGAACTATATATAATATCAATAATAGCATTTATGTAGCACACTAAACTTTGCAAAATGCTTTACAAATATTATCTCATTTTATCCTGGAAAGAAGATGCTATTATTACTCTCATTTTACAAATAAGGAAACTGAAACAGATAAAAGTTAAGTAATTTGCCCAGGATCACACAACTAGTAAGTATACGACACTGAAATCAGGACTTTCTGACTTCAGATAAAGCACTTTTAATATGTACACATATGTATTGTGTAAATATATATATGTGTGTGTATATATAAAGACATATATATGTGCATATATTTAACTTCTCCCTCTTCACTGGCTTCTTCTCTAACAACATATGCATGTTTCCCCATCTTAAAAATGTTATTCCTTGAATATGTGTTCATATCCTCTTTCTTCTCCTTTATTGCTAATCTACAAAGTATAGTATATCCTACAGAAATGCACACCTCTACTCCTTCACTTAGTGATTCATTCTTAAAACCATCCAAACTGATTTTTGTCCCTATCACTAAAATGTTGTTTTCTCCAAGGTTACCAATGACCTCTTAACTGACAAATTTAATGGCTTCTTCTCCGTCCCTATATTTGGCATTCACTTCTATGCTCATCCTAAATATCCTCTCACTACTTAACTTTTCTAATGCTGTTCTTTTCTGCTCTTCCACCTCTGACCATACTTCATCATTTCTTCATCTGGCTTCCTTGAGTGTGATCATTAGATAAAGCTCTTTCCTTGACCTTCTTTTTTCATCTTGTATTTTCTTCTTGGCAATCTCATCTACACCCACACTTTCAATTATCAGCTAGGCAGATGACTCACAGCTCTGTATCCGAAACTCTGACCTCTTGTTCCACATTTCCAACTGCCTACCTGATATGTCAGTCTGGATATCACATGTGACACCTCAAATCCCAATTTTCAAAAGAGAATTCATCATCATTATCATGCCTCCAATATTTTCCCCTTCTCCTAATTTCTTTTCTACTGAATTTCACTGTTCTATAGATCCCTCAAGTTTAAAATCACAGCAAATCTTAACATGATTCTTTACTGCTCTCCATCCAGCATTTCATCAAGTATCAAGTCCTCTTGATTCTATCTCCAAAATAATATTTCTCAAATCAGATTTCTTCTTATAATTTTTCCTGGACTCCGTAGCTGTTTGAAAACTGGTTTCCTTATCTTCTGGCTCTCTTTTTGCCAACATAACTCTGTAATGGCTCCTAGCCTTCAGTTCTTAGAATTTCTAATAATGATAATAATTAATATAGTGCTTTAAGGTTTGCACAGTGCTTTACATGTTATATGTCCTTTGACATTTGCCTTGTAAAAAGATACAAGCTCTTTTGTTTTGGTTTAGACCTTTTCCATCCTGATTTCAATATGAAGCCTTTTTTACCAGTTTGCCAGCCAAATTATTCTAACCACTGTTTCCCAATCTCCTGCTAGGTTTCTCTTCTAGCTCCATGCTTTTGCATGGTCCATCATTCAGCCTGGAGCAGGTTTCCCCCTTCTTCCATTTCCATTCGATAACATTCTTCTGTGGCCTCAGGCCTAGCTCAGATATTGATTCCTCAAAGAAACCTCCCTTGATGGGCCTAGCTAGCGTTGATTCTCTCCCTGCCCTTGGATCTTGTTATATGGCTTGACCTCACCTTCACTATCACTTTCTGACCTGTATTATGGTTATCTGTGCATTAGTCTCTCCTCTCTACAATTCTCCTTGAAAGAAAAGTATTTTTCTTTCTGAGGTATTTTTTTTTTCATTTTTTGTATTCCCAGCATTTAGCACATAGCAGGTGCTTAACAAACATTCCATCTTATTAGTTGTTCAGTTGTAAACATTTGTGTCAGTGCCTTTTTAGAATCTCCCCCATTTGGTTTTGCACTTAGAATTTCTGTTTCAGCTCATCATACAGCAGCTGCTTGGGCAGATTGCTTTTAATCATTCAGTGTTATTTTCTTCCAGAGAAAGAAGAGGCTGAAATTGGTCATTTCAGTGATAACAAATATGCTAAATTCCTAGAAATGTTTAAAACACCTTTTCTAGACCCTTCCCCAGGTGAAGTTTATAATGTAGTTCCAAACCTCAGACATAAGGGTGCTAGCTGAGGCTGTGACCTCAGGTTCCTGATTTTATCCAAGGCTCATGCCTCTAAATATAGAACTATTTCCACTACATTTCTGTGTTTTTCAAATAGAAATGTTCTGTAAAATGGTAAAATATTTTAGAATTTTTTTTTCTAGTTGAAAAATGTGTTGTATTATATAAAGGACTGCTTGCCATCTAGGGGAGGGGGTGGAGGGAGGGAGGGAAAAAAAATCGGAACAGAAATGAATGTCAATATAAAGTAATTATTAAATAAAGATAAAAAATAAATAAAAAATAAAAAATAAAAAAAAAATAAACTGTTTGACAAAATAAACAACTTCTTATATTAGTCTTTTAAAAGAAAAAAAAAGAAAAATGTGTTGTATTGCTATACCTACCCAATCTCACACAAGGCCTCTATTACCTACACACATTACGGAATGACTGAGTAAAGGGACAGACAGGTCACACAAGTCACCCCTCAATAGCAATAGCTATAGACCTTTTTGATTCCTATGACTGCTGGACAAAGCCCTCAGAGCCATCACACAAACCACTGTGGTCTTTTCTTACTCAAACAGTAGCAAAGGATTCAATTTAAGGGTGATAGTGAATATCAGAGTCCAACACATGTGAGGCTTATAGTATTAGGCCATGAACATTGCTGGTGCCCTAGATATCAGAAGTAACTGGATCTGAGAAAGGTTATAACTACCAGGTCTAATCTTGCCAAATATGGAGTTCTTTCCCAATTAATTAAATCTACTCAAGTATTCTTTGTTTTTTTTTAATTTATTATTTTTATTTTATTTTCAGTTTTTAATTCTTTTTTTTTAATTTTCTTCCATCTCCCCTAACTGTTGAGAAGGTAAGAAATACAATATTCATGTATAAAAAGTGCTTCATAAACTTTAAAACAGTTATTATTGATAGTTTTTATACCAGTGAACAATATATATTTTTTTAATTAGAGGAAAAGTGTCATATGAATTTTAATAAAGTCTTCAAATGGTAGAAAGATTTCTAAGTTCTTTGGTGAATGACTCATTCATATTAGAATCAGAACTAGAATTATCAATGGACCACAGTGGCAGGGTTTTGACCTAAGACACAATATCTGGACTGAGAGAAGGAATGCTTCCTTTCCTCCCTTTCCTCCACTACAAGCCTGCTCTATTTATTGCTTGGTCCTCACAATAACTGCCCTAGTCAAGGCCCTATGGCCAGACTGCTTTCTCTGGCCTGCCTTCCCATAATGAAGTCTACATCCTTGTAAAAGATGAAGAGAAATGGAACTCAGAGGTGAGTCGCTACTTTGAATGGTTGAGGTAGTCAAAAACAAGTCATAAGAATTAAGGGTCACGAGGACCTGAAAGGACAGAGGGACAAATAGTGATTGGGGAAGAGAATAAGAACACGGGCCAGGTCCAATATGTATTAAAAAGGCAGAAGAGAGACATAGAGGTTTCTAAATGATAGCAGTAAGGATCTAGAAAGGATGAAATAATGGTGGCAGATCTGAAAATGGCAGTAGGTATGGGGCATATGTCAGTAATTCTACCTGGCACTGAATGAGAGAGAATGTGAAGGAGTCAGCAGGCCTTGGAATGGAAAGGAGTCAAGAACCACTGGTACTATGGGAATCACCTATCACAAGAGTCATGGGATTTTAGATGTAGGGTTAGACAGGCTGCCCAGGATAATGAAGTGTTTTATTTATGGTCACACTGGCAGCAAGTGGAAGAGCAGGATCCAAATTAAGGTCCCATGATGACAAATTAATCAATGTTTTCTCTGTACCATGCTGCCTCTTTGGGAAGGAAGATGGCTTCAGGGAGCACCAGGAGAGGGAATGAACGTGAGAAGAAGCAATCCAAGATGAAGGGAAACTACCAAGAGAGGAAGATTCCCACCTAATGAAAAGGGAAAGCTGACTTACCTGTGACCCCTGGGGTGAGGCAACAAGCAGTCAGTCAGTGTTCTTCTTGATAGCCTCTGTGATGTGGACCTATAGAGTTTTGGAATCTTAAGCTAGGGGATGGGCCTCTTGGGCTTGCCAGTGTTTTACTTAGCAGGGAAAAGAAGAAGCGTATTCTCCATCACTCCAGATTTAGTGTCAAGGACAAAGCCCCAGTCATGCTGCTGCCCGTGGCTAATTCTAACTTTAATACCCTTCAGACACTAATGGAATAAACCTATTCACCACTGAACTTAGCATTCTTTTGCTACTGGATGATTCTACCAAAAATCTTCCTCCATTCTAAAAAGTAGTATTCTCTAGAATAATAATAATAATAATAATAAGTAATAAAATGAATCTGTCCTTTATGCTAGAATTCCTAGTTATATTCATTTACAATAATAAATTGAATTTTTGAAATTAAATTCTCATACTTTGAAATTCCTCTCTTCCTTACTGCCAAGATACAACTCAGATACCATAATCTCTGTGAAACTCTCTAAAGCCCCCAATTGCAAGTTCTTCAATGATCTAAATATTTCAATAGCTGATTTATGGGGAAAAGAATATTCACTTTTGGTAGAAATTTTCAATCTGAAATTAAAATAATTTTCCATTTTTGCTTGGTGACTTAGTCAAGTGCAAAGTGTTTATTGCTCTATAATATTTGTCTCCGAATGCTCTACTTGACTAAAGTGATGGTGGAGGAGCTTAATGGCAGAATTGCTTCTATTCCACCTCTTCCCACTAGTGAAGTATTCAGTCCCTCTGAATATTTTTTATGGCATTCTGTATGTGCACAGAGTTTAACAGGTTCATTAGTTACTCCAACCACAACCCACAGGCAAAACAAATCTGACTAAATGCTAATCAAGGGAGCCAGTCAGAGCCAAATTCATAAGACTTTCCATTCCTAAGGGTATCAGGAATCAATTTGGTTTGTGAGAGGCTGAATAAAAACAATGGCATCTGTATCAAATGAATATTAACATTTTCCAGGCACAAATTACAATGAATAGAGACTGTTGAAGATGATGTTTTGATAATTTTGTTGAAATAAATCATAACTCTCTAGAAAATTTATCCAAAGAATAAGGCAATAGAACAGGTTTTAATTGGAAGGCAATGTAGTCCAATGGAAAGAATGCTGAACTTGGTATCAAAGAACCTGGATTCAAATCTTGACTCCCAATTTATCATTTGTGTGATGTTGACTTGATCTCTCTTGGCTTCAGCTTCTTCAACTATAAAATGAGGGGAATAAATTAGGATCCCCATTCTTAATTGTCAGTCTAATTTAAAGTATTCTCTGTTTCAAACGTTATCAATATTAACAATCATCACAGCATCCCTTGTATCATAAATTTATACAGGGGATTATTATATATCAACAGCATGCCTATGCAGGCACCCATTTTGCAGATGAAAAACAAGAACAGAGAACTGATAGCACTGGATCCCATGGCAATTGATTCCTGGATACCTGACTTAAGAGCTGAGCTCTCTCTACTAGATCATGATGTCACTCCGAATATTAGCATTTATATCACCCTATTAAGTTTGCAAAGCACTTTACAATACCTCATTTGAAACTCACAGTAATCTCAGGAGGTAGGTGCCATAATTACTTCCATTTACAGGTGAGAAAACTGAAACACTAGTAAAACTGAGGTCTTCCTGATTTCAAATTCAGTAATCTGGCCATGGTATTAGCTTCCATTTAACTGATATTCTTTATTACTACAATGATTATTAATGTTGTAAAGAACAGACCAATAAAAATGGCCAGCTGAAGAAAATTCAAAGTTCATAGAAAACATATTAAAAACTTGGTATCATATTTGTAAAAATATTTTTGGAGGAGGAATGAGGTGTTTCCAAGCTGTGATAAATTTATCTGTATAGGTAACTCCTGGTGTGGAAGTTTTTCTAATAGTGGAGAAAAGAAATCTGTTTGTACTTTATTGTCTGAAAGAGTTTCCTGGAGTCCTGAGAAGTTTGTGACTTCCTTATAGTCACAAACTGAAACCAATTCTTTCCATCTCCAAAACTGGCCTTCTACTGATTAGGACAGACTTCCCCCCTGAGTAGCATTATCACAAGGAAATCTTTGCTATAAAATTCAATAACTCATAGGATCAGAGAATTAGAGCTGAAAGGGAATCTTTGAGGCTACCCAATCTGACCTCCTCATTTATTTGTTTGCAGACAATTAGGGTTAAGTGACTTGGCAAGAGTCACACAGAAGTGTCTGAGGCTGAATTTGAACTCAGGTCCTCCTGAGTCCAGACTTAGTGTTCTATCCACTGCACTTAGCTGCCTCAACCTCATTTTTCAGATAAGAAAACAGGCCCACTGAAGTTGTCACTTACCCAGGTTCATATAGGTCATAAGGGCAGATCTTTCTGACTCCAAATCCATTGCATTTCTACCATATGATCACTACTGAGCATTCATATTTGACCTCAATCTACATTTCCACCTGTCTGTTATTTCTTCCATTCTTCTCATTCAGTCAACAATAAATAAGTATTTAATAAACACCTACTATATGTCAGGCACCATATTAGGGACTGGGAATACAGAAAAAAAAAGGCAAAAAAGAATCCCTACTCTCCAGAAGCTCACAATCTATTAAGAAATACAAAATGTCAATGACAAGTATTTACAAGATATATGCAAGAAAAATGAAGACAATAAAAGTAAATTTTGAAACTCTTGTTTCTGTACAAATTCTTTTAAAATTTAAAATGTACAATGAAATCTGTATTTTACTTATATAAGAAATGAAATATTTTCAAATATATATTTCTGGCTATGAACTTAGAATAGGAAAATGTCATTGCAACCTATAAAAATGATATCTCATTCTTTAGAGCTAACCCTCTCTCTCAGCATATTTAAATGTGAAGAGTAATTCACAGAAAGCATTTTAATACATCCATTTATCATCATATAACATGAGAATGCCTATGATATTAAGCAAATGTGAAGACTTTTAAGACACTGTGTACTTTGATCAGGACTTATGAAGATCCTGAATATGATAGAACCATCTCTCACGATCAGGCCACACTAACAACTATTATAACTCCCAGCAGCAGAGAGTATATCAAAACATGGATTTTATAGACAACACATTTCTCCAAGTATCTCAACAAAATGACACTGGCCTGTTGGGGTTTTTGGGACATTCAAGGCAGACCAGAACCTCTGGGGTGAGGGTTTGCTGAGCCCTTTTCAGGATGCTCATTCGCCTTGTGTTTACCTGTCACTCACTTCTCACCTATAGCTCCAAGAAGCTTTGAAATGCACAGCAGACAGGCTAAACCAGGTTACAGGCAAACTGGTCTCAAACCTATAGGTGAATCAGGGAAATGATTACCCCCTACCACTTCTGGCAGAAGGGGAAGGAGAACAGTTTGTTCCAGCAGCCATGACAGCAGCTAAAGCAGATGTTTTGGAGCACCTAGAGCTTGGTCAGATATGAAAGACACCAAGGAACCGCATCCCAAACCAGCCAGTTTTGATTTTTGTCTTGTCAGTGGACTGTGATGACTCTGGTATAGAGTGGGGTTGATGACTTGTGTGCAGTTCTGCCTTACTTAAATCCAACTTCATTCAGCCTGTGATGTCACTGTCCTCTTGGAAAATGAAAGATGAACACCAGCTGGCAAGTTAGCATTAAAAACGGCAGTCGTCAGACATACAACTGTAATTTTTTTAGTTCTCATACTATGATGTGGTTTTTATTTAGAAAAAGGTTCTCACTAACTTTTATAAGCTATAATTATAAGGAAAATGTCATCTTAATTAACATTAAGAATTATCAAGCACAAGAATGTGCTAGATACGGACCAGAATAGTCAATGAGCCAGAACGCCAATTCCCAAGTTCAAAAAGATAGATTTTATATTCCCAGTCAGTGATATGTCCCTCTTTCTACCCCAAGACCATATTTCTATTTTTGTTTATTCTTTTATGTATACAGAAGAACATTTTGCTATTCACCCTACAACACATCTGTTCTTTTTTACAGTGAGTGATCTCAACATTAGTTATCTGAGCAAATATCAACTCAAATGGCAATGCTTGGGTCACAACAACAGTGGGTTATTTAAAGTTAGGGATTCGGGAACATAAGAAAATGTCAGTGTCAAACAAAGCAAGACTGAGATGCTAGCAAAAATGAACAGTATGCAAATATATTAATAAGGTTTTTAAACAGAAACTGAGATGATCACAGGATCCTAGAGCTATCAGTAGAAGGAAACGAAAAGTCACTTAATCTAAATCTCTCATTTTACATAAGAGGAAGCTGAAACCCAGATAAGTTAAGTAATTTACTCAAAGTCATACAGACAGTAATTGGCAATTGGCAAAGATTCAGAAGATCCAAGTTTGATTTTTGAAATTTCTTCCTATTTCAAGATTTTATAATTAAACTAAAACATTATACTACCAGATACTTCAATATAATCATAATGTCAACAACAGGGGAGCAAGTTCCCAATTTTCACCTAACAATTAAATTGCTCTTTTTTAATAAAGCTGTATGTGAAAACTATTCTATACATCAATATTACATTTTTTTTTACCCCATTAGAAACAGTCTCTTTGATCCAGGTCCTGCAAGCACAACACTAATAACCATAGTGCACAAAATATTCACACCCAGGGGATTTCAGTTTATTTTGTCTTCACTAGGGCAACAGTTACCAGATTAAAGTATTAACAAAAGAAGATGCTGACATATTAATCCTGTTCTTACTGCTATTGCTGTTCATCCCACACATAAGACCTTCTAGATGGCTCTGTGTAGATGAGAATGGAAAAGGAAAAAAGAGAGTTCTCAGGGTTTTTTATTTTATTAAAAGACAATTTAAGAATTCTTGTGTAAATTTTAAAAAATCTTTTTTTTAAATATGCTACAATAAACCTTTTTGAAAACTTTCAAGGTAAATTACATAGAACAGAGAGGCAGTAGTGAAAGAAAGGGAGAGAGAGAGAAAGAGAAAGAGAGAGAGAGAGAGAGAGAGAGAGATAAGGTTAGACTAACAAAAACTCCACAATTATGTGATTGCCAAAAGACTCCTATTAAAAACATATTTCCTAAAACAGGGTCAAAGTCCTATTATGTTTAATTTAATTCATAAATATTTTTTCTAAGAAAATGTGACATTTTCTAATTTAAGAGGTGCAAAATTCTTTGTCTTGATAGAAGCAGTTCCATTGTAGGGAATCTAAGAGAACAAGAGAGCAAATCACTAATTTGTCATTCCCTAGAATGGGGCCACTAGGTGCCATTCTGCAGTCAACTTTCTAAGTTCAGATGTGACCTCAGATAACTTGCTTATCTGTGTGACCCTAGGCAAGTCACTTAATTCTGCCTCAATTCCCTCATTTGTAAACTTATCTGGGGAAGGATATGGCAAACCACTCCAGTATCTTTGCAAAGAAACCCCACAGAGGGTCATAAAGAGTGAGCCATGACTGATAACAACTAACAGCAATAAAAGAATGATCCCACTATTTCAGATAAGCAGAAGTAATATGTTTAAATGGGCAGCAGTAGTTAATTTTGAAAGTCTGTGATATTTATTCTCTGGCAGTTTTTCTCTACCCTCATATAACAGCTCACCAGCCTATATACTGATATTGATTCAAAAACTCTTAACTCCTTATTCCTCAGTTTCTTCAACCTTCATATCCTACTCCTCCAATTCACTTCAATTGCACACAGGGATGAACACACTTGATCTTGCTGACACCCACAAATATTTCACTTCCACATGGAATTCCCTCATCTGATCATAATTTTCTTTTTTTCTCTATGCTTCATCACTCCTATATTTGGTTTTTTCACTTCACCAGAACCTCCAGTTTATCCGAGTAGCTTCCTAGGATATCACCTTTGCTCCCATTTTATTCTCCTCCTTTCACAATCTCATTCATTAACCAATTCAGTTCCACACTATCCTATATTCTCAAATCCTTTGCTTCAGCATCCTATTGCTATTCATGTCTTGCCAAACCCAAACCTTAACCCTAAGTTACTGCCATTATCTCTGCCTCCTTCACTTTTCCTCACATGCAACTGAATAAAGCTGAAAGAAATCACTCAAGTGAGCTGATTGGTTCCAAATTTTTATCATATAATTTCAAACAGATCCTTATAGTACCAAGTCAATCTTTTCATTCCTCCTTAACCAAATCTATTTCATTCACCAAAGTCTATTTCAAACCTCTTTTATCAAGATTCCTTAACCTGTACCATCCCCCAATCTCTTAGCTAAAAATGTTATCTCATTGTATTGAGAAAATATAGCCCATATACCATCAATTCTCTCTTCCCCAAATCTCAAAATAAGAGATAATATTTGTAAAGTGCTTAGCACAGGGTCTGGAATGGAATAGGTGCTCTCTAAAAGCTTGTTCACTTCCCTGCTCTGCCCTCTCAAAATACAACGTCAAAAATCCTCTATTCACTCCAACTCTATTCCATGCCCTGAAAAAGAAGTGTCCCTTCTCAGCAAGGTTAAGAATAAACTCTCAATATATTTTACATCTCATCTCTCCCAAATGTCTTCTTTACTGAATTGCTCCCAATAATCATCTTCCTTCTAAGCTTTAATCTCTTCCTATCTAGTGATTCCTTCCTTGCTGTCTACAAACAAGCCATCCTTACAACCTTAGACCCTGCTATACCCTCTAACTATCAGCCTAGACATCATCTTCCATTCACAACAATGCTCTTAAAAAAGAAAAAGCTCTCCATTCTTGTTTTAATTTCCTCCTCATTCATTCATTTCTTAACATTCTGCAGTCTGACGCCTGACCTCAGCATTTAACTGCAGCTGCCCTCTCCAACATTATCACCTGCTAACTCTGACTGTCTTTTTTCAGTCTTCATCTTTCTTGATTTCTCTATAGCAGTTCTTCTCTGGGTTTTCATTACAATCTTTCTTTTGCTTCTCCTCCTCCCTAAACTATCTTTACTGATAGTTTCTTTGTCCCCTTTGCTGATTCCTCACCCATCCCATATCCATTCCTGGGTCCATACTCCAAGGATCTATAATGACCCCTATTCTTCCTCACACAGTTTGTACAGATTTTCTATGTGGATGACTCACTGATCTCCATATCCAGCCCTAGTCTCATCCCTGAGCTTCAGTACAGTAATTATATATTGAACACTTCAAACTAGACATCCCCTAGCTATCTCAAATTTAACATGTCCAAACAAGACATTTTATCTTAAAAAAAAAGTATCACTCTTCTGAGCCTCCCTCCTCAGCTCTCCCTTGCCTCACACATCCATTCAGTTGGAAAATCTTTTTTTTTTTCCCTTACCCCTTCTCTCCATTCACTCTACTTTAGGTCTTCATCATCTCTGGCCTAAAACCTGTTGTTTGTTCTTTGTTTTGAAGAGGACCAATGACATTAGAGTAATGACCTGCACGTGAACTGATTTTAAGTGAGGCAGAGTTCCACAAAGCCCCTTACTCTCTCTTCTAGAGTCACTGAAGTGGGGGCAAGACAAAGGTCAAGATTACTGGTGATGGCCTGGGATTAAGTGGATGATCTTGGCTTCTTCAATCTCTGACTAAGTTCTAAGAGCTCCACAGCACCTGCTTCAGATGCACTCATGGCCATTGGAACAAATTGTTCTCATCCATTCATTCCACTCAAGGGAAATTTTCACATGCTTGGAAGAGAACAGGGCTTCTTAATCTTTTTCTACTCATAGTTTCTTTTCACCCAAGAAAATTTTATACAACCCTGGAAATTTAAGTATAGAAGATAAGTATACAAATCAAAAATTTATTGGTAACAAATCATAAAAAACTATTTTAAAGCAATTATTTGATATATATAATTTTATGATTTATTAAAGATGAAAGCAAATTTTCATTCTAATGAGATAGATATGCTTTTTTATTTTTACATAAAGAATGAAATCTTAGTGGAATATTTAATATCTTTCACTGGTGCCAAATTTTTTGCAAACCCCTCCCCCCATTCAATTATATAGCCCCATATGGGATCACAACTTACAGTTTAAGTAGCTTTAAAATAGTCAACCTCCTAACCTATCAACAAATTTGAGGCCTGTAGGTTACCCTCAATCTGATTTATCTGGTCTGCTTCTGGGAGCCACAGGTGGGAGTTCAGGAACAGGTAGACAGGAACAGGTAAAGATAAATGTGCAGCCCTAGAAAAGGTTCAGCAAGCCCTCCGTCTACAGGTGCTAATCCTACCTGAATACCCCATTCACATGCCTTAAAAATCTTTGAAATCTTTCTTCCTTTCTCAAGTCTCTCCTTACTCCAATCTATTCTCCGCTTAGCTGCTAAAGTGATTTTTCTAAAGTATAGGCGTCAGTAAACTTTCATTAAGGACCAGAACATGTGCTGACTATTGAGGTTAGAACATGAAGCTAAAGAGTCCCTGTCCTCGAGGAGCTCACAATCAAATGGGGGAGACCAAAACAAAACTAAATGTGTGCAAATAAGTTATATGTGAAAAGACAGAAAATAATTAATAAAGAGAATGAGGGACTGAGAGAGGTTTTTTGTAGAAGATGGGATTTTAATTGGAACTTAAAGGAAGGCAGGAAAGCCAGCAGGCAGAAGTGAGACAGGACAAGCATTCCAGATATGGGGAATGGGCAGAGAAAATACTAGTCTAATCATGTCTGTCTCCTATTTAATAAACTATTGCATTGGGCCTCTAGATCAAGCATAAATCCTTCTCTTTAATATCTTAAGTCCTTTATAACCTGGCTTCAACTATTTTCTCTTGTTTATTATACACTGGCTTCCTCATACTCTAGAGTCCAATCCAAATGGTATTCCTCCTGTCCCTCCCCTCCTTGGTGCTTTATCCCTGGCCATACCTCCATGAATATAAAGTTTTCCCTTTGCCCACATCTTTTCAAATTCTTTATTTCCTTATCTTTAACACTGTCTTTCCTAACTGCCCTACCATCCAGCATCTAGAATCTACTCCAAAAAATTTACATTGTACTTATTTTGCACATATGTTGCATGTATTTATGTGTATTTGTGTGTGCACACACAAACATATATGTACACAAACACACATGTATGTGCATGCACATGTGTTTGCAAGCATGTGTAAGTGTGGGTACAGATATGTGTGTAGAGATTTATATGTATGTATGTGTATATGAATATGTTATCTCCCTGATAGAAGAATGAAAATCTCTTGAGGGAAAGAACTATGATTTTTGTGTTTGAATCCTCAATGTCTTCCACAATGCCTGGCACATGCTGATTAATTGATTTTATGCAACATTTCTCAATGTGTGTATGTAAAGATTCTTGGATCCTAGATGTCAGAAACCAGTGTCCAAGTCTTGTTGGACTCCCATTTCATCTTCCCTAATCCCACTTTTTGGACACTAAGGATCACAAAAGCCTTTGCAGCACAGGATCCTACCCCTACAGCTAAAAGATCCTAGTCCAAATTTCTCAAGAATAGCAGGATCCAGCAGAGCAGAACATCACTGAACAATGTCTCCTCTTTAAAAATATCTTTAAAACTGTCTTTTATAATATCTGAAATTTTTTCAATACGAATTCATTCCTTCTTGTAGTGAAGACTTTATTCTCCTTTCAAGAATCTCCTAAAAAATGAAAATACCTTACAACAATTCGTTCTGCCTGATCAGTCACCATTCTAGAATATAAAGAGGGAGCAATGAAGAGTATAAGAGTAGCTAGGAGCTATGTCATAGAAGGACTGTTTTAAGGAAATATATATTCTAGTTTAGAATGGGAAAATTTAAAGGGCACAGTTTGATCTTTTATAAAAGATTTAATAAAGTATTGAAAGTATGAAAGAAGTAATTGTAATAATTCTGCACCTATAATAGAACTTGCCCAATGAATGAATACTATGAATCACCAAAGTACCATCATGGTATTATATTTAAGAAGTAAAATTCAAATACCACTTATTGGGTGACTTCATTTCTCTTTTCTGAACCTCAGTTTCCCTATTGTAAAATAATAATGCTACAAAAAGATAAAGCTGTGAAAACTAGAAGGCAATTTGGCAGAAAATATACTTAATACAGATTTTTATAAGTCATGATATAGTCCACCTGGACAAATCATATTATATAAAAAGTTGGGAATGAAAGGTCATATATTTCACACTATAAATAAGAAAAGAATCCATAAAATAAACTATACCAATTATATAAAATTTTTTAAAGATCTTTAAAAATGAAATAAATATAGAAAGTCAAAAAAAATGGATTGGGCAGCTAAATGACAGAGTAGATAAAGCACCAGCCCTGAAGTCAGAAGGATCAGAATTCTAATGTGGCCTCAGATACTTAATACTTAGTAGCTATGTGACCTGGACAAAGTCACTTAACCCCAATTGTCTTACACACAAAAAAAATAAATAAAACAAAATAAATGGAGTGAGGAAAAACTGTTTCATCAAACATCTCTGATAAAAATTTGACTACAAAAATCTATAGTGAGATGAATCTTAAGAGCTTTCATCAAGGATTCAAACAATGTAATAGATATGAAGAATTCATTTTCAGAAAAAAAGTAAAACAATAATTATCTGAAAGATTGTTCAAAATTACTAGCAATCAGAAAGAAACGATTAAAATGATTCTGAAGCATCACCTCACATTTATCAAATTGGCTAAGGTGAAAAAAGACCAAAAAAAAAATTTCAATGTTGGAAAATCTGTGGAAAGACAAACAAATCTGATGAAATTAGTCCATCCATACCAGAAACTAATTTTGAATTTTGTAAAAAAAAAAAAAAAAAGTTACTGTTGTTCATTCCTCTTAATCTAGTTATTCATATAAAGGCTTTATATGAGCAAAATATTCACTGTAATACTATTTTCAATAATAAAATGATAGAAACAAATCAATTGCTCAACCTCTGAGGAATGGTTTTACAAATTGCCGTGTAGCATTGTTGTTCTTTGTCCTTCATTCTCTAAGAGCACCATGTCATCAGAGAGGTGATGCTATGAAATGCAAATGAAATGGATTTAAGTGAGGGAGGGCTGGGTAAGGTCACCTGCCTCCCTCTCTCCTCCAAAGCCATCTGGGTCCAGTGGACAGATAGAGGGCCAAGAGATGGCCCTGGATACAAAGGGAGACTTTGGCCTTTTTAAGCTAAGTCACCTAACAATGACCAACTTCGAGTGGGCCTAAGACTTACTGTTAACCAATCAATGAGAACCAAAGTAATTTGGATTTAAGGCATGGTCTTTAAGAAGGAAGGAAGGAAAAGAGAAAGGGAGGGAAGAAGGTAGGGTGGGAGGAGGGAGGGAAAGAAGAAAGGAAGGAGCAAAAGAAGGAAGGAGGGGGGAAGGAAGGGATATATTGTATTCTGTTAATATATGTAAATATAGCATATGCATAATATACAAAACACAATGTATTACATATTACATATATATGTATGCATATATATATAGATATATCATAAATTCTTAAACAACAAATTATGGTAAAAGAATATAACAGATTATCATTGTGCCAGTTTGAAGGACAAATTGAGGAATTGAAAGAAACTGAAAGATCTATTTTTAAAAATGATGTACCTTATGTACAATCAAAAATATACAGACTATAAAACAAAATGAAAATAATACCAAAAGCTAAAAAAACCTCAGCAATTATACAATGGCTAATGTTTCTTCCACAATAATAAGGTTAATAAAAAACATAATTGGTTCTGACTAGTTTATTTATCAAGTAGCTTTTTGTTCAAAAGTCTATGAATCTTAGTTGTAATAAAGCAGATTTCAATTCACCAAAAGGAAGAATTTCTTAATAATCAGAACTATCCAAAAATGGAATGGTCAGTCACAGAAGAAACTCATTAGAGTTCCCTGTCAAAAAAAAAAAATTGTTCCAGCAAAGCAGTAACACTTGTCTAGGATACTGGATTCATGATTTAGGTTAGAGTTGGATTAGAGAGACTATTTTTTTTCCATCTCTATGACTCTCATTAATAAGTAACCAAAGATTAGCATACCAGTAGCTGAAAATAAGTCCTTTTAGGAAAACGGTCTTGGAATGGGTGATGGGATACCAAAAAAGAAAATAGGGATAATACCATAGATTCAGAATTTTGTCTATGAAGGGCAGGTCTCGTGACAAATCTCAAGTCAATTTCAACCTAATTTAAAGTTTCATTCTCTAAATATAAAGACAGTATCTCAAGAAAGGAAGAGGAAAAAGCAGAAGTGGGTGATTTGAGAGGTAAAAGGAGAAGGCAACTTAACTTATGCTAACTGTTAGATGTTTCCTTTATACTCCCTGGCAATTCAGCAATACATGATTAAATCAGAAAACGCTTACCTGACAAACTGCTGGAATATTGATTACTCTCCTTTTTCACTTTAATTGGATCAGAGTGGGAGAGAACAAGCCTGACTTACAACAATGCTGAAATCATATTATGTGATGAACATAAAAAGTCCATAAGGTGTTTACCACAAGTTTATTACTATTTACAATCTACACTAAACATTTGTTAAATTGATGTCCTTGTAAATCATGACTTTTCTTTAAAAACTTCTTATTTATAACTCAATAAAGATGATGATGTACAACAAATTTTCAAATACATCATTAAACTCCTCTAAAGCTGAATTATTTTTCAACATAAAAATCAGCAATAAACACTTCAGAATCTAAAACTGTCAGCCTGTTTTAATAGATGAATTCTGCAGAGATATGCCTCACTGACTAATATTGATTTCACTTAACAAGGGTTTATTAGATTTTAAGATGCTCAGAGTATATGTCTGGGTCACACAGAATGGTAAGGCTCCCATGTTCTGACTTATGAAAATATGCTATTTAAATCATCAGGTTATAAGGCTTGTATTTCTCACTATCAAATTATGATTTGATTAAAAATCTGAAGGAAAAACAAATAACTTTGTTTTTTCCTCTCATTTTATTTTATTTTGTTTTTAGTTCTAAATTCTCTCCCTCTTCCATTTACTAAAAAAGCAAGATAATAACTTTAAATTGGCAAATTAAGTCCAAAATCAATCTAAGAATTTTATAACTAGAAAACACTTAAAAGATTATCTCTGCCAGCATCTTAATTTTACAGATGAGGTAAACAAGGCCCAGAATGGTAATGTGCCCAACCACACACTTTAGTGAAAAAGGAGAGCTAGAGCTCCAAGACTATGCTTTCTATATAGATACCCCTATTTATTCATTATTTAAAGAGTCCTAATATATGACTATTTATTTTGAACATTTTAAACTAGATCTGAGATTTCATAAGGAACTCTCCAATGAAGAAATATACACTATCAATTTAAATCTTTTATTCATTTATTTGGTTGGTTTTTTGCTAAGGCAATTGGGGTTGAGGAACTTGCCCAGGGTCACAAAGCCAGGAAGTGTTAGGTATCTGAGGGCAGATTTGAACTCAGGTCCTCCTGACTTCAGGGCTGGTGCTCTATCCACTACACCAACTAGCTGCCCCTACCAATTTAATTCTTTACATGCCCTGTTACTTAAGAGTTAGAGAAAGCTTTTTTCAGCCCTGAAATATTAGTTACTTACCAAGGTCAAACATAGGATCTGAACTTTAATCTTCTTGGCTCTAAAGCCAACTTTAATCACTATGCCATATTGTTTCTCATAAAGTATGGATACTGCATAAAAATGCCACTCCAACATATTACAGTTGTAATCTTAACCTACCTATAACTATTTTGTTTGATATCATTAATAAACAATAATCAGACATTTAAATAAATGAATGGTTTTAGGGGCATATTACAATTCAGAACAACTTGGGGGGAGGAAATTGAAAAGGTGTAAGTTCCTTTTAAAAACTGCCTAAAGATGTTTGAACTTAAATCTTCTTTTCTTCTTTATATAAATTTTCCCATTGCAAACAAAGGCATTAACAATCATTCTGCAATCTACCTTTTTTCCCAAAAAATTATTAGTAAAATCAGCAAAAATCATCAGGTATCATGTTAATTATGCACTAAATATACAAACACAAAAATGAGATAGGCTTACCCTTAATGACCTCACATCTGAATAAGTTAAATAATACATAATACAAGTCAATTACTGGTATTAATACATTTAGGTGAATCTAGGTTATTTCATTCAGAGGTTGTCTTATGCTCCGAGGTTACCCCAACCAAAGACTATATAACTCAGTGGCTTATACAGTTTGTTCCAGTGTGATCTGGGGTAGGGAGGCACTAGTAGCTTCAATGCATTTCCTCCTCATCTGACTCTTAGAAACACCTATCAGATGGTGTTCTTGAATGTCTTTTTACTATTTTTATCATTAATTTAACAATAAGCAACAATCATAAGTATTACATGATAGGGAAAGGGAATAGAACCATGCAAGAAATACAACTCCTGGCAAATTTTTTTTGAGGAAAAATGCAGTTATGTAGCAGAATGAAGAGAACAAAATACATGAAAACAAGCAGGTCTGAATTCAAATCCTTCCTCAGACACAGATATCTTTGTGACACTGAACAAATCACTTAACATCTCTTCATCTCAGTTTCCTTATCTGTAAAAAGGGAGTTTTTACTA
This sequence comes from Antechinus flavipes, assembly GCF_016432865.1. Lineage (NCBI taxonomy): Eukaryota > Metazoa > Chordata > Mammalia > Dasyuromorphia > Dasyuridae > Antechinus > Antechinus flavipes. Next base: position 458,658,971 of record NC_067400.1, read on the forward strand.
TAAGGATTTAAGCACTGATTTCCTAGGGTAGTGAAGGTAAAATTTATATACATATACACACATACATATAGATGTGTATATATAATATATACATATACACCCATTTAGAAGTATATATATGTACATATACACACACATAGATGTATATATTAATATAATGAACTGTCTTTAAGGACACCAGAGTTTCTAAGAGTCTGAGATAAGAAGCATGCGGACTGATAGAACAAAGATATAGAAGTGGGTGATGGAGAACTCTGTAAGGATCAAGTAAATCAGAAACTAAATCTCAGAAAGTAAAAAATGGAGGAAAGACAGGAAAGATAAGAGATAAGATTTCAAAGAAAACTAAATCTGAAATGAAGAAGTTTATATTTGATTCCCAAGACAATAGGCAGAGAGCAGTTTGATTATTTGGCAGAGGGAAGGTGGGAAGAGGCTACAGGAGCAGATGTGCACTTTAGAAAAATCCCCTTGGCAGCTGCGCTGAAGATGGATTGGGGCGCTGAGAGGCTTTTGGCAATAAGACCAGTGAGGAGGCTGCCACAGAAAAAGGATGATGAAGGCCTGAACTGGAGTGATGGTTGTATGAGTGACGGGGAGGGGACCACAGACTTTGTGAGACTAAAATGATAAGATCTGGCCCTTGGATGGATATGTGGGTTGGGAGTGGGGGGGGTTGAGGAGGATGCCAAGGTTGAAACTTGAGTAACCAGAACTATGATGCCCTCCTCAGTAAAAAAGAAATTTAGAAGGGTATGGGGGTGGGAGCAGAGCAGGAATAGAAGATAATTAATCATGGTTTGGACAACTATAGGACATCCAGTTTGAAATGTCTGATAAGTAGCTGGTGATGGGGGACTAGAGTTTAAGAGAGGAACTAGGACTGTATAGAAAGATAAGTGAATCATTTACATAAAGACAATTAATTCCTTGGGAGTTGTCAAGATATTAGGAGACATCCAGTTTTCCAGAGCTAAGGCCCTGTAAGCAAGCTGTGCCCTGAGTGTGGAATAACAGCAATCCTGTGCACTCACCCGCTGGGTGATCTCAGCCACAGAAAAATCTCAGAATTATTTCTGGTCAGGAAGCCCCACTATGAATCAAACATATTACATCGTTGCTGTTATTCCTCACTGTCAAAGCCACAGCTCACTATGCAGCCACTGGCATAAGTCCTGAAATCTCCACACATTAAAGCAGGCTCCCCACGAGGGGCAGGGTTCCAGCACATCTGTCTTTGCCTCCAAGGTGTTTCCCTCACTTTGAGACTCTCCTGTCTCTAGTCTGCTTTATTCAGATCCAGCTCCCCCAGGTTAGGTCCAGTCCCATCCAACTGACAGAGCTGAGGCGGTCACTGACAGACAGAATAAAGTCCAGGCAAAATTTGCATGCATCCACAGCAGGTTTGTCATCAATGATGACCCTTAAAAGGATCAGTAAAAGAGGGAGAAGAAGTAGAAAGAGAAGAGAGAGGGAGGACAACAGTGCCAAAAATACAACAGCAGTCAAGAATGATGAAGAATGAAACACCATCAGATTTGGCAGTTAAAAGATGATATAATAATAATAGCTATTTAATATATTTGCATATATAGCTATATAATAATAATAGCTATATGATTATACATGGCTATATAATAATGGCTCATAATTACAGCTTACTATGTGCCACAAATATTATTTCATTTAATGTTCACAAATCTAGAAGGTAGAGTTATAATCCTCATTTATGGTGAAAAAACTTAGGTGAACAGGATGAATTGCCCAGGTTTACAAAGCTAGTTAGTAATCTGAGGTCGGATATGAACTCAATTCTCTCTGAGTCCAGGGTTCCAGCAATCCACTGCATCACCAATAACTTTGGGAGATCAGTTGCTGTCCAATGATGAGGTTAGAACTCATATTGAATGGAGAGGAAGCAGATGTGCAGAAATCCCATCTTGGAAGAACTATAGGATGACTATTTTCCAGCAATGTGGGCTCCAGTGGGGGTTTGTAAGGATGGAGGGTGGGAAATTTGCACATGCTTGTGGGCAGCATCAGTACTAACAGTGGGCGAGTACTCAAAGACAATATTCAGAGGGATAGTGTAGTTAACAGTGTCAAGGGTGGCAGAGAAGTCCAGAGGGATAAGGAGTGAGAAAGTCCTTAGATTTGGTGGTCAGGAGATCTTGGGCAACTTTTCAGAAAGGAGTTTTAGTTGAGTGATGAAGTCAGAAATCAGACTGCAAGAAATAAAAGAAGGGATGTAGAGAGTTCAAGTTGAGATGGCTCTTTAAAGGAATTTGGACAAGAAGAGGAGGTAAGATGGAGAGCAAGCGTTAATTTTTTTTGAAGATGGCAAACTTGGATGAGTTCATAGGCAGCAAGGAAGGATAGGAAAAAATCAAAGATTAGAAATACCAGGGGATGATAGTAAGACAATCTGCTGGTGACTGTGGGGAACAAATAGGATTAAAGGTACATGTAGAAGAAGTGGTGTTGGAGAAAAATCCGGTCATCAGAGAAAGGAGCAAAAGGGGGAAGTAGTAGGGAAGGATGCCAAGAATTGTAGGAAGAAGATGAGGAAAGAAGGGAGACAACCTTGAATGGGCGGTCTCAAATTTTCCAGCAAAATACAAGGTGAGGGCCTAAAAGAGGAGAGAGTCAAGAGAGAGATAGGGTGGTTGTGGAAGGCTTGAAAAGGGAAGAAAAGAGATTGGAATAACCACTATGGGAAGAGAGATAAAGAATACCTAAAAATACTAAATTTATTAAGGGTTTTAGCTGTAAATGTTTCAAAAGCAGAAATCTTTTCCTAAATCTGTTTGTCTTGTTCATCTTTTCTTTGTTCTTCCACTCCTTTTCTACCCACAGCAGTGGCAAAGGAGAAAAGTTGTAGGTAAAAGAAAGCCATAAAACATGCCTTTTCCTTTAAAATATCAGATATATTTGTGGACTAAATGGATGCGAACCCATCTATCCACATCTTTGTCTTGCTTTTTTTTTTTTTTTTTAATACACAAACTGAGTGCCTGGCATATAGTAAGTAATAAATGCTTGTTTAATAAATAGTGGTCAAAAGCCAGCTAACTGTACTCCTTCCCAACACACTGCTATGGCTTTCTCTCAAAGTACTGCTTTTACTTATACAAGCTCTTTGGCACATGGCAAGTTAATGAGGATAATAAGCTATTCCATCCTAATGATGAATTTTCTACAAAATTATGCGCTGGTGACTGCAAAAAATTTTGGAAGTTCTCATCAGCTGCTCTTAATGTAGTTCTAATTATTAAAAAAAGTTACTCCTCACATTCATATAAAATCCACTTTCTTGCAACTTTAAATCATGACTATTAGAACTCATATATGTTTAGTACAGAAGATCAGATCTACCTAACGAGAGCAAATTGGTAGGAAAGACGGGAGAAAGATCCAGGAATAGTAGCTTTCAGAATAGCGGTAATAAAAACTTTGACATTAAAGTCATCAGAAAACAGATGGCACAATCTATATTAATATATGTAAAAATAAACAGTCATTTTCTATTTCATATAACTGTAACCACTTTTTTCCCTGCCATAACTGTACGTAGTCCTTGGAAACCGCTAATGAAATTCACTGCAATAAAAGACATTCCTTTAAAAATCTTATTACTTTAACTCTCATAAAAGGAAGAATCATCTACCATTACCACATTCTAGGTACTCTTCTTTAGTAAAAAAAAAAATCTTATTATACAAAGCTGTCCTGACCTCAATTGATGTATTAATAAGTACCTATGAATGAGGTAAGAGAATAGAGGTTATATTATAGGAACATGAGGAGAAAAGAAGAAAGAAGAAATGAAAGGAGATGGGAATAAAAAGATTAATTTGAGATACCCAGTGAGAAAAAGCTCTCATTTTTCTCAAAATAATCATAATTATAAGCATGTATAAAGACATCCTTCTATGGAACTACTAAATCTTCTCTTCTTAAATTAAGCCAATGAGAAAACAGTATTTCATTTACAAAATTTTACTTAATAAACAACTTTCCAAGAATTATATGACATGCATTTATTAAAAGACTCCTCAGTGGAGGGGAGTAACACACAATGTTTATAAATCACAAGTACTGAGTTGTAAAGATAGGATGGGGCCAGAAAGTTTTAAATGCCAAATAGAAAAGTTTGCATTAGTTCCTGAAGGCAGTAGGGAGACACTAGAGTTTATTAAGTATAAAAAAAGAAACACAGTCAGATTTGTACTAAAGGAGAATCAGTTTGGTAGCTATGTGAAGAATAAATTGAAAGGAAAAGATTTGGGACAGTTAGGAGGCTGATAATAGTCAAGGTAAAAAGTGATGAGGGCCTGCACTGAAGGTAGTGATTATATAAGTGCATAAAAGAATTATGGACATGAAATATATTATAAAACAATGGTATTAATCTCAAATAGAAATAGATCTCTATAGGTTCACTCACTGTCTTAGAAAAATAACAAATTTATTAAATATAAATAAATAAATAAATGAATAAATAAAAGAAAAATAACAAATAAATATTAGCCATGTTGTATAATACTTTTATTTATTTTGTCAAACATTTATCAATCATAATTTAATCTAGTTCTGAAGGCTAGAAGTTTGACACTTCTGAAGAGGAAAATACTATAAGACTGGCAATCAACTTGATATGTGTGGTAAAGGAGAGCATGGAGCCAAAAATGATCTTTAGATTGGGAATATGCATTAATGATAATGAAATTATTTTTATATATATGCCCACCATACATTTGCCCAGGGCCCAAGTGTTTTCATATAGCATTCACATAAATTACCCCATGTGACTTTTATAACAAATCCTAAAGTAGGTAAGAAAAATGCCATACCATTTTATACATGAGCTATACAAATGAATTCTCCAAGGTCACATGGCTAAAATTCCAGGCCTCTGTCTCTCAATTCAATGTTTTATGTACTATAACCTTTTACATCTCTGTATCAAGAAATACTTGCAGATCTTAGGGCTAATATGGCTAATTTAAATCCAAAAGTAATCTAAATTCTCATTTCAGTTACTCATTTTCAGTTCAAGTGATCATCTTCAAATTTTCAAAGTAAGAGTAGCAGAATTGACCACATAGTGTTTCATAGAGATATGGATGAAAAATTTTAAAACAGTCAAAATCTCAACTAATGGAAATTAAAAAGAGAAGGAGACAAAACACTCCTGTGTAGGATGGGAAAAAGAAAGAAGATACAAGGTTAGGACTTAAGAGTTAGATAATTTATCTCCTGAATATGAAGAGCTAATAACATTTGGAACTCAAAAAGGGATTTGGATAAAATGAGTGTTAAGATAAGTGCTTATCACTTAAATTCTTAATTTGGTGATTAAGATCTGTAGAAACCTTTCTGACAGTGTAGGGCTTTGCTGAGATACCAAAAATTAAACTTACCAAACTATAAAGTCAACAGGAATGAAAGAAGTTTTTTTTTTTTTTTTTAAGTCAAAGAATCTTACCGTATAAGCAAACTGTATGTGGGCTGTAGAAATTTTCTTCAGCTTGCATCAACACGGCCTTGTCTCAGATCTTAGCAGTGATAGCAATTACTGTAAAAACTAAAAAAGAAAATGACAAAATTAAACATTCATAAAGAAAAACCCAATTAAAACATTTTAAGAAACCAAGGTTTAGAGTATAAAATCTGAACAATTCAAATCCCTAAACTAGTTCCCTTTAGTGTTAATGAGTGCTTGAGGTATGCAGAAGGTTATTAGAGATCTAGAAAATATAATATTCACTCACAATCCCAGAAGAGCTATAATACTATCTTTAAATGCCTATAGTGAATGTGAAGAGGATAAACAGTCAAAAGAAAAGAAATGAACTAAATTATAGACAAACAGCTGAAAAATTCAAAATATTAACCCAACATATACTTTCTGTTAAGCATTCATTTATGAATTCCACATACTGACCAGGGTATATGTGAATAAAAAGGCAATAAAATACATGTGTTTGGGTCACCATCTCTGGGCAGAAGATATAAAGCCATGTGGACTCATTTCTGACACATTTATACAGTGCTAATTCTAGAGGACAGGTCAATGATACATGTATAATTCCACAGTGAGACCTGCAATAATCTATGCAACTATCTGAAACCGTGCCCAAAATGTCACTAAAATGCACTTATCCCTTTGACTCAACAATATCACCTCTAACGGGTCTATATTTCCAAAGAGAGGAAAGAAAAGGGGAAAGAATGTCTATGTGCAAAAATGTTTACAATACTTCTTTCTGTTGTAGCAAAGAACTAGAAACTGTAATAGGTGTCCATTAATTCTTAGTGTGGCTGACTGAATGATAGTATAATGATGTAATGGAATACTCCTGCACAGTAAGAAACAATGAAAAGGCCCATTTCAGAAAAATCTGAGAAGACTCACATGAAGTGAGTGACACACAGGGAAGTGATTGGAACCATAACAACAATACAGACAATAACCAATAACATTGTAAAGGTAAACAAATGTAAAGTACTTAAGTATCTCACTTACATAAAATAGGAAATAACAGAGACAAAATGAACTAGATATGCTAGGTCTGGGGGGCAGACTCACACAGAACCAAAAGTTCTAGAGATCTCTCTGATAGCATCCTTGATTTCCCTTCCCCCTCTTCGGCTCTATCCTTTATTGCCTTTGCTCTTTATTGTCCCTTCCAACCCAAGTGTCTCATTTTAAAACTTAGGTCTGACCTTGTGTGAATTAAAACACATCCATAATAAAGGCTTACTGCTTTTAGCATCACTGTCTGATGTGACTTTTTGTGAAAGTCCTTAAGTCCCAAAGCAGCTTTAATAGACTGGGATGGAGACTTAAAACAATCCCTTAATCTTTCAGGTCTCAGTTTGCTCATATGTAAAATGAGGGGACTGAAAAAGAAGGTCTTTTACGAGTTCAATCACATACACAGTAACAGAATTGAATTGAATCTATTAATTGTGATATTGAGTAGTGGGCCTAAGAAAGCAAAAGAAAGAAATGTTAGGTCAGCTTTTACTTTTCAAAAAATGCTTTTCAATAGGAAAAAACCATCTAGCATTAACATCTACAAATTGAACACCTAAAATTTTAAGCAGAGTTAGAGGTCAATGGATGTTTTGAAAGGTTTTGCTTCCTACGGGGAAATTTAGAAAGAGAAAAATAAAGCATCAGTTTAAACCTCTATAGAGAGCTTTTTTTAATAAAAAAAAAATTGAATCAACTTTAAAAATTCCTTCTAAATTCTAAGAAAACCAACAGTTATAGACACAGTTTTTAGTAAAAAGTATATATATATATATATATATATATATAAAATATATGTATGTACATTTATAAAATATAATACATAAGTATATATGTGTGTTTGTATGCGTGTATTTTTTTTGTGTGTGTATACACACACACACACACACACACACACACACACACATATATGAAGAGAAAAAGAGAGAAGGAGAGAGAAAGGGAGAGACAGACAGAAAGAGATAAGAGACAGAGAATCAGAGAAAGAAACAGAGAGATAGAGACAGAGAGACAAAGACACAGAGACAGAGATACACACAAACATAGAGAGAGAGAAAGAGAGAGAGATTTGTACATAGCTACATGTATGTAGCATATCTTTATCCATCTATTATCTACTTATTTTGGAGGAGTAGGCTGGGGACTGTGACTTCACTGAAGGTTTTCTCACAGCTAGCTGTGAGAAGAAGTGGGAGAAAAATGGACAAAAAATTAGCTTAAAAGTAAGGAAAACTATGATTCTGATCCTGTCTCTGCCACATGCATACTGATTGTATGACTCCAGGCAAGAAACAAAATAGTGTTCTAGTCAAATTTCAGTCCAGAAGCAGCTGAGAAGGTGCCAATCTGCATTGGTAGAGAAAGTTCTTCACTGGGAGAGCTCATTACACCAGTGATGTTACCCATCAGTTCCCAAAATACAGACAATAGATGGGTGGAAACATGGACAGGGAAACCGGTATATGATATGTTCACTGGAAGACATATTTATGAGAAAAAATTGTATTTTTAGATTGTAGCAAATTAAAACCTCTCCTAAAATCAATGTGTACAGTCATAATTATTATATATGATTGAGAATAATTTTACTATTTTCAATTATTATTCTTATTTGAAATTTAATCTTTGTCTTCATGACAGGATGTTACCTATGATACAAGAACCTATTCCTCAATTATAACATTCTTGTAGTAAAATGTGATCATTTTTTACATATTACTCTTTAAAAGAATATACTATAGCAAAAAGTAGTAGCTGCTTGAACTCTGCTAGCATTGTCAATTTTGTCTTCAATTTCTAAGTGCTGAAAGAAAGTTCTTAGGTACTGCAAAGATATTTTTGGCCAGATAACCTCTAAGGTTTGCTTCCAATTTTAAGTTTCTATGATTTCCTGAAGGTTTATAGAAAAAAAAAAGTATTTTCAATCAATATGACTGGGCAGTAAAGCAAGACACTATCATACTTGGAGTGAGCTATCTAGAAGTCTGCTGTTGGCTAGAAATGTTTCTGCTCCTTTTATGCAGGAATTCTTTTTTAAAGAAATTAAGTTCACATTGATTCTTTCATTAGTTTTAGATTGTGTAACCACTCATGACATAGCAGCTCTTGTTAAAATGAATAAGTAACTACAGCAACATTAGCCGGACTCAATAGACAGGTCAATCACAATGTAAGGGGTCCTGAGTGAATGGGGAAGTAAGCTCTTGTTGTGGTGTTTATTCAATCATATCTGACTCTTCTTGACCCCATTCAAGGTTTTCTTGAGCAAAGATAAAACAGTGGTTTGTTATTTCCTTCTCCAGTTCATTTTACAGATTAAGAAACTGAGGTAAACAGGATTAAGTGATTTGCCCAGGATCATACATTTACAAAGTACATGAGACCACATTTGAACTCAGGTCTTCCTGACTCCAGGCTGACTCTACCCACTGCACCACCAAAATGGATATTTCAGAGGTTTGTCTTTGAGAACCTAAGATCACTCACCTCTATGGCACAATAAACCACTAAAGCAGGGTGCTTTTATTCTGAAACATGTCATTATAAAGTTAGACTGAAGGCAGTTAATTTCTCACTTTGGTATTTATATTTCTTAGTAACTAGGAAAGTGCCAGACACATAGCAGACAATAAATATTTTTTGATTGATTGATAAACTGAACTATACTAAATTCCTACATATTAAGTAACTACAAATTCTTATCTCCCTTATAAAGACAACCAGAATGGTTGAATCCATGACATTGAATATAAATTGAAGGAACTGGTACTGAGTTAATCAACTTGGACAGAAAACTCAAGGGACCACGTGGTACTTGATTTTCAAGTATTTGATTAATTGTCATTGGAAGATGATTCAGATTTTTTTTCACTAAAGAATTTGGAGTAATTAGAATTTGTAAAGAAGCAAATTTGGGCTAGATGTCATATGTACATAAACCTATAAGGTGAACAAAGCATTTTTCCTCATAACTATTTTTGAGAAGTGGATGCTATAAATATTATCTCCATACTACAAATGAGGAAACTGAGAGGCACAGAAGATAAGTAATTTGAAAATTATCAAATGTTTTATTTTCAGAGCCAGATCTGAAACCCCAGTTTGCTGGCTTCAAATTTCAGTACCTTTCCTACTAAACTTTAAACTACATAGGCCTCAACCTTTCTTTCCGTGTATCTCCCTTTTTTTAAAGTAGTTCTATGTCACAAAAATATTTTTAAATACAGATGCTAAATGCTAAATGCAAAAGCAGAATCTAACTTTATTATAAAAGTGAATATGAATTTCAGCACTGCACAAATGTGTTTAGTTATCATTGCCAAGATGTCATCTATTAATAGTTTTATGTCCTTAACCTTTAGATTCAAATTCTAAGGAGTTTAAGATATTAATGTGTATTAGCCTATGAAGTTAGACAATAAAACAAAATTTTATAACCTTGAATATTCCACTCATCCAAATTGCTATAGTATGGAGATTACCAGTTAGAACAAATTAATGTATGTTTAAAATGTTACATATTACATTGAATAAAAAAGTAAAAATTATCAATAACATTCCACAAACAAGATTACCAAATGATTATAGGAAAAACATGGTTGATAATGAATATTGTGATTAGTTTTATTAGTAACAAGACATTACTGCTGAGGAGACCTGTGGTAATACAAATAAGTTTCTGATATTCCATGCACTCTTTAGTGCAATTTTTTTTAATCAATTCCGCTTTAGGAGAACTGGATTCAAAATATTGCTTCAGATACGTACTAGCTGTATAAAGATGGATAATGTACTTAACGTCTAAGAAATTCAATTTCCTACATATCAAGTAAGAATGTATATTAAAGTATTTTTCAAGGCTTGAAGCATTATAAATATACTGATATTATGGATAAAAGAAACAGCATGGTATAGTCAAGTGACAGAGAAGGAGGAAAGAGAAAAAAGAGAGACAGAGAGAGAGAGAGAGAGAGAGAGAGAGAGAGAGAGAGAGAGAGAGAGAGAGAGAGAGAGACAGGCTTAGAGAGAAGCAGAGAGACAGACAGACAGAGACAGAGAGACAGAGAGAGAGTACACACTGGCCTCAAAGCCAAAAGGAGCTAGGTTCAAGTCTCACCTCTGACATACTAGCTGTGTGACAATTCTGGGCAAGTCATTTAACCTGCTATGCATAACTTTTCTGAAGACTGATTTTCTCCCTCCTCCATTGCTTCACATTATTTTATTAAATGATTCTACTTTCAATCTTTCATCATTCTCTTCCATAAGGTTTGACAACTAAGTTGATATTCTCAACTTTGTTGCCACACTTCTTCATATATCAAGGAGATAAAAATGCTTTTTGGACAAAGTCATATGAAGGGCTCTTTTGGCTTCCTCCCCATTTCACACCAATTAAACTTCTATAGTCAGAATCAGTGTCTTTTCCTTATTGCAGGCGCCATTTTAAGCATCACAGGCTTATCTGAATTGGTCAGATTGGAGTTCTTATAATGGTATAAGCATATGATCTCCTATTTATCCATTTTTCTATTTTGGTCTTGGATTTTATCTTTGCTCTAATGACTCAAAAGTCTGACCATGTAAACAACTGATTCTGATAAGACTTCTACCTCAGTTGTTTCATACACAGTAAGGATGTCAATATTGCTATGACCTAGTTCCTCTCACAGTATGCTGTCTCACTGGACAAGGATTTCATGTCTAGAGTACCAACATTAAAAATATACATATAGATAGATAGATATATTTATAGACATATAAATATAAATATTATATCCTGACATACTTCTCCCTTTTATATCACTCCATAAATATGGATGCAAAAGTGAGCTAGATGGAACTAAAGGCTGTTTTTAATAATTTTCTTTGCTCAGTGGACTGCTGTAGTTTAAAACTACATCAATTTGTAACCATTCTACTAAATAGTGATAAGCCTATCCATAGTTAGAGCTAATCCTCTAGATATTAAATGTGAAAAAGTTTATATCAAAACTTATTACTTCTGGCAATTTTCTGGATGAAAATAGGCTTAATTTTGTTCCAAAATTCCACCATCACATAATTTATTCTACATAACTTATTTATTCCAAGAATTTTTCAATATTTCCATCCCATATCCCCAGTTTAACACTGGATTATGTTGACATATTTGAAACACAGAAGTATTCTATGGACCGATTAATTTTAGAAATATTGATAAGGTCCAATGACTATTTCAAAGAAATGAGGAAAAATAAATGAAAAAAAAAATCAAATAATTATTGATGAATTCAGGAATAACAAACTAAGACCAAAAATCTTATCAGATCACCACTGCACATCTGGATAGGTGATTTCATAAGAAACTCAGAAATCCTATTCTGGGTCTTATACCATTACTCAAAATCTGTAGGCAACAAAATCCACTTAAAGATTAGATTGGAAAACCCTGGGCTAGCTTAGCAGTTCAAAAGAACAGCACTACTAAATTAAATCCTTTACCTCAACAAATTCTCCTGCCTTCCAGTAAAAAAGAGAAATAATCACATCATGAAAACATAACAGTCTACAACCTGGGAAATCATCATAAGATGGGGCTGACCAAGAAGGCTGTCTTCATAAAAAAGAAATGATTGCTTAGTAAAATGTGCCCACTATAAAAGAGAGTCCCAGAGAGCTTTAGTACACAAGAGCCCAGCTGTACTCATCAGGAGGGGCTTGCCTTAAAATGCCACTCTAGACACACAATCACTCCCTAGATTTTAAAGTTGGGGTTAATTTGTATTCTGCAAAAGATTTCTGCGCTTATGCAGCATATCATTTTTGTCCCATACTTGCATTGGAGATAGCTAAGTCTGTTCCAGTGAAGCACACTTTTTTCTAGCCAAAACCAAAACAGAGTTATTGACTTTACCAATACTTTGTGATATATTTCTTTCCATAATAATAAGCATTTCCAAAATATAAATTTATCAAAACATCATTAAAGGCTCTCATCTAATATTACAGTATTTACTTATGGTTGAAATAAAAACAATTCAAAGTATTTTAATTTAATTAATTTAAACCTATTTTAATCTTCCATTTAGTCCCCTTGTTTTCAAAGAAATTCATCCATCTAGGGCATTTTGTTATTTCTGTTCACTCATTTCAGCTATGTCTGACCCTGAGAGCCCTTATCTGTGGTTTTTCTCGACAAAGATACAGGTTTGCCATTTCCTTTTCCAGGTCATTTTACAGAAAGTATTAAATGCCTTTCTCAGGATCACATGTCTAGTAAGGTCAAAAATGCACCCAGAAAAAGACTCTTCTTGACTCCAGTTCCAAGACTCCATTTGCTGCACCATCATGCTGCCCCAATTCACAGTGTACAGTTTCTTAACATAACATAACATAAAATTTACAAATACTGTCATATCAAAGACTTTCAAATAAGAAAGAACATAATAATATGTAAACAACTTTGACACATCCCCTGTGAAGAATTCTACCATACAACTTCCAGCCTCTACTTGCAGTAGGTTGCTTACCTCACAGAAATTTTTAAACTTCTCTTTCATGAAGCTCCTCTCTTTACTGTACTAAACCCTATCTTTTTTTCCTACAGTCTCTACTTAAGCATCCCCAGGTGTTCACCTCAAGCTTCTGTCTCTGCTGGTGATCTTAGCTCTTTTTTCCTTCTCTACACTAGTGAGTCAAACTCAAATATAAATGGGATCCACTAAAACAGATATAAAATCCCTGTGGGCCACATGTTGACTTTAAAAACCACATATTAATATTATTTATGTTTTACTATTTTTTAAATTTTATTTTGTTAAATATTTTCCAATTATTTTTAGGCTTGATATCTAGAAAAACTTTCTTTTGTTTTATTTATTTTTAATAATATTTTATTTTTCAAATACATGCAAAGATAGTTTTCAACATTCACTTTGGCAAAACCTTGTGTTCCAAAGTTTTCTCCCTTTCTCCCCGCTTCAAGCTCTCCACCATAGCAAGCAATACAATATAAGTTAAACAAATATATTTCTGTATTCATCATGTTGTGTAAGACAAATGAGATCAAAAGAGAAAAAAGATGAGAATAAAACAAGCAAACAACAATAACAAAAAGATAGAAATACTATGCTTTGGATTCATGTTCAGTCTTCATAGTTCTCTCTTTGAATAATGTTGGCACTTTCCATCTTAAGTCTATTGGAAATACCTTGAATCACCTCATTGTTGGAAAGAGTTCATTACCATTGATCATCACAAAATTTTGTGTGTACAATGTTTTCTTCATTCTACTAATTTCATTCAGAATCAGTTCATATAAGTCTTTTCAGTCTTTCCTTAAATCAGCCTGTTCATCATTTCTTATAGAGCAACAATATTCCATACATTAATATACCATAACTTATTCAGCCATTCTCCAATTGATGGGCATCCACTTAGTTTCCAGGTCCTTGACACCACAAAAAGGGCTGCCACAAACATTTTTGCACATGTGGGTCTTTTCCTCTTTTTTATGATTTCTTTGGAAGTCAGATCCAGTAAAGATACTGCTAGATCAAAGAGTATGCAGTTTTATTACAATTATATTTTAATCTAGTTCAGGCAGCACTCAGGACTGTTGCAGACAATACACCATTTGTTTGACCCTTCTGTTCTACAATATTGTTTGTACAACTCCTGTGATGTTTACTATAGGCTATAGGTTTACTATATAGGTTGAGGTGTAGGATATGCTCAGGGAAGTCTAGAACTTCTGGTGTGAGGGCAATGTAGCCCTTTTCAGGATCGCTTTCTACCTATGGTGTTCATCTGATCTCATCTGTGGCTCCAAGGAGCTGAAGCATGCACAATAACCACATTCCCAGTACACTGTTTCAGCAGACAGGACAAACCAGGTTAGGGGTAGCTATGGGTCTCAAACTTGTTGGTGAGCTAGAGGGGCTACCCCAAGCTTATGAAGACTTCCCCTGGTAGAATGGGTAGATGAGAACAATCTGTTCCAATGGCCATGAAGGCAGCCAAATGGATTCTGTGGAACTCTTAGAGCTTTAAGATTAGACATCAAAGACAACCAAGATCATGAACTTCATCTTGAGCCATCACCAATCATCTTCCCACTCTCTCCTGCCACTAGACAGTAATAACTCTGCAAGAAAAGAGGCTGAAGATTTTGTTCAACTTTGCCTCACTTAAATCCAAAGACATCACCCATACCACTAACCATTTCTGCCTGTCTTAAAGTCCTATGGCAACAGGTAAGTTACAAAGCACAGGTAGATACACCAGGAGCTGTAGTCACAAATCTGTCCACAGGAGGCCCAGGCCAGAGGATGGTCTTCTCGCTGGAAGCAGCAGTGGGATTTGGCAGCTCCCAAACTGTCTAAGCAGCCCTTTAAGGATCACAGTGCTCATGCCCTGGTGTGAGGAAGGGGCTAGAAAAGCTATCTAAAATCTGCTTACTCAACCCTGGCATGATTACCATGATACCCAGGAATTCCACCTTGTGATTGAAGCACAAAAAAGTGGACAAAAACTTCTGCAAAGATGATTCCACTCGCCATCAATACATGAAATATGTGCACACTTACAGACAACACAAGATCCCGTAGACCTGACAGATGAACAGCTCTTGTTGCAAGAGAATTAAGCAGCTTTTCTATCTAAACAGCAGCCCTGAGGGAAACAAAACTGGCAAATAAAAGCAGCTTAGCGAAGTTGGAGCTGGATACACATTTTTCTTGAGGAGCCATAATGAAGGGGAGTGACAAGAAGCTGGTGTAGGTTTTCCAATCAAAATTAATCTAGTAAACAAGCTTGTGTGTGTACCAAAAGGAATGAACAACAAGCTTATGATAATAAGATTGTCACGTACAGAAAAATGGCATGTCTATGCTCCCACCGTGACAAACCTTGAAGAGGTCAAATAAAAATTTTAGGAAGACTGGAGACTGTTATCATCAGTGTACCAAAAGAAAATAACCTTATAATTGTGGATGACTTTAATGCTACAGTAGATTTATACTACCAGACATGGCAGGGAGTCCTTGGGAAGAATGGAGTTGGAAACAGCAACAGCAATGGCCACCTATTCCTGAAAATGTGTGCATCTCATGATCCTCTCATCACCAACATTGTCTTATCTATCTA
This sequence comes from Antechinus flavipes, assembly GCF_016432865.1. Taxonomy (NCBI): domain Eukaryota; kingdom Metazoa; phylum Chordata; class Mammalia; order Dasyuromorphia; family Dasyuridae; genus Antechinus; species Antechinus flavipes. Next base: position 458,674,641 of record NC_067400.1, read on the forward strand.
AGGTTTACCTAAATGCAGTGAAACGACATGGATAAACCCTTGCATCAAATACTGCCATTTAATAGAGTATGTGATTGTAAGGAGAAGACATGGATGAAATGTGACAGTGACAAAGGCAATGTGTGGCACAGACTGCTGCACTGATCATAGACTTATCCTCTCCAAGCTAAATATTTACATTCAACAAAAGTGGCAGTCCCAAGGCAAAAAGACTACCAAAAGAAATAATGTCAACAGGTTGCTTCCCTGAGTGAAAACAGTTCATTGCTAACTTAGAGGGAGAGTTGGCAAGAATTGAGTAGAAACACAGAATCACTTCCATTTGAATTGTCTTAGGAAGATTCCGAAGGTGACCTGACAGGATACCAGACTCTGAGGTCCTTTCTCAAACCAAACTGCCAAGCATTTCCAACTCTGGTGCAGAGAGCACAATTCCTTTGGGCTGGCCACATTATTCAAAAGCCAAATGTACGTTTGCCAAACAGACTATTTTGTGGAAAACTCACACTGGGCAAGTGCTCACAAGGTGGTCAGAAGAAACAATACAAGGACACTCTCAAGGGCTCTCTTAAGAACCTAACTGATTGTACAACATGGGAGACCCTGGCACAGGACCACCCAGCGTGGTGGGTGCTGTATTCTGTGAACAAATGAGAATTTGAAAACCTTTAAAAAAAACCTGAGATAGGCAAATTTAGAGAATCCACCTCAAATGTTCACATGGACTATTTGAGCCTGACTATGGTAGAGCATTCCAAGCTTGGATTGGTTCAATCAAGGCACAGTAAAATACATGTAACTTGACTCAAATATAGTAATGCCATTTTGGTTGTCTTTGAGCATGAAGGACAACCATCAAGTATAGGCTGCTTTGTACTGTTCTACATATTATATATTACATTGTCATGTGAAAGGGCTTTTAAAATTGCAAAACATTCTGCAATAATAACATCAAAATCTCATTTTACTGCCTCACTTCAGGATACAAGTAATCCTGGAGATTTTGGAAGTAGGATATAAGAAGTTGATGCTCAAGAACCAAGCGTTTTTGAGGACAGACCTGGCAACAGACTATCATCCCCCCCCCCCAAAAAAAAAAAAAAAAACAGACAACATAAGGTTTTAGAAGATCATTATCAAAAAAGTTTCATTATTAAGTGGTAAAAATTCTATACATATGAATTTATTAAATTATATGCATGAAAATACAGAAGAGCTGAAATGTGTCTTTGAAGAGAGAGTATCTATGTTGTTGAAATATGGATTTTTCCCCCAGGGCTGCAGTATTATTCCTTATAAGACTATTGATAATGTAATGATTTTTTGGAATGCTTTATCAACCTCATTAAAAGCAAAGACTTGGCCAAAGTATAATTCAAATGCACAGGATAACAAAGCACAATTTGTTCACTGATAGACCAATTTTTTAAAAAATTTCTGAGCCTGTAAAAATTTAGATGGTACAAAGATTTTTGGGTTTTATATTTTTTTATATTCAGGCTTTAATGGCCCTTTCTCTGTTTGTAATTGTGATGACCTTTCTCGCCATAATTACACCTCAGCCAGAATCTTGCAATCACATATAATGAATGAATTAAATCATAGGTATGAAATAGATTTACTCTTCACTATATGTGGCAAATTGTCAAGTGATGTCCCTTCCTATTCTATTCCATTTTTCTGATTCTAATTATTGATTTTAAATTATATTACTATTTCACACATATACAGATATTCATGAAAAAAACAGAAATTGGATAGTGTATGCAAAATATCAGGTGTGGGGTAGCTAATTAATGTTATAGTCATTTAAAGGAAGGAACAATCCCTGAGCACTGAATAACTTCAGGAAATGATTCAGGAAAAAACCAAGACTATCTGAACATTAGGATAAGAGAGATGGAATAATAATTACTATTAGGTAAAATAGCCTGTCTGCTAGCCACAGTTACTTAATCTTAATCTCAATGCATTAGAATTTCCTTATAAGTATTTTGATCTTTGCATCCTCTCACCAAAAGGATAGCTTTTTAGACTACAGAAATAGTCTGCATTTGCTGAACCAATCAATTGCTCTGTCTTCCACTTCATGCTGCAAAAGGACCCCCCTTCTTTCAGTTTTAACTCTAAATAGTTGTCTGTCTACATTTATTTTCTTAAGTATTTTATTGGTAAGGTATAATTGCAAGAATCTCAAACACCTTAGAATCTTTTTAGAGACAATGACATTTTACAAAAATATAAAAAAGACAAAATTAGAAGATAAATCATTTCAATAAAGTAAATATGTTGTATTTCTTTCCTTGTTCTTTTAATTTTACATTTCCAAGCAATCTAGTTTTGTTTTGTTTTGTGGTTTTTTGGTTTTTTTTTGGTATTTTCTAACCTTTGTAAGTAATTTTTTTAAAAAAATTTGACTTTTCCCATAATTCCTAAAATCATAAAGTCTGAGTTCTCAGAGAAAAATATCTCCTCTCTATATTTGAAAAGCACTGAATTTGAAGTCAAAGGACTTGACCTTGAATATTGAACACCTACTACTTAACTACCCATGTGACCCTGGACAAGACAAACGTCCTTTCTAAAACTCTTATTAAAAAGAAAAGTAAAATGCAGCAGAACAAATGATTCTGAAGACCCATTCCAATTCTCAGTCCTGCAATGATCCTCTCTTCCATAATCTGAATGTAAGATTGAGTAATCCCAAATTACTATACAGTAATGCAGAAAGCACAAGGCTGACAAGAAGACACAAACTACAACATAGCCAAAAAAATTATATTATCAAAACTAAGCCAGATACTTCATGGATCAAACATCTGGTTTTCCATAAAAGCTTTCAACTTATTCCAACATGGTAGTAGAATATGAAATATCATAAAGTGAAATAAGCAAAGAAGGATGAAATTAAAGTATCAAATAAGTGCCCAAATGATTGGAGACCATTATTATCACAGTAGAAATGAAAGAATTTTAGAGGTCATCAAGTTCAAATGTTCATTGTGCTGTTCAAATGCATAAAACTCCTATAAAATCTCTAATTGAACTTTTCCAGACACCAACTTCACTATTTTAATGGGCACTTTACTCTCATTTAGAGACAAATTTAATTGCAGAAGATTTCTTTATTTTGTGCTAAAATTACCATAATTTTGCCTTCTAGAACCATATTGAATAAGTCTTTGTCCTTTTCCAAATGCCTGATGAATCTTTCAAATATTTGAAGACAGATAATCATGTCTCCTAGAGACCTTTTCTTTATTAGATTATAAATTATAATTCTTTCAATTATTCCTCAAGACATTGTTTATTGACCCTTCACCATCCCAGCTGTTTTCTTGTAGATGTAGTCTGGCCAATAAACAAAATATGGTTAATCTATAAATTCCCTTGATCTGGACATTACTTTCCTAATTAATACCATTAAATTTCTGTCATCTTTGCACAGTTATCTTATTCAATGTCAATATAAGATTTTCCATGTACCCACACGAGATTTATTATTATTAAAATTGGCCCATGTATTGTTTGTGTATTTTTTTAAAATTTTGAGTCTCATCCAAAATATTGTTAACTTACCAGGTTTATGTCACATTCAACTCTAATAAGCATATGTTTGATGAATCCTATAAAATGCTGAATACTTTAGGGTCCTGTGGCAAGTTACTGAAGATTATCAACCAAGTTACCATCAGTTCATTAAGCATCATATTAAATATAGTTCTTTAGCCAATTATTCTGTTGCTAGGTAGGTCATCAAATAGAGCACTGAATCTCTAGCCAAATTCTCATCTGAGTTTAAATGTTGCTCAAATACTTACTAGCTTCATTACTTCAGGCAAGTCACTTAACAATCTGCCTCAATATCCTCATCTGCAAATGGATATTAAAATGGTATCTACCTCCCAGGATTGTTGTAGGATAAAATGAGATAATAAGAGCTATAGAAATGATATTTATTATTATCAATTATACTAAAACCAACTGTATTTCTTCATTTCTCCACAAAGATATCACTGGATCTAGATGGGTCTGGAAGGGAAAGTGAGGCAGGTGACCTTGCCCAGCCCTCCCTCATTTAAATCCAATTCACTTGCATGTCATGGCATTCGACAACAAAGGACAAATGACAACCTCTGTGAGTGGTAGTAGGAGCTGCCCCACTGGAGACCCAAGGGGAACTAGCCAATGGAAAACACAACTCACTCTTTCCTTTCTCCTTTCCTCCCTCCCTCCCTCCTTTCTTTTTCCCTGTTTCCTTTTCTCCATCCTTCCCTTGCTCCCTTCTTTCTTTCCTTCCTCCTTTCCTCCTTTGCTTCCTTCCTCCTTTTTTCATCTTTTCCTCCCTTCCTCTCTCACTTCTTTTCTTCCTCTTTCTTCCTTCCTTTCTCTTTTTTTCTTCTTTCTTTCCCTTATCTTCCATCTGTCCACATAGAATATCATACCCATTTACGAGTACTCTGCCTAAAGGAATGTAAATTTTGATCCGTAAAACTTCCCAAGATATTTTGGGGTTTGCAGACTACATTTATTTCTTAAGGACCGTGACTTAAACCCAAATTACTCTGGCTGTCACTGAATGGTCAATAGCAGATCCCAGCTCAAGCCCCCTAGGTCACTGTTTGGTCCCTGATTGTCTTAAAGTGAATGTAAATAGCAATAGTTTCTGTTTAGGCCAAAAATCCTGAGGATCTTCCTTTTTAGATTTTTTTGACAAGGTAAAAGAGAACATTCTTTCCTTCGATTCTTATCTAGCTTTGAATCACTGAATGGGCTTTGCCTCAAACAAACTGAGACCTGTTCAAGATCTGAGCTTGAAAAGGCCAAGATATAGACCAATGTCCCTAATGAATATTAATGCAAAAAATTTAAATAAAATATTAGCAAAGAGATTATAGTAGCTTATCAGCAAAATAATTCCACTATGAGCAAGTAGGGTTTATACCAGGAATCAGGGCTGATTCAATATCAGGAAAACTATTACCATAATTGACCATATCAATAACAAAACCAATACAAATCATGATAATCTCAATAGATGCAGAAAAAGTTTTTGACAAATACAGAACCCATTCCTATTTAAAAAAAAAAAAAAAAGACTAGAGAACATAAGGATAAAGGGAGTTTTCCTTAAAATAATGAGAAATAGCTATCTAAAACCAACAGCAAGCATTATTTATAATGGAGAAAAGCTGGATGCATTCCCAGTAAGATCAGGGATGAAACAAAGATGCTGATTATCACCACTGTTATTCAACATTATACTAGAAATGTTGGCTTTAGTGATAAGAAAAGAAAAAGAAATTAAAGGAATTAGAATAGACAATGAGGTAACAAAATTATCACTCTTTGCAGATGATATGATGGTGTATATAGAGAAGGCTAGAGAGTCAACTAAAAAACTATTAGAAACAATCAACAACTTTAGCTAAGTTGCAGGATATAAAATAAATCCACATAAATTATTGGTATTTCTATATGTTACCAACAAAGTCCAACAGCAAGAAATAGAAATTCCATTTAAAATAACTATAGACAAAATGAAATAGTTGGGTGTCTGGGAATTATATGAACACAATTATAAAATATTTCTCACACAAATAAAGTCAGATATAAACAAGTGGAAACATATCAATTGTTCATGGGTAGGCTTAGCTAATATAATAAAAATGACAATTCTGTTTAAAATAGTCAACTTGTTCAGTGCTATACCAATCAAATTACAAAAAATTATTTTATGAGCTAAAAAATTAACAAAATTCATTTGGAAGAACAAATGGTTAAGAATATCAAGGGAATTAGTGGGAAAAAAAATACAAAGGATGGGTGGCTTAGCAGCACCAAACCTAAAACTGTATGATAAAGCAGCAGTCATCAAAACCATTTGGTACTGGCTAAGAAATTAGAGTAGTGTATCAGTGGAATAGATTATATACACACAACATAGTAATCAAGGCCTATAGTAATCTAGTATTTGATGAAGCCCAAATTCCAGCTTCTGGAATAATAACTCAATATTTGGCAAAAATTGCTGAGAAAAATGTTAAATAATATCTCAGAAACTCGGCATAGACTTACATCTCACACTCCATACCAAAATAAGGTCAAATTAGATACATGATTTGGGCATAAAGGTTGATACCATAGGTAAATTATCTATAACCTATCACATTTTGCAGAAGGAAGGAATTTATGACCAAAAAAATCCAGAACATTACAAAAGGCAAAATGGACAACTTCAATTACATTAAATTAAAAAAGTTTTGCACAAATAAAAGCAAAAGAAACAAAATTAAAAGTATAAAATTGGAAAAAGTATTTTGCAGCCAGTGTTTCTGATAAAGGTATCATTTCTAAAACATATAAAGAATTGTGTCAAATTTATAAGAATACAAGTCATTCCCTAATTGATAAATGGTCAAAGGATATGAATAGACAATTTTCAGATGATGAAATTAAGGCCACCTATAGTCATTATGAAAAAGTGCTCTAAATCACACTTTAGAGAAATGAAAATTAAAACAACTCTGAGATACTATCTCACACCTCTCAGATTGGCTAAGATGACAGAAAAGGTAATGATGAAAGCTGAAGGGGATATGGGAAAGCTGGGACATTAATACAATGTTGGTGAAGTTGTGAATTGATCCAACCATTTTGGAGAACAGTTTGGAATTATATCCAAAGGGTTATAAAACTGTACACACCCTGTGACCCAGCAACACCATTATTGAGTCTATATCCCAAGGAAATCATAAAGGAAGGAAAAGGATAATTTTTGGGTTAGCAAAGAATTGATAAATGAGTAAATGTCCATCATTTGGGGAATGGCTGAACAAGTTGTGGTAGATGAGAGTAATAGAACATTGTTTTCTATAAAAAAAATAATGAACAAGCTGATTGTAGAGAGACCTGGAAAGATTTACATGAACTGATGCTGAGCAAAACAAGCAGAACCAGTAATACATTGTACACAATAAGAGCAAGAATAAGAAAGACTTGGTTCTTCTCAGTGGTTCAGTGATCCAAAGCAATCCCCATAGACTTTGGACAGAAAATGCCATTTGTATCCAGAAAAAGGACTAAGGAGACTGATTGTAAATCAACACATGCTGTGTTCACTTCTTTCTTCTGTATTTTTACCTGTCCCATTTTTTATTTTTTCCTTTGTGGTTTGATTTTTCTATACCAACATGATTCATAAAGCAATGTATGTTAAAAAATAAATAAATAAAAGGCTAAGATCTCCCATTGCATCCAGAGCCACCTCCAGTCATCCTGATCTATATCTGGCCACTGGACCCAGATGGCTCTGGAGAGAAAAATGAAGCTAGTGTCTATTAGCATAGCTGTCTCTCCCATTTCACTTGTATGCCATGGCATCACCTCCCTGATGTCATGGCCCTTTTAGAAAACAAAGGACAAACAACAAGAAAAAAATCAAAATACATAAATTTATAGATCCTACCAACAAAATGTTCCTGCATGCATTATAATTACACTGGTAAAAGTTCTAAAGTTCCTCAAAATACTTTTCTTTATAATGTTGTTATTGCACAAATTGTTACAGATTAGGACACAGAGATATTGCAAATAAGGAAAGGACTTTTTATATTTATTTGAGATATCTCTGTGTCCTAATTCATACTAACAAATCATAGAAACAAAGGACAGAACATAACAAAATTTCTGATACACAGCTAAAGCAATACTCATGGGCAAAAAAAAACATATCCCTGTAAATGCACATTAATAAGCTAAAAAAAGAGAATTTATGAAATGAATATGAATTTTAAAAATCAGAATGTTAACAAATTAACAATAAACAAACACAAAGAGAAAATATTAAAAATTAGAGTAGATAAACTGGAAACTAAAAGACATTAAAATAAATTTTAAAAACTAAAAGACATTTCTTTGAAAAGACTGATAAAATTAGCAAGTCTTTAAACAATTGATAAAAAGAAAATCAAAATAACAAAGAAATGAGGTGAAATAGCAACAAAGAAAAATATCAATAACCATGGGGGCTTATTATACAACTTTAAAGAAAAAGAATAATATTTTTGAAGATATAAATATCTGAAGTAACAGAAAAACAGAAATATAGTTATAAAAATTACAAAATAAAAGAATTCATAGTCTTGATATATCCAGAAAAAAAATTCTATAAAATTTTACAAGAAAATTAGTACCAATACAACACAAAGCATTTTCTAAAATAGAGAAATAAAGCAACCTACAAAATTCCTTTTATGAATGTAGTTCCAACATCTAAAGGACAGAAGGTTAAAATATAGAATGAAAGCTCTACACCAATTAATATAATCACTGAATATCAATTCAAAAATTGTAAATGAAATCCTATCATATAGAACAGAGTGATTTATGTAAGAAATCATTCATTTCCAGGTTAAACTTTTTTAAACCAGGAATATAAGGATGGTTCAACATTAGAGAAAGAGCAACATAAATAACCATATTAAAAACAAAATCATCACAAAACTCTACATATTCTTTGATTCAGCAATACCACTGCTGGTACCAGAAATACCACAATATCCCAAAGTCAGCCAAAGTGGGGGGGAGGGCCTACTTGTACAAAAATATTTGTAGCAGCTCTTTTGTGGTGCCTAAGAATTGGAAAATGAAGGGATGCCCATCAATTGGCAGATGGTTAAATAAACTGTGGTATATGATTGTGATGGAATATTACTGAACTGTAAGAAATTTCAGAAATTCAGGATTTGAGCTGCTTCTTCATTCCCAATATCACCTTCCTCTGAACCCCTTGAGGAATAAGGAATATAATGATATAGATCCTTGTCAGAATCAAGATTATTGGTGCAAATGTTGGCTAGGGAGGGTTACTATATAACTCTTTCAGGTCTAAAAAAAGTTATATTGCTACTATTTTGTCTTTTATACATTTTTAAATTCCACATATGTGTAGAATTAAATTAAAAAATTAATATTTAATTTATATTTACCACTTAAATATCTTAAGAGATGAGCTTCATTTTGCAGTGAAGAGAGCTGAATTTTACAGTTAAAGTTATTTTGAATTGGGAGACAATTGCAATGATCCTTAAATATCTAGTGATGGTTATGTATATAAAGTAAAAAGCAAATATAATCTTTTTTTTCAGTTCAGATACCTGTGTAACTTTATTTTTTTTAAATAATTATAACTTTTTATTGACAGAACCTATGCCTGGGTAATTTTTTTTACAACATTATCCCTTGCACTCACTTCTGTTCCTATTTTTCCTCTTCCTCCCCCTACCCCCTCCCTCAGATGGCAAGCAGTCCTATACATGTTAAATAGGTCACAGTATATCCTAGATACAATATATGTGTGCAGAACCAAACAGTTCTCTTGTTGCACAGGAAGAATTGGATTCAGAAGGTAAAAATAACCCGGGAAGAAAAACAAAAATGCAAACAGTTTACATTCATTTTCCAGTGTTCTTTCTTTGGGTGTAGCTGCTTCTGTCCATCATTGATCAATTGAAACTGAGTTAGATCTTCTCTTTGTCAAAGAAATCCACTTCCATCAGAATACATCCTCATACAGTATCGTTGTTGAAGTATATAATGATCTCCTGGTTCTGCTCATTTCACTTAGCATCAGTTCATGTAAGTCTCTCCAAACCTCTCCGTATTCCTCCTGCTGGTCATTTCTTACAGAACAATAATATTCCATAACATTCATATACCACAATTTACCCAACCATTCTCCAATTGATGGGCATTCATTAATTTTCCAGTTTCTAGAAACTGTTACAAACAGGGCTGCAAATATAGTCTTTAAAGATTGTGTTGCTCAATATACTCAGAAGACAACCGCTACAATTAGTTAATACTTTATATATGAGGGAAGCTTGGTGCATGAGAAAGAACACTGGACATGGCATAAGAATATGTGGGTTTCAAGTCCTACTTTGTGACACTGGGCAAATTATTTAAACCCCTTAAGCTTTAGTTACTTCACAAGCAAAATGAGGATCACAGGACAGATCAACAGTTTAATCTTCAGCACACACACACACACAACACACAAAAACTATCACTAAGCCAATACCTTAAAAGAGAATAGAGAGAGAAAAGACTTATAAGTCTAAAAATATTTATAGTAGCTCTTTTCATAGCAGGAAAAAATTAGAAATTAAGAGGGTGCCTACCCATTGGTTAAACAAATTATGACATGTGAATGTAATGGAATATTATTGAGCCCTAAGAAATAACAAAGTAAACAGTTTCAAAGGAAACTGGATAGAATTCTATAACTTCACTTTCATCTGAACTGGTCAAAGAAGGGAAGACACACACATGCAGAAAGAGTTTAATGTACAAAAACATTAAACTTAATAGGAGAGAACAGGGAGTGGGGGATAAAAAGTGGGGAAAGTGGGAAATAGAAGAGAGAATACATTTAGAGAAGAATTAATCATAACCAAAAAAAAAAAAAAACAAGCAAAAACACCTTAATTTAGAGGAGGAAATTATATAAAAGAATTTTTAAAGAAATTTTAAGAAACTCTGATTGGGGCCATTTTAAAAAAAATTTATTTTTATTGATATCTTTTGTCACATTTCCTTCTGAATGTATCCTTTCCCTTTCACTTAATGACTAGCATTTATATATATATTTTTAAGGTTTGCAAAGTGCTTTCATATATTATTTTATTTGATCATCATAACAATCCTGGAAGCTATTATTATCCTGATTTTACATGTGGGGAAATTTAGGCAAGCGCTAGCAAATGATTTACCCGGGGTCAGTAGGTAGTAAATGTCTGAACCATAATTTGAACTGAGATCTTCCTGACTCCAAGTCCCACAATCTATCCAGAGGGTCAGCTTGCCCTGAGAACCATTCTTTGCAACAATGATTACTAAAAAGGGTAAAAACTTTGGCAAAATTGAGTAGCACAGCTAGTCAGTGCTCTATACCCATTATTCCCCATGTCTGCAAAAAAAAAAAAAAAAAAAAAAAAAAAAAAGGAAAGAAGCATGTTGTCTCATTTCTTCTTTAGGACTAATATAATTGCATAGCATTCAGTTTGGGGGTTTCCTGCTGTTTACCTTTTTATAGTTAAGATAATAGTTTATATTCTTTTCCTAATTGTGCTTACTTCATCTAAGTATCCCCATTCTTCTTTGGATTCTTTATTTTCATGTTTCTTACATTAATGTGCCACAATTTGTTTCATCATTCTCCATAGAAATATTTGTTTCCAGGATTTTGTTTTCATAAAAAAGTCCTGCAAAGATATTCTAGTATGTAAATAGTGGGGTTTTAGATAAAAAGAAATAAAATAAGCATTTTTTTTTCAAATCAGGTAGGTATTTTCTATTATTAAATTAATAGCTTATTCCAAAACTCAGGGTATCTGGCAATTATAGGTGTTGTAGAAAGAAAGTTCTTCCTATTTTAGGGAAGTGTAGTGAATAAAATGAGTCCTGCACACAGAGTCTGGAGATTTACTGAGATACAGGACCATGGGCAAGTAACCTAGATAATTTGAAGTTTCATGGAAGACCTGTTTTGCATTTCTCTTTATATCCCAAGCACGGTGCATTACACAGACTAGGCATTTAATAAATATCTAACATTGTAACATCACATTTAGACCTTGAAGAAAACTGAGAAATTATCCCATTTCATCCCCCCCCCAATTGTTGATTACTGAATCATTTTCAGTCATGCCTGACTCTTTGTGACCCCCATTTGGTGTTTTCTTAGCAGAGATACTGGAGCAGTTTGCCATTTTCTTCTCTAACTTATTTTACAGATGAGGAAACTGAGGAGAATGGGGTTAAGTGACTTGCCCAGGGTCACAGATTTGAAGTCACAAAGATGTGCCTTCCTGACTTCAGACCTGTCCCTCTATCCACTGCACATTCCCCCTAATTTTACAAATAAAACTGAAGATCGGAGAGGTTGTTGCCTGTCTACAGTCATAATGTGGAACATTTCAACATATGCTGTATATGGAATTGGAAAATCTGGTTTCAAAGTCCAGTTACATGACTTTCTAGGTATGCAGCCACTGAGCAAGTAATTTATTTCTCTGGGCTTCAGTTTTCTTATCTGTTAGGTCCATTCCAGCTCTAAATCTATAATCTCTAACAAAAAAGCTAGAAACATGAATCTGTATTTACTCTGACTGCTAATTTAATATTCTTTGCACCATACTACATTCCTTGCTTTGTTTTAATTGTACATATTATCAATATATTAATAATATTCTATTGTAATTATATAATGATGTTATTAATATCATATATTAATACAGAATTATTAATGTGCAATAATTATTGAACTGAGATCTTCCTGACTCCAAGTCCCACAATCTATCCAGACGGTCACCCTGCCCTGAGCACCATTCTTTGCAACAAAGATTACTAAAAGAAAGGGGAAAAAACTATTTGGCAAAGTTGATCAACCCAGCTGACAGTATGTGCAGTGCTCTACACCCACTAGACCTGTAATTAATGTGACAAATCAGTAAAAATAATGACCCATTTCTATAAGGTTTACAAATCGTTTCTCTTAAAATAATCCTGTTAGGTGATAAAACTATGATCCTTATTTTACAGATGAGAAAACTGAGATTCAGAGAAGGTTAACTGATTTCCCCATAATCACACAATGATTGTCAGGGCCAGACTCAACCAAAATCTTTTAACTTAGACTCTAATGGTCTCTGACTGTACCAGATGGTACTATTTTAAGTGATTATATAATCCACATATATAGATACATTCACACACATATATAAGGTATCCCAAAAGTCTTCATGCAGTTTTAACTTTTAATAACTTCAGAAGAATAAATGCAACCAGCCCAAAAAATTGAAAGGTTAATAATTTACATTTTAATATGTTATATTTGTTATGTTTATATTATATTATTATATTTATTTGCTATGTATTTATGTATATATTTGTATATTTTATATTATATTCAGCATAACCATTATCTTATGTTACATAATACTTGTACTGAGGTCATTTTGTAAAAACTTTCATCAGCTGCTGCTCCTTTAATAAAAAGACTGCATTTGTAATCCAGACTTCAGGATTATACAAAGAATAAAGTTTTGATGCATATATGATGGTTTTGATGTGATTACACAAGAAAAAAAATTTAATGGAAATAAATCAATTGACTGAGGTGCCAAATGAGATCCACCATATTGACAAAGTATCATCCAAAACTTGCCATACATGCATTGCATAATTATAAGATGCTCTATCTAGTTAAAATTAATTTTTATTTTTATTCAAAATTCATAAAAGTAATCAAACAAAATAAAATTTAAATAAACTTTTAAATAATGTTTTTATAAATATGTATCATTTATACTTCTGAAATTATTGAAGATTAAATGGGATTCACTATATATTCATTCACATGATAGTGTACTTAGGTCATAGTCAAGAAAGAAACTCAACTCTGAAAAGTGTTTATCATACAAATAATAAGAATATTCAAGTTTTCAGGAAATGCCTCTTTATTGTATATATGTGTGTGTATTTTAATCAAATTTCATATCCAGCAAGGACAACAGAAAGATAGCTTAAATTTAAAAGAAAAAAAGGTAAAAGAAAATCAAGAAGGTTTCAACTTTTTATCCCCTTTCTCAGATCTTATTCTAGAAGAAAGTAAAGTGCTAAGATTAAAAAAAAAATGTTACTTAAGTAAATAATTACCAGTGGCTTTACAATCTGTCCTCAGAAGTATGGAACTGGTTAGTAGTGCCTGCTAAAAATAAAATTGGTGGCACCAAAACTATATCATTTCCCCTCAGGCAGTGATTAAGCAAGAATCTACAAGCTTCTCTTCATATATCCCAGAGAGGAAATTGAAAGGAAGACAATCAAAGAAGACAGATCTAAAAGCAACAGGTCCCTGACAATGCCTGACAAAGTACAGGGATCAAAAAGAATGAGGAAGACAGTGGGGTGAGGTATTTATATACGCATATTTCAAAGCCAGCTTTCCCAATGACAGTCTATAAAAACAAGGGGAAAAGGCTATCCTGCCGCATAAGGAGTACTTAGACCTTTCATTCATTCCAGGGGAAAGCCAAAACGCAGAAGCTATTGAATGAGCCTTCACCTGAATAAGCATAGACCTATGCAGGAAAGAGTGCCAAATTAATTGCAATTAATTTAATTATTACAACTAATTATTGTTATTTTACATTCGCTAATGCACAATTAAATAATGTGCAACTAATTAACACAAACAAGGAATCCCATTGGGAAAATCACAGTATCATTTTGGCCTCAAATTCAATGCAAAGTTCATAGCTGTGGAGGTCTCTTGTTTTACCTTCCATTGTGACATGTATGCAAACTGAACACACCTAAGAGTGATGATGAGGATGATGAGAATGATGAAAACACAACAATAAAAATCAATACGCGTTGACTCAGTGGCATTATGTGCCAGCTACTCTACACTGAGTGGCTCAGGGCATGGAGTGCTGGATCTCTACTCAGGAAGACTCATCTTACTGAATTTATGTCTGGCCTCAGACAAGACCAGCTGTGTGATCCTGGGCAAGTCACTTAACCTTGTTTGCCTCGGTTTACTCATCTATAAAATGAGCTGGAGAAGAAAACGGCAAACCACACCTGTATCTTTGCCAAGAAAACACCAAGTTGAGTCACAAACATGACTAAAGAGATGGAACAACAATATATCTCTATCTACCTATAAATATATGAGATAGTTAGGTGGTGCAATGGAGAGAGCACTGGCCCTGATATCAAGATCTAAGTTGAAATGTTACTTTAAATTTTTACTAGCTATGTCACCTTGGGCAAGACAATCTTTGTCTGCCTCAGTTTCCTCATATGTAAAATGGTGATAATAATAAAGTCTTATAGGGTTGTTATAAGAATAAAATTAGAATTATGGAATATTATTGTTCGGTAAGAAATGACCAACAGAATGATTTCAGAGAGGCCTGGAGAGACTTACATGAACTGATGCTGAGTGAAACGAGCAGGGCCAGGAAATCATTATATACTTCAACAACAATATTATATGATGATCTCTGGCCATCCTCAGCAATGAGATGAACCAAATCAGTTCCAATGGAGCAGTAATGAACTGAACCAGTTACACCCAGCGAAAGAACTCTGGGAGATGACTAAGAACCATTACATTGAATTCCCAATCCCTATATTTTTGCCTGCCTGCATTTTGGATTTCCTTCACAGGCTAATTGTACAATATTTCAGAGTCTGATTCTTTTTGTACAGCAAAATAACAGTTTGGTCATGTATACTTATTGTGTATCTAATTTATACTTAAATATATTTAACATCTACTGGTCATCCTGCTATCTAGAGGAGGGAAGGGAGGGAAGGAGGGGAAAAATTGGAACAAAAGGTTTGGCAATTATCAATGCTGTAAAATTACCTATACATAGAACTTGTAAATAAAAAGCTATTAAAAAAAAGAATAAAATTAGACACTTAAGATTTAGATAATCACATATGATTAAGGGGGACAATAATACATAAAATTTATGAATTCTAAAAATATTGCCACCTGAGTGACTAGATGATCCTTAATGTTCAACAAATGTTAAAACAGCAAGTCCACTCCTGTAAATGTGTTTGCTAGCAGTGCCACACCAGGCTAAAATCTCTCTGCTTTAGCAGATTTTAACAGCTTGCTGACATAAGTAACCTTTCTGAACTCTTGTCATTCAGTTCCTGCTGAGTTAAGTTTATAGAACTGGTTTGCAGTCCACTCATTGCAAGTCCCCACCATGAAATACAGTATAGAGATAATCTCAAAGTGAGTTTTTATTCCCTCTTTGATGCTTTTTAAGTACTCTTCTACTCTACCCAACTCAAGTCCTAAGATAAATCACTTTCTAGTGTCAAATTTGATAGATAATAGAGAGAAAGTGAGAACTTTATCCAAAGTAATACTCTCACAAAATAAGAAACTCGCTTTAGTCAACTAATATGCCTGAATGAAAACAGCAGGGAACCAAGTGTTCCCACCTAGTGAATATTAGCAAAGTGGGCAATGCTATAGAGTTGCTGAACTTTTAAAAGAACTACTTGTACCACTGACTATTTCTTTACCACTACACAACAAGAATGCTAAAAAATTATTTTCACAAAATACTGCCATGATAAGAAATGACAAAGGAAAATGCCAGGTAATTTGCTTATGACTTTAATATAACCAAACATGACTGTAGTTTGAGACTCTTTTCCTTTTATCTTTTTTCAGTGAGAGATTAAAATGATTACACTTATTTCATATTTTCCAGTTTTTTAATTTCTTATATGTTAAATTCATAGTCAAAAACAAAGCTCTTATTTAGCCCTTGTATTAGCCACAGGCAACACATTTAGCATAACTTTTGTCAGCTTTTGCTTTGGTTTGTTTATTGAATTATAAACCAGATTAGGGGCAATCCCATATTGACCTATTTCTTTTCTATACCACTAGATGTACAAGAATAGCAATCCTAGCTAGATAGCTCAGTAGCCATGGGAACTCCTCCCCTATCTTCTTTCTGCTGCCCCCCCCCCACTTTTCTACCCACTTCCTTTCCTTTATCACTCCAACTCATGCCAGGACATTTTGTCCCAAGCCACTCCAAGGGAAAGAGGGGTGAAGGGAATAGAAGAAAACCTTAAAACATCTATCCCAATGCAAGTCTCCCTGTTTTCTTCCCCCAAGGTTCCAAATGTTAGAAAGAAAGGGATTTCTATTTTTCACTGCAGGGATGCAGGAAGAAGAGAAATTTCTTCATAAATAATTGCAATAACAGTATAGCTTAGAGGCAACATAGTGTAAGGCAGATCTAGCTTCAGGATCTATAAGACACAGGTTCAAGCCCAGCCTATGACACATCATGGCCACATGGTGCTGGGACAGACACTGAATCTCGGGGTGCTCCAAGGAATTTTCTAAGATTAAGTTGAAGAGAAGACACTGAATTTCCTCACCAGAACCTTTCTACACTAAAAAAATATAGGTATATATTTTAAAAAACAGCACAACCAACTCAATTATTTATAACAACAATATTGATAACCAACATTTATACATCATTTTAAAGTAATAAAAGGTGGCTAGCTAAATTGGTGCAGCAGACAGAACTCTGGGTATGCAGTCAAGGAGACCGGAATTCAAATCACCCTCAAATGCTGGCAGTATGATGGTAGACAAGTCATTTAACCTGTTAGCCATTTACAGCTCAAATGCAAAATGAGCTGGAAAAGGAAATGGCAAGCTTTCACAAGAGATATTTACTAAGAAAGCACAGCTAGGAATAGAAACACAACAATATTTCATCCATAAAGTGCAATTTCCCTTCTATACTCCCTCTATGTCCCTGAGGAGAGTGGTCTGAAACTTCAAGTGAAAGCTACAAAATATACATCCCTCACCCAAAGGGGTTTCGAGTCCAGTAAGTCATGTTCTCTTGTCCAGAAGTTCCTGCCAAGTTTACTGAAGGGTGAGCTGTTCTGTGTATCAACTTGGCTGGATCCTCACAACAGACTTTGATGTATAAGTTACAACTATTCTCATGGGGTTCTCTTTGAAACACTTATCAAAAGCACTCAAGATGAGATAATCAGAAATCCCAAGAATGGTGGTGTTTTTTGTTTTTTTTTAGACACATAATAAAGCCAATACTACCAACTCCTTTATTTGCTTCTCTAAGGAGAGCCTGTGAGACATATGTCTTCTTAGCTTCAATTCCCTTCTTTCTTCTGGTTTTATTTAAAGAGAAAATATGGGTCTGATATGATTCAGTTTCTCCATAGGAGAAATGAATCTTTTTTTTTTTTCAATAAAAAAAGCATTACCATCAGAGCAAGTTGGTTGGGGTAGGCTAGAGCTGAGAAACTCCTTTCTGTGGACAATTCTGTCCACAGTGTCCATAGGACAGTGGAAAGCAGTTAAAGAAACAAAGAAAAATAAAGCAGTTAATACTTCCCTGCTTTGAATTTGGCTGGGGAGCAGTATAGGTTTGTGGGTGATATGAAAAAGGCTGATGAAGGCCTTCTTCAGCAACCCCTCTAGACTTCGAAGAGCTTTCCTAGGACTTGAGCTTGAGAACATAAAGTTGCTCCTCAAGGCACTTATGCATGATGCCATCCTCCCCATTACACCCTCAGTGGTCTCGCGTTCTTCAGCTTGTTTCTGGTAGGAGAAAGGGCTCAGAGTTTTCACCAGAGATACAATTAGCTTCTCACTGTCTTTCCAATATACAGAGCACACACTTCCAGCAGCACTTCAGATGATATGTCCAACTACTCTATGGTCCAAGTAGATTAGACATTGCCTGGATATCTAGGATCACCAGTTCCTGGATTTACACTCAATCCCAGAGCTTGGTGTAGGAAGGTTTATCTACAAGGGAAAGCACCCCAGGGGATCACGAATAAAAGGCATAGTAAGCCATGGACAAGGGTGTGAGATGGTAAGCTGGGGGTGAGTATTCTGGCAGCCAACAGGACTTGCCACCACTGGCTGTGACTCTAAAGGATGGGCTATTAAAAGCCTTGTGGCAAGGGGGCTATACAAAGCAAAAAACTGGTCCAGGTTGTCCATGGCAGGTTTAAGTTTATGTCATTGATCAGTGCAAAAGGATTCCATATCTTGAGTACCAAAATCTGCTTACAGTTGATACAATGTGATTCTTAATATCCTCCTCTCCTCCCCCACTCCTTTTTTTTTTTTTTGCTACTTTGTCACCACTAATTATGAAGTAGAAGAGAAAGAAGCCTCATGAAACTGAAGCCATTTTGTACTTTTCTTTGTTTTATGGGTCTCTATAGTTTTGTTTTGTTTTTAAGTCACCAACTATTTAGCCTTTCCTTAATTAACTGAGTGGGTCCTCAGAGAGAAGGCTCAGTCTGTTACCAGCACCATACTAGAGGTCTGTCTATCAAGGTAGATTTTGGCAGAAACCTGAATTCTGACAGCCGAGCTCTTTAATACACAAGCAAGGTGTGTTGTACCATGATAGAGCATTAGAATGCAATTTTGTATTTTGTAAAATCATACTTCAGGTAATGCCACAATTTTAAAACTAGAAAGGACAGTGGAGGTAATCTAGCCCAATTCCATAACTGATATATACAGACATCTTTTAAGGTAATTCTAGAAGAATTTTGTATATATTACTTATTATCACTGGTAGATGGTTTAAACCAATGATATGGAATGCCACATGAAACAGCCCGTTCTTTTTTTTTTTTTTTTAAGATAATTCTCATTATTAGGAACTTCCCAAAATAGTTTATCCCTCTACCTCAGCCAGTGATTTCAGTTTTATCTTAGCATATATATGCATATACACATACCATACATATATACATGTATGTATTCCTAGACAATATATAGTGCATGTATATATACTAGAAATATTATATATATACTGGAAATTATATATAATTAGTTTAAATCTCTTTGTATATTAGAGTACTTTATTTATATATTTGAAAATAGCTACAACATCTTCCCTAAGTTTTCTATTTCATAGGTTAATAGCCCCCAAATATTTCTCATTTGATATGGCTTCAAGTGACCCCACCATCCCAGTCACTCTTTTGTAGATGTCCTACAGCTTGTCAATATCACTATTATAAAATGTGGCATATAGTCATATGATGGAATATTGTAGATCATCAGTTTCTAGAATAACCCCTTGAACTCACAACCTCAAATGAAAAAGTAATGACCAAGACATAGAAATACTAAAATTGCAGAAATAAAAAATAATGATGAGAAACAACTTGGAATAATGTAAAGTTTGAAACAACAGTATAGGGCTAGGTTGAGGATCTGCTCCTCTCAAGCCATCCAATTTTCCACCCTCGCCTGTGGATCTTTAGTACAGATAAAATCATTTCCACTTCAGTGATCCTGTACCCAATCGTAAATACAGAAGCCAATATAATCATCTAGGTCTGGTGGGAGGAAGCAAACAATGTGTTGGGGGGAAATTGTGTATGGGACAAAGACCAGGGTTTTCAAACCCAGTTTCGACATTTCTTGGAATGGAGCAGGCAAGCAGGCGAATGGGCCCTGCATTACCCCTCTCCCTCACCAACTCCAGGAAGATTCTAAAAACACCCAGGTCTGACAGACTAGACAAGAGAAAGGTTAGTATGGGGAAAAGGGGACACGCCTTTGTAGGGCCTATAATAGAGAGTCGTAGCTCGCTGCCCTCCATTTCTCCATTTTTCTACATTTTCCCTGTCTGAAGAACAGAATGGAACAAAATTCAGCAGACCTAGGTTTCTGAAGTAGTGTTATGACTAGTAATAATTAATGGTAACCTTGAGGCAGAACTGTATGGATGAGTTACTTGTGATCACCCAGTTTTCTGAACAGTGGTCAGAAATTAGAATTTTCCAAGGACTTTCCCAGACTAGGAAATAACTGCTGATTCAGTGGTAATATATCAAGAAAGAGTTCTTGCCTAAGACTGTAACAACTGTGGACATGGTTTATAGACAATGCTTCTGAACCCCAACTTCCTGTGTATGTAAGTGTGGAGGAATGAGAATCTAAATCTGAGCAGCCAGAATCCGCAAAGCCTGATCCTACAGCTACCTTCTCAGAATGCTGATGAATCAAGCAAGGTCAAGGGCAGGAAGAGTAACAGAAGCTTAAGGAAAAGTTCAGCTTCCAGGCCAAAACAAAAACAAAAACCCAGCAAGGACACTCATTAAGATGTAGGATCATCAGAAAAAGGCCCTTCAATTTAAAAAAAAAAAAAAAAACCCTCAACTAAAGTAAGCAACAAAGGAAGAGGAGGGAAGGAAACAGTAAAGCATAATTTGTGACTGAGCTAACAGATAAGTGGAACAGGAGAGGAAACAGAATTTTTGTCCTTCAGAAGTTCTACCTTGAATAAACCACATAGAAAAAACAAATATAAGAATCTATAGCCTCTGAATAGAAAATTAGATTTCAAAGTAGATTAGCAAGAGAAAGAGATGAGAGGAAGAAAAAGTAAATTAACATATCTTGTTAAAGATTAACACAAATGAATGTTAATCAAATTAAGAGGAGGGGGACCAGAATCCTGAAGGGAACTTCTGTCTAGAGTGGGAGAGGAAAGAATAAATTTTCTTTAATTACGAAAAAGAAAGAAAATAATAATTTAAATAAATTTTAAAACTACAATAGAACAAGGAAAGGATGGAATCAAAGGTAAATTAGGATCAAAATATAAAGAAAGAAGGTAGAGGAACAAAAGAAGACTATTTAAAAAGAAAAGAACATCAATAAAAGAATTATGATGTTAAATATTAAATTATAATGTTATTGGCTTCCTCATTAAAATAAGAGAATGACAGAGTTTATAAGAAAAAAATATCTAACACCTGTTGTATATGGGAAGTGCATTTTAAAAATAAAGACACCAAAAATAAAAATGAATGATTACACACTTTTTATAGTAGCAGAGAAAAGGGAAAGAGAGAATAGGTGTCCACCAAATGGTGAATGGATAAATAAATCGTGGCGGGTGAATGCAATAAAATACTATTGTGCAAAAAAAAAAAAAATTATGGATACAAAACAAGAAAGATTTACATGAACTGATACAGGATGAAGTAAGCAAAGCCAAGGGACTATTAAACACAAGGACTACCACAAAAACAAAAACAAAACAAAACAAAAATCACTTTAAAAAAATCACACAACAAACAAAAGCAAAGTTTGAAAAAGAAAAAGAGCATTCCCCCCCAAAAAGATAACCAAAAAGACACCTCCACCTCCATGCTATCACAGGTCTATTAGTGTAGAACACTACATATTCTGTATTTACAGATTTTTAAAAATGTACTTTTTGTCAATTGTTTTTTTCTCTTCTATTTTTCTTTATTTAAAATATTTTATTACATGGGAATATCTGGGAGCAGAAAATTTAGGTAAAGTATAAAAATAAAGGATTATAAAAACTTATATTAAATGGGAAAAAAAGAAAATAAAAGATTAAAGTAAAATTTACCATGCATCAGGTTACAGACAGAACTCTTGAACACCAATGTTCATATATGTGGAAGGAAAAAGAGAGTCTAAATCTCTTAGACAATTAAAGTACAATACATCAAGAGGGATAAGAGTGAAAATACATTGTAAAAGTCACAAAAGACAATTAACAAATATTAAATAGATATGGACTAAATATCATAGCACTTAAATTCAAAAAAGTTAATCAAACTGAAAAAACTACAGACAAGTGAAGACCGCAAGCAACTATTTAAGCACCTACTATGTGCCAATAATTGACTTAATTATTACCAAAATAATGAACTTAAATGAACTAATATGTAAAATATAAATTTCAGAATAAATTAGAAGCAGAATATAACAAGCTGTTGTTTATAAGAATATCTAAAACATAAAGACCATAAAAGTAAGGGGCCAGATCAAAATTTATTACATGTCAGTTCAGTCATTTTTCAGTGTGTCTGACCTTTTGTGACCCCATTTGAGGGTTTTGGGCAAAAATATTGGAGAGGTTTGCCACATCCTTCTCCAGCTCATTTCACTGATGAGGAAGCTGAAGTAAACAGGGATAAGTGGTCACAGCTCTAAGTATATGAGGCCAGATTTGAATTTAGGAAGATAAGTCTTCCTAACTCCAGAGCCAGCACTATATCCACTGCCCTGTCAAGGGATCTCAAACAAAACCACATAAAAAACAATGCTATAAATAGACATGATTAAAAGAAAAACCATATTATGCTTAAAAACATCATAAACAACTACTATCTATATTAATAAATGAACCAAATGATATGGTTCCTAAATATTTTTGAAAAACTTTAATTTTTAAGGAAAAATAAAATGAAATTATAAGTGGGGGAGGGTGGAATTCTAGGCATCCTTTCTGACTTCACAGATCCAAGAATAATTTTTTAAAATGAGGAAAACTTAGGGACATGGAACAAGACTTTTTTTAGAAAAGTGAGATATTTTAGATCTCTGGCAAATATGAGAAAGTCATATACATATTTATAATAGATGTGATGTACCATCACAAAAAAAATTTATGAGGGTATAAAAATCTTCAAAAAAAAAGAATAACAGAAATATGAAATACATGATAAACACAAATTTAATAAAAATTATATTTAATAAATAGACTTTAAGGAAAGAATTAAAAATGATTTGATGGTAATTTGGTATGAAAAAGTTGGTGGGTCAAAGATCAAACCACAGAAACAATAAAAATTTCATCAAAGAAAATGGTCAACAATAAGACAACATAACTAAGATTATTTGAGGATGACCAAAGAATTAATTAAGTGAAAATATATATTGCTAAGCAACTTCATTAACAGAGGGAAAAAAGAACAGATTGGGGAACTGGTAAGACAAGAAAACATACTGAAAGCCCCAATTAAACACTAAAAAAAAATTTGAAAATCACTTGAAAAAAATTTTTTAAATGACAGCAAAAACACAAACAAATTAATAAATAAAACTAGAAGCTTTAAAAAAAATCAGATAAAGGGACAATCAGCTAATCTTGTTTTTTAATGAAAAGAAACCAAATTACCATTATCAAAACAATAAACAAAATTCATAACAAATGAAGATAACATAAAAATTATTCTGCCCCATCATGTCAGCAAAATTAATATCCAGAGTATTATGACTGTAAAGAATTTAAATAATCCAATTATCATAAAAAGAAACTGAACAGGCAATAAATGAACTTCTAAAGAAAAAAATCCCAGAACTAAATAGTTTTACAAATTAATTCTATCAGAAAGCCAAGGAATAAATAATATAAGGACTTAGAGAAATATGGAAAAATTAATGTAATGTAAAATTAAAAAGTAGAACCTATATATATATAACATGTAATGCATATATAACATATATTACATATAAAAAACGATATATACAATTACAAATAAGAACAAAAATACTAAAAAGGAGTCCAACTCTATTAAATTATATTAAGCAATTTCAGTACAACAAAACTGTTAAATAAGAAACACTCCTTATAATTCTCAGATAAGTACAAACTCTGCATCTGCAAAATGTGCCATATATAATCAGATGCAAACATGGCTGCTATGTTGACCAATTTTGTTTAGTTATTTCCCCTGTTACAAGGAAGAATACAATGTTGGATCTGGAGGAATTATAGGAGATGACTATCATACGGCAGCTAGGTAGCACTATGGATAGAACACTGGGCCTATAGTCAAGAAGACCTGAGTTCAAATCTGACCTGAGATACTTACTGGCTGTGAGACACTATTGAAAGGAAATGATATATCACTCCAGTATCTTTGACAAGAAAACCCCAAATGGGATCCTAAAGAGTTAGACAAGATTGAACAACAACAGTTAATAAGAAATATAAAACAAAAGACACAAATACAATTTCAATTTTTTATAGTAGCATTTACAACTGAACAAAAAATTATAGGCACAGTCCTACAAAAACAGAGAAAGAGGGGAATCATTAGCACCTGCCTCATTTTGCACACTATACTTTTATTAGGCTAGATACCACATTAGTTTTTGCTCGTTACATCACATTACTGATTTAATATGGAGTTTGCACTCAATTATAATCCTTAAGTCTTTTCATAGAACTACTGTATAGTCATACCTCTAGGGTCTTATATTTATAAAGTTTATTTTCTTTTGATGTGAGTACATTAGTTTATACTTATCTCTATTAAATTTTATTTTTTAAGATTAAGTGAATAATTTAATGCCTTTTTGGAACCTACTTCCATGGTCAACATAGTTTATTATTTCCAAATGCACTGGTCCTCTAGATAATAAGTAAGCTATCTATCTCTTTATTTAAAGCACATGTAACATGCAAACACAAAATAAAAACAAAATTCTTATGACTAACACTGGAAGTTATCAGATTGGCATTGGGCAATCCATGAGTCCT
This sequence comes from Antechinus flavipes, assembly GCF_016432865.1. Taxonomy (NCBI): domain Eukaryota; kingdom Metazoa; phylum Chordata; class Mammalia; order Dasyuromorphia; family Dasyuridae; genus Antechinus; species Antechinus flavipes. Next base: position 458,699,597 of record NC_067400.1, read on the forward strand.
CTTTGGGAATTTTCTTTCAACCAGTTAGGAAACCAGTGAAGTATAGTAGTATCTAACAAACATTTCTCCATCTTTTTCATTAAAATGCTATACCCTGCCCCTTCCAGAAAAGGTTAGGCAGCAAGTCAATCAATATTAAGTATTTTCTATGTGCCATGCATTGTGCCTAAATAAAAGGTAAAAAATATGATACTCCTTGAGATTTTATCAGGAACCTGAAGGAAACCAGAGAAGAAATGAAGCAGAGCCGAGAAGGGACAGTATTCTATAAAGAACAGCCAGAAAAAAAAAAAAAAAAAAACCTGAAAAGACCTAGAGTGTCTTGTAAAAGGAATAGCAAGGAGTCAGTGTCACTGGATCACAAACCGTATGAAATAGAAAAGAAAAGGCACAAGTATAATTTCAATTTTGAGGAGGAGTAAATTCTAAGAAGCCTGAAAATGTAGTAGACCAAGTTAGGAATAGTTTTAAAAGCCAGATAGATAATTTCATAGTTGATCTCAGAGATAATTAGGGCCAGTGAAATTTATTCAGTAGAACTGTGACAAGGTCACATTTGCCCTTTAGAAAGATCAAACTGATAATACATGAGTGAAAAATAGACTGGCATGGGTAGAGATTTGCAGCAGGGATACTGGGCTACCACAAAAGTCTAGGTGTGTCGTCATGAGAGACTGTTCTCTGAAGGTGATGGCAATGTCAGAACAGAAGAGGGCCTAGGTTGTACCTTATATATTTCAATGGAAGAATTAAAAGGACTTGGTAACAGACTGGATATGGAGCTGGGGGAGAGAGAGGGAAGAGTCAGGAGGACACCAAGTTTGGGAGACAGGAACTAATACATGTTATTTGCAAGTGATCATTTCCTCTCTAAATGATCATGGGCCATCAGTTTATTCAACTGTCCTGTAATTTTATCTGTAATGAATATCAAAGTTAATGAGGTAATTTTCAAAAGTTAATTCTTCCATTTGAAAAAAAAAAAAAAAGATTTATCTGCCTTGCAGTATTCCACTTCCATTTTTGTTTTCTTTAAATTCTTCAAATACGAAATCAAGAATCAATTCTACAAGTTCTTTCAGTACTTTTAAATATCATTTAACCAAGTCCAGAGTCACAAAGCAAGGTCCTTTCTCCTAATCCCCTACTTATCTTGGGCCTTAACTTCTCTTGGTCCTATTGGTTCTGTACTTTCAAGTCTAAAGACAATTATCTTTGAAAAGACAAAGCAACATGGAATCCTAAGAGTTCTGATTTCTCTTTGTCCTTTCTAACATGGATCTGTCTCTTCTTTCTTTTTGCTTTAATTGTCCTTGTGTTGTCCTTAACGTTTATTTCAGTCTGAGATAAATTCTGATTCTGAGCTTCCTGATACTATCTATTCTTATCTATTCTTCCAGGTCCAGACCTATTCTTTTGTATTTTTTCTTGCTCACTTACCTCTATTTCTATCTTTTCTACAAGGTCTTTCAAAAATCTGTGTATATCAGAGACCTACTTCACTACATAAATTAAATAATGTACATTATTTGGCTGAGTATGATGGCACACTTTTGTAATCTCAATGACCACAGATACTAAAGCTGGTTGATCTCTTGAGGTTGGAAACTCTAAGCAGCAGCAGGTTATGCTAATCTAGTCCATACTGGATTTGGTAATAATACAGTAAGCCCCTAGAAGTTGGATTGGTTTCCTTTCCCTAGATCAGGACCTACCTGAGCCCAATGCTGGGGTTCATCCATGACTTAGGCAGAGAGACTGGGATGACAATACAAGGGGGTGTCGAGGGCTGGCCCTGGTAAGATTACTAGTCTCCAGCTCACCTGTGGGGTTTAGCATGAAATGTCTCAATGGAGGCAGCTTAGATATCGATCTGGTTCTATATTTGTGAAGAAAGGGGCACCAAACCAATAAGGATCTGACTTAACACCACTGCTATGCTTTAAGGAGGACCAAAAAATAGCAGAGGGAGGGGAGGAAATCACCTTCTCAATCACCAGAGTGGGGCTGTGTTTGGTTTTTTGAGAGGCGTTATATTTTTGTTTTGTTTTGCTGTCTGCCAACACAGCCCGAGTAATCACATTTCCTGAGTAAACAAGCAGTGGGTTTTCTTCTGCCTGTGAGCTGGGAGGACAGACTCCTGACTGATCACAGCCTTCCTCCACAACAGCCCAGAAACTTCTCCTTCAGAAGCTTTTCTCTGGCCCTGAATTTCACCCACCAAAAATGTCCACCACTGAAGCCTATGGCTCTGGCTGGCTGATCCTTCCCAGAAACTCCATTTTAAGCAGAATGCCCAAGTTTCCTGCTATTTCATTCACCTCTAGGTGGCATTCTTGACTTTCCCACTGGACTTACAGATACTCTCATTGTCCAGAGCTTCCTTTTATAAATTGTTTTTCCCCATTAGATTATAATCTCCTTGATGGTAGGAATAGTCTTTTTTTTTTCTTTGCTTGTTATTTGTATTCCCAGTACTTAGCACAGTGCCTAACATATAGTAAACAATTGATAGATGCTTACTAACCTTACCAGATTGCCTCAGGCTTACTTACTAATCTTACAAGATTGGCTCAGGTTAGAAGTAGAACAGGTCAAAGATCCCTTTGGTGATGAAGATGAAGTAATCAGCAGCCCCTGCACTACTAGTTTGAATAAAATAAGTCACCAGAAGTCATTCCACTGGACCATTCTTTTGGTTCCCTAAAAATAAAAATAAGCTTGCTTTCTTCTGAAAGAGAAAAAGATGTTGCGAACATTTTGTCTCTCTCTCCCAGGGTCAAGGTCTAGCAGACTCTCATAATCCCAGAGGGACACACTTGAGAAATTGGCAAATGCAAAATAATTCTATATCCTCATTTATGTTATATTTTTTAAAGATTTAGATATTCCTCAAGTCTACATGTTCTCCTCATATTCCTCTGGGATAACGTATGCCATATGATTCGAGCTTTATCATCTCAGAAATTTAATAGGGTCCTACGAAAAAATATTCTATAATGATGGCTTTTAAAATGAATTTAACAAGTTAAATTTATTATTAAGCAAATTATCTAAGCTAAATCTCCCTGCTCACTTATAATGATTTCCTGTTGTTTATATGGACAGATCATAAACTTAAGGTTTATTGTCACAATGGTGACATTGTGTATGACTATTTCCTCCTGTATGACTATTAAAAAGCAATACAAGAAAAGCACATCAGAAACAAAATTAATTAACATCTATTTCATGGAGTCAAGATCAGTGTAGTTCCCCCTTGTTATGTGATACTAGTAAAATGAGAGTCTGATACATACACATGACCATCAGTTCACTTGAATGATGTAACCATTCTAGATAGAAGATTCTGGGAACAATGATCTATAATAGAAATGCTTTGGAGACTGTGGAGCATTCATAGAAATGCTATAACTAGTTCCACTGACTAAGATGAAGGAGAAGTATTTTGGACTTACAACCTAGCTTTCTCTATTGCCCTCCTGCACCTATAGCAATTTGTGAGATTCAATTGTCTTCTTTTTAAAATTTTTTTAAAATTTCAATAAGTAGGTTTTTATTTTCAAAATACATGCAAAGATAGTTTTCAGCATTCACCCTTGAACAAATAACATCCAAAAAGAAATCTTCATTTTTAGAACACTAGAAGCCAATATAATGTTAAAATAGATTGCACAGTGGACAGAGTATCAGGCCTGGAGTCAGAAAGACATCTTCCTGAGTTCAAATCCAGCTTCAAACACTTACTAGTTGTGTGAGCCTAAATAAGTCACTTAACCCTATTTGCCTCAGTTTCCCGATCTGTAAAATTAGCTGTAGAAGGAAATGGCAAATGTCTGCAGTATCTTTTTTTATTTTTTAATAATAGCTTTTTATTTTCAAAATATATGCAAAGATAGTTTTCAACATTCATCCTTGCAAAATCTTATGCTCCAAATTTTTCTCCCTCCCTTTCTCCTCCTCAGTCAGCACTGGGCTAATACATAATAATATAGGTTAAACATGTGCACTTCTTCTATACATATTTCCACATTTATCTTTCTGCACAAGGAAAAAAATGAAAAAGAAAAAAAGGAAGCAAACAAAAAGATGAAAATACTATGTTGTGATCCACATTCATTCTCTATAATCCTCTCCCTGGATATAGATGGCTCTCATCATCACAAGATCATTGAAATTGGCCTCAATCACCTCACTGTTGAAAAGAGCCACATCCATCACAATTGATCATCCCATAATCTTATTTCAACCATTTTCTAAGAAGAAAAGATTTGGGGTCTTCTCCAGCTGTGGTTATATGTTTCTCCAAGTAACAGTCCCTAGTACTTGGCTTTTGCATTTGTTATTTTCCCTTCCACATGAAGGGAGTGGAGCCCCATGACCTTCCTTAGCATCCTAGTATCCCAAATGAGGTTTTACAGAAAAGCCCAGAACCAATGCCCCAAGGAGAAATACTTTGGGACACTAGGAGAGCAGAAGCTAAGACAGATGATTCATGCAACAATCATAAGACATCTGGACATGAACTTGGCAGCATCAATGCTATGTAGGAACTGAGCTAAATTACTATCCCAGAAACTAAGGCGATATCGTGAAGATTATGCCTCGGATGTATTTGGAAGGGAGATGCTAAGAGAAAAAAATGTTTGTACATTTGTTCCTGCTACTTCTTCAAAGCAAATGTCCCTTTGTAAAAAGCTATCTGGGATTAAATGGTTAAACGAAGCTGAGGTTTTAATCACTGATCCCTAATAGGAGTGAAACACATTCAATGGGGGCTCAAGTTAGTGGAATTATAAAGTCCAGTTTCTCAATGTGTCCCTCTGGGATCAAAAGGTCTGCTAGACCTGGCCCTAGGGAGAGGCAAAATGCTCACAATGTCTTCTTCCCATTCAGAAGAAAGAAGGCATATATTCATTTTCAGAGGACCAATGAATGGAATGGTCCACTGGAATGACTTCTGGTGACACTTGTCATAGCTCTAGATTCACATAATATTGATGATTTTATTTTGAACCTACACAATTTTCCTTTTCTATCCTTTCTGGATAATCATTCTTTCCTCCCCAGTTGACCTCTGTGTCAATTATGGAAAAAAAAGAAAAATAATTTAAAACTGAGTCATTAAAATCAACAAAGCAATGCAGTGAGGAGAAAACAGATTTTTATATTTAATTCCTTATATTTCACATTTTATTTTATAATAAGGTCAGTTGGCACACTAGCAGAGTTACAGAGTATTACTTAGGGAGATGTCTATAGCTTACATAAAGGTATTAAGAAATCAAAGTGGACAATTAAGTTTTACATTTTTAGAATGTAATTACTTGAATGTTTCTAATATTTATACATTATTTAAATTGATAGGATTATTATCAGCTAAAATGATTTCTAATTCAATCTTTGAATGGTTTATTCTTAAGTAATTGGAAGATAATTGAGTTTCTATTTGGCATTTCATCCATTAGGCATCTCATAAGAAAGTTTTCATCTCTGAGAAATAAATCTTTGGACATTGTTATATTTACAAGAGTCAATGTGATAAAAAGGGAAAGAGGAATTGAATAAAAGTAAGGAAAAGCTAGGTTTGAATACCTCTCTTTACCTGTGAGCCACAATTCAGCCATACTGCCCCCTTCAATGCCAAGCTAGGTAGCAAGCTGGATAATGCCAGCTCTGGAGTCAGGAAGTCTTGAATTCAAATATGGCCTGAAACATTAGCTATGTGATGCTTGGCAGATCACTTAACCCTGTTTGCCTCAGTTTCTTTATCTGTAAAATGAGCTAGAAAAGGAAACAGAAAAACACTCCAGTTTCTTCTCCAAAAAAATCCTAAATGAGATCATGAAGAATTGGACACAATTAAAACAAATGAACAACAACAAATGTTTTAATTTCCTCCCCTACAAAATGGGGGTGGGAAGGTAAATAAATAATTATTGTCATATAGTTGCTATGTGGAAGGCACTTTGTAAAATATAAATCACTGCAGAAATGTGAAGTAGTATTATATTTCCTTGGGATTTCAGAGCCAGAAGGGGCCTTGAAATCTTTCATCTAATTTTTTTTTTAAACAAATGAACAAAGGTAAAAGAAGTTACTGAAATAGCAATTATCACCAGTAAATTCTATCGTTCTCCATTAAGGTCCTACTCTGGTACTTCATGGTGATAATCTTGTTTTTCCAAAGTTTTGTCTGCAATCCTCAGGGCCTGGCACATATTACTAAATTGGGAAGTTTTCAAATTTAAGCCAGAATGGATTTAGGCTGGTCCTCTAAGGACAAAGTTTGAAAAGGCTCGTCAACAGGTTGGCCCTACCAACTATGAAATTATCTACTAAGATGTGAGGGAGAAAGTAGTAGTAGTAAACAGCAGTAACAGCAGCTGCAGCAGTAATAGTTATAACAGCATTTATATAATAATTTAATACTTGCAAAGTAATTTTAAAATACTGTCTCATTTTAATTATCCTCCCGACAACTCTGAGTAGTAAGTATATGCTATTATTATCTTCATTTATTAGATGAAGAAATTAACACAGACAGAAGCTAAGTGACTTTCCCAGGATCACACAACTAACTAATAAATGTCTGAGGCTAGATTTGGCTCAGCTCTTCCTAACTCTAGGTCCAACACTATCTTTTGGACCATCTAACTGGGAAAGTGAAAATCTGCATGAATGGAGGGCATATCCAAATGAATAAAATCATGGTTTTTTGAAGTAATCAAAATAGAATGTATATTTTATTGGTTTCGGCCCTGAAAAATGGGGATTTGGGGATAATTCTGAATTCAATTCACTCATTTATCACACTAGCTATTCCTCCAGGGTTTGTGTCATCTGCAAATCTGATAATATGCCTTTTATGTCTTTATCAAAGGTTTTGATTATTTTAAGTATTTTTTTTGCCTAATTTAAAACCATAAAAAATTTTAAATAGGACTACAAACTTAATTACAATATTAAATTTTTTCCAAGATGAAGTTTAAAAGAATATATGTCCAATAACCATAAACAAAACAAAATTTTGCAAAATAATTATAAAAATTTCGAGGAAAAAATAAATATAAATTGTAGCAGAGGACAATCCAGGAACAAACTTACAATATAAATATCTGATGAAAATATAAACATCAAACATAACAGTTTTTTTTTCCTAACTAAATGTGATTTCCTCCACAAATGATTAATTGGATATTGTCCTTCATTTTCTAAGACAACCAAAATGATATCACTACATTGAAATCAAGGTACAATATGTCCAACTATGGCTAATCATTCTATCAGAATTTGACACAAACAGTCCTTACAAACAGTGGTGATGTCTCTAAATCTGCACATCTCCACAAGAAAAAAGATTCCAGAACATAGAGTAAATTGGATAAGCATGAAATCTTCTCAAAATAGGGTCAAATTACATCCAGTTTCCAGACACTGAAAATAATTCTGCAAACAATACGAATGAACTATCGAGTTGTTTTGCTTTAATAAGATTCCTAAGAACACCCTGATATGATCTTACCAGATTTGGATAGAAACACTTATAGTGTTTAAATCTGTAACTACAACTGAAAACTTAAATCTTAAAGTCAACATCCTGGAATGACTCACTAATGTAATTAACAGAGATAAATAAATATTCATAGAAAACCAGCTTATGAGGACACATGTAAACAAAAAATAAAAATGGCAAATAACTCAGAATACAATTAAGTAACTATTGCATACCTACGATGTGCCAAATGCCACATTAGGTATTTCCAATACCTATGGAAATTGGTATAGGTAATACAAGACAAGAAAATTACAAAGGTGTAGTCAATGTAAGTTCTGAGGATCATTAGCCCAACTCTCGCTCTCAGACATTCCTTGCCAATCTCTCAAAGATTAATCAATCTCAGGCATAAGGAAAAATTAACCAAGAAAAAAAATAAATTTTATGAACTATAAACTATGAAAAAATTATTTCAAACTACAAATCAAAGACCAATGTGAAAAGCCATTAAACTAATTTAAGGCAGACAATACCTAATGTAAACCAAAAATGATTATAGTTCTTCAAAAGAAACTAAAGATTATTTTTACATTAACCAAAAGAACTTGGAAAAACCTCAAGATTATCTATCTCTGCTCCCTTCTTTAAATAAAAATGCTGTCGATCTAAATTTTATTATTTTCTAATCAAATGGAATATTAAGTTTCATGGCTTGAAAGCAGTCCCAGTTTCTCACTTACTTAGAGTAGGCCCTCAATAAATAATAGTAACTCATATTTCTACAATACTTAAAGCTTACAAAGCACTTTTCCCATATTGGGTAATACAAGTATTGTTGTCCCTATTGTAAAGACAAGTAAACTGAGGTTCAAAGGAATTGAGATTTCTCATGGGAACAAAGAAGATGATAGTAGGGCATAATGGAAATAGAGTTGAAATAAGAAGCCACAGATTTGAATCCTGTCTCTGCCCCCATGTGATTTTGAGAAAGCAACCTAACTTTCTCAGTTTCCTTAACTTTACAATAAAAGGTTTGGGTAGATAACTTTAGCAATTCCTTCCAGCTCTAAACTTAAATCAAAATTCCATTACAATATCTAAGGGACAATTTCTAAGCAAGATGGTTCCCTGAACGAGAAGCAGACCTTCCAACTCCCCAATATCTACTTCAGCAAAACACTGAATACCTGACACCAGACTGAAAAGTGATCAAGAAATCCAATAAGAAGCTACAACAAGGGATGAGCCATTCTCGGAGGCTGCCCCCGATAGGTGGCAGAAGCAGTGGGCTCAAGTCAGTGGGGGAGGGGCACTTCTGGCTCCTTTTTAGTCCCTAGCTAAGCTGTGGCAATGATACACACCCTCCCCCTCAGGTATTTGCAGGTGAAACTGATGCTGAGCATATGACTTGTATCTCAGCCCTTCTCCAACAGCCCTGATGTCCTGATACGACCTGGTAGGTGTCTGGCTGTCCCTGGAGACAGGGTGTTCCTGGAAGCCAAGCTGGGGAGATGTCTTGGGAGCTGGAAGAGCTCCAGATTCTCTGCCTTTCTCATCTTTCCTCTACGTAACTTCTATAAAATACACACCTCGTCTTTATTAAAAAGTCAGTCTCCCTTTTCTCCTCTTGCCCTCCCCCTCCCTTTCTTTTCTGCTTTTTTCCTCGCTCCCTGTCTCCTTCTCTCTCTTTTTTTCCTCTCTCCTTCTCTCATTCCCCTCCTCCTTCTCTCAACTATTGCATTTTGTGCCCCATATCTAGTCATCATATTTTCTAAAACTCCCCCTAAAAAATCAGGAGAGCGTCTGATGATATTCTTTTACAAAATATATAAGATCTACATATCCGTCTTTAATACAATGTCACCTCCTTAATCCTCTCCCCCTTGTTTCTTAGAAATCAATAGAAAACTAGGAAGGAAATGAGCTGCTAGAATTTGTGGAGGGAGGAACTGAAATCAAAATTACAACTGAGAAAGGAGTTCACAATGAATTCAAAAGAAATTAGTATCATGAGGTCACTTATGTATGGTTTTTATGCTAATACATTTAGTAACTTTTAAAATTAGGTTAGATAGTTATAAGAATGTAGAGCCAAACAAGTAAAACCAAAAAAAAATTAAAAATAAAATAATTGAATCCCAGATATATCAATCACACTAATAATGAATCAACATGAAAAGGACTCTAGGAGTAGGACTCATAAAGTCTTAGAAACCTATCTTAAAAAAAATAATGCGTGTATTACAAAGACTCTTTCTAAACAGACAGCAAGCTGCTCTGCTCTTTATAGCAGAGAAATATGGTTTTAAAGGTGATCCAGATAAAGATAAAGCAAAATATGAAACCTATAAGATGTAAACCAATGCAATTCGTTAACAAGCAAAGCCTCAAAAAAAAAAGAGGACTGAAATTCAAAGGTAACAAGGTACATTCGAGGTATGATACCCAACCTAATCACAAGTGCAAAGAGATGAGAGATATATCCAAATAGGAAAATAGATATCCATTCATTTTAGCCACAATATAATGTGAATAAAGGTGCTAAATGTGATATAAGGCTGGAAGGTGGGTTGGAGCACGATTATGGAGGGTCTTAAATGCCAGGCTAAGAAGTTTGTATTTTATCCTCTACAACAGATCCACTAAAGAATTTCAAGTAGAGGAAAGATTTCATCTGACTTATGCATTAAGATAATTTTGTCAGCTGTCAAAAGAATGCACTGGAAAGGGAAGAGAATGGATATGAGTAAACTAGTAAGGGATGCTAATTATAGTTATTCAACTAAGAGATGGCAAGGGCAAGGACTAAGATGGTAGCAGTTTAAGAACCATTTGGTACAAAAATACTTCTAAGGATCTAGGGTCTTTTCCTTTCACTGATTTAGAATATACCATCTGTAAATTTCCCCATCCCTAGGCAATTCTTATTCACATATTCATGAAAAACTCCAAAGAAGAGCTGTCTAATAAAGGAAAGGCATTCTTCTCTTTTATTCACTTCTCAGAGGCATCAAATCTAATATTTGGGTTATCTGTCTGCTGCTGTCTTTCTATCACTTCCCATTGTTTGTACAACTCACCTGTTCTCCCAAATAGCCACTTTTACTGTGTCTGAAAGTTATGACTGGTATATATATGCTACAATCAACTTAAAACTTCCATTCATCTCTCTAGTGTTCTTTGGGCTATTTTAAATTTGTATTGTTTTAAGATAATGGTATCCCAGATTTCATAACTAGATAGTATTACTGGAAAAAATGTTGATATTAAAAAGATAGGATTTTTCATGAGCAAGTGATTTGGAATTACACAAATTATCAAATGTGACACAAATACAATCTCTTCCTATTCAATTCTGGGAAATATAGTACAAGTATTAATCATCTGTAACATGAATTATATATATATATATAGTGTAAATGTATACATATATGTATATATACATAATGTATTTATACAAATATTTTTATGTACTATACATGTATATGCACATTTTGTGCTACAGATAGAAAATTAACTCACATTTCCAAGAGTGGAATAAGATGTTATGATATCTAAATCACATCTGAGAATCTGCATAATATTTCAAATAATCTTCAAATATGACATGGAAAAATCTCTTCCTCCTATTTCAGCTGTCCATTCAGCTGCATGTAATGGCCTCACACGATCCTTCAGCCATTGACTTCAATTCATTCATTTTTATATATGAAAAACTGTTGAGCCATTGTCTGTTTTTTTTTAACTCCTTCAATTTTTTTTCCAAGAAAATACTGATTTCTTTCAAATGATTATAGATTGTTTTATTCTGGAGATGCAAATATCTCCTTTAACTGGGAACATTTAGAAAAATTGAGATGCAACAGGGAACTCCTACTCGAACTCTATGCAGATTTCTTCCAAGACAAAAGTAGCTTCTGCGCTTGAGCATGTGCCTCCCTGTCTTCTGTTCTGTTTGATGTAATTACTTAAAAGATTGTCAATTAAGTTATATCCATAGTTCCTTCTGTCATGGATAATAAACATGAATTGTAAACACTTAAAATAGTATTTAAAGGTTCACTTTGTTCTATGGAATCAAATGTCTTCTTTTAACTCCATAACAATAAAATCATGGGACTGTATATTCCCTCCAGTTTTCAGTCAGCTGTGTGACCATAAAAATACTGTGAGTTAACAGAAAAACATCTGAGAAACCCTGCCTATTCACTCATCCTGTTTTCATCAACCATATCCTCAGCATAACCATTGAGCATTCAAATGTCACAACCACTTTTTCAGAGTCAACAGCTTATTTTAACAGGTCACACAATGTTTTCTTCTCATCCTTATCAACAACAGTAACCAGTCATTTCCAATCTGTTTAAATGCAGTCAATTTTATCTTTTCCAATATTGTTTGGTATTCGCTAAATTTAATACAGTTCAAATCTCAAAAAAAAATTAGTGATAAACAGGTATGAAGCTTCTAAATAGTACTGGAAACTTTTGGTCTTATATGCATTGATCCAAAATTGTACTTTCTAACATGTTTTCTCTGCCTGCCTTCATAATAAAGTCACCAAACATCAAGGTATATGTTGATTTAATTTGGAAGTTCTCTTTGTTAAGCTTTTAAGAGAATTTCTCTATTTTTTTTCATTCTCTTCAAGGGTGAGAAAAGATTTTTAAGGTTAACATTCCGACCCTTTCTTTTTACAGTTAAAGAAACTGATAACCAATGAGAATCTCTTTACCTTCTAACTAATCTCTTCTTGCTAAAATCTGTAAGACATAGAAGAAAAGTCTGGTCCCTGCCTAAGGTCCCAAGTTGAGCTTTTTCCACTAAATCTTGTTTATATTGGCAAGAAGCAACAATCAATCCCATGGGTGTCTTTTTATTTACGTTCATCATGAGGGCTGCAAGGTAAGATGGCCAAATAATCCTTGAGATGTTTCTTGCTATCTCTGGATGCACAGTGACAAGACCTTTGCCCAAATCCTGTGTCTCCTACTCTGAGAAAAGTTTACAAGCTTCATTATATTAGGACTTCAATAAAACAGGAATGACATTATGTACATAACTCAAGTTTTTTAAGAGATGTGTCAAAGGATTAGTCACTGAACAAATATTGCACATTAAGGGAGTATGGTTCTTAGCCAAAAGCCATAATTGCTACCATGTCCTACCTTAGAGAAATAACATCCAAATTCATTTTAGAGTTATCATCTCCCTGAATTAGAAGAGACTGAGGATTAGGGAGGAAGTCCTTCCTAACTCCTTCTTTGATGTTACTAGATTTTTTAGTTCTATCACTTAGTATCTAGGAAATGTCTTCAGAAGACTCCATTTATATATTTCTCATTCTCCAGCCAGCTGTTGTTTTTTCTCTCCTCTCTCATTCCCTACTGCCATCTTATTCTCTGCTGTACAAATAAAATCAAAATCTCATAATTAGGGGGAAACACTTAGGTTGGATAGTCCATACTTGAATAGGAACACCATTACAATGTCTCCAATTTGTCATCTAGCCTCTGTCTAAAGGTGTCCCCTGAATTCACCAGCTCTTCCTCTTTAGGAGAAGTATTAGATTTTTCTTTATGTTGAAACAAAAAAGCCTTTCTTCATCTTCTATTAATTTCTCCTTGCTAAAGCTTGTGAGACCCAAAAGAAAAGTCTAATCCCTGCTTCAAATGACAGCCATTCTAAGTCTTAAAAATGCTTATCAATTTTCTCTCAAGTCTTCCTTAAGCTAAATAAACTTCTATCATTCCTTGCTTCTAACTACCTGAATTTCACCATCAAGATATAGCCTGATCTTGGTAAAGTACAAGAGAATTACCACTTCCCTGATACTGGACATTAGCCCTCAATTAACACAGCTTGAGATCATGTTACCTCAAAATGAGACAATGATATAACATGTTACTTGAAAACAAGGTATATTTCTTCAGTTTCTTGACTTTATTCACAAAAACAAATCTGATCATGTCTGACTAGCATTCTGTGCTTATGCAACTGTTTTTTTTTTTTAAATGCAAGTTTACAAGTTTACATTTATCTCTCTTCAGTTTTATCTTTTGGATCCAGTGCATTTTCCTGGCCCTTCAAGATGGTTTTGGATGCTAATTATCCTCCAAAATGTGAAGTGTTCTTCCTAGATTTGTGCCATCTTCACATTTGAGAAGGACGTCCTCTGTGCCTTCAACCAAAACATAAATAAAATAAGGCACAACACAAAAGCTGTGCAAATAATCTCTAGATCACCCTGCTAAATAACTCCCTCAACAAGAAACATCTATGAATGGCTACCCTTTGGGTCAAAATTCAATGAACTCTATTATCATGTATTCAATTCAATAAACATTTATGAAACACGTACGGGGTGCCAAACATCTTGCTAGGTTGTGGCTATACAAAAATGTTGGAATCTTTACAAACTGTTAAGTCATTAGAGTTGAGATGTTTTGGGCCAGAACCTGAAACAAGGTACTAAGTAGAGCTAATTGATACAATGCTTGTGTTCACACCTTTACTCATTGGCGTTCACAAGTATGGGAGATTCACAAAGTTAACTGTATAATTTTGTGAATTCACACCTCCCTTGAAGCTCTTAGGGCCAGAGAGCACTATGGGAGAAAACCCATAATCCCTCTCTCTCATATCCCACAATTCCTCTCTCTCATATATAAGAAACAGACACAGGTTCTCGGAGAGAGATTCATTCCATTTTCCATTTGGCTGGCTGGTGGCAGAAGAGAGTTCAGCTGAATTTAGATTGAGAGGGAAGCATCAAGTGAGTTCAGCCAGAAGCTCTCTCTAAGTGAGGAGTTTTACTTCAGAACATTGACTGGGATTGGAGAGGAGCACTCTGGGAGATTGAGAGCCAGAAGCCCTCTCTCAGAGGCAAGACAGATTCCTTGGCACTGGCTCTGGAGGCTGAAGAAAGCAGAGGCAGAAGCAAAGGACAAAGCTGCAAGAGTTCTTAGAACCAAGCAGAGAGATAGGCCTCAACTAACCAAGCTTTATTGGAGGCAATAAAAGATCTGAACTTTGGGGGTAATTATTGATCTGAACTGATACTAAGGCTGCCTCCAGAAAACCTCCCCAAGAAACCTGCTCTCCCCCAGAGAGAACCATCACATATTATATTTTAAAGAAGAAAAAGATCACCACACAAAAATGTAATAATTTCTGCCCTAAAATTCTACACGAAGGATTTAGCTCACATCTCTCTGTCTTATCCACAGGATAATAGCAGGAAGGACAGGACTGTCAAATGCTTTCTACTAACTCCAAAACTCAGGATTCCCCTGATGCCAAGTGAAAACAGAAGATTATGTGATGATCAGCTGTGATAAACTTAGCTCTTTTCAGCAATACAATGATCCAAGACAATTCCAATAGATTTGGGATGGAAAATGCCATCTGCATCCAGAGAAATAACTATGGAGACTGAATGTGAATTAAAGCATAGTATTTTCACATTTGTTTGCTTTTTCTTTCACAACATGACTAATATGGAAATATGTTTAAGATGACTGTACATGTATAATATCAGATTGCTGTCTTCAGGAGGGGAGAGGGAGAAAAGAAAATCTAAAACTCAAAATCTAACAAAGATGAATGTTAAAGGTTATCTTTATATTTAATTGGAAAAAAACAAAACTATTAAATAAATTGTCTTTAAATATCTCAAAAAATACCAAATCTCAAGGTTCCCTGTGATGATTCTGGACTTCCAGTTTCTATATTCTGGATATATTCACATACTTTAGTTCTATAAGCCCAGTCATCTGCAAGGACCAATTTTAAGATTTTTAGACTATGTTTTAGCTGCCCAGAAATGTATTTCTCATATATAATATTGTTGCTATGGAAATAATTGCCTCCTTTAACATACCATTTCACCTAGAGTTGTGTAGAAACAGTATTTCTACCTTCTTGGTTAATAACAATGGCTTCAAAACTGGAATTCCTATATAGAGAAAACTAAAGTTTGCTGTTTCATCTTATAAAAATCTATATAGCTCTATCTAGAATTCAGAGAAATGCTATTATCGGGTCTAATTTTTTTTCTTATGAATCCCAATGGTCCAAGTACCATCTATTTCTGATTAGTACAATATCAAGCACTCTTTAAATGGTTGATAAATACTAATTAAGTTGTGTGAATCTCTCTGATTACATTCTAAGGTTATTTTTTGCTTATGTTCCAATCTCTTACAAATTCCCTTCTGTGATCTTTCTCCTTTCAACAATATTCACAATATAGAAACTACTATTTATATCAGCTAATTCAGCTGTATAACTAATCAAAGTTTAAAATTAGAGAATGATGCCATTCCCCAGTATAACTGAACCCACCTACTCTAATTTGATGCAATATTTCATTATCTTTTAGGTTTTTAAAAAATTCCTATTCAAAGCTTAAACATAATATCTTTATGCCATTACTACATGAATATTCATCCCTCTCCCTCACTTGACATATTTATAATCAATTACCAAATACTGTCAATTCTATCTTCATAACAACTTTCATGTGTTTCCTTCTTTCTATTCCCATTACCAACACCAGATTTGGTTATCAATTTATCTACTGCAGTAGCCTCTTACAAGGTCTTCTTCAATCCAATCTCCTCCCCATTTTTCCCAAATTCTACAACCTGTTTTGCCAAATGTTATCAAAATAATCCTTTTATACAGAAATTTTTATGAGCAAATATCTTTTCCTGTTACTTTTCTACTCAAAAATCCTCTAACTGCCCACCAAATTAAGGTTCAAACTCCTCCACAATAGTTAATCTATCTATTATTCCCTTCTATTCAGCTAGCTAAACTGGACTACTATTTGTTCTCCCAAACATTCAATATGCTCGTTATTACCACCATGTCTCTGCTCATGATGTTTGATATTTCTAAAATATCTTCTCCCTTCTTTACCTGATGATTTCATATTTATACTTCAAAGTCAGCATATCATCTTCTTCAAAAAGCCTTTCTTAATTCCCTGGGTCAGGAACAACCTTCCCCTCTCAGTGCACATAAGGTTTTGAAACTCTTAAGTTACACTTATTTTGTATTATTATATATTAGAAGTAAGTGCACTTGGGTATTATTGTCCTATTATACTTTATAGTCCTTGAGGAGAAACTAGATCTCCCCACATGCTATGTGCTCTGCATAGAGTAGAAACTGTTGAAGGAATGAAAGAATGTAAGAATGAACAGAAAGAGACATTAACTATGATTGGCATTTGTGAAAATTATTTATTCTTATGATGCTACTCACTTACAGATGATTAGTAATCTTTTCTCATCATTTTCTTCATTATCTCAAAGGTTAGTATCTTTATGATGTGTTTTCCAATCAGTAACACAATTCCAATTATAATATTATTCAAACTGAGGTTTGATTTAGATTGACCTTCAAAATTTTTAATTCATCTTTACAATTACTACACAGTTCAGAACCAAGAGAATGTTGTATACAGAAACAGCAATTGTGTTTGAAGAACAACTGTGAAGAACTAAGTTATTTTAAATAGTATAAATACTACTCAACTAACTACAAAGAGCATATAAAGGAAGATGCTATTCATCAGTAGAGAAATAACTGATAAATAGAAATACATATTTTTTTACAAATATACATATATGTATATGTACACACATACATATACATATATACATACTTGTGTTTAATGGTGGCCATCCATAGGGTAAGGTGGGAAGGAAGGGAGAAAAAAATACAGTGTACATAGAAAACAAAAGAAAAATTCAGAAGGAAGCACAGAAAAGCAGGGTTGTTTTAAAAACAATGTATTTACTACATAGGTTTTTTTTTTTTAAGTAAATAGTATGAAATAGAGATTCATGATTTCATATTGAATCCTCTGTCTTGTGCTGTGTAAATTAAAAAGTTTTTGTCTTTTTTTGCATTAAAGTTCAAAATGAATAATATTTTTAAAAAAAGATTTAGCAGCAATCCTCTGGAGAAAAAAAAAAAAAAGAAATTACTGCAAAGTGATTTAGCCTTAATCCAAGACTCAGTAATTTTGTTCAAGTAACTCTTACAACATAACAATAAAAGCTATATATATATATATATATATATATATATATATATATATATATATATATATACACACACACACACACATATACACACACACACATAGGTATATATGTGTGTATATGTATAGACACATATATACATATACACATACATGACATGGGCATGCATATCTATATATACATATGCATATATTACATGCACATAACATGTATATATCATCATAAACTGACAGCAAATTCAGGTTTTTCTAAACAATGAATTCTGCTGAAAGCATATGCTTCAAAAATAAAGCACTCCTCCTTCAATTTTTTTTGGCAGTACTTTGAAAATCTGGACAATATGTTTCCTTTCAAAACACCAAATGTTTATAAGGGAAAAGAAAAAACACACAGATGATGTTGCCAAGAATCATTTTCTGCAGTTTCTTTTACAGAGATGACCTTTGAATGACTGACATCAGCAAGAATTTATACAGTGCAATCCTGAGTATATGCTATGTCTAAGTTATTTAGATACTAAAAAATCAATTACAAAAAAAAAAAAAAAAAGCAATACCATTCAACAAAAGGGCTCAATTTTTTAACGTATCCCCAAATTTACACCTGAAAAGAAGAGGGCAGGGGACTATAATAAGGATTCAGATTTCAACAAAGTATTTGGGACTACAGGCAGGATTATTTAATCCAACTCCCTCATTTTGCAGATGAGTGCCAGAGCTCTTCTGAGGTCATAAAAGTAAGTAGATTGCAAATTCAATGACTCACCAGAATGATATTTGAACAATAAAGCAAGTAATGATGCCTGTAGCTGAATTAACAGAAGCATAGCATAGAGTGAGAGAGATAATAGTGGAATTGTATTCTACTTTGATAAAAACCATAGCTAAAATGTGCATTTGGTTAATTCTGGGTAAAATAGTTTTAAAAAAGGCAATTATAAGCAGAGTTATCTGTGTTGATTGCCTTCATCTGGACCTCAATATTATGGATCAACTGAAGAAGCTAGAGACATTTAGTCTAGAAAAGAAAAGACTTAAGAAATCTATCATCAGAACTAGGAACCACGGCCAAATTATAAAGAAGCTGATTTAATTCTTAAGACAAGCAACTAAAACCAAATCAAAGTAAAATGAACTCCCTTCTCCATCAACTGGAAGCCAAATTTGAAAACTACTTTTAGGCATATAGTAGAATAGACTTCTCTTTAAGAATGAGGTGAACTATGTAACTTCTAAAGATCTTTTCACACCAAGTTTCTAATTCCAAGTCTTTCTGGATATCCTTGTAAAAAGTGTACAAATATGAGCTGGATGATAATGAAAGTTTAGGGAATTCATTTCTACATAGACAATTTTCTCCAAAGAGTACCAAGCAAAAGAGCAAGGGACGAGGAGAAGAGGGGAGAGAAAGAGTTGGTGAGTAGTAAGAGATAAGGCAGAAAAAAGAGAAAAGTAATTTTTAAAAGTAACAAAAGCAGCATCTTCCTTCATATGTTCTTTGTATGTATATATATATTTTGTTGATCAGCCACTAATAGCACATTGCAGGTCACTGTTCTTATCCTCATCCTATTTGCCATTTTTACATAGTCTGAAGAAACAGAAAACATGCTTATCAAATTTTAAAATAGAACAAAGTTGGGTTGTGCATAAATAATATACTCAATGCCACAATAAAGATTTTAAACATCTCAATAAGTTAGGAGAGACATGAAATTAACATGGAATGTTTATATGGAATGTATACAAATTCCTTCACTTAAATCTAAACAAATTAACTGCACAATTACAAGCCAAAGAAGATATGGCTTAATATCACTTCATATGAAAAAGACCTAAGGGATTACAAGCTCAATAAAAACCAGCAGTATTATGTGGTTGTCACAAAAGCTTATTCAATCTCAGGTCTGCACTAAAAAAAGTATATTGTCTAAGGAAAGGGATGCAATAGTCTCATTACATTCTCTATTGGTCTGACTATATCTAGAGGGTTCCGCAATAAGTATCACCTTTCAAGAGGGCCATTGGACCTCATATGATAAAGGATAAAAGAAATTGGTAAAGTAAGAAAGCCTATGGGGAAAGGGGGAAAGTACAATCTTCAAATATTTGACAAGTTTTTTCAATAGCAGACATAATAGATTATTTTGGGTAGCTTCAGAAGGCATATCTAGGGCCAATGGATGCAAGTTACTCTGAAGCAGATTTTATCTCAATATAAAGAAGATAGCTGCATCCTTAAGGCTTAATAAGATTGATAAACAGGCCTGTGATTAATGTTGCCATGTTAGGAAATTCAAAACTAAAGGATATATCAAACACAGGGGATATATATATATATATATATATATATATATATATATATATGTGTGTGTGTGTGTGTGTGTGTGTGTGTATATATATATATGTATATATATACACATATATATATATATGCATGTATATATAACGAAAGGATATATCGATTACATGGGATATATACATATCTATGCATGTATACATACACACATATGTATTCAACTATATCCATGCATTTGCTGATTTATGAAGTTTATGTGATCTATCTACAAAAAGAGAAGGTAACACAAATTTTGAACTTAGAAAAAACCTTAGAGGTCAACTATTTCAACTCATTTACAGAAGAAGTAACTGAGGCACAGAGAAAAGAAATGACTACTTAGGTCCTGCAACACTAAGTTCAGCAATCATGTTACTGCTTCTTCACACGTGATAAAGGGAAAAACTCCTAAACTCTAATGTCAGCTTTGCAACAGTCCCCACTTTAAGCAAGTCACTTCTCTGCATCTGACTTTTCTCCTTCATAAAAGAGATACAGCCTTTCCATTATTTTCTGACTCATAGGGTTTGAAAAGGAAATACTATAGCAAAAAGCTTTTCTAATTGACATGTTCTGTGCTAATAATACTACGATAAAGAAGGGCAGCAAGAACCAGCTCCCCAAAGTGACACTGTACAAGAGAGGGGAAAGGACTTTTCCTAATGCAGGGTGGGAAAGGCAAAAGGCTCTGGCAGTCACACGAAGATGATTTCCCCTCATATGCCCCAAATCACAACAAAGACTAGTAATGCTTGAAGGTGCTGAGCTCAACTCAGATCTAAAAAGATGCTAGACATTGAGAAACGTATTTATTTTGAACTTACACTAGAAAGAAAAGGACAAGAGATCCTGTTCTCAGCATTATCTGGGGGAGATTGTGATAAAAACATCAACATGTTGAAACTATGATAATATATATCTTCCTGGATGTCAAATTTATTGTTTGGAGAGAGGAAAAAGTAGAGCAAACCAAGTTTTACTAAATGAAGTTTTTCTCAAGTAGGGACTTGAGAACAAAGCTTGAACTTGACTGAGTATTCAACTCTGTTGAGAGACTGAATCAGATTTAATGTGGTTCACAAAGCTGTGTTCTAATGAATCTTTACTCAAAGTCTTTTTTGTCATTCAGAATAGGGATTTCTGGGGGACTTGGCTACTAGTTCCATTGTTCAAATCAATCATCTATTTACTAACTACCTATACAAAATGTTTATCTTCTAATACTAAAGTACAGAGTTTAGCCACTCCTATCATTCAGAAAATCTCAAATTCATTATTTTCCAGGTTGTGTATTTCAGAGTATAATCTTAGTGAAGTGATTACTTCCCAAAGATACTCAGGTCAAGTAATCTTTGATGAAGAACTATTTATTAGTGATTGAAATGCCTAGTTAGTGAGTCATTAAAGATATAGTTTGTTAATTAAGAGAACTGCTGATGATGTTGATTATGTGATAAAAAATTGTGGGAATGACAGACACAAAAAATAATTAACAGAAAAGACATGTATAGCTTATAATATTGTATTTTATATAGTAGATATTTGTTCTGTAACATTCATACTGGGCTAGAAGCTCCGAAAGCCTTAAACTTTGCATCTTTACCCAATGCCTAGCATACAACTACTTAATAAATATTTGAAATAAACTTTAAAAACTGGACTAGAATTCATAAAGTCTTTTTTCTACTTTCCACACCACTCTTCTAGAGATGTTATAAAAAATAGAATTAACAAGAGTTGGTAACTGACTGGATATGAAGTCAGGAAGAAGAAAGAGTAGAGTATAACTCCCTAAGTCACAAATTTGGTTGCTTGAGAACTGGTTATGTTTTTTTTAATAGCTTTTTTATTTACAAGTTATATGTATGGGTAATTTTACAGCATTGACAATTGCCAAACTTTTTGTTTCAATTTTTCCCCTCCTTCCCTCCACCCCCTCCCCTAGATGGCAGGATGACCAGTAGATGTTAAATATATTAAAGTATAAATTAGATACACAATAAGTATACATGTCCAAACCGTTATTTTGCTGTACAAAAAGAATCGGACTCTGAAATAGTATACAATTAGCCTGTGAAGGAAATCCAAAATGCCAGCAGGCAAAAATATAGGGACTGGGAATTCAATGTAATGGGTCTTAGTCATCTCCCAGAGTTCTTTCGCTAGGTGTAGCTGGTTCAGTTTATTACTGCTCCACTGGAACTGATTTAGTTCATCTCATTGCTGAAGATGGCCAGGTCCATCAGAATTGATCATCATCTAGTATTGTTGTTGAAGTATATAATGATCTTCTGGGGCCTGCTCGTTTCACTCAGCATCAGTTCGTGTAAGTCTCTCAAGGCCTTTCTGAAATCATCCTGTTGGTCATTTCTTACTGAACAATAATATTCCATAATATTCATATACCACAATTTATTTAGCCATTCTCCAATTGATGGGCATCTACTCAGTTTCCAATTTCTGGCCACTACAAAGAGGGTTACCACAAACATTCATGCACATACTGGTCCCTTTCCCTTCTTTTAAGATCTCTTTGGGATATAAGCCCAATAGTAACACTGCTGGATCAAAAGGTATGCACAGTTTGATAACTTTTTGAGCAAAGAGAACTGGTTATATTCTAATGGAATATGAGTAAAAGGCAAGCTTAAGGGAAAAGACAATCAATTCTCCTTTAGATATGTTTGGTTTCAGATGGCAACTGGATATATAGGCAAAGAAAAATAACAAAAAGCGAAAAATGTAGAACTGAAATTCAAGACAGAAATGGTTACATAGATTAAGTCATCTGCAGAGATGATAAAGCTTGTGAAGTAATGAGATCACTACAGAAGAGAGTATAAGGAGAGTAGAAAAAGACCCAGGCCAAAATCCTGAAGCATGCTTATGGCGCTAAAGCTACGGGTCAAAGAGGTTGAAAAAGGATAAGAGACTGGATGTAAAGATTAGGAGATCATTGGTAAATTTAAACAGGAATTCTATAGACTCAAACTATTACAAAAGCTTGAGAAGTGACAGACAGGGAACTGGAGACAACCAGTGTAAATGATATTTTATAAGAAAATGACTATGAAAGGGAGAAGAGTTAAAAAATAATAGATTAACGAGATGATGTTTATGGATCATTTTTAAATTGGAGGATAAGGAGGCTGTTGAATTTCGAGGCTAGAGTATTCAAAGGGAAGTTCCCAGATGAGTGAGCTCTAGACATCAGCCTTCTTGTGGAAGCATATTAAAGTTACTTTTCAAAATTCAACTAAAAACATAAGAAATAAGATTTCTTTGGTCTAAAACCCCAAAGGAAAAAAGACTAAACTTCCAGGAAATGTATTATTATTTACCTATATGTCAGCCAAGTAATTGATATTTTGACCATCTAATGCCAATGTACTCTTTTCTATTCAAAAATAAAATATTGATAACAGGAAGAAAGAAAGCCACATCAAACCTTAAGAGGAATGGTCAAAGAAGGAATTCAGTAGTTTAAATAGTTTTATTAAAAGGCACATTTAATAGATTAATTAGGAGATTAAGTGAATTTTGTTTTCAATATTATCTCAAATTTGCATGTTAGCATATTATGACCTTTTAATTTTTAAAGATTCCTATAAAAGTCATTCAAACTGTCTTGGTCTTGGAATAGAATCAAGTCTGAAGGCTTAGAGGAAGTTGGTTAAGGGGATAACTTTGCCTATTTGCATTCAGCTTGGATCTAAAATGTTAAATAAAATTGTTTCTGGCAGATTTGTGCCTAAAGCACAAAGTACATCATTAATATTTTCTTCATTACTCTAAAATACAGCATCTGGAATTGCACACAATCCTCTGAAATGATTCCATCAAGGCAAAACACAGAGGGATGAATGATCATCTCTCTTCCTCTGGTTGTTCTCTCTTATTATAGCCAACAATGTATTAATTTCTTTAAGTTTCACATTATACTGCTTATCCATTGATCATATTTTCAACTAGAATTCCTCAGTTCTTTTAACATGAATGTTTTCTGGCTATAGCTTTAGCAAATGACTTTTTGAACACTAGTGCTACACTTTGACATTTATCCTCACTCAGTAATTGGATTATAAAACTAAATTAATAAAATCAATTTGTTGATTTGCTAGTTAACTTGCTAATATTTGAATGGCATTTTCTAATTATGATTCTAAATATTTTAAACATTTTGGTATAACTATCTTGCTAGTGACCTAGGATTTGTGCTCTGGCAAACACTCCTTATGATGTCTCAACACATTCTAAAATTTCTTGACAAGTTAAAGTTTAGAATTAGATTTTTTGTCTTAGAAATTTTTTCTAATTAGAAATTACAATTTGTAAATTGTCTTCCTTACTCACTGATAATGGACTCAGGAATATTCCCCTATTGATATGAGATAAATGTTAATATTTTTGTAAAAACTTTGTAAATGAGGGAAATAAAATATTAAATAAAAAAAAACTTGCTAAATGATATTCTTAAAATATCAGCAAGAAATTTTTCCTATACTTTGTTACTTTACCAAGATGAATTAAATCTGAACATGTTTGTATATTATATATGTCTATGTATATATGTATAGTGTTTCTGAATCCATACACAACCACAAACTGTTAAAGTACTGGAATTCTTCCCCAATTTGATCAATTATTCAATAAATACTTAAGTTAAATGCCTACTATCTATGAGGCACAATTCTAGTCACTTGAGATAAAAATATAAAAATAATTACTGCCCTCCTATATATTTTTACATTTTATTGTATAGTTGAGTTAAAACTAAAACAATTCAGCAAAGCTAAATGAAATAGTAAGCAGGCCCAATATTATCCCCCTCATACTTCATCTTAATCCCATAAGAACCTTGGACTCTGTCCTTGTAACCCTGGGCTCTAAGCCAGGGCTATCTTGCCCAGAGCTACATCTCCATACTACCTCCTGCCCATCTCCACTCTTCAGCCATTATCTCTTTGTCTTAACTTAGAACCTGAAACTCACTCCCTTGGAACACTAAGCTCTTATAGATGAGCTTTCTTTATCATCATCATCATAATATTTCTATAGCACTTTAAGGTTAATATTGTATCATTTTAACTTCACAAGAACCATGGGAAGTAAACACTATCATTATCTCTGTTTTATAGATGAGAAAACTTGAGGTAGCAATGGTTAAGGGTTTTGTCCTAGGTCACATAGTTGCTAAGTCTGAGACAAGATTTAAACTTAGATTTTCCTGACTCCAAATGCAGGTTTTCTTACCTGGAACAAAGTTTCCCTATCACTTCCTGATTATCTCTATTTCATGCTACTTCTCTTCCTCACAACCTTTCTCAAACACTTTCCTAGCTCTCCTTTATATGTTATCTTCCCCTATGATAATGTAAGTTCCTTGAGGTCAAAAACTGTCCTGCTTGAATTTGCAGCTTTTAGCAAAGTATTTATATTTTTAACCTCTATTTTTCTTTCTATATACTAGAAATGTAATATCCTCACAAAAAATAAATAAAGGAAATGTATGGAATAATTACACAAAAATCAAGGGGCAGAGCAATATAGCAGGAGAAACCAGAAAAAAAACTCTTCAGATCAGTAGCAGTTGAAAAAAGTCTTGAAAGGAGCTAAGGGATTGTCAGACAGTGAAGAAAAAGTGCATTTCAGGCCTTAGAGAACAGCCTGAGGAAAAAGTATGGGAAGGCAGAAAGTGTAATGTCCTATATGAAGAACCACAGATAGCCCAGCTTGGCTAAAACACAGAATATGGAATGGGGAGAAATTTTTAATCTACATGGAAAGGTAGGTTGGAGCCAGAGTGAATAGGTAAATGCTATTTAAATATGCTAAACAGAGACATCTATAATTTGTCCTAAAGACAAGAGAAAGTTTCTGGAGCAGGGAAATGACCTGGTCAAACCTATACTTTAGAAGAGAACTTCTTTGCCCTCAAGGAGCTTTTTAAAGAGGCTAGGGAAGAAAAAAAAATGCAAAATAGAAACAATATAACTTCGCTTGAGAGGGCTAGGGGATACTGGGGTTAAGAAATACTTCATATAGAAGGTGGCTCTAAAAACTGAGTCTTCACAGAAACTAGTGATTGTCAAAGGAAAACTAGCTTGGGGAACAGATGAAGCAAAGGTAATAGAGATGAAAAATGACATTTCAATAGTGAACCAGTAAGAAAACCAGTCTGGCTGATCTAGAAGAAGATGGAAATAGAGGAAGGAGCCAAGTTGTAAAAGGTTGTAAATGCCAAATTTATATTTGATCCTAGAAGTAAAAGGAAGTCTAGGAAGTTTATTAAGAAAATGACATGGTCAGATAAACTTGATCTTAAAAAAATTAAAGAGGTCCTTCACCACTGATATACTTCTAACACAGTTCCTCCAGTACCCTCAAATTCTGTTAGATTTCAGGTTTTCCTTCTGGCTCAATTTTGATATCCAATGAGTTTCCTTATCATGATCTTTCCTTTTTCTACATATTTAATAGTTTATGGATGTTGCTACCTCTCTGTCACATTCTAAAGTTTAATTTTAATAAATCACACCATAGCTATATAGTCTGCTTGATGGTTATAGTTTATTAATTCAGAAATAGAGTATCAATCAGAGTGAGCCTGGAGATATCCTCTAAGAACTCCAAACCAATGTAAAATTTTCTCTTCATGAGTTTTAATATCAAAACTCCTAAAAACCCTTCTAGATTTTATAATTGTATCAGGGCTGAGTTTACATCAAATTGTTCTCAAGGAGAAGGGTTCTAGTATGTAATTAAAATACACAATATGAACACCTCTGGTTTCTGATCACCTCTAATCAAGAATAATGTTCCTCCACAAATCACCAAAGTTATTTTGGGCCCTCTGCTCTCCTCCCTCTAAAATCTTCTTGCAGAAGATTTCATTTGTTTTTATGCTTTGAAGTGAACTTTAAGCAAGTGATTTCCAATTATGTCTCTACACTTAATCTTTCTCCTTTCATCTCCTTATTTTGATTTCTCTGTAGAATAAATAGGGAGCTACTCATCCCTGCCCAATGTCTATGGCAAGTAAGAAATTTTAGGAGGATCTGTAATTGTTTACTCTCCTGACTTTCCAGAATTCACAATATTCTTAAAATCATTACTTTTTTTCCACAACACGTACTTTACTTTTCCCCACCAAGGGTGATCTTTTATAGTCAAAAGAACACTGGCACTGGAATTTGAAGGGTTTGCCATCAAGGGGAGGGAGTGGGGGGAAGGAAGGGATAATTTGGAACAAAAGATTTTGCAAGGGTCAATACTGAAAAATTACCTATGCATATGTTTTGTAAATAAAAAGCGTTAATTAAAAAAGGAATCAAAAGGGTTCCCTTCTATTCACCTGCACCACTATTTATAAAACTTTGTTGAAATCACATATGTTTCCTGTGCCTGTTTTTTTTTCTATTTAAAAAACTGACATTTAACTAGATTTTCTTGGGAATCTAGCTCTAAATTTCTATGACTTTTCTTCATTCATAACAGAAAGCAGAAGCTTCAGTTAAGGTAGAAAGGCTTTTAAATGTAGGAAGGGGAAAAAAACCACTAAAACAGGAAGCCTCTGGGAAAGCAATAAAAAATTAAAAATAAATGAAATTAAAAGAAAATTAATTTATATTACATAGCTGGAAAATATTAGCGACTAGGAGAAAGAAGATTCAATCACGCTGAAATTGATTTCAATAATATGAATTGCCTATATGAGCGAAAAAGCAAATTAAAACTCAATTGCCAAATAATCAAATATAAAGTCTAGATATCTTGGAAATAGGACTTGTGCTTGTGATTTCATTGGCATAGGAAATGTCTGGGTAAGTAAACTCTCTTATCAATGAGTTCTCTTCTTCTCTTCAATTTATAGTCTTAGAATTTCTTAGAGCAGAGAGATTTCAAGATTTTCCCAGAGTGACAGGATGAGTATCTGTCAGAGGCAGGACTGGAACACGGTTCTTCCTAGCTTCAAGATCAATTCTATATGTAAACATGATGAAAAACTGCCTCTGTAAACACTAAGGTATATAATATATTATAATGTCATTTTAATTATTTCAACATTTCTCTGTGACCATAAGCTGACTAACATAGATATTCTTCCTCCATCACAAGAGTTAACAGACTACAGTTCCTAAAGATCCATATTTTGTCATCCATGCACTTCTTGATTTTGTAATCTTTATCCCAAAGCCCATTGGCATAGGACTCTCTATCCTTACTAACAAGAATAGAAGAGAGGAGAGTTCTTCAATTTTCTCTTCAAGTCTTTGGATGTGCTGTAAGTTCTTCAAGTGGCTTCAGACACTTATGGCTTCTGGCTGCCAATTTCAAGAGAGAACATGGGAGATGCTAATCCCACTTGAGAATACTGAAGCAAAAGACTGGGGAAAAGATGATATGAGAAAAGCTGGCAGTCTCTACCAAGTCCCTAACACAGCTTGTTACTCCGAAAACTTCAGGAAATTTTCCCTTGGGTAAGGTTGAGTTAAATTGAGGTAAAGTTGAGTTTCTCCTGGTTGAATTAAATTACCAGTGGAAGAGCTCCTTCACCCTTTGTAATCTCTCACCATACCACTCAATATCCTGAAGAGATGCCTCTCTTTCTCTTCACACTTAGTGAGTCAAAGAGCAGCACATCAATGGTCCATCTGTCAGTTTCACCAATTTTTTTCATCATTTTCTCAAAGCTTTCTCAACACTATCACACACACATACAAAAAAAAATATTTCTTCCATGAAAAATTCATGCTTAGTCGAAAGCAAAGGAACTAAAGGAATCCATAAAAAAATGAACAATTTTAACATGATATTGGGAAAGCCATTTGCCCCTTCAAGTATCAATAAGTAGTATTTATAAGCACATCTAAACAACCTGCTCAAGATTTGCCTTCTAAAATTTCAATACAACTATATTGAATCTTAAAAGAGTAGGAGAAAAATAACACAAAATTTATTCTTAATTTAATAAAAATCTAATTCAAAATGTTTGAATATGGGCTTCACATTGAATCAAGAAGAATCACTCCCAAAATCCAAAAAAACATCCTCCACAGCTGTCCACGTGTTTTTCCCTTTCAAAAATTGCCAACTGTTTTAAGTATTATTATGAGTCACAGAATAAAAAATCTCCAGTACTAAATCTAATACTTTTTAAAAGACTATTTATGTGACAGTTGAGTCTAAAAGAGAACATGAAGCTAATGCATGGGCAATTTTGCACAAAATCCACTGAAAGTAAAGCCTAATTTGTTTTAGTTCTTTCAGATTTTTCTGAAGAGGAACTGAACATTTTGAAAGAACAAAAAACTGAATCTATTTATAAGCAAAGTTATTCTGCACACGATCATCAACTCTAAAAAGATTTTTAAAAAATAAACTATGAAATTCAATATTTAAGGCACAGTTATGAGGCTGAAGAGGGAAAAAAAAAAGGTCTAAGACATAATTCTTGAACCAGTAGTTACCCTAAGTTACTAAATGTTGTTCTGTTAGTACACATTTGCAAAGTTGTTTTCTTTTATGGTTATTCTGGAATACATTGGCTGCCCCATACCTGATTATATTGTACAGAAAACCTTCTCATTTGGTATAATTAAAATTGTCCCCAGAGAGCCTGCCCTAATGATCCAATAAGTGTGAGAGCAAGGGGCCTAAAGGATCTGATTAAAAGCAGACTCC
The DNA here is from genome assembly GCF_016432865.1 of Antechinus flavipes. Lineage (NCBI taxonomy): Eukaryota > Metazoa > Chordata > Mammalia > Dasyuromorphia > Dasyuridae > Antechinus > Antechinus flavipes. The sequence continues at coordinate 458,729,174 of NC_067400.1, forward strand.
CACAGGACTGAATCCCATCCCAAACTCTAGATTCGGGTACAAAACAAGGAGTGAAACAAAATGCCATCTCCCTATGGGCCCAGGATCGTTCCTCAAGGCTACACAGGGAAACACAAAAATTTCCTGATTTTGATAAAAAGGAAAACTATGAAGTCTTCAATTTCTGGAAAATTTTTTCAAGCAAATGGCCACTATAGGTAGTCTCATCACTAAAACAGGGGTTAGAACTGACAAGACTTCAAAGGTTCCTCCTACTTTAAAATTATGTGAAAAGTCATATCTTTCCTATGTAGACAGTTCATTTGTGGAGAAGAGCAGAAAAAAAAAATCACTGGTATGAGAAACACATAATCACAGACAGTTGTGAGAACCTATGAGAAAATAATCCTTTAAAGTACTAAGGAGGTATGAGAGAAAACAACCATTCTCTGAGGTAAAAATTACTGAGTGAAAGCTGCATGTATTGTTTTCTCAGAAACTAATTTACATACAATACTATATTACATAATGTATTTTTATAGTTTTTGGTTCTTGGAATTTTATTACTAGGAAACTCTGAATCAAGGAAATGTTTTATAACAATAATGACACAGAGATACCGGTAGAAAAGCAATAAGCAGAAACAGCTCCATTTAAGAAAGAAATTTTTCATCACTGGAGCTGTCCAAAAATAAATAGACAGCCTGCCTAAGTCAAGAGTTCTCTATTAGTGGAAACTTTTACAGAGAGGTTAGATCATCATTGCTTGGTAATTTTATTCAGGCTTAAGTATAAAGGAACACAGATTTAGCACTGGAAAGTCTCTAGTCCAACACGTTCTTGCTAGATGAGGAACTCAAAGTCACTGGGATTCATTTGTCCAACGTCTCAGAAGTATATGTAGTAGAGCTAGTATTCAATCTCAGGTCCTCTGACTCAAAATCATTGTTTCCACAGAATCACACAATTGACCACTGGATTCAGTTTTTAACAATCTGTTTATTCTGCATTTGTCTTTAAAAGCATCTGTATTGGGGCAACTAGGTGGTGCAGTGGATAGAGCACCAGTCCTGAAGAGAGGAGGACCTGGGTTCAAATCTGATCTCAGACACTTAACACTTCTTAGCTCTGTGATCCTGGGCAAGCCACTTAACCCCAAATTGCCTCAGAAAAAAAAAGGGGAAAAAAAGTACCTGTATTTTGAATAGATTTTTTTTACTCTATTCATTTGCTTGCTTGCTCAGTTCATTTCAATCATTAATTTAAACCAGTGAACTCAGTCCCTCATCAAGTTTTTCAGCATTTTTCCTTACCTTGAAGGATAATATATATTGATACAAGATTATGACTTCAGGAAATACAGTGGCTATACAGTGCATAAGAAAGATATAAGGTACCCAAGAAAAGAATTGTTTCTTCACACTTTCCACCTGCAGCTCTGTTTGATCTGAACTCCAAGGAACATAATGCTCCTGCATTGGGGCCAACCAACACAGACAAAGTAGCCCTCCAAAAACTAATATCATCTTAGGCTATATTCATAGTGTTCAGAATGAGAGGGCATGTTATACTCTGCCCTAGTAACAAAACATCTAGATAATTATGTTCCATTTTAGACATATTTTAAGAATAATATTAACAAAATAAGGCCACTCTCGTCAAACTTGTCAAGCTTCCTTTTCATTGTAGTCTTTCTCCCACAGACTGTAAACTTTTAGGGAAGAAGTTGTCTTTCTTTGTCTTTTCTTTTTTTTTTTTTTAGCATTAGTACAATGCATAGTACACAATAGGCACATAATAAATATTTGTAGTATTGTGCTTTTCTGAGACAGCTTTTCAGGATACAATATAACAATTAAAGCTATAAATCTGAAAAAAACTGATGAGTTGCATTTCAAAAATCAACAGTTGTTCAGTCATTCAGTCCCATTACCCCATTTGGGATTTTCTTTTTCTTTTTTTTTAATGGAATTTAATTTTTCCAAGTTCATGGAAAGATAGTTTTCAACATTCATTTTGGTAAACCTTTGTGTTCCAATTTTTTTTCTCCCTCTCTCCTTTGCCATTCCTCTCTCCAAGACAGCAAGCAATCTGATATACATTAAATGTGCACAATTCTTTTAAACATATTTCCATATTTGTCATATTGTGCAAGAAAAATTAAACCAAAAAGGAAAAAACATGAGAAAACAAGCAAACAATCAAAAAGGTGAAAATACTATGCTTCAATAGATATTCAGTTTTCATAGTTCTCTCTCTCTCTGGATTCCAATGGCATTTTCCATCTCAAGTCTATTGGAATGTCTTGGATCACTGTATTGCTAAGAAGAACCAAGGATATCAGTGTTGATAATTGTTATTCCTATGTACAATGTTTCCCTGGTTCTGCTCACTTCACTCAGTATCAGTTCATGTAAGTCTTTCCAGGATTTTCTGAAATCAGTCTGTTCATCATTTCTTACAGAATTATAGCATTTCATTACATTTATATACCATAACTTATTCAGCCAAATCCCCCCATTTAATTTCTTCTTCTGAAAACTGCCTGCTCATATCCTTTGACTGTTTATTAATTGCGGAAATAGCCTGTATTCTTATAAATTTGAATCAATTTTCTATATATTTTAGAAATGAGTCTTTTATCAGAAACACTGGCTATAAAAATTGTTTTATGCTTCCCTTCTAATCTTGGCTGCTTTGGTTCTGTTTATGCAAAACTTTTAATTTAATCAAAATTATCTATTTTTGTATTTCATAATGTTCTCTAGTTCTTCTTTGGCCATAAATTCTTCCCTTCTCCTCAGATGTGATAGGTAAACTATCCCCTGTTCTAATAATTTGCACATAGTATTTCCCCCTTTATTTCTAAGTCATAAACCCATTTTGACCTTAACCTGGAATACTGTGAGATGTTGATAAATGTCTAGTTTCTACCTACTATTTTTCAATTCTCATTTGGAGTTGTCTTAACAAAAATATTGAAGCAATTTGACATTTGCTTCTCTGGCTCATTGTACAGATGAGAAAACTGAAGCAAACAGGGTTAAATGACTTACATAGGGTCACATAGCTAAAAAAAAAAAAAAAAGGTATCTGAAGACAGATTTGAACTCATAAATATAAGTTTTCCTGACTTCAGACCCACCACTTTATCTACTGAGCCACCTTGTTGCCCCTAAGAGTCAACTACCTACTTACAAAACAATCCAAAATCATGGTACTTGAGACACTAATTATATCTTCAATTGAATTCCCTAAGACAGGGCTAGTCAACAGGTGGCTAACTCTGACTTTTGTAACCCTGATTTTGGCTTTTATGTACACTTTCTAAACAAATATTAATTGAGGAACTTTTGTTTACTTCCATAGTTGAGGTTGCACAGTTGACAGTTAATAAAAAGATGAAAAAACTGCTCCAATCTTTTAAAGCCCAATTTGGGAAGTGGAAGCTCTGATGAAAATCGACATTTTCCCCAACTACTTGACTGAAAACAATCCTCCATGACAGCTGCTCATTTGGAAGGACAAATGAAGCAGAACACAATGGTGTCAGAGCAAAATATGAAGTGTTTCTTCAAAAGTAATAAATACCAATAAGTCATTAAAATAGGATTACCTTTTGTATTTAATTTTTTTTAATGTGTGAAGAAATGAATGTACTCTTTATGTTAGCTTTGATACAGAATCCAATCTGATTTGAACATAACTAAACATAACTTCCACTACATGAGGCCTGACAAGGATGGAGAGAGAATGGGGGACTTTTTTGAACTGGCTTAAAAAAAATTCTTCACTTCAGTTTTAGGACTGCTATTTAATAATTTCTATGTTTTCATGGAATAGGCCTTCTAGGAAATAATTACTGGAACAATTTTTTAATGCAAGTATGAATAACATTACAAATAATGTTTAGGGTTAATTAACAACTATTCCAAAGAGTCATAAATCCTAACCCTAAAATTAAATAATCTGTTTGATTCTTCCCTTATCATTTTCTCTCATATTTCTTTAAAAAGAAAGAAAAACATTAACAGAATAAGAATGCAAAAATGAAGTTTAATTTTTCTTACTCATCATTATTGTTACAAAATAACAACACACTTATGAAGTGTTTTAAGTTTTACAAGGCACTCTTCCTCACAAGAAACTCTGTGAGGTAGAAGTATTCACATTTTACAGATATGGAAAAATGAAGCTCAAAAAGGAGCAGAGGTAAGATTAAAATCGTAGTCCCCTGATTGTAGAATAGTAAGGTTGCTTTCCACTCCATCAAGCTACCAGTATTTCTTCAGGGAATTAACAAGGCAGTCAATTTCACAGTCTGCATTTTCAGGCTCTTCTGGTACAGCAAACAGTCAGTTATCCAAAAACAATTATCATTATTTAATAGCCTTGAAGTTAAATACGTAGTACTCAGGAAGGGCTGAGAGTAGTGATCCAAGAAAGCTCAGAGAATTATGGGACTGCATTAAGTAGCTCCTAAGCTACAGGAATGGCTATATCACTATTCACCCTTCCAATTCTCATTAGGAGAAGCTTTACATTACAGTTCAGATGGGAAAAAAAATAGCCATGCATTCGTGAGAAATTATAATATATGACATTTTTACAATTATACAAAAAAGTACTATCACAAAGCTCATTTATATAATCATTGATTATATTTAATATATATGTCCTTGGGTACCTACTCTGTTCTCAACCTGATGTTAAGACACTAGGAAGAGACAAAGGTTAACAATCGTGGAACTTACCATCTAAGTAAAACAGTACATAAATACAGATAATCACAAAATACATTACATTTTAAATGCCTAAGAGAGTTGCAAATGAAAATGTGATTTTCAAGGGGAAAAAATAGATCTTAAGCAGTGGGGATGAGAATAGGCTTCAATGAAGAAGGAGCATCTGAGCTGAATTTTGAAGAATGAGTAGGAACTCAACAACCTAAGAGGGAGAATAAGGGTATTATAACCATAGGAAAGAGTTTGTAAACAATTCATGGGTCAGGAAGAAAAAGACTATAGAGTGTGGAAAGGGTACAAATATGAGATTAAAGCTGGAAAGAGGGAGGGGGACTACATCACAGAGAGCCTCAAACTCCAGGCAAAAAATTTAAACTCTACTTGGAGAGCAATAACTGAAGATTTCTGAGCAGAGGTGATATGACAAGCTACATGTGTAAGAAAGATTATTCAGACAATGATACTAAAGGAAAATGATGAAATGGGAAAACTTAGGAAGTCAATTTATTTGTACAGGCAAGTATTGGAGTGCAACAGTGATAACAAAGGTAGGTTTATAAGTGAGAGATGTAGGTGTGGAATTAGAGAACAGTAGACATAGGAAGAATTAAACTGCCAAGACTGAGCTTGGGGAAAAAAGGAAGGGGGAAATCCACCAAGTAGAGAACCCTGAGGAATACCCAGATAAAAAAATCAGGAAGAGAACACAGAGACAACAAAGAAAAGGATATCAAATTACAAAGAAGTAGAAGGAAGGATGATATCTTCGAAGCCCAGGGAAGAGTCAGTATGCAGGAAAAAGCTTTAACAGTGTCAGAAGTAAAAGAAAGATCAAGGAAGATAATACTGGCAGAAAAGGCCATTAGACCTAGAAATTAAAAGATGATCGATGACCTTGGAGAAAACAGTTTCAGTAAAGAGGTAAAAACAGAAGATTACAAGGCTTCAGAAGGATGTGTATGAGGAAGAAATAGAGAAATACAAAACCAAAGTCACAAAGTCACTGACATAGACAAAGCATCAGCTTTACTTTATTGCCTTCCTATTATCCTAGGAAAATAAACTTTGGAATAACAGTAGACCATCTCCAGCAAGAAAGCCTTATAAATTTAGATATTCTATATCAGGGTCACACGAAGCAAATTTAAAATTTAGTATTTGCTCTTATTCAAGAGATATAGAATGATTGACAAGACTACTAAATAAAACAATAGAAAGCTGGTGAGCATTCTTAGCATGTTTGGCTAATGCAAATCCATGTGGAAGGCTGATTCTAGAAAGTCATGATAACATAATGTTGTTATGATTTGGAGCACATGCTGATATTCTATGACCAGTTTTGATTTGCTGACCATATAGAAAAAAAGGGCCTTTTGAAAAGCTTCTGGGCTGGACTAGGGCATGCTTTCAAAAAGCACTAACATGAAAAAAAAATTTGCTTTCTCTTCTCAAAGCCTCTGAGTGTGCCTTCATGTCCCTCCCCACCTCAAGAGCAACATCTGAAGCTAAGGGGACACAGCCTTTTGTTGCTTCTGGTTCTGTTCAGTCCACTCTTGCCTACTTTGAGGTAAAGGAATACTGGAGATGAATACAATCTTGTGTGCTTCAAAAGGTCACTTTAAAGCAAGTCACCAGAAGTCTGAGAGCTAAACTCCGTGCAGAGATTTGCTAAATGCCAGATGGCAAGGAGTAAAGCTCCAGTTAAACTTAATAGAGATCAAAGGTAGCCAAAAAGGGAGCTAGTTATTCTTGATGGAATGAATACCATGTATAAATTACTTTTAAGTTTGAGTCCACTCTCAGATAGTATATAAGAGAGGGTGATTGGGAGAAACATCTCTATTTCTGTTTTTGCCATAGTTTCACAATAAATAATCCTTTATAAAAACTAATTGAGTTCAATGCATTAAAGGAAACTGGGGTGTTAATCACTGATAATTACCAATGGGGAAAAAACCATTAAAATGGGAGCTCAAGCTGATGACATTAGGAGAAGTTCCACTGACCTCTGAGGTTTCTCCTTGAATCCTAAAAGGGGATATAAACTTGTTCTGGGGAAACTGAATTCCTCGTATGTATATAGGATGGGAAAATAAATTCAATGTCACTACAATAATTAATAAACACATGGAATTATATTGGATGCTTTACAAAATACAAGCACAAAATGACCCAAACAACTATGAAGCTTACTTTATTATAAAGTCATCAAAGCCAATCAAATTTCAATTAACTCTTGGAGTAATACTAACTAAAAAACTGCATTGTAGATGTTAAAACAAGACTAACAAATATTAGTAGCTCAGGGCAAGTCACTTAATCTCTTTCAACCTATGTTTCCTTACTTGTAAAATGGGGACAATAATAATAATAACGAATATCAAATGAGATAAAGTATGCAAAGTGTTTGGAAAACCTTAAAGTGCTATATAAACGCTAAATGATGTTGTTATTGTTATGAAATGATGGTCAAATGCATCTTGGTTAAACCACTTGGTGAAAGTGAAAGTACAACCTTCACTTAGTCTCCCTCCCTCAAGTCTCTCTCACTTCAATCTACACCCAGTTTTACTACCAAAATGAAATTCCTGAAGTGAAGCTCTAATGGTGTCACTCCACTAAGTCTCATCCCCACTCACCATACTCTAGTGGGCCCCTCTCACCTCTAGAATCAGATATCGTGCCTCTGCTTCACATTTAAATTCTTCTCACAATTTTATTCCTCTCCACAAACTCTATGATCCACCTACTCCAACCTGTTTGCTGTTCCTCCTGTCTCTCTTTCCACTTCTTAACCCTCATCAATTCTACTTTTTAATTTATTTAACTTCCTTTAAGAATCAGGTTGAGAAGAACTAGAGTGCATTATAAAATGAAAAATAGGTGATTTTTATGATACTAAGTTTAAAAGTTTTTGTAAAAACAAAACCAATGCAGATAAGATTAGAAGGGAAACAGAAAACTGGGGGAAAATTTTACATCCAAGGATTCTAAGAAAACAGGGAAATTTTTACACCCAAGGGTTCTAATAAAGACCTCATTGCTAAAATATATAGAGAATTTGCTCAAATTTATAAGAATACAAGTCATTCTTCAATTGATAAATGGTCAAAGGATATGAAGAGACAATTTTCAGATGAAGAATTTAAAACTATTTCTAGTCACATGAAAAAATGCTCTCAATCACTATTGATTAAAGAAATGCAAATTAAAACAACTCTGAGGTACCACTTCACACTATCAGATTGGCTAATATGACAGGAAAAGATGATGATGAATGTTGGAGGGGATATGGGAAAACTGGGACACTAATACATTGTTGGTGGAGTTATGAACTGATCCAACCATTCTAGAGAGCAATTGAAAACTATGCCCAAAAGACAATCAAACTGTACATACCCTTTGACCCAGCAGTGTTACTACTGGGCTTATATCCCAAAGAGATCTTAAAGAAGAGAAAGGGACCCACATGTGCAAAAATGTTTGTGGCAGCCCTTTTTGTAGTGGCCAGAAACTGGAAACTGAGTGGATGCCCATCAGTTGGGGAATGGCTGAATAAATTATAGTGTATGAATGTTATGGAATATTATTGTTCTGTAAGAAACAACCAACAAGAAGATTTCAGAGAGGCCTGGAGAGACTTACATGAACTGATGCTAAGTGAAGTGAGTAGAATCAAGAGAACATTGTATATGGCAACAACAATATTATGTGATGATCAATTCTGATAGACAAGGCTCTTCAACAGCAAGATGATTCAGGTCAGTTCCAATGATCTTGTGAGGAAGAGAGCCATCTGCACCTAGAAAAAGGACTGTGAGAACTGAGTGTGAATCACAACATAGTATTTTTAGCTTTTTAATGTTTGCTTGCATTTTGTTTTCTTTCTTATTTTTATTTCCTTTTTGAACTGATTTTTCTTGTGGAGCATTGTAATTGTGGAAATATGTGTAGAAGAATTACACATATGAGATGGGAAGAAGGGAAGGTTGCTGGAGGGAGAAAAAACTGGAACACAAGATTTTGCAAAGGTGAATGTTGAAAACTATCTTTGCATATATTTTGAAAATAAAAAGCTAAAAAAAATTAGCTCGACTATCACTTGGGTTGTGCTCAGAAGCTAGTTCTTCCCTTTTAATATTACTTTTTATCTGCTCTGTATATATTATATACACTTAATGTACTTAAGTTATTTTCATATTTGTCTCCTCCATTAGATTGTGAGTTTCTTGAAGGCAGGAAGGAAATAAGCATTTATTAAACACTAGTACATTCCAGGCCACTTTAGAAATATGATCTCATTTGTTCTGCAAACAATTCTGAGAGATGGGTCTTATTATTATCTTCATTTTACCATGAGGAAACTGAGAAATACAGAGGTTAAATGGTGTGCCCAGAGTCACAGAGCTACTAAGTGTCTAGAGATAAATTTGAACTCATATTTTTTGACTCCAATACCAAGGCTCTATCCACACTGCTAGCTAGCTGCCTCTAGTGTAATGACTAAAGGTTGTGTAATCCCAACACTTATTGCAGTGCTTATTGTGTTCAGTCATTTCAGTCAAGTCCAACTATTCATTGGGGGTGTTCTTGGCAAAGATATTTGCCATTTTCTTCTTCAGCTCATTTTATAGATGAGGAAGTAAGACAAGCAAGGTTAAATGACTTGCCTAATAAGTGAAGTCAGATTTGAAGATGAATCTTCCAGATTCCAAATTCTACATTCTATCTATGGTCTACTTTTTAACTACCCGACTTGGCAGATTGTAATCATTTAATAAATGTTTGTGGCTTGACTAACATCACATGATTGTTCACAGTACAATATTGTGTAATACAAGCTAAAAGAACTAGAGGAGATTAAAGAAAAGAAAAATTAAAGAAAGTTGTCAGGAAAATATTCATGGTATAGCTGACATTTTATCTGGACCTTGGAGTAGTTAATGTTCTCCCCCCCAAAAAAAAGTCTTTAGAAATCTAGCAAACTAAGGAAAATGATAAACGAATCTCATCCTAATTTATTTGTGAATTGGCAAGAGTAAGTGACCAAAAATATTTATATATAGCTTGAAAGAAACATTCTAGTCTAAACCTTTAACTCCCTACAAGGTTTTTCCAAAAATCATCTCAAAATTTCTCAAGGGCAAAAAAATGTGATTTTTTTTAAACAAATTTTTCTGGGAACAAAAAAATTAGGAACAGACATGGGAGGAAAAAACCTCTCTTTAGGACTGAGATTAGATGGTTCAATGGGCTAATGGTCCAAAAGCTCAGATAAATTTTGATCTTGATTCTGCAGCTAACTTCATTGTCAATGAAAATTTACTTATACTCTGAATACTGTAATGTTCTTCAGAAAGCAGAAATAATTATTTAAAGCAATCTTCCTCACAAGACTATTAAAAAGAATGATTAAATGATGCAAAAGTCTTTCTTACAGATTTGGAATTAGAATTCTCCAGTGAATCAAGGAGTTTGGGGAGTTTTTTTTAGATAAGGTATTTTTTCCCCATCAAATAAAGTTGAGCCTTGAAAATATATTATGAGTTATATATATGCATATATATATACATAAATATATAATATATTACAACATATGTGTTAATATATTCTTCAATATATTATGGATTATACAAAACAAGGTTTATTTTTTAAGTAACTTATTATTGGTTTTGCATTTATGCATATATTTTATAAAGTATAAACAAAATTTATAATAGTTTAAAAGAAAGAGATTCTGACCAGCAGTGATGTCTCAGACTAACTCACAATATTAGAATGAGCAAAACTGCCCTTTCTCTATGTGTTCTTTTGAGGTTCATCTCTTCCTTTGTGTAGAAGAGTTAATTGTATCAAAAGCCCTCCAAAGTTACTACTTGTATCATAATATAAGAATATAATAAAAATAGTAGTACTGCCAAATGAATTTACTGTGTAAAGCAAGCGAATAGCTCTGGACATTTTCTCAGGCTGTCCCCTGTGCCTGCAATGTTTTATCTCTACATCTCCACATCCTTACTTCCCTATTTTGTCCAAATCCCAACTAAAATCTTAGCTTCCAAAGAAAGCCTTTCCAGTCCCTCACTTCTAATGCCTTCCTTCTGTTAATTGTTTTCTATTTATCTTGTATGTGCAGATACTGATTGTGTCCCCATTAGGGCAGGGACTATCATTAGTGGTTCATCCCAGTGCTTAGCACAGCACCTGTCAATGGCAAAGCTTATGACCTGACTGTCTAATAATGTCCATAAAAAGTTGAAAGCAAGATTTATATAGAAAAACCTCAGTCATATATTTTAATATATATTATTTATGTGATTTATTTTTATTTATATTAAATGTTATAATATATAATGATATATATTATTTATATTAGAAGAATAAAGCTGTTTGATACTTGGGTGTTTTTGTGTGGAAGACATGTAGTTGTGATATAAAGTATTAAATATGAATAGAGAATATTATAGATACCTAAAAATAATCACACAAAATCTACATATACATTGAATGAAGATCTCTAGAGATCTGTTTGTTTGAGTATTTGGTCTCCAGAAATCTGAAGTCAATAGGTATTCAAATGAGAAAATAATGAAATGTTATAAATGTCACAATCTTAGAAATATTTAAAGTTTTGTAGATAGTTATTAACCATCTTGTCCCACTGGACAAAACATATATGTATAGTTATTAAACATCCTGTCTCACTGGACACAAAGATATCTGCAGATAATTAGTAATCATCTTGTCCTATTAAACACAATGAAATTAAAAGTGAAGACTTGCATTCCCAAAAAGACCAAGGGTGAAAAAAAGGAGGCCCATTATCACTACTATCATTCAATATTGTAGAAATGTTAGCCTTAGCAATAAGAGAAGAAAAGAAATTGAAGAAATTAGAGTAGTTGATAAGGGAACAAAACTATCACTCCTTGCAGATGATATGATAGTATATTTAGAAAATCAACTAAAAACATTACTAGAAACAACTAACAACTGTAGCAAAATTGAAGGATATAAAATAAACTCACATAAATCATCAGCACTTTTATATGTTAGCAACAAAGTCAAACAGCAAGAGATAGAAAGAGAAATCCCATTTAAAATAACTGTAGGTAATATAAAATATTTGTAAGTCTACCTGCCAAGGCAAAGCCAGGAACCATATGAATACAATTACAAAACTCTTTTCACATAAATAAAATTAGATGGAAACAAATGGAAAGTATCAATTGCTCTTGAGCAGGCCAAGCTAACATAATAAAAATAACTATTCTACCTAAATTAATTTGTTATTTAGTGCCATACCAATCAAATTTCTAAAAAATTACTTTATGGTACCAGAAAAAATATTAACAAAATTAATCTTAAGAATCAAAAGTGAAGAATATCAAGGAAATTAATGGGGAAAAAAAGCAAAAGCAGGTGGTCTAGCTATACCAGACTTAAAACTGTATTATAAAGGAGGGGTTATCAAAATCATTTGCTACTGGCTAAGTAGTAATATATCAGTGGAATAAGATAGGTACATAAAATGTAGTACTCAATAACTATAGTAATCTACTGTTTGATAAACCCAAGGACTCCAGTTTCATTATTTGACAAAAACTGTTGGGAAAACTGGAAAATAATATGGCGGAAACTGGACATTGTTCAACATCTAACACTCTATACCATGAACTATTGAAATGAGTTCATGATTTAGATACAAAGGATAATACTACAAACAAATTAGGAAAGCAAATTTAATAGTCTACCTGTCAGATCTTTGGAGAAGGGAAGAATTTATGACCAAATAAGAAATAGAGAACATTAAGAAATGTAAAATATATAATTTGATTACATGAAATTAAAAAGGTTTTGCCATGCAAAACCAATGCAGCCAAGATTAGAAGGAAAACAGAAAGCTCGGGAACAATTTTTATAGTTAGTGTTTCTGATAAAGATCTCATTTCTAAAATATATAGACAACTGAGTCAAATTTATAAGAATACAAGTAATTTCCCAATTGATAAATGGTCAAAGGATTAGAACAGTTTTTAGCTGAAGAAATTAAAGCCATCTCTAGGCATATGAAAAAATGTTCTAAATTATTATTGAATAGAGAAATGCAAATAAAGACAACTCTGAGGTACCACTTCCCACCTCTTAGATTGGCTAAGATGATAGGAAAAGATAATGATAAATGTTGATGGGGATATGGGAAAACTGGAACCCTAATGCATTATTGGTAGAGCTGTGAAGTTATCTAACCATTCTGGAGAGCAATTTGGAACTAAGTCCAAAGGGCTATAAAACTGATGCAGCAGTATCTGTAACCCAAAGAGATCATAAAAGAGGAGAAAATGTTTGTTGCAGCTCTTTTTGTAATAGGACCTGGAAATTGAGTGAATGTCCATCATTTGGGGAATGGCTAAATAAATTATGGTATATGAATGCTATAGGATATTATTTTTCTATAAGAAATGATAAGCAGAATGATCACAGAAAAGCCTGGAAAGACTCACATGAACTGATGCTGAGTGAAGTGAGAAGAACCAGAACAAGAACAAGATTATGTGATGATCAAATGTGATGAACTTGGCTCTTATCAGCAATGTGGTGATTCAACACAATTCCAATAAACTTGGGATGGAAAATGTATCTGCATCCAGAGGGGTAACTATGGAGACTGAATGTGAATCTAAGAATAGTATTTTCATCTGTTTGTTTGTTTGCTTGCTTTTTTCTCAGGATTTTTCCCCTTTTGGTCTAATTTTTCTTGTACAACATGACACCTGAAAATTTGTTTAAAAGGATTACACATATTTAATCATCTATCTCAGATTGCTTGCTTTCCTGGGGAGGAAGGTAAAGGAAGAAGGGAGAAAAATTTGGAACACAAAGTCTTATAACATAAAGAAACTGAAAAAAAGAATGGAAACTTAGGGTGTCCACAAGATCAGATAGGGAGTTTCTAATTGCCTTTCTTTGTTTCTCCAGCTTTTAGCCCACAGCCTACTACACATCAAGTACTTAATAAATGTCCTATTTAAAGGCTCCTTAACCCAATAAAAGTGTAAAAAGCTGCACTATGCTGTTAAAATCAAAAATGCAGGCATCGTATCCAATATTAGTAATCAAAATGTCTAGTAGATTGGTCAGCACCTTGCAGTTACTCAAACACTTGTTAAATGCCTAATATACTTTTCAAAAACCTTCTTATTCAAGGCTCAAGTGGTCTGCTCTGGAGCTCAGAGACATCATGTGCTTGCCATGAGAAATTCAATGCCTTACGGAAAACAAGTCTGGCTCAAAGAGCCTCTGGATGAATATTAAATCCAAATGTATTTGGAAAGAAAAAAGCATTACCAAGATTTACAGCTCCAGTCCGGCTCTGAGGTCTGCTACTTCAGAAGCTCCTTTCTTTCATCCTGCCCTAATTGATAAAGAAAAACAAAGCAAATGCATACTTCAAGAAGTTTTAAAATATGTGCTTCATCAACCACTAGTTGTATCCAACTGCATAGAACGGTATAAGGAGAATTAATCAGTGGACAAATTTTTATTGAGTGTCTACTGGCCACCTAGAACAAAGTTTCATTGCCATCAACTGAAAATGAGCCACATTTCTTATAGGGCAAGATAGTTTTTCTACCCTAGCCAATCAATGAGCACAGAAGCTTATTTCTTGTAATACAATTCTGCTGGGCTCAGTTTGAGTTGTAAAGAGCTGCTCTAAAATAACTTGAAATGGAACAAATACAAGGGGGGAGAAAAGCAACAACTATCAGGAAACAATATTTTAAACATATAATGAAGCATAATTTTTTTTAAAAAAACAAGAAACAAGAAAATCAGTAAAACTTTTGCAACCTCAAGAAAGGGGTAAATTTTCTTGTAATAGCCTCTAAAGTACTTTCCACCTAAATCAACCTGGAAGAAAAGTCCCAAAGCTCAAGAAATAACTTAATTACTCAAGAAAGAACTTAATTACCTCAATAAGGACATTAACCCAGGACATCTGACTAAGTGTTTTTCCCCCATCACACTATGTCAAGTACTTTTGTAAAATTTTGGGAGAGAATGTTAAGTCTGACAGGCATTTGGTGGCCACAAATGGCAATCTAAACACTTGTCTGTAATGTGTGCACAGTGAAAGACAATTCCCTTAGGAAAATGGGGGGAGACAGAAGGACAGAGAGACAGAAACATAAAGGAAGATGAAAAGACAGAGCGGTTGCAGGAAAAACAAAGAACTTAAGGAGATTGTATGGCTTGATTTACCATTTATTAGCCATGATCCTGAGTAAGGTATTTAACTTAAGCATCAGTTTCTCTATCTGTAAAATAAGGATAATGATACTTTGATAACGATACTTTACAGGACTATATGGAAACTATGGTCTTAAATAAGAGTGAGAATCCCACCTTTCATGGGAAGCTTTTCCTGATATCTGTTAATTCCAGGACCTTTCCTCAGTTGTTTAAATCCTATTTAAACTTATATAAAGCTAGTTTGTATTAAATCATCTGCATGTTATCTCTCCCACTGGACTGTGAACTCCTTGAGGGCAGAGACTTTCTTTTTTTATTATAACTTTTTATTTACAAGATATATGCATGGGTAATTTTTCAGGATTGACAACTGCAAAACCTTCTGTCCCAGCTTTTCCCTTCCTTCCCCCTCGCCCTCCCCCAGATGGTAGGCTGACCAATACATGTTATATGTGTTAAAGTATAAGTTAAATACAATATATGTATACATGTCCATACAGTTATTTTGCTGTACAAAAAGAATCAAACTTTGAAACAGAGTACAATTAACCTGGGAAGGAAATTAAAAATGCAGGCAGACAAAGATACAGGGATTGGGAATTCTATGTAGTGGTTCATAGTCATCTTCCAGAGTCCTTTCGCTGGGTGCAGCTGGTTCAAATCATTACTGCTCTGTTGGAACTAATTGAGTTCATCTCATTGTTGAAGAGAGCCAGGTCCATCAGAATTGAACATCATATAGTCTTGTTGTGGAAGTATATTACAATCTCCTGGTCCTGCTCATTTCACTCAGCATCAGTTCATGTAAGTCTCTCCAGGCCCTTCTGAAATCATCCTGCTGGTCATTTCTTACAGAACAATAATATTCCATAATATTCATATACCACAACTTTTTCAGTCATTCTCCAACTGATGGGCATCCACTCAGTTTCCAGTTTCTGGCCACTACAAAGAGGGCTGAGGGCAGAGACTTTCTAATGCCTTTCTAAATTTCCACAGGGCTTAACACAGTTGCTGACACATGCTTTAAAAAATGTTTATTGACTAAGTTATTATTTTGTGACAAAATTAAACATTTTTAAGGATCTGCTACACACAGCATGAAACTAAATGATGTGGGAAATACAACAGGAGCCCTTCCCCCAAAGAATTCACATTCTAGTTACAGTTCTAAGACTTATACATGCAAACAACAAGAAGATATAAAGGTTTAATCAAGACAAAACCAGGACTGCACAAGACAGTGAATGATTAATTCCCAAATGAATCTTTCAGACAGTAATTGCCACAGAAGTTCAGATGAGGAGAGTGGAGATTCTGAGAGACATGAACAGGGTTCTATGAGTAGAACAACAAGCTTTGAGGAGTATACCAAGTTCGGAATCAAGGCCCTGGCAAACAAGTCTAAGATCCAGACCCTTAAAAAAAAACAAGGAAGAAATAAAAAACACTTTTAAAAAAGGTTGAAACTTGAGAAAAAAAGGGAGGAGAGTCCCTAAAGGGAAAAGGAGGCTATAAAAGAATAAAAGTACAAGTTCTAAAAAGGAAGATGCCAAGAGCAGACCTGGCTACGAATAAGAGAAAACTACTCTTCTCTCAAGATATTTTTTCCTTCACATAGAATAGAGGCCCCTGGGACCAAATCCTGAGGAAAGGACAAAACCTGAGGAAAAGAAAGCAGAGTAAGCCTTAAGAGAATACAACACACTGCCACAAAAAGAACTGGACCTAAGAGAGGAGAACTCACTGAGAATAAAATTACCATTCTCCCAAGGGAATCCTACACTGGGAAAGAATAGGTTCTGGGACAAAGGTCAAACTCTGAAGAAAGAAAGTTAGCTTTGAGGAACATGAACAGAACTTTGGGGAGGGGAGCACTTCCAGAAGAGGAAAATAAGATCTGGAAGAGCAGACACTCAGAACTGAATTAAGTGAAGGCCAAGAGAGAAGAAAAATAGAATCTCTTGGAGACTAAATCTTAAGTAAGGAAGATAGGTCTTGGTAGTAGACAACAATCTTGAGGAAAATAGCAGAATGTTTGAAAAAGTGAACAAGGACTAAAAATGAGGGGAGGTGGTTTCTAATAAAACAGTACAGGTATTTTTGAGCTTCATCTACAATGCAATCATCTATGAAAATGAGAGACAATTATTATAAGAAACAAGCTCTTGAAATGTTGCTCTATTTTATGAGTGTGTACTTCAAACAACTAAAACCCTTTTTGACCTGGAAACTGGACAAATCTGAAAAAGGACCACCACAATTAGCATATAACTTTGTCTCAAATTATATTAAAATTCATTATGAAATTATTTTAACTAAGATGTTCCTATATAACTTCTAATATGCCTTATTTGCCATAGACAAGTTCATTTAAATGCTCCAGGAACACTAAAAATGTAAATATAAAAATGTCACTGGCAGTAGATTTTGAGGGTAACATGATCATCTTTCAAAGCTGTACTATGAAAACATTTTCTGGTATTAAAAAAGTGTCTGCACTTTGTGACAAGTCAATTAATAACAAACAGTCATTTCAAGAAAAGAAGTGGAAGAATAGTTGTGACTTTCAAAATTATCAATGGCAAACTCTTTGAGGATTTTTTTTATCTCTAAAACAAGCCTCTTTTCTACCAGCAAATGTCAACAACGTTTTAAGTCAATATGAAGTAAGCCAGAATATAAGTACATAAGTTGGAAATAAACTTTCAACCAAATTACTCTTATTTGAACATAAATAAAAAGTTTTAAGCATATAAATGCTACACAATAATTTCAAGAACTCACTACTTGCTTACTTGCTTAACAATGAAATCTGAAAAGTATAGGAAAATATCATAGTGATTGTTGAAGCTATTAAAATGGTGGAGGTAGGGGTGGGAGGTAGGGGAAAGATAGAATAAAGCAAACTGAAAGGCCTATGGGAAAGGCCAGGGACAGCTTTCTTTTGTTTAACCTCTCAAGAAGAAAAAAGAATTGGTTTGCAAGAATTACTACATTGTTATACTGCTAGAGATGCAAAGTAGAATAACTTGTGTATAAAGAAACAAGAAACTAATATTCAATACAAATTGCCTTACAAGCATACTGAAAAATAACTACTCTCCATGATGCATAAAAGATTCCTGTTATGATGACCATAAAATAACAGAAAATTTTAAAATGCATATTTTAGTCAAGGAAATCACAGTACCTCAGTAATTTCAAATGTTCCACCTCATAATAAATATGGATTCTGTATGCGTTAAGCATCAGTGCCCTTTAAAATATATTTTGCTCATCTCTTCACAAATTCCTATACAAGTCAGATAAACTGATCCTTATTTTCAACTTTTAAAATGGTAAGGATAAGACAAAACTTTAACATAAAGCCAAAATAGGGCAACAATCCACCCTTAACAGTCTAACATAATGGACTGCTCAGAAAGGAAAGAATCCAACCCCAAACCGATCTACTACTCCAGGGTGATAATAACTTTTGTTCTTTTGACAGTTTTGAAACTAACCCAAGCGCGACTATTGAGACTGGGGAGAAATCGCCATTGCCCGCAAGTACCCGAGACAGGGAGGGAAAGTCCTCCTTGGCAGAATAAGAGATGTTTCCACTCGTTGAAGCTTCAATGCGGTGGCGGAAGATTCAGACTCCCCACCCCCACCTCGGGCCCCCGCAGAGAAAGTCTCCCGGGGATTATCAATCAAAGCGACACAGCTCCCTGGCTAGCCAGGCTCTCGTTCATCCCTTCAACTCCAGGCTTTGCAGGCTTTCCCCAAAAGCCTTCCTACCGTGCCCGAGAACTGAGCATTGTTACTGAGGCTGAGAGTTACTTGGCGGCCCAGGCCAGGGCTCTCTGGAAGGTTGAGGGATGGGGGTGGGGAGGGGGCCCCACAGGCTAGCGGGCACGAGGGCTAGCGACAGCAGTGGGCATAGGAGGGCAGGCTGGAGCAAAGTGCTCGGATTTGTGAACCGAGCAGAGGAGCCAGCACGGAGGGCAGTGACCTGAGCTGCAAGGAGGGAGCAAGGAGATGGGGGAGGGGGACGGGGGGGGGGGGGAGGTAGAGACACCCCTTAACAGACGACGGGGGAAATGGAGGAGGAGGCAGGGATTTGCCAAGCAGACACTAAGGGGAGGGAAGCAGATGGCGGGCAGGCAGAGGGATGGAGATCAAAACACCTGGAGGGAGGTGCGGGGAAAGCCAGACAGTAGGACTTTAGGAATAGAAGGTAAGGGAAGAGGAAGGGGGAGGGGGAGTTCTGGAGACGCTCTAGAGGTGGGAGAAAAAGCGGAACGAGAATTAAGCAAGTGCCGGAGCAGGGAAACAGGGAGAGGAAAAAAGCTTAGAAAAAACACGTTGTAAAACAGCTCCGAGTGAAAGATACGAGGAGCCTAGCTGCTGGGGACGAGGTGGATGAGCCTTTCAGAGATAAGAGGCAAGGAGTTGGTCCTTTGGAAGGGAACAGGAAGAGCCTGGCCGCAGGACAGGTGATGGAAGAAGACTCGGTCCAATATTAGCGGCAGGAGTCTGCATGCATTTGATGGAGAAGAGCGGGTCCCAGGGGGAGAGAGTAAGAGTCTGGCCGCCAGAAGATGTGGAGAGAGTAGAGGAATGGGTCCAGGGGAAGAGCACAGGACCCTGGCTTCGGGGTGGGGGTCTAAGAAAATGGATCCACAATGTAAAGAGAAGGAACCCGAGGCAAGGAATGCAGTGGGTCCAGGGAAACCGAGCAGGAACCTGGGGGCAAGGGTGGAAGGGGAGGGAAGACTGGGGAGGAGAACGGGTCTAGGAAAAGAGCAGAAGCCTGGCGGCAGGGGATGGAAAGGAGTGGGTCCAGGGGAAGGAGAACGGGAACAGGGGTCGAGGGGGAGGGGAGACTGGAGGAGAAGAGTGGGCCGAGAAAAGATCGGGAGCCTCGAGGCAGAGAATAGATAGGAGTGGGGCCGGAGGAAGGGAGAAGGAGCGTGGCTAAAGCGGGGCGGCGAGGGGAGAGGACCGGTCGAGGAAGAAGAGAGAGAGGCACTGGGCTGCAGGCAGGGGTGTGGGCGCCCCCCCAGGCAGGCGGTCAGAGGAGCGGGCAGCCCGGAGCTCCGGCCCATGCAGGGCATCTGGAGGCGCCCTGGGAAGAACAAGGCTGAGGATGCGGCTTCAGCAGCTTCGGGCAGCGGGGAGCACTAAGGTCCCTCGGGGGGCTGCGGACAGACGGTCGGCGCCGAGGCCCGAGCCAGGCTCCCCCGCCAGCCCGGGCCCCGGAGCATGGCCGACCGTGGCGACCCAAGTCGGCCGCGAGGAGGAGGAGGAAGGCAGAAAGCACCAGGGTCCGAGGGCCCAGCTCCAGCTCTTGCTCCAGCCCCCGTCCCCATCCCGGAGGAGCCGCAAACCTCGAGAAGGAAAGGAGGGGACACAGAATGATCAAGGACTCCAGCTCGCACTCACCGACTCCTCCACGTCTTCTTCATCCCCTTTGGTCGCAGCCGCCAAGCCCGCGGCCGCCGGGAGCCCGCCGCATCCCCACCGCACACAGCAGCAGCAGCGCCAGCCACCAACGCCGCCACCGGCCTGGCCACAGCTACGGCCACGCCCCCTCCAGTCCCTCCCCGTGAGGAGGGGGCTCCGGCCCGCGAGGAGGAGGCGGGGAAAGTGAGGGGTGAAGGGGACAGAGACGCCCCCTCTGCCAACCAAAGCCCACTCGCTGGCCTGCTTCGCTCTGATTGGCGATGTCCTTGGCCAATCGCCGACTTGGGAGAACCACGGAGGGAGCTGCTGCTGGGGTGTAGGTCACAGACCTCTCTCCACCCCCCTATGTGGGTATAGCTGAAGCTAAAAAAGCTCTTACCAAGAGGGAAGGTGAGGGTCAGATTGGTCCTGAGCCCTGGCAAGAGCTCAGGTAATTGGTAAATATGTACCTACTACAGTCACTTGTCTTTCTCCTTAATCACTTCATTTACTGGCGATTTCTGGGAATTTACACTAACTGGACTTTTACGGTGAAGGCAAATCTGAGCTGCAGATTAGGGAGGTTGCCTGTCCTTTTGGTTTCCTGTTATCAGTTTTAAATTCTTCCTACAAAAATCTTTTCAGCTTCAATCTGTGATGATTAATTCCTTCCTAATCGTTAACACTTAAATACTTCCATCTCAAATTCAGTGGCTCAGATATGGTCAAGCCATACATTATCATGTTAAATGTGCGATGTTCTTAAATTATCCAAGCCAAATTCTATTACCGTCCGTCCCACTGAATGTTTGCTAATCCCAGTTTCGACAAACAACTGAAAAAGGCCATAAAAACTCCTAGGTCTACCGTGAGTATAAAATCCAAACCTGTCCATCTGCACTCTTTTTATTTCTTGTATCATTTTTATTTTTTGGTTTTGATTATGTAAAGCAAACCACTGTGTTACTGCTTATCTTATTAAAGAACTTCTGAAAAAAAAATCATTCTGAGTAAAATGTCTGAAGGTATTGAACTTTAAGCCCTTTTGCAATACTTTAAGCCCTTTTGCAAATAGTGACTGATAACAGTAAATGATTACTGAAAACTAGTACAAACCTTAGAGATACTATAGATTGAAAGAATTAAATGATCAGGACAGCTCAGTGTCGAAAGCCTGCACTCTTTTCAGTGTTTTGTTCAATCTGGGCAGGATTTTTTCCATCTGTAAAATTAATTAGTCTTATTGAATGGAACACTGCTTGTTTTCAATTCAACAAACATTTATTCAATGAAAGACACAATCTTAGGTACTCAGTATCCAAAGAAAAATAATTGAGGCCCAAGCTTCAAGCAATTTACAGTACAAATTAAACTAGATAAACTATCTAGCAGATGTCACTGTGGCATAGAAAGTTGAGCTTTGAAGGGAAAGAATCAAGCTGTGGCCAAGAGAGGAAATCCAAAAATCCATTCAAGGCTTGGGAAAATGCAAGGAGTTTTGGTTTGAGTTTTATTTGTTTTGTTTGGGGGGAAGGGCTGAAGAATGGAAAACAAGATCGGAGAAAATAAGTTTTATTTTGGATATGTTGACTTTGATGTGTTTAAAGGCCATCTAAAGTGTTATTCAAACCTGACTATATTTCAACTCTAATAAAGAAAACATTACCGGTAGAATAGTGTGGTTAACCCTAATTTATTTTACTTCTCTATCTTTACCTCAGGCTAATATTGTCATATTACAAATCCTTTAATCCAGTTTTGTGAAATAGAGACCTATAAAAGTTAATGGAATTGCCAGAAAATAACCCGCTTTCCAGGTCAAATTTTTTACCTAGCCCATGAACTCATTACAAGAATTAGGTAATTTTGAATTTCATTCAAGACTATGTTTTAGCCTAAATTATTTTTTCCTCTCTTTTTTCTTTCTTTCTTTTTGATTGAATCTTTCTTCAACTGCTATCATTAGGATTATTTAGATCCCTCTATTTATGGTAAGTATTCTGTTCTTTAAAGACTTAAGTCTGTAACAAGGGTATTTCATTACGAAGAAATTTGAGCTCACAAAACACACATTAGGTATAGTTAATCCCATGGTAGTTTTGTTTAGAATCAGAAAGAATTATTGAGTTCAAATCCTGCCTCTGAAACTAAAATGCATAACTTCCAAGGGAGTCATTGTCAGAAAGTTCCCTAGGACCCAATTCTCCACTATATCACAGATGGGTTGTTATCTCCATAGATTGAGGGAGTTTTGGATCTAAAAGAGCTCCCTAGCTCGATAAAATTGCTTCAAGTATTTTTAATGTATTTTATTGATATCTTTTGCTTTTAAAATACTTTCCTTCCTTTCCCAACATACCTCTCTCTACTCCTCTAGAGAACCATCTCTTACAACAAAGAATAAAACATAGTTCATCAAAATTAAATAAAGCATATAAAAAGTCTGACATTTTACATGGTATTCCATACTCATAATTCCCCTTCTCTGTTAAAAAAAAATGAGATAACTTCTCATATCTCTTCCTGAGTTCAAGCCTGACCAATATAATTCTGCAGAATTTCATTTTGGTGGTTTTTTTGTTATTGTTGTTGTTTTTTTATTTCCATATTATCATCGAGTTTATTGTTTTCCAAGTTCTCTATTTTTATGCATTCCTATAAGGTTTCTCATTTTTCTATTTTCATCTTGATTAGTTTTTTACAGCAAAATACATTTTCATTACATTTATGTATTACAGCCCATTTAGCTATTTCCCAATTGATGTCCATTCTCTTTGTTTCTGTTCTTTGCTGTGACAAAAAAAAGTATCACTGTGAATATTTTGTTGTGTATGGGGCTTTTCTTTTCATCATTAATCTCCTTGAAGTGTATTCCTTGCAGTGGGTCAAAAGATGCAGGCATTTTTGCCACTTTCTTCACATAATTCTTTTATAGCATGTTTTAAGAATAGGAGAAATATTCCTGGTGATTAGCAATAGAGGTAGTGTGGTTGTGTGGGACGAGAAAGGAAGGGGAAGGCAATGAAACAAATATATAAGAAAAACAGGCATTCCCCAATAGATAAAGAGTTAAAGGATCTCTGCAGTTCTTGAAAGAATCAACACAAGCTATTAACAATTTTTTTTAAAAAAGGTACAAATAACTAGGAATAAAAGAAATGCAAAATGTTCTTATTTCATCACCCATGCATGCACCTTATTTTATTTTTTTACATTTGAAAAATCTGAAAAATGGTCCATATTCATGGTGTTACATTTTAAAGAAGAAGAGAAGGTATCTTCACCAGTATCATGATTGGTTTTTGAAATTTGGAAACATTCCTTTTTCATTATTTTATAGTGGTTGTTTTTTTTTTTTTTACACTGCTAGTTATGTATGTTTTTTGTCTCTTCTTACATCACTTTGTACTGGTTCATATACATTTATCCATGCTTCTCTATACTTATTATATGCTTACATTATTTCTTTCAGATTGAGAAAAGAGGCAGGGGACCTATATGTACAAAAATATTTTATAGCACTATTATGTAACAAAGACCTAAATTTACAAAAGAAATCATAGCATTTTTTATGGGAAAAATTAACTAGAAATTAAATCAGTACATAACTGGAGAATGAACAAATTATGACATATAAAAATATAGTGGAATAACATTGTTCCATAAATAATGAAAAGAAGCTGCAATTTAGAGTAATCTAGAAAGATCTATATGAAGTGACACAGAATAATTTGAATGGAATCAGGATAACAATTTATACAGTGATTACAATATAAAGTAGGTAGGACAGTGAATAGACTGCTGGGCTTGGAGTCAAGAAGTTCAAATGCTACTTTAGATGCTTACTAGTTGTGTGGGAAAGCTACTTAACCTCAGTCTGCTCAGTTTTCTTATTTGTAAAAATGCAGATAATAATAGCACCTACTTCCTAAGGTCGTTATGAACATCAGATAATAGTTGTATAATACTTTGTAAGTCTTAAAAAATTATAAAATGCTGGCTATTATTGTTAATGTAAAGAAAACAACTTCGAAAGACTGAAATATTTTGATCAATTATTGAATGATTATGACCCAAGAAAAGTGAATAGCCTTGTTCCTACATCTCTACAGAAAAATGATAGAGTAAAGATGCAGAAAGAGACATACATTTTCAGAAAACTTCCAATGTTTGGATATGTTTTGCTAGACCAAATCTATATGAGGAAGAGAAAAAATGGAATAGTATAGGTGGGAGAAAGAAAGAAAGAGAGGGGGAAGAGAGGGAGGAAGGAAGGGAGGGAGGGAGAAAGGGAAGAAGGAAAGAAAGGAGGGAGGGAAGAATGAAGGAAGGAAGGAAGGAGAAAAAGAGGGAAACAAGAGAAGGAGGGAGGGGTGAAGAAAAGGAAAAAAAGTCAATGAAACCTTTTTAAAATGCATGAAAGATAGCAGAAAAAAGGTCCAAAAGGGAATTCAATCAAAAAGGGCAGTTTTACTATTATATTAAATATAATAAATAACAATAATAAATATTTTTAAAATCATAAATACAATAATAAATATGAATATAATAATAAATTATGATAAATGTAATATTAAATATAAAAATAATAAAATAAGTATAATATAAATAATTGTATTAAATATAATATGTTGAAGAAGTTCATAGATTTATCTACAATCCTATTTTTCCATTTTTATATAATAAAACATTTGTGTCAAGTTTATATTTTTAAGTAAATGAATAATGTGAAAATATTTAGGCAGTAGAATCAATCAATTGTGTGACATATATAATACATATTCATTTACAGCAAAAGGTACAGAATGATTACATAATCTTCTACTTTGGGAAACAGTTTACAAATTAAAAAATAATAATAATAGTGAAAACTAACTTGGGAAGAGTAGTTGCCCTTGTTTTCATAGTTTGACAGGTAAAATCTGAAATAACTAAAGAAACTCGAGCTTCCAAGCATGTCAATTTATGAAGTAATGCATGCCAATTGCATAACAGACCACTTCAGTTTGGCACTGAACCTCAAATACAGGGGAAGACATTTTTGTGTATTAAAAGAAAACAACATAATATAAACTAGAATACAAGATTAGGTAATATGATTTTTTTTAGTTTAAGGACAGATGATGGATTTCCCAAGGTGAAAGGGAGGAAGAGTGAATTTCAGTTGAGATGAGAGTAGGGCAAGTGAGGTTTGAGGTATTTTCTTTCCCATAATTGGGAGATGTTGATTAATTGTATCCATCTGCATTTTGAGAAACAATAGATGGCCTATATTGTTTATTTTCCCATGAATGATTTGTGGAAAAACAAGATGGAGAATAATAAATGTGGCAGCACAAGATGAAGTCCGTGTTCATGAGATAAAATTAGATTGGTTCTCTTGATTCCAATACCAGTCCAACTCTATTTGTAACTCTGTTTTGGCTTTCACTTCATGTTATTACTAAGCACTTCACAAATACTAGCCCACCTGGCATTTTCAAAGCCACCACTGGGGAAAAAAATAGATATGACAATGCAAAAGCAAAGAAATTGGCAAAAGGTACGATTTTGTGCAGCACCATTTAGATACAATATGCATGCACACACACACATATATACACAATGTTCAGAAGAGGTAGGAGAGAACATGCTATGTAGCTCTTAGTATACAATTTGTAACACTACTATCATTTGAAAAAGAAGTATTTCATAAGCCTTATTTTTTAAGTCCAAATACTCATTTTTCCATATTTGTCAACATAAGTCATTCTGAGAATTGATAAATGAACCCAAAATTTTAATGAATGATTTATAATGTCCTAGTCTCTAGACTGCTGATGGCAAAATGATTTCTGCTGTTTTCAAGGTTGAAACTGTTTTCAGAATAAAATGACTTTCCTTTCGTCCTGACTTCATTCACACTGGGGAATAACTTCTGTTTCTTTATATAGGTCATTGATTTAGGAAAACTTAGGTATATATAGGTAGAGAATGCCCAAAGTTTATTGTCAAAAGGAGAAGTTAAACTTCTAAAGTTGCTAATTACATTCCCCTTGTGTCCCACTGGGGAAATGTGCTTTTATATTGTTGTTTAGCCATTTCAGATGAGTCTGACTCTTTGTAACCTCACTTGAGGTTTTCTTAGAGTGGTTTGCCATTTCCTTCTCCAGCTCATGTTACAGATGAGGAAACTGAGACAAAAGGGGTTATTCGTTGTTTGACATCACTATAAATGGTATGGATCATGTCTTTTGACTCACATTTAAAAGTGGATTTAAATGAGATAGAGTTGCATAAAGTCTTCAGTCTCCCTCTCTTTTCCAGAGTCATTGCAGTTTAGTGGGTCAGGATGACTGGGAATGGCTTGGGATGCAATGGTTTAACCAGGCACTCCCCAACACCTGCTTCCATTATCTTCATGACCCAGTGGAATACATTATGTACATTCACCTATTCTGTTGGGGGAAGTCTTCACTTGCTTGGGATAGACTCCCCCTAACTCACCAAAGGTTTGGAGGCCCATCAGTTACTATCCCATCTTCTTAAAAGGTTTTATTGAGATGGCACCACTGTGTTTGCTTCAACTTCTTGGAGCTATAGATGTGGGTGGCAGGTGAACACCAAAGTAGAGAGCAGCCCTCGCACCAGAGATGCTAGTCTCCCCTGACCCCAAATACCTCAAACAAATAAGTACATTGTCCAGGGTCACAAAGCTAATGTAGCTGGGGCTGAGTTTGAACTCCTGAGTTCTAACTTCAGAACTGGCACTCTATCTACTGGGCCCTCTAGCGACCTGCTCTTATTTTAGGATTATAGAAATTTGGTCCCATAACCAGAAAGGGAAGGACTATTTTAGTCTTTCTTTATATCTTCCTGTTTCACTTAAGCACAGTGTTTCACTTATACATATTTAATAAATACCTGTGTTGACTTGATAAAGAAGAACAAAGTAGTTTAGAAGCAAGAAGATTAAATTGGGAGTCAGCAGATATAAGTTCAAATCTCTTCTTTTTACTATCTGTATGAACTGAGGGTAACTCATTTATCCTTTCTGGCCTTTAGTTGATTAATCTGCAAAATGAAAAGTCTGGGCCAAGATGATTCCTAGCGTCCCTTCTGGTTCTAAATCTATGATCAAGTCTTTAATTGTTTGTCCCATCTTTGAACTCTTTCATCATTCAGAATGTGTACCACACAGTTAAATCCTCAAATCCTATTTTATATTCTCTGTTATTATCTTTGGACTATATGGACAAGGAACTGTGTCATACATCTCTCTGTAATCCCCACAGTACCTAACACAATACAAAACTAAAGCAATTGGTCAACAAGCATTGTTGACTAAATAAAACATAGTCCTTGCAACCTAACTATGCTGTAATTTTGTTTTTCCAGAAATTTTTAGCAGGGTCCAAAATGGCCTCTCATTAGTCTTAATACCAGCCTTGTTGAAGTGAGAGCCATGGATAGACTTACTTTAAAATACCCCACAGGTATGATTGTCTAGATAACCATGAACAAATGTTTCCTGAGGTTTCTGATATAGCTGCTGCTGATTTTCCTTTTATTTAAGAAGATTATTATATGCAAATAAATTTGCAAGGCAAGATATAGAAACTTCTGAAGATGACTAAGGATAATCTTATATTGCTGAATCCTTAAGCCTTCCTACCTCCTATGTATGTGGGATGTAGCTTTTAAATAACATATATTTGAAAAGATTTATTTTCTAATTTTTAAGTTGTACAAGTGTTTTACAAAATCAAACACTCCTTTCTTCCTGGGGACTAGGTTGATATGGCAACATGCAAAGAGAAAGCTAGAGCTAGTGACTCTCCTTGTTTGTAACTGCCTTATTTGTAGTTATATGAAGACAGCTAAGCACTCTCTCACATGAAAAGAAACTCCACTTTTTCAAATTCCAGAATGCTTGAATATATAATTTATAATTGAATTATAATTCAAAAATAACTTTCAAGCTTGTAAATGCACCAACATTTACTCCTTTTTTCCCCTAACTGGTCACACTTAAGTGTTAAGAAACATACTTAAGTAAGTTTCCCAAAAGGTTTCCAAATATAAACTGGGGAAGTTTCATTCCTTACTTTCCAAGTGGCTCCTCAAAGAGAGATGGTATTATCACAAAATTTTTTTTTCCCAAGAGAGATAAAAAGTTTGACTATTTGCTTATATATTTATTTATTTGTAGTCTACATCATTTATATTGTTTCTATAATTTATTTATAGAATAATAAAACACTAGATTTAGAGAGGAAAGGGATATTAGATAGAGAGCATCTAGTCTAATCCCCCCCCCCTTTTTTTTTTTACAGAGAATAACACAGCAGTAAAGTGTCTTTTCAAGGTCACACAGGTATCAAATGGGAAAATCAGCATTTAGATTCAGGTCCTGCCATTCCAAGCCCACAATCCTTTGTACTGCAAAATGTTATATCTTTTGTATTCTCCTTTGACATCACAATGTCTTGAACACAAAAATAAGTTCCATCTTTTTTAATTTAATAGCATGTCATAAAAATTATGAAGTATTTCACATTAGGAACTAAGTTTCGCCTCATTTGGGGAAAACCAAGGAACAAAAAATGGTTATTAATTAAAAGAATATAATTAGTCTACATAAGAAATCAAATTATAAAAGTACAATAATTGTCATTATTTTTGACATGTTCATTTGTACTTGTTTTCAATATGAAGTGAAACAATAACTATAAATTTCTCAGAACCCATGAACTAATTTAGCTCCAGAGATAAATCTTCATAAACACACTTCATTTACTCCTGTATTCTTTTGAAGGAAAGGCTCTATTTTTATCTCAGAGAGAATTTTTCTTTGTGATTCAAGAGTGATAGGTAGACACATATATATACACATCCAGAGGCAGAAGGAAGGAATCAATATAGCCATGAGAAGTACTAAGCATGCTAAGTGAGCCTCAGAATACACAACCAGAAGGGAATAGTTACCATAAAGAATAAACCCCAAAGAAATCTTTGCCTAATCACAAAGAATTTGCTCTATTCAGTATCTTGGACTATGTACCCAAATGGCAACTGGTCTTGCCAAGAGGATGTAATGTTATCACTTTCATTGCATTCAGAAAATCATGGTCATGAGCAATGATTGGTCAGACCCTTATTCAAGAATACCTAAAAGGTGGGGGAGGGATCAGAATTTAGTAGAGTAGAGTGAATTTAACATATACATGAGGAAACTAAGAAACAGGGATGTTAGATAACTTGTCCAAGACTGCATAAGAATAGATAACAGACCAAAGGTTTAGTTTCCAGGACAAGCAATCAGTCAACATGTATTTATTAAGCACTTGCTATGTATTAGGCACTGTAACAATGCAATAAGAATTCAAATTTATTTTCGCCAGTAAAACATAAAGACAGTCCCTGCCCTCAAGGAGCTTACATTCTAATGGAGGAAGATAACTCAAAAAAAAAAAAAAAAAAAAAAAAAAAAAGGAATATACAAGGGGGAAGGAGGTGTGTAATGTTCTTCTCTAAAATATAATGGTCTGTGTGAGCGGGTTTCTTGGGGGGCTTCTGGAGGCAGCCTTAATTTCAGTTCAGTGTAATCACCCCGAATGCAGCCAGGTATTAAAGTCCAAATCCTTTATTGTTTCCTTTTAAGTTTTGTCTCCTTCCTTGGGGCTGGTTAGCTTTCTTAGAGGCCTATCTCTCTCCTTGGTTCCTGTCGCTAGTCCTTTGCCTCTGCCAGCTTCAGCCCCTAGCTCCCTCCAAGTCTCCAGCCAGCACAAAGGTGGAAGATGGATGAATCTGACTCCATCTCCGAGAGTGGCCTTGTGTCTTAGTGGGTTTGTGCTTTTGTGGGCTTGTCCTTTAGTGGGCTCCTCTTTATATATGTTCTCTTAAAGGTGTGAATCTTGTGAAACTCTAATAAGTACTAAGTGCATTAGTGAACTACAGAGCTGTTAATTACCCTGCTAAATTAGATAATTATTGTCTCTATCAATTCTAATAGAGGTGGATTGTAAACTAGTTAAAAGAGAGGGAGAAAGAGAGAGAGAGAGAGAGAGAGAGAGAGAGAGAGGGTCTAGGTGCCCATCTTAAATGGAAGTTATGGGAGAAGCCATCCAAAGAGTATGTGTTGGGAGAGGGTACACTATTGATATCTGAATTCCAAGACTGAAGTTGTCTTACAGGATGAAGAATTTGAAGTAGGAGGGGATGAGGAGTCAGGGCAATGATAGAGAAGTCCAGATTGAAGTATGATGAGCAATAGAATTATCTTGGATTCCTGCATACTTGTGACTACACTACCTATAAAAGATATCAAGTAATTCTCAGAAAAATAGGGGCACCCACAGTTCACAACAAATAAATGGTCAAAGAATAGATATAATTTTCAAAGAAGGATGAACAAGTTGCTAATAATTAAGCAAAAGATCTTCTACTTTATTAATAATCAAAGATAAAATTAAAATAACTATGGTAATGAAAAAAACATCCATCAAATTGACAAAAATAATTAAAAGCTTAGAAACTCAGTATTGGCAGAGTTTTGGAGAAATAGATACACACATTTATTGCCAGTGGAATCATAAACTACTGGATTATTTTTGGAAATCAGTTAAGACTGTACTCCATTAAAGATGCAAAAAGTCATCACACTTTTGGTTTCACTGTTGAGAAGATATATTATCAAATCTTATCATTTTAGAATGTTATGAAAAACAATTTTTAGAGATATCCATTCAAATATTGTTTTTATTATGATATATTGTATAATGTATAATATATTATAATTATGAAATAATACATTGTATATTGTATAATATATTGTAATTATAAAATAAAATAATATTGGAAGTAACTTAAATGTCCTAGCATAAGGGAATGGTTAAATAAATTGTGGTAGATAAATGTTATGTAATGGAGTAATATAATTTAGACTTGTATAAGGGATATAAAGAAACTCAGAAAGACTTTTGTGAAAATAATGAGTAATGAATTAAAAAAATCAGAGCCAGAAGGAAGAAATGCTAACAAATGATGGTCCTGTAAGAGTAAAGATGAATGAAAAAATAAAGAAATCTGATTAAAGTAAGATTTAGTGACTAAAGAGTTGCCATTTTACATTTTGAAATTTTATTCAGTTGTTGCCATCTTATCTGACTTTTGGTGACCGTGTATGGTATTTTCTTAACAAAGATAGTAGAGCAGTTTGCCATGCCATGTCTAGTTCATTTTACATTTGAGGAAACTGAGACAAACAGGTTAAGTTACTTGCCCAGGTTCACACAGCTAGTCTTCTGACTCCAAGACCAGAATTATCCACCACCACCTAGCTGACCCATTTGAGCATGTGAATCTCTGAGGCAACCTACTCCAGCTCTCTCATTTTCTAAGCCAATAAAGTAAAGCCCAGAAAGATTAAGTAACTTTCCCAATCATTAAAGAGGCAATAAATGTCAGAGACAGAATTTGAACCCAAGTTTTCTCATTCTAGAACTATTGATTATATTTATTGTACACATTGCCTCATTTCAGATGCAAAATGAGTTTAATTGTCTATATTGGTATTTGATATTACTTTTATGATAAATTATCAAAATAAGATGTAATAAATTATAAAAATAAATAATTTTACATGCCTTTTTATCGGTTGCAAAATGATTTTCATATGTCCCTTCCTGGACTGAATTCATGCAAGAATCCTGTCCTTTTTAATCTTGTGTCCCCAGAGCCTAAGTCTTGCAAATTACAGGGACTTAATAAATGTTTCTTGAATTGAATACATTATATCATTTGACCTATTCCATTGAGTTATATGTAAATGAACAACTAAATATGCCAGTAGTCAAACAATAATTGTGCTGAGGTAGGTTTGTGAGAGTAAGAAAAAATCCAAATGTAATTTTGCTATAACTTGCCCTGCAAATTAGTATATAGTCCATATTGTCTACTCTGTAGAGAGTCAATTAATAAATATTTGTTAAATATCTGATATATGTTATCCCCTGTGCTAGATAGTGGGAATACAGACGCAAAAGTGAAGCAGTTTCTGCTCTAAAAAAAGCTTTCATTGGTTAGAGGTGGAAGAGAAGGAAGACAGGAAAGAGCGTCCTTACATCTAACTTTTGGAAGCTATTCCTGGGCTCACAGAGATGGTATTATAATTGGACGTGGGGGGTGTGAAATTATGATTTGCTATCAGTAAATGTTTGATTTGTATAGCTATTTTATATACCTGTATACCTGGGGCCATGTAAAAATTTCTCAGACAAAAGGGGATCTCAGGTGGAAAAAGATTAAGAAGCCCTGATTTGGAGTACATACCTAAGGTTTCCCCAAAAGTGGGAAAGGGGAAAAGTACTCATGTACCTTTTACTCAAAAGTACTCAATGTACCTGATGTGAATCAGGTATTAGGCAAGTAATTTATTACGACATATACACAGTTATACACACAAATAACATAAAACATAAAAGACTCACAAAAGTACATTAACAGAGCAGGATCTAGTAACTTAATGACAATAAAATCTAGTGGGTGGTTGATAAACTGAATAATATAAAGCAGTTTGTAGGAATGCTAGCTAGGCATATTTATATTTCTTCTCAGCTCAGCACTGTCTAAACAGCTTCTGGTACTTGCCCAATGGCAAAATGACCCCTTTGGGACCAACCTTCTTATAAGTGGCTCTTCTCTCTGATAATTGCTCCTATAGTTGCCATAACCAACCCTTCTTTTCTCTGGGCTCAGCATCTTTCAATCTCACAAGGTTGCCTCCAAACAACTTAAATCAGGAAAGAATATTCACAAAAAGGTAGCCCAAACCCAGGCTCAGGCTTGCCTCAGGCAAGATAGTGCTTTAGATGCCATGTGCATGGAGAGACATGGAAGCCCTGGTGAGAGAATTCAACCTGAAACAGTCCTGTATAATTTTAAGTCAAAAAAGGAAGAGATGAGTGAGGGGCAGGCTGCTTCATTTTCTACATAATCTAAGTCATCAGTTCTGCAGCCAATAAAATAACTCTTCATTCTGTTAGTCTGCAAGTTCTTCAGGGATAATATACACATATAAAATTTCATACAGTCAACTATATTAGGAATGGAGACCAGGAGCACTTGATGGAGCAGGGGGACAAGGGCAGAAGGAAACTTTATACATACAAAATAAATGCACAATAACTGAAGAGGGCATTGATAATGGAAAAATTGGGAAAGAGTTTCTAAAGAAAGTAACATGGCAGTTGAGCTCTAAATGAAGCTAGGAGTTCTAAGAGATCATGGTGAAGAGGGAGAACATTTCAAGCATGGGGAATAATTTGTGCAAATGTGTGGAGGAAAGAGTCAGATTGTGAAGCACAGACAGCAGCAAGTAGATTAGTTGGGCATGAATGTAGAACAAATGACAAGGACTAATATATAACCAAGTTGAATAGATAAGCTGCAACTAGAAGTTTGTAATTTCCTCCTAGAGCCATTGAAACTTCTTAAGCAATTGAGTGAGGGATAAGAGCACTTTAGAAATTTTAGTTTACTCTTGGAACTGATTGTGGATCACTATGGATATGGAGAGGAATGATTTAGACTGAAGTATTGTGGCCATATACTATCAAACCTGGATGATTAGGAGAATGATAGGAAGTTTAGAAGGGGCGGGCGGTAGGCGTAAAAGGAAAGATAATGAGCTTTATTTTAGACATGTTGAGTTTTTCCAGGTGGAAATCCAGGAGCAGACAGAGAGAAAAGTGGAAACATAACTGGAGAAAAATAAAAGCTGAATATAAGGATTTGGAAGTCTTCTGCATAGAGATGACTGTCAGATTCATGGGAGCTCATGAGATCATTCAGAAAATATAGAATGACAAAAGAAAAAAGCAATAACTAACTAAGCTCTGGAATACAGCTACAAATCTCAAAGAGTCCCTCTTAGACATAGAAAGAGAACCATTAAAAAAAGGGAAGAAAAAAAAACAAGGAAAAAATCTCTCAAGACAAATTTGATACAATGAAATTCATTTTCTAAAAGGCAAATTTTAGTATCATAATGCTATCTACTAACAATAAATAACGTGTTGCTACTTACCTTTTATGGCTCTGATTTATTGATATGCATTGCAGACATGTGTACATATGCATATGATGTGTATTCTTCCAAATGGGCTTTTATTACGTTTCTGTTCATTATTATTCACAGTGAAGTTAGTTTTCTTAGCCTTGGTAAATATCTATCAAGCATTTTACTTATTTGTGATGAAGGTATTAGTCCTGGGGATGCTTATTTCAGATTATTCCAGGTTGCAAAAAATTTTACTTATGCATGAAGTTATTCCTACCACTTAGTGAAAAGTGTAAGTAGGATGTACTTTTATCTGCTTTTGCAGTTAAAAGACATAAACAGAGGAGTTCAATTTCATCTCAGTTCATCCTAGAAATGATTAGACTCTGGATGATTTAAATGACAAACTAAACTCATTAGAGACTAGTCAAAATAATTATCTTAAATAATGTACACATTAAAATATAACTAAAAAATGAACCAGAACATTTGACTGATCAATACACCATCTCCCTTGTAGAAAGTATATTGGGTGCTGCAAATAAACAGCAGAAATCTGGTAGATGATACAGAATAAAAATAGTTAGCTTGCATTTATGCAATAGTGTTTTAAGGTTTCCAAAGCATTTTTATTTTGTCATCACAACAACCCTGGGAGATAAGTGTTACTATTATCCTCATTTGTTGTTTAGTCATTTCAATCAGGTCTAACTCTTTGTAATCCAATTTGGGGTTTCCTTGTTAAAGATATTGGAGTGGTTTTCCATTTTCTTCTCCAGCTCCTTTTGTAAATGAGGAAATTGAGGCAAATAAGATTAAGTGACTTGCCCAGGTTCACACATGTACTAAGTGTCTGAAGCAAAGAAATAAAAAAAAAAAATCTCAAAGTTGTACAAGATCTTAGAAATTAGCCAAAATTGTATGAAATCAAGTATTGTGGGGCAAGCTTAAAATAGGCTTATTTCAACAGATTCAAAGTTTAAAATTCAATAAGCACTTATTAGGACTATGATTGCAATTAAAAATCATTTTACAAGTGGATATATAGGATATATATTCTATATATATATGTATGTGTGTGTATACATATATGTGTGTGTGTGTGTGTGTGTGTGTGTATCCTTTCAAAGGATATATAAATAAAACAAATTACTGATAGTAATTTGCTCCTGTATAATCAACATGGCAGACAGGCAACAAGCACTTCTGTACCATTATCCATTAGAACTAAGACTTTTTGTATTCCACTTAGCAAAATGGTCCCCCCAAGTTGCAACTTTCCTAAAGACTCAACCTATTTTATCTTCTAGTGGGAAGCACCAAGTAAAAAAAAAGGGAAATAATGGAGTAAAAAGAGAGGGGAAAAGCTGGGAAAAGGAACATTATCCAGAACCCAGCTCTAGCACAAACATAACTCTGTCCTCAGAAATTGGAAAATATCAATTGTTTCCCAGTCACCAACCCCTAGCACCAAATCCATTCTCCATATAAGATCAATTCAACTCCTATAACACTAAAAATTTACTCTTCAGTATCCCCAACAAGTAACCATTTAGCCTCCATGTGAGAATACTAGAGAGGAAGTACCAACTCCCTCCTTCCCAACTTTTGAGTTGTGAAATTGGTTCCCTATATAGAGCATAAAATACCTCTTTATTACTTCCATCCACTGATCATTAAACCAAGTAAATCAAGGCTATCCATCTTCCACATAATAGTTCTTCAAATAATAGAAAATCACTGTCATATATTCCCCATTTCCCAGTTTTTGCTTTTCCAGACTAAACATCTCTACTTCCTTCAATCAGCCATTATCCAATGTGGTCTTCCCCATCTGGGCTGTCTTCTCTGGAGACAATCCAGTTTTTCAATGACCTTCTTAATACTGGTCACCAAGAACTGAACATAATACCCCGAGATGTAGGCTGACCAGAATACAGCAAAGTTGTGGATTCTCTGACTCTCAATGCAACCTAAAATCACATTAGGTCTTTTGGCCACCTTGGGAAACTGCTCACCCATATTAAGCTTGTAGACCACGCTTGTCATAGTTTAGTGACCTGGAAGGATGCTATCACCAAGCTTAACAAACACTTTTCCACTACACATTTATATCTGTCTTGTTGACCAGCTGGAACACACAGTCATGGATAACTCCAGATAAATTTCTCTTTAGATCTATTTTTTTTTCCTAGACTTCATGTAGAACACCCTTCTATGATTTAAAAATTACTTCAGACGGATAACAAGTAAGCAGATAACAGCTTAACTTAAAATAGTTGTGTATTCCAGACATATTGCCCGATGAAATTTCAAAGAAACTAGCATTTTTGCTGTAGACTCTTTCTGTGGATTAGGTTTAGAGTAGTATGCTGATAAATGTTTAACTACTAGCTCTCTGATAAGGAAAATATAGCAACATATGTTTTTTGGTCGAATCTACATTATTAACATTTTCTTAATCACTTTATTAAGTTTATATCAATAACAAAACAATAATCAAGCCCTGATTTGGAGTACTTGCTAATTTTCAAGTTGTAAATTAGCACACTGAAAATTTTTAACAATCAGCTCTTTGAGCCAGATAAAACTGGCTCCAGGACTTCCTTAATTAGGAACTACTCCAGCCATTATACTCCAGAAACATTCTGCACTTTTTGTCTTGCTCCAAAATTCTGGGCTTATACTCTATTGGTGTTGTGTAAATATAATCTAATTTTAACAAATTGTATTTTATGAGACATTGGATGGTTCGCAGGAAAAGAAAATAAAAGTGAGGAATAAAAAAGCAATAAAAACTAGTTAAATTGATTGTTTACTTTAATATTTATTAATTTTTAATTTTAATGGTATTTATGGTTTGACAACATACTCATTTGTGTGTGTGTGTGTGTGTGTGTGTGTGTGTGTGTGTGTTCCTTCAAGTTCTAGGCCTGAAATCAGAAAGACCTACATTTAAATCTCTCAGATACTTATTAGCTACATGACACTGAGCAAGTTAACTTCGATCTGTCTCAGTTTCCTCAACTGCAAAAGGGGGAAAATAATAGCACTTCCCAGGGTTGTTGTGAGAATGAAATGAAATAAAATGAAATGAAATATTTGTAAAGCACTTAACATGGTGCCTTGAACATATTAGGTACTTAATAAATGCTTGTCTCTTTCCTTCTTTTCCTAAGCATTAAGGCTTCTATGGTAGTAAAGATTAAAGAAAATTATATTCTGAGATGTAATTGTTGTACATCTCAAAATGTATATAATATTCTATACCTCTAATGACCCACATTTGCAATAAATGGAAGGAGATTTATTTTCTTGACTAATGTCTAGAGTCATTATAATTCCACACCATTAGTTTTGATTAATTGCTCTATTTATATTATAGTCATTGTTTATATTGTTTTCTTGGTTATGTTTACTTTATTCTGCTTCCATACATATGTGTATATATATATATATATATATATAATATATATCTTCTCACATTTCTCTTATGGTACAGTGAATATGCTACTATTTTTATGTGTCTCAATTTAGCCATTTCCAAATACAATGGGCATATATTTTGTTCCCAGTTCTTTCCTACCTCAAAAAAATGCTACAATTGATATTTTGGTTTACATGGGAATTTTTTTCTATATCTGACCCCTATGAGATATATGCTTACCAATAGGGTCAAAGGGCATGGATATTTTAATAACTTTTAAATATTAATTTTAAAAAATTTTAAATTAAATTAAATTAAGTTGAGGAGTTATATGAATGTAATGAAATATTATTATTCTACAAGAAATGTAGAGCAGGCTGATTTCAAAAAACTTTAAAAACTTTCATGAACTGATACTGAGTGAAGTGAACAGAACCAGGAGAATATTGTATACAGTAATAGCAAGGTAGTAATACCTATGGTAGACTTAGCTCTTCTCAGAAATACAGTGGTCCAAGATAATTTAAATAAATGTAATGAAAAATGCAATCTGCATCTAGAGAAAGAACTATGGAAACTGAATGTGGATCAAAAGTTGTTTGCTTCCTTTTTTTTCTCATAGTTTTGTTCTATTTTTCTTTCACAACAGGACTAATATGAAAAGATGTTAAGAATGATTGTACATGTATAACCCATGTCAGAAATATGTAATTTGAAAAATAAAATGTTATTGATAAAAATAAAAAGATTATAAATAAATGATTTAATTCCAATGCTTTCTAAAATGATTAGACTAATTCTGTTTTATTAACCTTATATTAGTATGCCTCTCTATACTAATGCTGATTGTGAGTTGAACTTTCAGAATTGCTTTAATTTGCAATTATCTCACTATTAATGATTTGGAGCAATGTTTCATTCACTTGTTAGATTAAAATTTTGTAAGTACAAAGTTTACAATTAATCTTTTTAAATATATTTATTAATATCCATTGGCCATTTATCCACTGAGGAAGGCTAATATCCCTTTGAAACAACCAGCTAGGACTGTGATGGCATAGTTCTTAAGCTAAAGGAATGTAGAGTTAGAAATTCACTCTCTTCCCATATTTCGGCTATTTACTACTACTTTCCTCTGTCTCTGTCTCTGTCTGTCGGTCTCTTTTTGTCTGGGATTCTGTCTCTGTCTCTGTCTTTGTCTCTCTCTTTCTCTGTCTCTGTCTTTCCCCCTCCAACTTTCTCTATCTATCTTTCTCTCCTCCTCTCCCTTTTCTCTTTCTTTCCCCCTTCATACAGCCTTGGCCATAGCAACCAATTCTCAAATCCCTCTGCAGGGGGTGAAGTAACATTCTGTGAGTCTGTGGGAGGAGAAGAGGAGCCAGACTGTAAACAGAAGCTAGCAGCCAGGAGACCAGAAGGCAATTAGGAATGAATGAAATTCAGGCAGTCATGAGGAAGAAAAGCTGCCCTGTGACAAAAGACCACCTATCCATGACTTCCTTTTGTGGGGAACAACAAACAGGGCTTTCATACAGCCCCTGTTTTCCTTTGCATCAGGGAAGAACTGCTCCCATGGACCTCCAGAGCCATATATTAGCATCAATCCCAAATAATTTCCACAAATTGATACCTTCAAACCAACATTCACCCACCTAAAATGTCTTGATTTGGGGTTCACCACAAATGTCTCTGAAGCCAGAATGACATTACAGGTCACTGAGAAAGAGCTGGGTCTAAAGAACATTGCTTTCTCCATTAAGAGTCCTTGTCTACAATTTATCTTTTATTGACTCATCCCTTCCTCCCCTTTTATCTCTTCTTGCTGTTGATGTAACTCTTTCTTCTTATTTTTATGTTAGTCTTCAGTTCACCACCCAATACTAATTCTATTATTTCCTATCTTGGGCAAATCCTCTTGGTCTCTGTTAAAATTGTGGTCTCAGACGCTAACTAGCTGCATGGCTCTGGGCAATTCATTTAACCCCTTTTGCCTCAGTTTCCTCATCTGTAAAATGAGCTAGAGAAGGAAATGGCAAACCACTCCAGTAACTTTGCTAAGAAAATCCTAAATGCGTCATGACTGAAAAATGACTGAACAGCAAAAAATACTCCCTTCATAGGTCTGTTAGAGCAAAGGTTCATGGACTTTTCTGGGGATGAAGATTAAACCCATGGTTTCACTGGTATCGAAACTCCCAGATAAGCTACCAATCATGTTAGCATATTCTTTGCCATTAATAGTCTCAGACAGTTGTAGAGAACTGGGACAGTATTATAAAACTCAAATAAAAATAGGGGCCACTTCTCTATACATAAGGATGCCTATGGGCTGCACATTGTCTTTAAAATGTAATGGTATTTTTATTTATTTTATTAAATATTTCCCAATATTTTTGTTAAATCTTTCAATTTTGTTAAATATTTCCCAATTTATTCTGATTCAGCTGAACAAGAATACATGTGTGAAATCTCTCTACGGGAGCATTCATTAACTAGTCTAGAGACACATAGCTAATATGTCTCAAAATCAAGACTTGAAGCCAGGTCTTGCTGACCTCAAAGTACAGTTCTATCTACTCACTACACCATGTTCCTTTTCTTTTGTAAACCTTCTATCATTATGTAAATGTGAGGGCTGACTATCATTATTACTATTATTATTATGTGTGATTACTCCTTCTGGGTACTCCTTTCTTGTGTCTGTCCTGTCCTTTTCCACATGATTTATGTTTTAATGGATTATAAGGACAAGAGGTTGCCATGCAAAGCCAGAGTAGCTTCACATAGATATGAACTAGGATGTAGAAAACAAAGAACAGGAAGGGAAAGAATGTAGAATATAAAGGATAGCAAAAATATCCAAGGGGCAGAGAGCATTGTGGTGCAATGGATAGAGTACAAGACTTATGTTTGTGAGTTCAGATTTGGCTTCAGACACTAACTGTGTGAATCTGCAAAAGTCACTTACCCCAGTTTCCCTCAATTTCTTCATCCATAAAATGAGATGGAGAAGGAAATGACAAATCACTACAGTGCCTTTACCAGGAAAACCCCGAATGAGATGCTGGACACAACCTAATAACAACAAGAATGTCCAAGAAGGTAGAAATATAAGGATAGAGAAACTGAAAGAAAATTAAAGATAAAAGAAGGAAGTAAAAATAAAAGTGAGGAGAACCAGAAAAGTAAGATAAAAAGGATGAAAGGAATAGCAGGCAGGAATTATATACTGTTGTAAATGTATTCTGTTTTGAATGGCCAAATTAAGCCAAATAAAGAGCTATACCCAAAGTCTTTCTCTAAACAAATCCAAAATACTTCTTTGCTAATGCCACAGGACTTACATAAGGCAGGATTCTTGTGAGAAAGATTAGAAATAAGATGCTAAAGAAACTTACTCCAAATACTAGGCCCTCTATTTCTCACTTACTCTTCCTGGTTTCTGCCTTTTGGTTTCCCAGAGTTCCTTCCTGAGTTCAAGACTCAGTTGTTCACAAATCCCACTTTGTGCAAAAAGTCTTCTTAGTTTTTTTCTTTCCTTCCTTCCCAGATGACTCTTCTCTAAGATTACATTCAGTTACACATAATATTCTACATGTTGTTATGTCTCCCCCCAATAGATTGTGAACTTCTTAAGGGCAGAGACCTGTTTATTTTTGGGGTTTTATTTTTATGTTCACATTGAAAACAGGCTACATATCTTAAAAAGTATCTAAGCATATTACAGCCAACAATTTTATAAATTTAAGCATAATATGTTTAATTAGAGCACCAAGTTTCTCACCATAAATTAGATGGATTTTGGAGAAAAACAAAACCTTAGATACTCTTATTTGAAGGTTTCCACGCTCCTTTGTAGAGGTTATTGGAGAAAGTATCCCTGCTTAGATATGAGTTGGAGTAGTTAGCAAAATGATACTGTGGAAAGATAATGTTTGGGTCCTATTCCATCTTTACCTCCTAATACCTGTAGGACTTTAGGTATGTCAGAATTACTGTGAGCTCATATTATTCATTTTAAAATAAAGGAATCGGACTAGCTGGTCTCTGACATTCCTTCCATCTTTTAATCTCTGATCCTTGGGACTCTGAGGTCATTTACAACTCCAAGTTCTACTATTGGTAAATATTTGTTTTAAAGCTAAGCAGACAAACACTCAAGAGTATTTACAACTTAAGTAGACCCTTTATACCTTTATACTTAAGTATACCCTTTATGGGTAGGGATCCATCATGAAAAGAAGCAAGAGGAAATCTTGACAAACCTAGATCCTCAAGTCAACAAAGCTAGTCTCAATGACTCTCCACTCATTTCACCTTCCATAGACATGTTACATTTCAGAAAATCCTAGAAGAATGCTGAGTTCTGCCTGTGAAACAGCACATATTGCATGGAAAGTTGCCCAGAAATCCTAACATAGTTTGTTATGACTTTTTTATTCTCTTCAGATCTCCTCTACAAGAATGTTCCATCTCATTCTCACTGCCCACAAATATAAACATTCTTTTAAAATGCAAACATTTTGAAGGCAAAAATTACTTCTGCCAATTCATTTCACTGCCTTTCTTGAGGGAGGAATTAAATAAATGAAATAATACTATCAAAATATTGGATGGGTTGTAGAAAGATTGGCACACTGTTACAGTGTTGGTTGCACTGTGAAATGATACAATCATTTTGAAAAACAATTTGGAATTATGCAAATAAAATGTCTAAAATGTCCATATCTCTTGACAAATAGATGTCATTACTGAGTAGCTTATATTCAAAAGAAACCATCAATAAGAAAAAATGTCCCAATATGCTCC
The DNA here is from genome assembly GCF_016432865.1 of Antechinus flavipes. NCBI lineage: Eukaryota > Metazoa > Chordata > Mammalia > Dasyuromorphia > Dasyuridae > Antechinus > Antechinus flavipes. The sequence continues at coordinate 458,771,859 of NC_067400.1, forward strand.
AAAATATTAATAACAGCTTTTTTGTTATAGCTAAGAATGGGAAACAAAGTAGATTCCAACCAAGTGAGAAACATCTAAACAATTATGGTACATGAATATAATGGAATATTACTGTGCTGTGAGAAATGATGTGTGTGATGAGAAGTATGGAAAGATATATATGAACTGATGCCAATGAAGTAAGCAAAGCAGGGACTGAAACAATGTAAATGGAAAGAATGACATGCCAAAAAAAAATTTAAAAATAAATTTAACCAAATTGCCCAAATCAAGTGGGACTTAAATGGATAATTATAAGAAGACGACTCCTACTTATCCCTTGGTAGAGATAGGAGGTCCACAGGCATTACATATAGCTCATGTTTTCAGAATTTTTCAATGCATCCAGCAATTGTGCAGATTTTTTTTCCTCTCTTAAAAAAATGCTATTTTTCTTATGAAGTGGTTCTCTGGGAGGAGGAAAGGGGAAGGAAATGAGATAGTATGGTAGTGTAAGAAATAAAAAAATCAATAAAAATTATTTTAAAAAATCCTTTGACTTTTAAAATTTTTCATAACCATCTCCTCTCTATCTTTCCAGATTTTTATACCGTATACATATTTGGCAATCAGTGATACTCGTCTCCTTGATGTTTTTTAAATAACATCCCTCGGCTCTGGATATATTCACTGCCTATCTCTTATGTCTACAATTCACTCCATCCTCCTCTATGCCTTTTGCCTTCCTGGCTTTTTTCAAGTCCCAGCTAAAATTCTACTGCTTCTCCTTAATTAAAATGCTTTTACTCCATTCATTAAATTCAATTTATTCTTGTCTATAGACTGTTTGTGGGGCAGCTAAGTTGTGCGGTACTAGAGTTTTGAACCTGGAGTCATTTTCCTGAATTCAAATCTGGCCTCAGATCCTTACTAGCCATAAGACTCTGGACTAGTTATTTATTTCTGTTTACCTCACGTTTTTCATCTACAAAATCACTTGGAAAAGGAAATGGCAAATTATTTCAGTATCTTAGGAACCCCCAAATGGGATCATGAAGAGTCAAAAAAAACTGAAAAAAAAAAAAACAATAAGTAGATCACTCATGCATAGTTCTTTTCATGCTGCCTCTCTTATTAGACTAGGTGTTTCTTAAGAGCAGGAATTATCTTTTGCCTTTCTGTGTATCTCCAGCTCATAACACAGTTCTTGACACATAGTAGAGGCTTAGTGAACATTTATTGACTGAATTACTATTAGACAACAAATGTTTATTGAATGTCTATATTTTCCCTTTTTTAAAACTTAAAATTTTTTTGATTTCATTTCACAGGATAAAACAAGCATTTCCATAACTTAGTACAATTTAAAAAGGATTGTACATGAAACTGCACAGAGCAACAGACATGTTGATCAGCAAATTTAAAGTTGAAATATTTGCTGCAACTGAGATAGTATAGAGCAGAGATTCCACGCATGTAACCCACAACAACTCTCAGAGCAGCAGAATTTGATTAAAATGTAATTGGAAAATATTTAACAAAATAAATAAAAATATAATAGAATGGCAATATGTCAATATATGATTTTCTAAGTCAATGTGTGGCCAATTTGTTTCTATTTAAGTTTATCCCACCAATGGAAAATATCACTGTAATTCACTGTTTCTATGTTTATGCTCACATATTAATAAAATGTATTTTGCAACTCAGCTCTATATACTTTGCTTCTACATATAGTGTATGTGGTTCTTGGCACTGAATCACCTGAGAGACACTTAGTAAATGTTCAGTGACAGACCTTGATGAGCAAGAACATTAAAGATCTGTGGGTCTATATTACAATACCTCTATCTCATATTCCTATTGATCCTTGTCCTACCTTGATGCACCTTTTTAGGGTATATCAGTCCCCTTGCTACATATGCTTATGTACAAAAATGTTTTGGGAAAAGAGATGAGGACTACAAAAGTAAAGACTTTTTTTATGCCAAGAGGAGGCAGCTTGCCATAATGGATAGAGAACCAGCCTTGAATCCAGGAAGACCTAGACCCAAGAAAAGCAACAAGAGCTACTTCTGCCACAAACTGTCTATGGGGCTCTGAACAAGAAATTTAACCATCCTGTGGTCTCTAAGATTATAAACAACAAAAATGGTGTCAACCTGCATTGGCAGGGGAAGTTTCTTTACCCAGGGAGTCCCTGTAACAATGAAAATCAGAAGACCAGTCCTCAAATTTATTTATCTAGATATTTAAGAAGTAAAGATAATTCAAAATTGAACAAATTTAACAATTTTCTTCTCTAAAATACTATGCTGCAGACTATTGGCCAGCTGGCCATCCCTGGCTGGCTCCTTACTTTATGACTGGCAATGAAGAAGATGCCGTCACAGGCTTGGCTTTGGAAAACAAGCATTAGATGAAAACATTTGCTAACTGGCAGCCAGATATGGATTTTAGTATCTAACCTACATCCTATCTTATTAATAACATACTCTGCAAATAGCAAATGTATAAATGGAGGTATTCTTTACCACATTAGGTCTTTGCATTTGACAGAAAATCATAATTGTAAGGAGGTAATTTATCTTTCTTGTGCATGTGAAATGACTTAAGTATAATTCTGTTTAAGCAGTAAATCAATTCCAACACTTTGCTGGAGCTCAGATCATATTTTAGGTTGGCAAATTTGTAAGGTAAATGGGTCATCCTCCAAACATTGCTTGATAATGATGGAGGGTTGAGGAAATAACAGATGCTATTGACTAACCACAATATTTTCTCATTTATTAACATTTTCTGAAAGAAAATGTATAAAATATGCTATGAAAAATATTTTCAGGCTTTGCACATTTTTTGCTGTAGGATTTGTGTTTTAGGTAATAACATAATTGTAGCTGTTGTCAGCTCTGAAAAAAGAATGAACTGACAGGTGTAGCAAAGCAAAGCAAAAATTTGTCATAGGAAAAGATAATAAAGATTAGTGAGCCTATACAAAAGAAGATTAAGACTTCCTGCAATACATAGATCTTTTGAAATGCAGATTTGGGGGTGAGAACACAAAAAGAGAAAATCTTATTCTTGGTTTGCTGAATAGTGATAACTCCAAGGGCATTAAAATTGTTGTCCTCCAGCCCAGGACAAATTATGGCAAAATCAGGCTGTTTGCATTGACATTTCCTTTGTGTATTTATATTGTATACAGCCTGAGTGTGACCCAGGTGACCGAGATACACTTATCTCAAGGGACTGGGAACTCATTCATTTATAGACTAGATAGTGAGCTGCTCACATGGGATATTGAGGTGGGATAATAGGAGACTTCTAAAGCCCCAAGAAATATCCCCTACTACCATGAATAAAATCAAGATTTCTAATATCCTATTTTAAGATTGATACATTTCTGAAGGCAGAAAATACCTTCAACAAATGAATCCAAGGAAGATAAGAATTGTTACTGAGAAGAGGTCAAAGGTCACACTTATCTCATCATTTTTCCTAAGATAGATCTTTTTTATGGAAGCCTGGGGAAGAGGGAATTCATCATTCTGGAGTTGTTATGTATAAATCTCAGTTATTCTGCAAACCTGAGACCTCTTTAATCATGTTTCTAGAGGGCAATGTTTTCACCCCAAATTGATTTTAAAGGTTTATATTTTTTTAATGAATGAATGAAAAAGCAATTATTAGACATGTCCTATGTGCAAAGTGCTAGTGATTCAAATAGTTCCTGCTCCCAGACTCGTGTTCTACTATGAAGTAACATACATAGAAAATTTTAGTTCCACATCAGATGAAAAGGTCCCATGATTCTTAGGATACAGGAGCAAAGCAGGTCATAATGCATTGCCTTTAAAATTGATAAAACTCTTATTAAAACATTTGACAGGGTCAAGGACTTTGATGACACGAACTTTCATTCCTGGGTCTTTAACAGTTGTGGCTACAGCATCCACAATTGCAACTGCCAGGTCACATCTCCATTGCTTCCTGAGATGATGACTAGCCTGGAAGCAGGAGGAGTGATCTGGGTTTGGCTACTCTTTCTGAAGCACTTCTGTGAAAATACCTGTTGGTGGCAGCTGGTAGGACTACAGCAGGATTAGAGAAGGTGAGCTCCTTCTCCAGTGTAGTTGCTTCCTTCTGTGATTTCAGAATTAAGTCTAGAAACAGGGCTGATGAATGTGATTCCTGGGCTATTTCCATGTGGCTTTGAAAGGAGATAGTTTCATTTGTCCAGCACATTCTGCTTCTTGCCTCTTTCTCCGAATGGTTGGTTGGTCTAGTTAGGCTAGCTTGCTTGTCCATCAGGTGGCAATTGCTTTGTGAAAATGGTTGTTGTTTCTCTTGAAATATGCACTAGAATTGTCATTTTTAGCTTTCTTTCTTTAGCTAGATGTTTTCTCAAAATTAAAATCCTCCTTTCAGCCTTTGTCAATGGCTTTTCTTGCATAATCTCTGCTTTTTTTTTCCCCTTTACCATAACAGGAGAATATTCAAAAAGAATACACGTTGAGGACAGTCCAAGTTGATTCAATGGAATAAAGTTCCTTTGCCTTGGTTCACCATTGTAGTCTACAACTAAACATTGCTATTGTTCAATCATTTCAGTCATGTTTGTACCATCATGCTCCCATTTGGAGTTTTCTTGGCAAACAGGGAGTGGTTTTCTATTTCCTTTTACAACTCATTTTACAGAAGAGGAAACTGAGGCAAACAGAGTTAAGTGATTTGTGCAGGGTCACAAAGCTAGTAAGTTTCTGAGGCTGTATTTGAAGTCAGGTCTTCCTGACTCTAGGCCCATTATTCTATCCACTGCACCACCTGTCTTACAATATTTACTATCAAATAGCACAAATTGAAAACTAGATGACAAACAGGATTACAGATTTTGAGTTGGAAGAGACTTTAGAAGCCACCTAAGTCCAACATCTGGGCACAACTGATGCCCAGAGAGGTTGTGACTTGCTCAGATGTGCTGGTATATGTTTAATAAAAGGGTCTCTTAAAATATACTTTTAGAGTTAATCTGTATTGCTAAAATTTTCTCTATTGCCTTATAAAGTCTGGACAATGAACAAAACACACAGTAGGTGCTCCATAAATGTTTATCTATCAATTAATTGAATAAGGCAATATCTCAAGCTTGACTTGTAGTGATTTCTGATTTCCAAAGTATAAATGCTCACATTACAATTTAAGTCCTTTTGGGGAGCTGGTACTAGCTGCCTCCCAGAATATCTTTGGCTGTACACAACTATGCATGGATTTCTGAGATGGGTTTCAAACTCAGGTTTCCTAATCCCAAATTCAACATTTGATCCATTATACCATTTTCCCTATCAAAGTTGTTGCTATAGAGACCCTTCTAATAGAAAGTAGGATTGTTATAAAAAGCACAAAAGTTTCTTATCAAAGAAATATAATTTTTCCTCTTTGGTGGACTTGGCCATCACCTTCTACTAGCCACCAACCTTCTGCTACATCCAGCCTGAAGAATATGAGTATCATAACTCATCTGTTAACTCCTCTTACCCTTCTGGAGACAAAACTTCCACCTTCTATTATTACTGTGTATTATTACCTAATCACCAACTACTTTGGATCAAGTTATCCGTCCTATTTATTTCCTAATATATTACTCCCATTCTCTTCAATCCTATCCTATGTCCTGTTGACTATTGTCACTATGCCTAATAGAATTCTTGTTTTACGGTAAAATTCCTTTCTTTCTGGGCCTCTTGCTCTTATGCTTTTTTGATGTATTTGCTCTCACAAGGATCTTTGTTCCTCCTAGATGATATTATCCTCTCTAGTACTGGGATGCCTTCATTGTCTCCCACTTCCTGCTATAGACTCAATGGTCCTCGGGGGAGGGAGGTTGGAATTATCCTTGATCCCTACTGTCACGCTCTGTCTGTCCCTTTGTCATCATCACTCAAACACCTCTCTGTCTATGAAATTCCAGGTATTAAAATTTCCTATCAGATTCAGATTATGCTAGCTTTGGCACATCAGTCCCAAAGTCATTCTTCCCTTTTTAGGGAATTCAGAATCTTGTTCATCGTCTTCTCTTTGTCCCCATCTCTTACATTTATACCATGGGATTTCAACCTTCACATTGCTACACTTTCAAATTATTTGTCCTCCCAATTTCTCAGTCTCCTCAAATCCCATAACCTGTGACTACATTCCAATTTAACCATAATGATAGATCTCACACCATGGAGTTCACCTTCTCACCAGTGAAGGTCCATTTCCTTAATTTAAAACTCTACCATTGTACTATCTGACTAATCTGCCATTGTTCTATTCCCTATACCTCATCTGTCATGATCATGTTCTTTACCTTTATCATGACCACCCATCCTCTACTTCTCAAGATTATCTGAAGCCATTGCACCGTTTTTCTACTTTGACTTCACTTCCCTCTATTTCTGATCTCTATTTTCAACTTTACCTCGTCCTCTAATCTACAATCCCTCACCTCTGTGATATTGCTACTCATCCTCTGCCATATTCCAGTTTTGGATTACTCCTACCAATCCTGCTCAGTCTTATTGACATATCACTGAAATGCAACCATGCTGACTGGAATGCAGTATAAATTCATATTATCCAACTTTAGTTGGACCCTCACTGAAACAAAGTAATAATCTTATATTTTCCCTAATTAGTTTTCTATTTCTCTTTTTCACACAAACTATCCTAAACCTATTTTCTCTCTTCTAATTTCTCACACCCATTTTTTCAACTGAGGACCACACTTGTTACTGAGAAAATTGAGATCATCAGCCATGAACTCCCTTTTCTTTCCTCCTCTTCATCTTTTAGATTTTCAATTTTTTACATTTTATATTTTAATTTCAACCTCTTGAAATTATGTACTGCTCTTTACTACTTTCATCCAGTTTCTAATAATGGAGTGGCTCTTTTTTGTCAATTCCTCAATGAGTTCCCTTGATCCCATCTTCTCCCATAGATTCCATTCAAAATCATCTTCCTCTAAATCCTCTATCTTGCCCTATCAACAGATTCCTTCCATATTGTACTTAAACACATTCAAATCTCCCTCTTTTTACAAATACTTTCTGTGAGTTTTCTCCTCCCCTCAAAGACATTATTCTAAATCCCTTCCCCCTATTCAGTCAAACTCCTTGAAAAAAGTTGTCTATGCTTGATACTTCCACTTTTTCTTTTCTCATTCACTTTTCAACCCACTACAACCTCTGACTTCATCACTCAACTGGAGCAGCTCACTCCAAAGTTACCAATTTATCTCATAGGTTCCAATAGTCTTTTGCTCAGCCCTTGCCTTTCTCAGCATTCTTCAGCATTTGACAATTGGCCACACTCTCCTTTTATTATTTTCTCTCTTTCTTTCTGGGATTTCATCTCCTGCTAGTTGGAGCATTATTTCTTCTCACTCTCCTTAGCTGCCTGATATCATGTTCACTAACAATTTTCTGTAAGATTCCATCCTGGACCCTTTTCTCCACCTATATTCTCTCTTCCAGTGATCTCATCAACTCCCATGGACTGAATTATGAGGATAATTCCCAGGTCTATTTATCCAGGTCCATTCTTTTTCTTGAGCATGAATCCTATGTCATCAACTATTTACTGGATATTTCAAACTGAATGTCCTAGAGACATCTCAAACTCAACATATATACATGAGAACTCATCTTTCCTGTCAAATTTCTTTCTTTTTGCCAAGTGCTTTCTCCCAAACTCATAATTTCTGCATTATCCTCAACTTCTCCCTCTTTCTCTTTCCTAATATCCAAATGAGTGCCAAATCTTACCATTTCTACTTGTCTCTTTTTCACATACTCACAAAAAATACTTAGCTTAGAGTTTAATCACCAGTCAATTATACTATTTCAAAGTCTTTCTAATTAGTTTCCTGGCTTCAAGTCTCTTCTCATTCTATGAAGCTACCAAAATCACTTTTCTTAAGCACAAATCTATGTCCCACTACTACTCAATAAATTTTAGTGACTCCCTATTACCTCTAGGACAAAATTTAAACTCTTCTGTTTAGTATCTAGTCTTTCATAACTGTTTTCAATTTATCTTCCTAGACTCATTCTAAATTACTCCCTTTTCAATAAACTGTAAAAGAATCAAACAGACCTTCTTTTTGTTCATCACATACAATACTCTCCCATCTCCTTGATTTTGTACTTGTCATCTCACATCCCTGGAAGACATTCCCTCCTTATCATTGCCTCATAGAACCTCCCTTCCTTTTCTTCCTTCCTTCTTTCTTTCCTTCTTCCTTCCTTCCTTCCTTCTTTTCTTCTTCCTTCTTTTCTTCCTTCTTTCCTTCCTTCCTTCCTTCTTTCCTTCTTTCTCATACTCTTCTTTTAAGATTCAGCTCAAATATCACTTTCTAGATGGAGTCTTTCCTAATCTCCCTAATTACTGGTGCCCTCTCTCCCAAACCACCTCATTTTTATGTACTTTGCATTTTTTTTGCTATTATTCTCTTTATATTAATTTTACATTTTGTTGTTATGCAGTTATTTCAGTCAGATCCAATTCTTTGTCACCCTTTTTGAGGTTTTATTGACTAAGATACTGGAGTGGTTTGCCATTTCCTTCTCTAGCTCATTTTACAAATGAAGAAACGGATGTAAATAGTTTTAATCAGGTTTAAGTGACTTGCCCCAGATCAGAAAGCTAGGAAATGTCTGATGCCCAGATTTAAATTCAGGTCTTCCTGACTCCAGGCCTGGTGCTCTATCCACTGTACTACCTAGCTGTTCAATTTTATATATACTTTTACATATATTTATATGTATTTGCAGAAATATATTTATATGTATATAGAAATATGTGTATATATGTCTAGATCTAGATCTATGTATCTCTTGTTGGTCCTTGAGACAGGGATTATTTTCTTTTTTTTATTTGTATCCCACATACGCATCATATGGTACATAGGAGGTAAGTGCTTACTAATTGATTGGTAACCTCCTTTTAGATTATAAAGCAGTGGTTCTTAACTTGAGGCCTCTGAATATGTATGTATGTATGTATGTACATATAAATACATGTATATATATAATTAAATTTCAATATAATTGTTTTATCTTTATAACATTATGTATTTTTGTTATTGATTTTAAAACATTATTCTGAAAAGAGAACCATAAGCCACACCAAATTCCCTAAGAAGAGGGTATATTCCACAAAAAAAAATTAAGAACTCCAGTCAAGAGACCTTCTGTTATTTTTCCTTATATTCCTCTCTACTAGAGATGTTCCCTGTTCTAAATCCCAATGCTTTAGAATGTTAACTAGACTCAAATCAGGATAAAAAAAGTAATAGAAATTTAATTATATGGAAATAAGAAAAAAAACATAGTGAAGAAAGTATTGGTTAAGTTCTGGTAATGATGCTTTGGGTAGCTATGTATGACAGTGGACAGAACTCCATGTCTTGAGTAGAGAAGACGAGTTCAAATTTGGCCTCAGACACTTTCTAGCTTTGTGATCTTGGGGAAAACACTTAACTCTGTTTGTCTCAGTTTTTTCATATGTAAAATGAGCTGGAGAAAGAAATGGAAAAACACTCCGGTATCTCAGTATCTTACCCCAAAAGGGTCAAAAAGAGTGGGACATTACTGAAAAGCAACTGAATAAAAATGCATCTACCTCCGCTATTCTATCAGAATTCCTAGTTTCTTTTTCAGCTTGAGTGTTACTTGCTACATGAAACCTTTCCTGATGCCCCTCCACCCCAGCCTGGCATATAGTTGGTGCTTAATAAATGCTTAATGATTGATTTATCATAGTCAAGAAGCACTTATGTGATTATATGTACCAAACATTGAGGATTCCAAAGAAAGGCAAAAACAATTCCTATCCTCAATAAGCTTATGTTATAATGGAGAGACAACATGTAAATAATCAGATCTGTACAAGATAAATACAGAACAAATGGAAATCATTGAGGCAATATGGAACAGTGGATAGAGTCCTGAATGTTGAGTCAGGAAAACCTGTGTTCAAATCCCACTTCTAACACTTACAGGCTGGGTGCCCCTGGGGAAATCACTTAACCCCTCTGTGTCTGTTTCTTCATTTGTAAAATAAAGGGATTGGATTTAATAGGCCAGGTGGACTCTTCCACCTCTAAGTAAATGATTCTAAGGTAAGTTAGGAAAAAACTTTGAATTAAAACACAATTGAACATTTTAATGGACTTTAGATTTTTTTCAAACCCCCCCACCACCACCACCAATACAACCCTATCAAGAGAATGCCCTTTATATAATCAGTCTATGACCTTTCCATTTAACCAGGAGGAAAAAAACAATCTTTGACACAAAAAAGAAATACTGCTTATAAGCAAGCTTTTGGTGTTATTATGCAAAAAGTATTGGCATGATTATGTGGAATTAGTAAGAGCCTGAAAGTGAGGGAATCAAATGTCATGGTGTGTTAAATCTCCCTGGTAGTAGGGAATCACTCCTGATAACATAGTCTATGCTATGTAACAACTTCTTTCTTTCCATTTCTACATCTTCAAAATAAATTTGAACATCTTTGTCATGAACAAAATTAATGCTCCTGAGTTAATAAAAGAAATGTTTATAGTGGGGGGGGATCTTTGACTTCAAATATCTCTGAAACAGGGGTTAAAAAATATAAGAAACAAATAGGATATAATACCATCAACAGTTCCAAAAACTGTGAAAAAAACAGTTCACAAAATTTTTAATTACAAGTAACCACATGAAAGATTGCTCCAATCACTATGATAAAAGAAATTTAAACTAAAAGAATTTTTATCTCATATGCATCAAATTGACAAAGATGACAAAAGGTGAAAATAGTCAATATTGGAGGGAATGGGAAAAGATAGATTCATTAATATATTCTTTCCTTCATTCCTCTTTTCCTTCTTTCCTTCTTTCTTTCCTTCCTTCCAAATGATTCCTTCCTAACAATTGATTGCCATAGTTATAGAAATAATTTAATGGCCACTAACCCTCGCTGCATATTCAACTGTAGATTAGAATCTGGGGAAACTGATCAGACTGAGAAATATAGGAGAGGCAAAGGGAGGCCATTATTCCACCACTACTCCAAAGGACAGGCGTTATAAGAGACTGTAAAACAGAGAGAAATTTATTAACTGAAATAAATGTTTAAAATCCCTTAGACTTGGTAAGTCCCCTGGAAGCAATTTTGAATCAGCCCAGGACAAAGAGAGGAAAGGAGAATGCTTTCCATGGGCACTATCTTGGACTCCCTCTGTTCTCCTCTTTCCTCTTCTAGCAGTTTACCAAAGTAAAGAGTTTGTTGTTCCTGGTCCTTTGTTTTTGAAGGTGACCATGACATCATGGAAGTGATTCTATCACATGCAAGTGAATTGGATTTAAGTGAGGGAGGTCTGTGCAACATTACCTGTGTCACTTTCTCCTCTGAAACCATCTGAGTCAAATGGCTAGATATAGATCAGAGTGATGGCCCTGGATGCAATGGGAGACCATGGCTGTCTTAAGTAAAAATTTTTAACAGGTCTCAGTTTGACTGACTGGTGAAGAGATTTACAGGAAAAAATGATTCCCCCTGAATCCCTCACACATCACTACCCCCTAAAACTTCTCTTTTCATATGTAGGTTTATATTATATGTGAAAGGTACTTACCATGGAGTTAGTATTAATCTGACCAGGAGTCACCTGTTTAATTAGTCTTAAATGGGGCAGGGGCAAATCTTATTTCTCATATTATTATTTTTTTTCTTTTTTAAAAAAAATTTAAAGGAAATGGCCCTTGGGGAGGACAAAGGATATTTTCACAAATAAAAATGATATAAAACAAGAAAAGCAATCAAATTGCTTTAAACAAGCATAGGAACTAATTCTCTGGTTTACTGATATTGGGGTTGACAAATTCACCTTGGAAAAAGTAATCTTTCCTTTTACAAAGGGAGAATAATTCCTTTGCTCTCTGCAGTTTATACTTATGTCAGTACATGAAAACTTTATTCAGGAGTACAGGCCACAATCCATAGGGTATTGATTGTGTGAGGTAAAGAAAAAATTAACTAGTACTCCAGGGCCCTTATTCTTTGAGATATGTTGCTACCATATTTGTCAAAAGTACGAATTCCTTTGAGAAGTATTTGGAAAATTATGTGAGTAGATTGGTAAGATAGATAGATAGATAGATGTCTATGTGTCTATGTGTGTGTGTATACATATATATATGTATACACACACACACACATACACACACACACACACACATATACACATGTGTTCCATAAACTTCCCTTAAGCTGAAAATACTAGAAAACTATGGAGTGAGAATATTCTTTGAGGTTCTAAAGAATATATTATTGAAAGAAGAAAAGAATTAAACTTAGCTGCCAAAGGAAGTGTGGTAAACATAGCAGCAAAACAAATTTTAGGGAAAGGAATTATAATCATTTTGGATATGTCTGAACATTAGTGTCTAAACTTGTTAATATCTCCTATGGCCATGATCAATGACAGTAGCAGTGTCAAGAACTTTCTAGTTGAAGGAATTGGGCCAGTTGTATATAATCACTCCTAAGAACATGTGTGTACTTCAGAATATTTAAATGGACCTCGTGACAAAACTCTCCGTCAAGTGAGACCTTGGTTCCTAACCTCCATATCCCATTTCCAAAGTCTGATCCCTGACTTGATTCTTTCTATCCCACTTGGGTATTATGATGATCTTCATTTTTGTCTCTGCTTTTGCCTCAGACATTAATTACTACAACTGGCCTGTCAGCTCCACGACTTGTGCCCCTAAGTTACTTGCTGATTATGATTTGTGAGTAAGATGATCTTGTTCCTACCTACACAAGAATTATAACTATAACCAACAATTTTGACACCTGGGGAAAATCAAATACAAGATGTTATCAAATCAACTTCTTAACTTGTGATGTGAACATATTACAAGAGATAAACAAGACAAATTCAATTGAGCAGCAGGAGAATGTGTTACTATGATGGTTTCTACATCCATAAAGGAATACATGTATTAAAATTTTCACACTCTAAATTTTAGTATACTGCAGCAATGACCCTGTTGTCCTGCCCCAGGTATGCCTTTGTTAGGAACTTTAAATCTCTTCTTCACCAAGCCAATAAGTTATAAATTCAGCTTATGGTATATGGGTTATAACCCAACCTGTTCAATAAGAGAATTCGACTACATATAAATTGTCAGCAGGCTACACATGATTAGGGTCTTATTTTGCCTCTTAAAAACCCCTTTCTGTGTTTCTAGACCTAGACAAAAAATACGAAGTATTTTGGCCCACTCAAGGAACCATGGCTGTCAAGTGCTTTCTTTGTGCTGACATAATCTAAAAGACTCCCTCTATTTTACACTTTTGTATATTAAAACATTTTGGAATGTTGTATCATGTCTGTCATTTAGAAATTAAAGACAGACACTTTAATCCCTTTTGCCTCCAGTAAGAAGTGTGGGTGTCTTTTAAGCTAGGTTTACAGTGGCAACATTTCTAAATTTTGGGTCTGAAGGCTTTCTGTTTTGTTTTGCTTTTCTCTGTATGTCTATATTGTCTGTTTTCATGGAACTTGAGAAAGTGCTAAAGAAAACATAGAGGGAAAAATTGTCTAGTTGTCAGCCAACCAGGAGAGGTTTTTTTTTCTGAAAAACTTTTTTTCTAGATGATAGAAATTAGCCATTAGGAAAAAAGCTAGGACAAAGGTGAAAGAAAAAAGATAAAAATATATTAGAGGTTAAGACACAGCCTCCCACAACCATATGTAAACTTATGCATCTCCCATTTCTGAGTAAACATCTGTGAAATTCTTTAAATGTAGTTGTTAAATGCTTCACAAGATTTTAAAAGATAACTTATTTATTTCAATTTTCTTTTTATTTAAACTCTATTAATGCTGACTCAATACTTAACTCTATGTGCAATGCCATCATTCTGGGGCCTGAACTTTGTAGAGAGCATTTGGTTCACATGTCTGGCACTTGAGCAAAGCCTTGGAGAAATTAGGGCTTTATAGAGGTGAAGGTGAAGAATGAATGCATTCTACTTATGAGACACAGTCAATACAAAAATATGACGAGAAGAAGCACGTGCCATGTAGAAATAATGTTAAGAAAATAAATTTATCTACATAGCTATATGCAATAAAATTAGGCAGGATATAAAAGACATTAATATCAAACAGAGGAGTTCATATTTGATCCTAGATGCCACAGGGAGATATTGGAGTTTGTGTTTAGAAGAGTAACATGGTCACTTCAGGAAAATCACTTTGACAACTTTTTGGAAAATCAATTAAATGGAGAACATGGCTCAAAGGCAACAAATACAAGGCCATTACAAAAGTCTAAATGGGGGGAAATGAAGATCTGGACTGTGGTGGTGACAGTGGGAATAGAGAGAAAGGGACAAAGGCAAAAGAGGTTATGAAGATAGAGAACATAAGATCTGGGAACAGTTTGAATATGCGGGATGATCAGAGTGAGAAGCTGAGGAAGGCACTGAGGCTGTAAACTAGGGTAGCTAGAGAATGATGGTGCTCTTTACTGGTTCAGAAGAGAAGCTGGTTTGGGAAAGGAGATAAGAACCTATTCTGTTCTGTTTTGAACAGGTTAACTTTGAGATGCCTATGGGACATCTTCATTAAATGTCCGACAGTAAATTGGTGATATGAGACAAGCTCAGGAGAGGTACTAATGTTCAGTATCAGAGACAGAGAGACAAAGACAGAGTCAAAGAGGGAGAGACAAAGAGACAGAGAGAGACAATAAGTAGGGGAAGGGGAAGGAGGGAGAGAGAACACCTAAAGAAGATGTGAACATATGACTTTCAAAATGATGAACCTCAATAGTTACAGTGAAGTATGGAAGCACAGTAAATTTGGGATAGTATAGAAACTGATGAGGCTACCACAAGAAGAATTTAGAGAAAGAAGAGAACAGGTGCTGGGACAGAGGCTTGGGACACATTTGCAGTTGGGATGTGAAATAGATGGTTATACAGCAAAAAAATATTAAGAAAGAACAGTTAGATTGGTAGAAGGAAAAACAAAAGAATTGTATTATTCCTCTTAGTTTTTCATATTTCAATGTTTGCTTTAGTTTTTCCTCCAAGGGCAGAGACAATATGAATTTTTTTGTGTGAATTATTTTTGTTCTTTGTGTTGCCTCATTTAATCCTCACAACAAACCTGAGATAGATCTTAATATTATTCACATTTTATAGGTGAAGAAAATGAGGTGTAGAGGTAAACTGACTTGTGCATGTTTGCATAGCTCTGGGAAGAAGTGTCTGAAGAAGAATTAAAAATCAGGTTCTTCTGACTCCTAGTCTTATCTTCTATTAGCAACATCACCTAACTTCCCATGTTGTTCAAAGAGTTTGAGTGTGAAGGCTGAAAGTTCTAGAATTTTAGCTTGAAATAATAGGGTTTAGTTGAGATTTTATGATTATTTTTTCTCAATAATATTTTATATTTCCAAATACATGTAAAAATAGTTTTCAACATTAATTTGTGTTCTAAATTTTTCTCCCTCCCTCCTTTACCTGCCCCATCCCCAAAACAGCAAATAACCTGATATAGATTAAATATGTGGAATCATTTCCATATTTGTCATGTTGTGCAAGAAAAATCAGATCCAAAGGGAAAAAAAAAACATAAGAAAACAAACAAACAAAAATGATGAAAATGCTGTTTCATTCTACACGCAGTCTCTATAGTTTTCTCTGGATGCAAATGGAATTTTCCATCCCAAGTCTATTGAAATCATTTTGAATTACTGTATTGTTGAGAAGAGCCAAGTCCATCACAGTTGATCATCTTGGTGGAGGTTTTTATGGAATAGGGAAGATTTGGGCATTTTTGTAGCAAAGAGGAAAGAATCAGAAGGCAAATATAAAAAGACAGAAAAAAAGAGAATGACAAAAGGAAAAATCTGCTATAGTCTAGAAGAGAATTGGATGAAGAATACATGAAGAGTAGTATTGTCAAATACACAGCCAATTGGCCAGTCAGCCAGCAACACTCCAAAGTGTAATTGGGAAATAGCTAAAACAATAAATAAAAAAGGATAATGTTAACAAATGGTTCTCTAAGTCAATATGTGGTTCTTGGAAATCCTTACGTACAGCTTAATGTACATTTCTATTTGAGTTTGGTACTATTGATGTAGAAGGTTTGGTCTCAGTGAAGAAAAGGGCCATCTTGATTTGCATAAAGGAAGAGAGAATGGGGAAGGGAAGTTATATCAAGAAGTTGTGAGGTGAAGCAAAATTGAAGGAAGAATAGGAATTGTTTTGGAGGCTTTAGGAGAAAAAAGATAATTTGAAAGAGGGATTCTGGAGAGTGGAATAGGACAGTGGTCTCCAAACTAATTTTCTTACACTCCTGTCAGTAAAACATTTTAGAGTGCATTTCTCCAATATATGTATATTTATTTATCCATAAAAGATATGAAGGTTCTATCATACTAATATTTTTACATATTAAAAAATTTACTCAGAATACATATTTTGAAAGAATGAGATAATGATGCAATAACATAGAATCAATAGAGAGCAATAGGAACTAAGGACCCCACTGAAACTGACCAGTTTGCAACACAATTATTTTTTCCTTCCTTTCCCTTCCTTTTCCTTCCTTTCCTTCTTTTCCCTTTCCTTCTCTTCTCTATTCTTTCCTTTGCTTCCCTTCCCTCTTTTCTCTTTCTTCCCTCCCCTTATCTTTCCTCTCTTTCTTTCCCTTTCCTTGTCTTTGCTTTCTTTCCTTTCCATTTTCTTCTCTTCTCTTCCCTTCCCTTCCCTTAGATCACATAAGGTTTCATGCCCAAAAGATACTCTGTGGATACTCTGCCCAAAAGAATGTCAGTTTTGATCACTGAACTCTCACAAGATATCTTGGGGTTTACGGGTTTATAAGACCATGCTTTTTGTTTTTTTCTTCTCTCTTTTTTTATTAAAGCTTTTTATTTTTCAAAACATATGCATGGACAATTCTTCAACATTAGCCCTTGCAAAATCTTGTGTTCCAATTTTCCCTCCCTTCCCCCACAGCCTTCCCTAGATGACAAGTAGTCCAATATATCTTAAACATGGTAGAAATGTATGTTAAATTTAATATATTGCATCTTTCTTCTTTTTTATTATAGCTTTTTATGGACAGAACCCATGCATAGGTAATTTTTGCAACATTGCCCCTTGCACTCACTTCTGTTTCATCTTTTCCCTTCCCTCCCTTCACCCTCTCCCTTAGATGGAAGGCAGTCTCATACATGTTAAACATGTTAAAGTATATCTTAGATACAATATATGTGTGCAGATCCATACAGTTTTCTTGTTGCACAAGAAAAATTTGATTCAGAAGGCAAAAATAACCTGAGAAGAAAAAACAAAAATGCAAATAGTCCACATTCATTTCCCAGTATTCTTTCTCTGGATGTAGCTGATTCTGTCCATCACTGATCAATTGGAACTGAATTGGACCATGTTTTAAACCCAA
Source organism: Antechinus flavipes (assembly GCF_016432865.1). NCBI lineage: Eukaryota > Metazoa > Chordata > Mammalia > Dasyuromorphia > Dasyuridae > Antechinus > Antechinus flavipes. Next base: position 458,789,365 of record NC_067400.1, read on the forward strand.
ATCACTCTGGTTCTCATTGATTGATCAAGAATAAGTTCCAGGACAACTTCCACTTGGTTTTTGTTTGAGCCCTGATTGGCTCAGAGTAAATGTAAATAAAAATTATTTCTGTTTGAGCTAGAAACCCTAGGGTCTTCCCCTCCCAGAATGATTTTTGACTAAATAAAAGAAATCTTTTTTGGCCTCATTTCTAACTTAGTTTTAATCACTGGATGGACATTGATCTGGGAAAGATCTTAATTTAAAAAGGACAAGGTCTCCATCACATCTGGGGCTATCTATAGTTATACTGATCTACATCTTGGCATTGGATCCATATGGCTCCGAAAGAGAAAGTGAGGCTAGTGACTGCACAACTTTGCCTCACTAAATTCCAGTTCACTTGCAGGGTTCAGCATTCTCTCTTTGATCATGGTCCTCTTCAAAGAATAAACAACAGCTCTTTGTACAGGGATTGAACTGTCCATGGTCCTGACTAGGGTGTAACAAAGGAATAATCAATACAATAGTTTAGCAAAGAATGATGACATACTCAACCTAGAAAATCAGTCACTAATAAAACTCTTACTGCTTTTCTAAACCCCTTCCATAGTTAACCACTTTATCACTTACTTCTTGGTCCATATTTACAGGTGCTAACCAGTTTAATTCTCCATTATTCTTTAATCTCGAATCTTTACTCTCTTGTCCTAATGCTACACAAACTTGTATTACTCCCACCATCTGTCTCCTATGTTTCCCCTTATATATTGCTGGAATCAGATAAAGTCACACAACCCTGTTGACTAGTTATACTGAAAATTTATATCATCTAATGTCAACTGAGCTCTCACTGAAGCAAGGAAATACATTTGAGGAGTTTATATTGTACTAGATAGCAGCACTGTGTTCACAGATAAGATAGGAATAAGGACATGACTTGAGATGTCACTGATATGTTATTTGAATATGATAGAGCTCTGGACCTGGAGTCAAGTTCAAATCCTGAGCAAGTCATTTAAATTCTGCCTCTATTTCTTCATCTATAAAAGAAGAATAACAAAAGTACCTACATCTCAGGATTGCTGTGAGAATAAAATGAGTAAATACTTGTAAATTGTCTGGCATGTAGTAAGCATTACTAGAAAATTAGCAGCAGCACTAGTAGTAGTAACTCTCTGATGAGGAAACCCTCTCTACTGATACAGGTTAGCAGCTTCACTGCTACTTAAAGACAGTCTTAAAGAACTGAAAAGTGAAACAGTTTGCTCAGGGTTATACAGTCAGAAACAAGGGCAATTGATGGCATAGTGGAAAGAGTATGGGCCTGGCATTGGGAAGACTTGAGTTAAAATCTAGTCTCACATATTAAGTGTGTGACCTTGGGTAAATCACTTAACCTTATTTGTCTCATCTTTAAATGAAATAGAGAAGGAAATGGCAAACTACTCAATATTTTTACCAAAAAAATTCCCCAGGATTATGTAGTATCAGGCATGACTGACACATCAGCAAAAAAAGTAAGAGACAGGAAATAAATCCAGGTGTTCCTGGCTACAAGGCCAGCTATGTACTATATTATGCTGCCCCTCTTGTTCACAGAAAAATAAATAAGTGTATCTATGTGTAGACAGAAAAACACACAAGTATATGTATTTCTATTTTATATTTATGCATACATATCCAGAGTGGTAGTTAACAACTAGAGGTATTAGGAATTTGTAGACATAGACACTGACACGCACACACACACACACACACACACACACATATATACAAAGTCACATGCATATACATAGATATATGCATTTACCTATATACATATGTATATATACACATATCAACAACAGACATAAATACAAATATGCCTAAACATAGTCAGAGTAAGTACACAATGATTTAGAAAGAAGGGATCATTAACAATTGAGGAATTCTTCTCTCAAAGGAAGTGGCACTAGACCTTAGACTCAAAGAGAGTTAGACACTCCAAAACGCAGAGGTGAAAAAAGAAAGCTTTCCAGGCCTGGGAGAAAGCTTGTTTAAAGCTACAGAAATAATAAATAGAATGTCCTATTTGAGCAAAAAGCAAGTTCATGAAATCATAGGCTCATGAATTTAAATTAGCATAGGAATTTGTAGGTCAACTATTCCAAACTCCTCATTTTTAAGGTAAGGAAACAGAAGCCTCAAAAAGTTAAATGGTTTGTCCAATTGCATGGGCAATAATTGGTAGTTTGGGTATTTTCTTTATATCAAACCCAGATTTCTTGCTATGGAAGAATAATTTGATTGAAGCCTAAAGAAGTATTGTTGGGGGTGAGGGAAATAACATGTAATCAATCTGGTGAGACAAGCTGGACCTAGATCATGAAAGAATTTAAATATAAAAAGGAAGATATCTATTAGGTCTCCTAGAGTCTTACATCCCCATTTTCTTCAACCAATCATCATATGGCATGATATTGATCTTGAAGCTTTACCTGAGGGAGTTCTAAAAGAGTTTCCACAGCCATATCCCAACTTTTCACCACACATTTCTTTTTTTTTTAATGGCTTCCACAGCAGGGATGATTAGCAAGGCTAGTAATGATGACTTCTCAGAACTCTTTCTCATTTATCCCTACCTTTAATGACTTAAAGAAAACCAATTCACTCAATGTCATGAAAATGTTTGGGAACCCTTAACCACAATCAAAGAAGAACATAAGAGAAAAAAGGGGTTATGTCTAATTGTTGCGGTGGGAAGATCTCTATCCCTAACTTTAATAAAACAAGATATTCAGTTTCCAATGATTTGCTGCTATCAACTTTTTCCTTAAAATGGGAATGAAATCATAAACTTTTTTTATTTCTACAATTTCTTTATGAACTAATGTAAAATGAAGTAAGCCAAATCAGGAAAGCAGTGTGCATGACTATAACAATGTAAATGGAATGAACACAAGAACAAGACAATAGGAACCTAATACTGTGAAATCTTAGTGACCAAACTTGCTCCAAAAAAGAGATGTGAGAAGGTACTGTTGTGATACAGGAGCAACCTGCCAGTGGCTGCTGGAGGTCTAACTCAGACCTGTTAGAATGGATCTTTTCATGTGAGAGGATGATGATGATATGAGACTGAGAGGCAGTTGCATTGTCTGACCTTTCTCCTCTTCTCTTTTGCCTCCAATTTATTTCATTCCCAGTCCACAAGGAATATATGTGTTAATAAAGGCTGCTTCGTAACTCCTTCAAGTGTTATGATTCACAGCTGTGGAGGCTCTCAGAGAATTGACCTGCCTCGTCACTTAGGCATGGTTCTTAAAAAGGTACCTTACACTTACTCCCTTCTCTTTTTTTTGCAGAGGTAAGGACAATGGGCATGGAACATAGAGTATGATGTCAGATTATTCCAATAAGCTAATTAGCTTTTCTGAACTTCTTTCCCATCATCCTTTAAAATTATTTTTATAAGGTATTGAGTCTTGAAGGAGAGGGGAAATATATTAGGAAATACAGGTGATGTCCAAAAAAATTAATAAAAATGTATTTAAAAATAAAAAAGCAAAAGCCTCTCCTCTCCCCAAAAACTATTTAGCAACATGTTTCAAATCTTGTCTTATGAAAACACTTGGAATAATTTGCATATGAATAAGTTTTAAAATTCAGATTATTGATGCTGTGGACTGAAATAAGTCCATGGAAGTTTATTATATTATTAATGCAGATGCTAAACATATACATTGAATACCTTTTTTCACTCTTCTGTCATGGTATTTTATTCATAGCATAAATTTCACATTGAAGGCTTCATTATACAGTGCATATCTCATACTAATAAGGATTTGTGTGCAAATTTTTTATCCTTAGAGCACTTCGTTAATATTAATTAATCCTTCTAACCCCTTGGTGAAGGAGGTGAGTATTAATATTTCTATTTTCAAAAAATCAGTACAACGTAACATTCACCTCAGGGTACAGAGGAAATCAGTAATAGGGTTTCAGATATCAAGGAGCTAGTTTCTAGCTTCAAATTATTCTTGCTAATTTCCATACTCCCTTCTCTTTCTCCCATTGTTGGGGTTTAATTGTCAGCCGTGTCTGACTCTTCCAGACACAATTTGGGTTTTTCTTGGCAAAGACACTGGTGGGGTTTTCCATGTCCTTCTCCAGCTCATTTTACAAATGATGAAACTGAGGCAGACAGGGTTAAGTGTCTTGGCTAGGGTCACATAGCTAGAAAGTGTCTGAGACCAGATTTGAACTCAGGAAGATGAATCTTCCTAATATCAGGCCCAGAACTCTATTCTCTCTGCCACCTAGCTGCTGTTTTCTCCCATTACTCTTTTCAATAATGGTAGATAGCTTGGTTGAACAAAATATAAGTGAAGGGAATCAACAAAGAAAGAAAAAGACTAAAAATAAATAATAAACTTGTGAATAACTCACAGTAAGCTTCCAATGGTTTATAAAGACATAATCATTAGGTGTAATAGTGCAATGATGTCCTTGCAGCCAGGCAGATGCAAGTTCAAATCCTGCCTCAGGAATCAACTGTGTAATATTAAGCAAGTCACTTTTCTCAGCCTCAGTTTCCTTATCTCTAAAATGGTTAATAGTACCTACTTCAGAGGGGTGTTGTGAGGATAAAATGAGATAACATCCTAAGTAAAACACTTCACAAACCTTAAAGCACTATGTAAATGCTAGCTATTATATATTGTGTGTGCATTTATATCATTTGTTAATATTCATCCATTAAGCATGATTCAAATGAGATAATGCATATAAAAGTACTTAGCAAATCTTAAAATGTTAAATAAGTATGAGATATTATTATTGCTAGTAATTGTATGTTGTTTTGTTGTTTGGTTATTTTTCACTCATGTCTAACTTTTCATGATCCCTTTTGGAATTTTCTTGGCATTGATACTGGAGTAAGTTGCCATTTCCTCCTCTAACTCACTTAATAGAGGAGGAAACTGAGATAGGGTTAAGTGGCTTTCCCAGGGTCACACAGCTAGGAACAGTCTGAGTCTGAATTTAAAATCAAGAAGACAAGTCTTGCTGACTTCAGACCCAAGACTCTATCTGCTGTACCACCTAGCTGTCCTATTAGTTGTTACACATACATAATTAGACATCACACACACACACACACACACACACACACACACACACAAGCATATAGATATAAGGTGTTCCAAAAAGTCTTAGTGCAGTTTAAAATTTTAATGTCTTAAAATTGAACTTTTGGGACACTCTAATGTGATAAAGAATGAAAAGATTGCAAATATGTTTTCTCAATGAATTTTCATCAGATTTGACTACTACTTTTGGACCTGGAGGCATCTCACAACCAAGATCCCAAGGTTATATACACTGCTCTACTTATAGATCCCTAAAGTATAACATATAACCACTTGCCCTAATATCCAGATTAGTTTTAATCAGACCAACAATTCTTTGTGAAGAGCAACAATGATTTAGATCAAAGATTCTTAACCCAAGGTTCATGAATAGGTTTCTTCTTTAATATTTTGATAATGATATTTCAATATATTTGAATTCTTTTGTAATCTTGTATATTTTATTTTATTTATTTACAAATGTCAAGACCATAGGCTTTGCCAAACAAGCAAAATTAAAAAGCTGAAAAAACTTCTTATTTATATAGAACAAATAAAAGAATGCTAAAATAAATAAATAAATAGATAGATAGATAAATGAACATGAGTGTTGATTTGAGACTGCTGCCCTAATCAGTGGATAAATGACCAATTAGCTACTCTATTACATATCACAGATAGAAAGATATTACCTGGTGTTTCTGCTTTCTTTTCAGAGATGAATAAGTTTGAGGGAGAGTTAAAAAGGCATCCCAAGCAATGCTTTGTTTTCTAATATCATTAAAGAAATGAGGGATTCACTATATTATATATTTGTAAAGCATTTTGCAAAATTACTAGAACAAAGTAAGCACTAAATAAATGCTCATTTCCATCAATTCCTTCCCTGTAGGTGATTTTTAAAAGTTGCTTGAAGCACCAAAATATTTATATTTATTTTAACCATTTCATATTTTAACCATTATTTTAACCATTTCAACCATGTAAAAAAGCAATGGAATAGGTGCCTTCATAAACATGATTAACTAAAAAAAGAAGCAAACCAAATAGTAAGAGGCTGAGAAAGATAACTGATAAATAAGCTATAGATTCCTTTAGTATCCATGTAATATCCAAATACCTATAGTAAAGTCTTTAGAATATTGGGTAGATCTTCATGGAGACTCTATGAGAGAATATGGACAATAGTCACACAGGATGAGAAGGAATGGATGACTATATTGTTTCCCATACCATAGAAGGGAAATACCCACATTAGTGAGATTACAAATCTGTGGAAATATTGAAATAATCATTTGAAATTGATCCCACCCTATATATGACATTTTTCTGCTTTCTCTTCAAACAAAGTATCTGGAAGATAATTGAGAATATTTCTGCCTGAATTAGTAACCATTATAATAAATAGTTATACAGGGTGTCTCAAAAATTAAAATTGAAGCTTAAAAGTGCACTTAGATTTTTGGAACACCTTGTATTTTGTTGCCCTCAAAAGCTATTGAGTGCCATTACACAGAATCAAATTACTATGAGTTTTTGTCTTTCATGTTTATGTCTCTTTTTCATATTTCACTGCTTTTTTAACTGGAATTTTCCTCTAAAAGTACCTACCCTTAAACTGTTTCCCCCAATTCTTACTTATTATTGCTCATATACTATCTTAAGTTTGCATAGCACTGAATGCTTTCATATTTTTACATAAACTATTGAAGTTTAAATACTTTGGTCATATAATGAAAAGACGGGACTCATTGGAAAAGATTGAAAGTAAAAAGAAAAGGGAGAAGACAGAGGATCAGATGAATAGATAGTGTCATGGAGGGAACATATATGAGTCTGCACAGACTTTGAGAGATAATGGAAGATAGAAGGACTTGCTTGCTATGGTCAATGGGGTGGCAAAAAGTTGGATACACTTAATAACAACAACACATAAACTATAAGTTCTCAAAGAATGTTTATGTACATTTTCTCATTTGATCGTTACAACTCTATGAGCTAAATGAGATATCCATTATTTCAAACTGTCAAGGGTCCGTGAGTTCATCTGTTTGAGCTATCCTTACACAAATACATATTCCATACTCTTTATGATTGAATAGAAAGTCTTTAAGAGTTAGTGTAAGGGGCAGTTAGGTGGGGCAATGGATAGCTGTACTGGAATTAGGAGAACCTGAATTCAAATTTGGGTTCAGACATTTGGTAGTTGTATGATCCTATACAAGAAACAACCCCAATTGCCTCAATAAAAAAAAAAAGAGTTGATGTAGCTGAAAAATTCATCACCCTATAGCTGACATGGGAATGTGATTTCTTAGTGATGAACTCCTTCCAAAGTACATGCTACCTTCTATGCAAATGAAAGTCTTAAAGAGTTGCCTTGGACTTGAAGGACAACTGACTTGTCCATTGTCTGGCCTCCAGTTTGTGGCAGAGGCTGATCCTGAACCCCATCTTTTTGACTGGGTGAATAATTTATTAGCTATTGTTAATCTTTTTACCATGTCACAGTGCTTCTCTTCTTCCTTGCAGTTTTTTGGCTCTGTTTTGAGAAGTTAAGTTGCAGGACGAATGACCTCTAAACAATTGAGATGGGAAGCTATTTGATAATCGTCTCTTTGATGGAGTAGTCATATTTATAAGTTCAGTTTTCTCCTGAGCTCAGGTCCAATTACACTTGCTACTTCTGCTCAGTTAACTTCCTCATCTAACTTACTTCTGTTATTTTGCATTATTCTATGGAGTGACTGTCAGGAATGCCTTTCTTTCAAACATTCTCAGCCTTGACATTTTGCTGAATTTGTAAATTTCACTAGGGACAGACATAATTTATCTCCTCCCATCTCCACCAAGAACCAGAAGGATGTGCTAATTTGTTAGCTGACACTCCGATCCTCCACAGAAATCAGGACCCACAAACTTGTGGGATAGACACAATTTTTAAAATGTCAAAACAAATATCTTAATGCTTCAGTGTAGGATTAAGAATGAATAACACAGGACTGGGAGAGAGGAGATGCCATTTATAGAAATGCATGAAATCATAATTTGGAAGCAATCTCAGAATTCAGAACTTGACAGATAGTTCTGAATTGACTTTTGACTCATAGTTGTGCAGGACAATTAGGGGAAAAGTTATTTACTTTGTCTTGCCTCTATATAAAAGTCACAATGGTAATTCCTATTTTTAAATAACATTTTAGGTTAACAAAGAACTTTATTCACAAAAACAATCTAAGAAATAGATGGTATGAGTATTGTTAGTCCCATTTTACAGATGAGCAAACTAAGGTTTAGGGAGTTAGAATAATCTGTCCATAGTTACTGGGGTAGTAAGTGCCAAAGTTGAAACCCAAATCCAGGTATTTTGATTCCAAATTAGGGTTTGTACCTCTATGCTTTGCTGCTTCATATTATCACCTCTCTCTATAGCAGCAAGAGATAATGTAGTATAGAGCTGGTCTTAAAGGAAAAAAAAGACCTGAGTTCAAATTCTGTTTCTAGCACATACTGACTTTGTGACCCTGAGTAAGTCCTCTAAACTCTCAGTGCTCTAGACAACTCTCCATAGCTTGGAGAGAAACTTCATATAAGATATTGTATTGATTGGTAAGGGCAATTTTCTCCCCTGAGATATCCCTATAGTAATTTACCTATCTACCTATCTACCTCAAAGCTGAGTTTGTACCCAGGATCTTGGAACTCTGTAAATGATACCTCCTTAACTCCCAACATAGCTTAGAGAAGGGCAGGAATCGGTGCAAATCTATTTTCATAAACTTACAGATTGTCCAGGAAGCCCTATATTCTAGAACACATTGTTTTTATATCCCTTAATTGAATTTAAAGTGTGCTGAGGGATCTCCCCATCCTGGCAGATACAGGAAGAAGATAGAAAGAAGGAGGGAAGAGGCTAAAGAATGGGTTTCACTAAGTTAACAGATACAGACAAAACTACATTCAGATGTAAGAATTGTGGGATTTGTTATTGGTTACACCTTTAGTGCTCTTTGAAAAAAAACATAGTCATACATATGTGTCTAATGGTAGCAAAGTCTAGGGCATGGTGGGGGAAAGGAAGGGAAGAAAAAAAGAAAATTTATGTGATAATTTTGTTATATATTTGAAAGGAATTTTATATTTTGCATAGTCGATTTACAGTTTCATATGCATTCATCTTTTTATTGGACTGTGTATGGAAACACTTGTTTTATTATAAAAATTAAAAATAAAATTAAAGAGTCTGAGATCTCAAGATAGGTTAAAAATTATATTGCTTTTTGAAGCACAAAGATCATGGAGTCTTCAAATTGTAGACTAGTGAACTTGATTCCTGGCTATATTCTAAAACAGTAGAAGCTGTTTTTAAAGTAACAAGGTAAAATTTAACTTATTTAATTGAGTTTAAACATTAATTATATAAGTTTAGAATGGAGTATAGAAAAGTTTTTGAAAGAAAAATTATGTAGATTTTTTGAGCTAAGGATTTCAAGATCACTATGAGTCAGCAATATGACATGACAGCCAAAATGTATGAAACATTCTTAGTTTAAGGATATGTATGGGGGTGTTGTTTGGCTTTTCCATGTAGGTTTTGTCTGTCCCTGTGAGTCTGTCTAGATATAGCTTGCAGGGAAGTAGGAATAGATATCTCTAGAGTCTTCTTCCCCTAGGAAGGTTGATTCTTGCCAGGAGGGAAAGGAAGAGCTTGGAGCCAGAGTTTGGCCACTCTGCTCTCTTCAGAGAATGAGAGTAATCAGGTGAGAATTATATCTAAGTGATCTTTAAAAACTGTTAATCTAGGAGAAGTAATTTTTAGATTCAAGCTACACTTCTGATCACCCAAGCTACATATCCAAGGCTTCAAATGTCAGTTTCACAATGAACACATATTAAATAGTATATAAACCCATTTATTCAAGCTGCATCTCAAACAATAGAGAGTGAATGGACTCTCCCTGTGGGAGAGATAACTCAACTGAGAGAGAGTTTCAGAGCTCACCGACAGGAGACATAATTAAAGCGTTACCTCCTCTACATGTGAGATCATTTCCAGGATTTTTCTCCCATCAAGGGGCTGAAGAGAAGTTTGAATGTCATCTCTTCCCTCTCAATGCTAGACGTCAAAAGAGCCAGGATCTCTGTTCTTTCCAGCTCTTACAGATCCTATCTGTCCTTCCTGAGGCCAAAGCATTGAATAATCAATCTAACATCAATGAGGAGAGATATCATACAATCGGTCCTTTGAAGCAAAGATTGGATTTCATTTAAAAATGTCAAAAACAAGGAAGATATTAGTCCCATTGCACCATACACTTTTTGGACTACATCTTGGATATTGTATTCGTTTCAAAGTGCCACATGGAGAGTAGAGCTGAATTGGAGGCTGAAGAAAGCAGAGGCAGAAGCAAAGGACAAAGCTGAAAGAGCTCTTGGAACCTATATTGGAGTATATTGGAGACAATAAAAGATCTGAACTTTTATCACCTGGCTGCATTTGGGGTAATTATTGATCTGAATTGATACTTAGGCTGCCTCCAGAAAACCTCCCTGAGAAACCTGCTTTCTCCCAGAGAGAACCATCTATATATTATATTTAAAAGAACTTTAAAATCACCACATTTTGGTGTCCGAACAGGGACTTGAATTCACTCCCAGAAAGAACCATTATTATATATTTTAAAGAAGAAAAAAGAACACCACATTTTAGGAATAATATTGACAAATTAGAGGAAGTCTCAAAGAAGGAGACTAGAATATAAGTGATGAGAGACCTTAAAAGCTCAATCAAATGAAATAGGATGTTTGTCTGAATAAGACAAGATTTGGGGTGATCTTATAGTTGTCCAAATATATAGAAGGGATATTAGAACTATGGAAAGAACTAAGAGAAAGGGGTAGAAATGGCAGGGAGGGAGAAATTTAGGATTCATATAGAGAAAACCTTCCTAATAATTGGAGTTGTCCCAAAGTAGAATAATTTCCGGAAGTTTCAAGTGGAAGTTACTTAACTGTTTGTTGAAGGTATGATTGAGAATACTTCTGTTCAGATACAGGATTGACTAGATGACTGATGAGATCTCTCCCAACTCAAAAATTCTGTGATACTGCTAAGAACAAAAGCAAGCATATTGAAAAAAATTCACCTGCCCAACAATGCTGCTCATTGGAAATAAATCACCTGTCCCACACCATCTGGTAAGCTATGGAGATAACTTTACAACAAGTACTGCTGCTGCAATTTACATTTTAATTAGTGTATTTTATGGGACTATTACATTTCACTGAAATATAAATTTGTTTACAGAAAGGTAGAAGTCCCCATATGCTTTAATAACTGTTCTTAGTCTTGTATATTGCATGTTGGGAATAAGAATTGCATTTTTGCTTTTGTTCATGGTTGTCCAAAATAAATTTCAGAATATGGTACTTGCCTTCAAGAAGTTAACAATATAAGTAAATAGGTATGGCAAATTTGAAATATGAAATTCATGACAATGTTGAGTATAGCTGGGACGAAAAAATGACGTTTATTAATTTAATCTATTTCAATTCATCCTATCATAGTTTCTTTAAGTGGGGAAGCCACAACCTAAATGAATGGTGAGACCTTACAGTCCCTGCAAAACCCTGGAGGACTCAAGATACCACTCCAAAATTTTTCTCTTGGGGGGGAACTAAAATTTTTCTTGAAAAATCTATCCTAAACAGAGATTGGTTCAATAAAAACATATCTAGAAAGACTTATCAAATGCTTACTCTATGCCTTGTAGATAACTCACCACCAAGTTAGGGAGAGAAGGGCTCACTAATATTCATGCAATCAGCTGCTCTGCTTGGTTTTTACTTCTCTATTTTCATTATCAAACCCCATCCCTCTCTCTCAAACTCATCACTTAAAAAACTCATGAACTGAATGAATTAAACTTTGGTATTCACACCTTATTAATATCCTCAGTGAATTCTACTCCTCTGATTAAAGAACTTGAGGACAGAACAAAATACTCCTCTCCTAGCCTTCCTTTATAGGGTATTCAAATTCCCAGCAGAACATTCATTTGTCATCAAATGCAGTGCTTAGTTCCTACTCTATCACATTCATCAAGTCCCCTCACTGGGTACCTTGCTCCTCTCTATTTTCAGCTTCCTTTTGTCTATAGTCTCCCTCAATAGACTGTAAACTCCTTGGGGGCAGGGACTTTTCTTTTCTTATTTGTACCCCCAGCACTTAGCACAGGTGTCTGATACATGGTAGATGCTTAAAAAATGTTTTATCATTTGTAATATCACTTGCTCATAGGAGGCATTTAATAAATGCTTGTTTAACTGGCTGTACTATCTTTCTTTCTCTTTTCTTCTGGGACTATCTGTTCTTCTTTATAGCACTGGATCCAGAGGTAAGAGAAGAAGGTCATTGCAACATGGATAGTTTAGCTGCTAATGCACTATGACTATAGTTAAGTAAGACAAGAGGTAAACTCGAAGAGAGAAAAATAAATTGTTAGACCTAAGAAGGATCTTAGCAGTCATTTAGATCATTTCACCCAAAATTATGAAATGATCCATCCAAAGTTACGCATCTAGTAGTTTGACACAGTTATGACATAGCTCTTTTGATTCCACCTGCAATGTGAATTACAGAGCTATTCTTATATCCTTGATCAGGCAAGATTCATAGGCTTTCTACCAATGCCTTCAGAATATCTTTAGTTATCTTTCTTTCTGAAAAGATTCAACATGAAAAAAGGTATGTGGCCTTTTTAATAATGCTAGACATGTTGCCAAACCATGTCTTTAGTTGGCAAGGGCAGACTTTTGAAAGCTTTCACAGTCTTCCAGCAAGAATAGTAAGGTCATACCCATCACTCTCTTATGTTTAACTTTTTTTCTTTTTTGTTTGACAAGCCCAAGGTTGCTTGGAAACAAGGAGCAAAAGAAATATTAGACAAACTTTGGATTTATATGAAACTCTGATTTTAAAATTCTGTTTTTTTAATCTTCAAAAGTTTAAATTTAAAAGCTGATTTGAGCACTTTGCAGATTAATAAAATGCCTTAGAATTATCATATATTATCATTATTAATCAACTTAGTTTGGGAGACAAAACATAGACATAGCTTTAAAATGACTAAAAACATCAGGCAATAAATGATTAAGTGATATGTTGAGCAAATATAAAAAATAGCTGATAAGGTTTGGGAGCAAGATCAATGTAGAGATCAGGATGACCAAGCAGATCTTATTTGAAGAGATAAGATTTGAGCTGCACTTGCATGATAAGCAGAATCTAGATAGGTAAAGTCATATGAAAAGAATAGGATGAAAGATATAAATAGGAATTGCTCTTGGGAAGAAAGGTCACCTTTTCATCAGAAGCTCAAGAGGCAGACAGACAGCAAGAGACAGAAAAAATAGAGAATTTGTAGAATTTATCTTTGTGTTTTGGAGTATAAAATAGAAAAAAAAAAGAAAGTTTACAATCTGAGGCAAAATCTTCTGTTGAGAAGGAGGAGGTTGGTTGTTTGGGAGTCTTGAGAACATCTGAAAAATTCTAGAACACTTCTGAGTACTATGGAGAGTCAATCAAGGAAGAATTGCAAGTAGCAGTGAGGCTTCATTTGGGATTAAATAGCATCGGTTTATAAAGATATTACTGTTGTGTGGCTTCCTCCAAAACTATATAGTAACCCCTGAGCAAGAGAAGGCAGATGGTGGACAATGTAGAGTTGGGTTTTATCAGGACTTCAGTAAAATGACAAGGGTCAAGAGATTTGAGTGTTCAGGATAGTGTGAGATTGAACTGGTTAACATTAGGATCAAGATTGAGAAGGGAAGAAAGTTGATCTACAAGCAGTTGTAGATCATGGAAGAGCAGGAAAGAGTAGAAATCATGGTCCAGATGAATAATTGGCTTAGAAGTGGTGAGGAACAGGGAGAAATGAAAGCAGAAATTTTTCAAATTTTTGGATCAGAGTGACAGAATACTTAATGAGTAGTGACAATGTCAAGGGGAAAACCATTCCTGCTTTTGGCTAATTCTGAGTAAATCTGTAGGTCAAAGGAGTCTAAAAGGTTGATGAATAGATTTTTTTTGCTTTTTAATCTTCAATGTTTTTCTAATCTTATTTAATTAACTCATAGGATCATAGGCCTAGAACTGGGAAGGGGTTTACAAGGCATCTAATTCAATCTCTTCCTTTTACTGAAAAAGAAACCAAAGCCCAAGGAGGTTAAGTTTCTTGCCAATGTCATACAGATAGTAAATATTGGAGGTGGTAATTTGAATCCAGACTTCTATCTGACAGTCATGAAGCTTTCCTCTGTACCAATTTTATGTAATTATGTTTAAAGAAAAAAAAAAGACTGAAAACTGGATTGAGACTTTTAAAAGTATAGTTATTTTGATGTTTTGAGTGATTTGTGATTTTATTGATTGGGGTATATCCTTCACCAATACAAACAAAAATTATTCCCATTCTGCATCCTCTCTTGTGTGAGTCTCATCTGTATTTTACAGTAAATCTTCTATAGACAACATATGGAGTTAGAACTATTCTTTCTGATCTGTTGGCACTTTGAGACTACCCAGTTACCACGCAGGTTCTCCAGCTGTTGTGTCTCATTCTTGCTATGTGATAGGCCCATAGTTCTCCCTTATGTATATATATATTTTTGATGAGGTTTCTCACTCCACTTGTATCCAAGTCATCTTTGGCAACATATAGCAGCCTACATCTTTCCATTGCTTTTTGAATTATTATAATTTTAATCCTTCTGAAATGAAACTACAGATTAAAGTACACTATATATTAAAATTATCTAATCTCTTCTGGGGCAACTGAGTAGCTCAGTGGATAGATAAAGTGCTGAGCCTGGAGTCAAGAAGTCTTATTTTTCTGAATTCAAATCTGGCTTCAGACACTTACTAACTATATGACCTTGAGCAAATCACTTAACCTTATTTGCCTTAGTTTCCTCATCTTTAAACTGAACAGGAGAAGGAAATGGCAGACCACTCTAGTATCTTTCCCAAGAAAACCCCAGGTGGAATCTCAAAGAGTTGGACATGCTGAAACACATTATCTTCTGAGGCTCATTGTATCAAATCAGTCTTTCTACTTCTCTCTAATTTGTACTTCACTCATCACAGTGGCTGTCCCCAAATTTTTCTTCTGTCTTCAAGCCCCCCATAGCACCTCCTAACCATACTCTTTCAGATGGAACTTTTACTTCATACTTCACCTCTGAGATTGAGGCTATATGCCATGAGGCTCTCTTCTCACCTTTTTTTCAAGTCCCATATCTCTTCCTTCACCCTCTGATCAAGAGGCCAGAAGCCAGATGTCAGTGGGTAGAGCTGTGGTCCTGGAGTCACCAAAACCTGAGTTCAAATCTAGCCTCAGATACTCACTACTTCTATGACTTTTGGACAAGTCACTTAACCTGTTTCAGTTTTCTCATTTGTAAAATGGGGATGATAATAGCACCTGTTGCTTCAGCATTCTTGTAAGATTAAAATGAACTAATACTTATAAAGTACTTTGCAAACCATAAAGCACTATATAAATGCTAGCTAGCTATTAGTAATATGTATTCCTGATCTGTTTCTTTCCCAATCTCCTCCAATAGATTGCCACTATTATCATTATCATCCCCCCATCTTTGTCTCTCTGTCTCTGTGTCTCTTTTTCACTGTATATCTCTCTCTCTTTCTCTGTGTATGTGTCTCTCTCTCTCTATCTTTTCCTATGTACTAGTTCCTTCTCTATACCTACAAACATAACCAAGTCTCATCATGTTTAAAAACACTCCTACCACTCCCACTAATTAAAATTTTATATCTCTTCTTTTCTTAGCTAAAACCTTCATACTCATAATTCCCAACTATATTCAGCCCTGGTCTCGCTCTTGAATTTTTCTTTCTCAAATTAGTGGCAAAACTTCTGCTTCAACATGAGCATTAGACCTTCTTCTCTCTCTTTCTTTGCCCTGGTACCTGATTGCCAGTTCCTTTCATCTGGAGTAAAGTTTTATATTCCCCCTTCTTTCTGAGAGTCCAAAACTGTGAAGGGGATTGATATCCTCTGCTCACTAAACATTGCCCTTCACTCTTATTTGTTCTTGCTCTCTACCATATTTACCGTGTTCTTTGGAATCAGTAAGAAAGCAATACAGATTTAAAAAAAATTTCCCCAATCTGATGATAATATTGATAATTAGCATTTACATAATACTTTAAGGTTTGCAAAGTACTTTATAAATGTTGTTTCTCATTTGATAAAGTATGTCAAAATTCATGCCTTCTGCCTATGGCTCTCTCCTTTAATAAGCCCCATGTTTCTTTCTTTGTGTGGAGATACAAGCTTCATAGGAGCTTGACTTCCTGGATCTTCCCCTAATAATGATAGTTTTCTTTAGCTGTTGGGGCAATGAAATCAGATTGGCATCAGCCATTTTGAGAAAAGACCTACATACCTCATTATATCACCAATAAGGTTTCAATTCTTATTCCCCAAAAGATAAATGATCAAAAGATATGAACAGTTTTCAAAAGAATTGTTAAGAATTACAACCATGTGAAAGACTCCAAAATACCAATTATGAGAGAAATACAAATCAAAATAATTCTCTTGTTTTACCTGAGACCTTGAAAATTAAAAAAATATGACCAAAATGACAATAGTCAATGTTGTATGGGTTGTGAAAAGATAAATACATTGGTACATTGTTGGTGGAGCTGTGCAATAGTACAACCATTTTGGAAAGCAATATGAAATAATGCAAATGACTAAAATATCTATAATCTTTGAATTAGAGACTCCATTGGGCTTATACTTCCAAGATACTATTCCTAAGAAGGAAATTCTCATATGCTTCAAAATACTTATGGCAGCAGTTTACTTGTGAAAGCTAAGAATCAGAAACAAAGTAGATGTCCATCAATTGTGGAATGGCTCAGCAAACTGTAATACATTAATATAATCCTACTGTATTGTAAGAAATGATGTGTGTGATGAATACAGAGAAATATGGAAAGATCTATATAGATTGATGATGCACAGTGCCTGTCACATAGTAGGTATTTAGTAAATATTGATCGATTGATAGAAAGTGAAGCAAACTGATCTAAGAAAATGATATACATACAGCTACTTCAACAATGTGTATGGAAAGAACTACATGCCAAAAAATTAAAAGTAAATGTAACAAAATTATAAAGCAAGACTTAAATGAAGGAATAAAAGAAGTCAGCCCATCCTACCTGTTTGCAAAGGTGGGAGGTCTACAGATATTATACATTGTACATATTTTTGGAGTTTTTCAATGTATCAATCAGTTATATTGTGGGGGGAAAGTTTTCTCTTAAAAAGTGCTATTTGAATAATGGGATGACCCTCTGGGAGGGGGAGAGGTTTGGGATAACTATGGTGATGTAAGAAACATAAAATATCAATAAAACCTTAAAAATATATCTCAGGACTTATGCAATTAGTACAATGATCACGTCCAACAGGAATGTTTAGATTCAGAATCATATTGAGAGGAAGCATCTGTCTTTGATGAACTTTAGTCACCATTACATGTATGTAACAATGAATAAAAGTGATCATGGAAGTGCTATAGACATAATTATGTTCATATCAACATGCCCTTATGAACAATTGTCTACATATGTAGTATATGCAGTTAGCAAGTGTTTCTATGCACCCTGTAATTTAAGTTTGCATAGTTAAATAGTAAACAACTCCCAGCTGCAAAAAGGAAACTGAAGACAGTATATAATTTGCCATCGAACACAATTCCAAAGAGATCTATAATTTGCCCTAATGGCATTGTTAGTCCAATTCTCTCCTTATATGTCACCCGCCATTTAACACAGGGTTTTAAAAAGTGTTCCATGTTTAGAAGCATTAATACCTCCAGTCAAAGAACTGAGGAAGAATTGAAAATTTGCCCATGGCAGCTATATTTTATTCAAGTGGCCAACTGTAGTCAATTCAGGCCGGAGGCTGTGATGCTGTTATGCCAAATGTTCTTAAATCTAGCCAAGGTGGAGAGGCAATAGATACCCTTATTGCTCACTTGTTATCATAAACCCTGATTTCATAATTGTTTCTAAATTCAATTACTATAAAATTCAGTTCTCTGTGCAAAAAGAATAGCTCAAAATGTACTGATGTATTATAGAAGAGCCCCATTTTAAAAAGGAAATATCCAAATGAAGGAATTGTGCAGCACATAATTTACTGCTCCAATGCTTTATCCATCTATAGAGGTGACCCTGTGCTCTGAAAGGCCATGCTAATGGAGGACATATTTTGGCAGCTCCTTCCAAGGTGGGAAGACTTCCAACATGTTCCTGGTGACAGATTTTTGTGGTTCAAATACCAGCCTAGCTAAGGTTGAAGACAATTCTTGTCAGAAAGTTGGACATCATGCAATGAGTTTTCTTGGCCACAGCAACTCATGGAACCTAATAAAGAGCAGAGGGGTTGAAATCTGCAAGGCAAGTGTCAACAGGGATTAAATCATGGCTCTTTTGAAGTATTAAAATAGCAGTTAGTGCTGAATAGAAAATAGACCATCATCAGTGTGGCTCAAAAATGCTACTTTTCCCCCTTCCAAATTCCTGGGTTGTGTCCTACTAAAGTTTCCTGGAGATCAGCTGAATTAAATGGTCCATCAACTGAGGACAATGCAATCAGAAGCTAATGATATGTAAAATACTTTAGCAGCCTTAAAGGACCACAAAGCCTGTGTAGGGCCTTTCTATGTATCAGCTGATGAACTATGGTGATCTAGCCTAAAAGAGAGGAAGTTTCTCCCACTGATAATGGAAGAGGAAGATATTACTCTCCAAGAAAACAGCAAATAGGTAGGTGATTTTCCAGAGGCTGCTAGAACCAAGAACTGTTTTTGGACATTCTGATTTTTACCTAGTATGTCACAAAGAGGTAAAGTTTAGTACAGTATTAGTGAATGGATGGGATATTAGAAGAGACAAGCAGAAAGCCATATTAAAAAGATTTCTTTGCAAAGGCCGTGATAGCTGGCCTGGGTCTGCTAGCATACTTGGGCTCAATAGAGCTTTCACAATGACCCTAAGAGTAAGGCCTAATGAGAATGTGCATGTTCTGTCATGTTGTGTATATGTTTGTGTTTATGCTCCTTTGCAAGTATTTTGAATATACTTATCTGTGTACACAGCATATCCCCCCCAGTGAAATGTATTCAGCTGAAAATTGATTTAATTAAAGATCATCAATTGATCTCCAGCCAACTTTATCAAGGTGCAATTGGGGAAATTGGAAGGGGAAAAAAAAGTATTTTGAGTCACCATGATACTGGTCTATTTTCTGTTCAACACTAATTATTCCTTGATACTTTAAAAAATTATGACAGTGTGTGGCCTGAATTTACTCCATGATTTGAATTGATCACAGTTGGGCACTTGAATAAAATGTGTCAACTTCCACAGTCAAATTTTGCTGTCTTTGATGGCAGGAACCATTTCATTTTTCTCTTTGTGTGCCTAACACAATACCTAAAAGTAGTAGTCACTTAATAAATGCTTACTGATGGATTGAGGGGTTGTTTTGTTATTCCACTCTTCTCAGGAAAGAGTGAGTGGATAAAATAGCTATAGAGGTACAGAAGAATAGCAAGCTTAACTGTGATAATAGAAAAAGTTAATTCTGGGGATTTTTTAGCCTACAGTTTGAGGTGAATCTATTTCAATGTAAAATAAAGTTCATTTCCTTGTTACATGCTTTAAAAAAGAATATCAAATGAGTCCTGAGACCTTCCAGAACCAATTAAGGTGCTTGCCTTCATCTTCAAAGCCTGGAAGGAAACAGACCCCTGATATTTAAGGAGCTGTCATTTACTCTGCCTTGTATAATATTCTCTGCAGAGGAAAAGTCAACTTAGCTAAGATTACATGGAGTTCTCTAGTATCAGATGTCCAGCTCAGTGGTGCTATCAAAACGTTCATAAAAAAATTCAAAACACATATCTGTAATCAGAGTCTCCATGCAGGTACTTGCATTCCTTATCTTAAGGGAACTCATTTTGTTGAATCTCCCATTTAAGTTTTAGGGACTATCTGGATAGAATACATCACACTAAATGGTTGTATCTACTGGGGAATTATGACATTACAGCCTGACAACATGAAGAGTAGAACTAGTATTCCTTGATCTGGACATTTGTTTTAATGCAGTGAATGGATGGGAGGCCAAAACATGGCTAATATGAAAATATATTTTGTATGATTACATGTGTTGATTGATATTATATTTCTTGCTTTTTCAATGGATGTGGTAGGGGTAGGAGGGAGGGAGAGAATTAGGAACTCGGAATTTTTAAAAAGTGAATATTAAAAAAAAATAACATTTTAAAAAAATAGGCCAAATTCTTAATGAGATGGTGAAATACTCTGGCATGATATGCACCTGAGAGACAGGTTAAGTGTAGGTCCATGGCAACTGCTGAATTCTGATTGTTACAGATGAGGCTAAGTAGGTTCTTCTCTGAGAATACAGCTCTCACATTAGGTGTGTAGAGCCTCATCTTAACCTTTCTGCACAAAAAGCACTCAATTCAATCTATTTGGTTCTCAGCTTCAGAGTATCAGACAATAGAAAAATTTATTCATTTTATAAACATTTACTTCAAAGTGTTATGCAAGAAATATTCCTCTCTGAGCTCATGTGGTAGTTAACTACTGGCAACATATATTTACTGCAATGCAGAAATTATAGAGGTAAAAACCCTAGGATTTATTATTATGCAAAAACATAAGTTCAGGCCTTAGGGAAAAAAACAGACCTTCATTAGGATCCTCTCCAAACCTCTTCTAGGTGAAATAATGTTAGAGTGACAAAGTAATAATTCTTTTACATATTTCAGTCTTGTACATTCCTCTTGATTCATAAAAGCTAATGAGAAAATAAATTGGTAATCTCATACTTTTTTCAATGTCATAAAAGTTGAGCAAACTTGGTTAAACACAGTCATAATCATACATCCCCTAAGGAATACTCTTATGTAAAGAGTATTCTTTATCTAAAGAATACTATCTTATGTAAAGATTATTTAAGAACTTAAGAAAATTTTCATATCCCCTGGGATATGTCGTAGGAAACTCAACAACCTCAATACGAGAAGAAACATTCCTGACTTTCCTTTAACATTATTATTCCATGAGTCAAGTTTTGGTCAGTTGAGGCAAGTAGATTAAGAATCAAAAATTACCATTATTATAATTCTTTTTTTTTTATGGAATGCACTTAAGAAAAAGACATATTAGGACCATCAATATGTGCTATGTCCTAAATTAAGATCAAGAGATTATAAGAGTGTTAAGAGCTCAAAAAGGTTTTAGAAGTCAGATAAATTAACTCCCTCATTTTGCAAATGAGGAAATTGAACATCACAGAGCTAAGGTGACTTGTCCAATCTCCCATTTCCAAAGTATTTTATATCAATGTCATGAAAAGAGCACTAAGGACTTCTATATCCCCTCCTCCTCAACCTTACCACAGAGATTTAATTTAACAAAATGCCAGCATTGGAGACTTGGGAGATATCACTGTTCTATTTCAACATCTCAGACTGTATGTCAGGAAACTATAAAAATACTCACAGACAAAACAGTGTCACAAGGGAATCTAAAACTTTCTGTTATATTCATGATTTCAAAAACTTTTACATAGAGAAAATGAAAAACTATCGTCACAAAAAGAGTGATTTCCTCTACAAATTCACTGGCTCTGGACAAACATATTGAAAATTTAAGCAACCCGTATGAATCCATGGGATCTTT
Organism: Antechinus flavipes; assembly: GCF_016432865.1. NCBI lineage: Eukaryota > Metazoa > Chordata > Mammalia > Dasyuromorphia > Dasyuridae > Antechinus > Antechinus flavipes. The sequence goes on from NC_067400.1 coordinate 458,811,283, forward strand.
TATTTTTGGTGGGTGGTATTATTGAACAATTATTAGAACATGGAACATCTTGGCTAATATGTAGGGAAATAAACTAAGTTAATTAATATATGGTGCTAGGTTTTACTACTAAGCTGACTAGGTACCTTAGTCCTTTTTCATAGTCACAGAGTGTGCATCTAACCGCCATCTCACATCTCTTAATCAATCAACAGACATTTATTAAGTTTTTGTTTATTTCTAGGCATTGGGAATACAAATACAAAAGTAACACATTCCCAGACTTCAAAAGCTTACATTCAACTGGAGAAGTACAAATATTCAGAGGTAAGCATATTTTGGAGTAGGAAGGAGTAGGAAGTTTGAGGAAAAGTACAATACTACAATTGGAAAAAACACTCCAAGGGCATGACTTGAAAATGATGTAACAGCACACAAAGCAGATGGCCATCACCTGGAAAAAGACTAAGCAAATAGCCCATGAACATAATTTCTTACAACATTATAAGAAATAATGAATATGAAAAATATGAAAGATATCAATTTATCAAAATGAAATAAGTAGAACCAGGAAAACAACATACATAATGACTATTACAATGTAAATTTTAAAAGAAACAGTGTAATATAATCATAATGACTAATTGCCTTAGGAAATTTGAAAAAAAATACCACTATGATGCTTTTTTAAAAACGGGGGGACTGGGCAGAGCCAAGATGGTGGAGAAGGTACACGCGACTTTCTGAGCCTCTCACATACCTTCACTACCAATTATTAAATCCAGCCTCAAAAATAGCCCTCGACTGGTTAAATTCATGAAGATTGGAAGTGCAACAACTTACCAGTTACAGATAATCTGAAAGATCACCAGAAAAGGATTGTATTGAGCGGCGAGAACAGACCACCGCAAACAGGGATGGAACTAGAGGCTAGCCTATTGAGCAGACCAGGCGGGGGTGGCCTTTGTGGTTAGAAAATTTACAGAGACAACTCTGCCATAGGTTGACTTCTCTCCTCTGCTTGCAAAGCAGCAGGCCACCAGAAGAATTAAAGCCAATGGTAGAGGGTACTCTAAAAAACGTCAGAACCTAACAAGATCTGGCTATGCCCACCCAAAACCAGAAGTGACTCAGCACAGACCACAGCACAGCTGTGCAGCCCCATTCTGCAGCACAGCCCAGGGCAGCCTCTAATATGCACAGTGCGGGGGCTCGCCCTAGGGCAATAGAATTTCTATAGCGCGACTATGCTTCCCTGGGCAGAGACACTTTCAGTGCCATGTGGGGTTATTCACTAGGCAACTGCTAATATCCACAGCCCCACAGTGGGCTTTAGCTTGGACTAGTGATACTTTTGCTGCTCAGTCTCTAGCCCCAGGGCAGTTGCTAATCCTTACAGCGGGGTTCTTCACTGGGCACTTTCATTGTCTGATATCCAGGCCTAGTCACTTCCAGTGGGGAACTTTTTCCCAGAGCACCCCTTGCAGCTCAGCCACTCTTTTCAGCCCATTGGCAGGACAGCTACTGTTCATATACCTATCACTGCTCTGCAGAGGAAGCTGGTAACCCTGAAGGCAGACCCTACAAACTTAAAAAAAATGAGTTAAAAAATCAAAAGGATGATTGATAGCTTCTGTACAGAAAGAGAGCAGGTATTCAACCCCGAAGAGACTAATAGCAGACAGTCTCCAGACAAAACCACAAAGGGGGATTTATCTTGGTCCCCAACACACAAGGCTCTCCTAGAAGAGACTATTAAAACTCTTAAAAGAGAACTAGAAGAAAAATGGGGAAAGGAAAGAGAAGCTATGAAAGAGAGTAACAACTTCCTGAAATGTGAATTGAAAAAGATAAAGAATTACCAGGAAATGCACAGAAACAGAATTTGTGAATTAGAAAAGGTAAAGAACTCCCAAGAAAAAAGGATTTGTGAACTGGAAAAGATAAAGAACTCCCAAGAAAAAAGGATTTGTGAATTGGAAAAAGAAAATAACTCAGTAAAAAAGAAAAAATAGTGAAATGGAAAAAAATTCCAAAGAGCAAAACAACTCATTTAAAAACTCAATTGGACACAAAAAGAAGTAAAAAAAAAAAAAAAAAAAAAAAAAAGCTAATGAAGAAAATAACTCATTAAAAATCAGAACTGAACAAATAGATATGAATGATTCATTGAGATATCAAGAATCAATTAAGCAAAACCAAAAAAAAAAGAAAAGTTAGAAAAAAAAGATTAAATATCTACTTGGAAAACAACAGATCTGGAAAATAGATCTAGGAGAGATAATCTGAGGATTATTGGACTTCCCGAAAATTATGATGAAAAAAAGAACCTAGATACTACTTTACAGGAAATCATCAAAGAGAACTGCCCAGATATAATAGAATCATAAAATAAAATAGATATTGAAAGAATTTATTGAACACCTGCTGAAAAAGACCCTAAAATAAAAACTCCAAGGAATATTGTGACCAAATTTCAGAACTATCAGACTAAGGAAGAAATATTACAAGCAGCCAGAAAAAACAATTCAAATACTGAGGTGCCACAATAAGGATCACTCAAGATCTAGCTGCTGACATATTAAAGGATTGAAGGGCGTGGAATCTGATATTCCAAAAGGCAAAAGCACTTGGAATGCAGCCAAGAATAAACTACCGAGCTAAGCTGAGCATTTTCTTCCATGGAAGAAAATGGACATTTAATGAAACAGATGAATTCCATTTGTTTCTAAGGAAAAAAAAACAGATCTAAACAAAAAATCTGATCTCCAACTATAGGACTCAAGAGAAGCAGAAAAAGGTAAAAAGAACTCTTGAGAACTGTATTTCTGTTGTGGATATACATAAAGAGTACATGTATAATTTGATTTTACTGCTATAACATAAAAAAGGGACCTAGAAATGGAAAGGGGATGGTGTCAGAAAAAGAGAAAAAGGGGAGATAAAAAGAGGGAAACTACATCCTACGACAAGGCAAAGGAAACCTATCATATCTGAGGGAATTTAGAGAGGGGGAGGAACATTGTGTAAATCTTACTCTCATCAGAGTCAGCTCAAAGAGAAAATAAATGACATATTTGGTTTATAGAGAAACTTCTCACCTTGTTAAAAAGTGGGAGAGGAAAAGGGAAAAGGAAAAGAGTAATAAGGGAAGGGTAAAAGAAAGGGGAAGGGATTCAAAGGGGGTGGGAGGGATCCTAAAGAGGGAGAGCTGTGTGACGCAAGTAGTGCCCATAAGTTTAATATTGGGAAAGGGGGAAAGGGGGAGCAAGAAAAAGAAAAGCATAATCTGGGGATAATAAGATGGCAGGAAATACAGAATTAGTATTTTTAACCATAAATGTGAATGGGATGAACTCTCCCATAAAGTGGAGACAGATAGCAGATTGGATTAAAAGTCAGAACCCTACAATATGTTGTTTACCGGAAACACATTTAAAGCAGGGAGATATATACAGAGTAAAGGTAAAAGACTGGAGCAGAATCTATTATGCTTCAGGTGAAGTAAAAAAAAGCAGGGGTGGCCATCCTTATCTCAGATCAAGCAAAAGCAAAAATTTATCTAATTAAAAGAGATAAGGAAAAAAAAACCAATATCTTGCTAAAGGGTAGCATAGACAATCAAGCAATATCAATACTAAACATATATGCACGAAGTGGTATAGCATCTAACTTTATAAAGGAGAAGTTAAGAGAGTTGCAAAAAGAAATAGACAACAAAACTATAATAGTGGGAGATCTCAATCTTGCACTCTCAGAATTAGATAAATCAAATCACAAAACAAATAAGAAAGAAATTAAAGAGGTAAATGGAATATTAGAAAAATAGATATGATAGATCTTTGGAGAAAACTGAATGGTGACTTCTCAGCAGTTCATGGTATCTATACAAAAATTGACTATGTATTAGGACATAAAGACCTCAAAATTAAATGCAGGAAGGCAGAAATAGTAAGTGCTTTCTTTTCAGATCACAATGCAATAAAACTACATTCAACAAAACGTTAGGGATAAATAGACCAAAAAGTAATTGGAAACTAAATAATCTCATTTTAAAGAATGATTGGGTGAAACAGCAAATTATAGACACAATAATTTCACTCAAGATAATGACAATGATGAGACATCATACCAAAATTTGTGGGATGCAGCCAAAGTGGTAATAAGGGGAAATTTTATATCTTTAGAGGCTTACTTGAATAAAATGGAGAAAGAGAAGATCAATGAATTGGGCTTGCAACTTAAAAAGCTAGAAAAATACCAAATTAAAACCCCCAATCAAATACTAAACTTGAAATTCTAAAATTAAAAGGAGAAATTAATAATATTGAAAGTAAAAATACTATTGAATTAATAAATAAAACTAAGAGTTGATTTTATAAAAAAAAACAATAAAATAGATAAACCTTTTGTAAATCTGATTAGAAAAAAGAAAGCGGAAAATAAAATTGTTAGTCTTAAGAATGAAAAGGGAGAACTTTCCACCAATAAAGAGGAAATTAGAGCAATAATAAGGAGTTACTTTGCCCAACTTTATGCCAATAAATTTGATACCCTAAGTGAAATGGATGACTACCTCCAAAAATATAGGCTTTCCAGATTAACAGAGGAGGAAGTAAATTACTTAAATAGTCCCATTTCAGAAAAAGAAATAGAACAAGCTATTAATCAACTCCCTAAGAAAAAATCCCCAGGACCAGATGGATTTACATGTGAATTCTACCAAATATTTAAAGAACAATGAGCCCCAGTGCTATATAAACTATTTGAAAAAAATAGGAAATGAAGGAGTCCTACCAAATTCCTTTTATGACACAGACATGGTACTGATACCTAAACCAGGTAGGTTGAAAACAGAGAAAGAAAATTATAGACCAATCTCCCTAATAAATATTGATGCTAAAATCTTAAATAAGATATTAGCAAAATGACTATAGAAAATCATCCCCAGGATAATACACCATGATCAAGTAGGATTTATACCAGGAATGCAGGGCTGGTTCAATATTAGGAAAACCATTAGTATAATTGACCATATTAATAATCAAATTAACAAAAACAATATGATCATCTCAATAGATGCAGAAAAAGCATTTGATAAAATTCAACTTCCTATTAAAACCACTTGAGAGTATAAGAATAAATGGACTTTTCCTTAAAATAATCAGTAGCATCTATCTAAAACCATCAGTAAGCATCATATGTAATGGGGACAAACTGCAACCATTCCCAATAAGATCAGGAGTGAAACAAGGTTGCCCACTATCACCATTACTCTTCAATATTGTATGAGAAATTCTAGTTTTGGCAATAAGAGCTGAGAAAGAAATTAAAGAAATTAGAGTAGGTAATGAGGAAACCAAATTATCACTCTTTGCTGATAATATGATGATATACGTAGAGAACCCCAGAGATTCTACTAAAAAAGTTATTAGAAATAGTCCCCACCTTTAGCAAAATAAACCCACATAAGTCATCAGCATTCTTATATATCACTAACAAAATCCAAGACTTAGAGTTACAAAGAGAAATTCCATTTAAAGTAACTACTGACAGTATAAAATATTTAGGAATCTATCTGCCAAGGGAAAATCAAGAATTATATGAGCAAAACTACAAAACACTTTCCACACAAATAAAGTCAGATCTAACCAATTGGAAAAATATCAAATGCTCTTGGATAGGGCGGGCAAATATAATAAAGATGACAATACTAGCTGAACTAATCTATTTATTTAGTGCTATACCAATCAGATTTCCAAAAAACTATTTTAATGACCTAGAAAAAATAACAAAAAAGTTTATATGGAAAAACAAATGGTCAAGAATTTCAAGGGAATTAATGAAAAAAAAATCAAATGAAGGTGGCCTAGCTGTACCAGATCTAAAATTATATTATAAAGCAACAGTTACCAAAACCATTTGGTATTGGCTAAGAAATAGACTAGTTGATCAGTGGAATAGGTTAGGTTCAAAGGACAAAATAGTCAATAACTTTAATAAGTGTTAGTGTTTGACAAACCCAAAGGCCCCAGCTTTTGGGATAAGAACTCACTGACAAAAATTGCTGGGAAAATTGGAAATTAGTATGGCAGAAACTAGGCATTAACCCACACTTAACACTGCACACCAAGATAAGGTCAAAATGGGTTCATGACTTAGGCATAAAGAATGAGATTATAAATAAATTAGAAGAACATAGGATAGTTTACCTTTCAGACCTGTGGAAGAGGAAGGAGTTTATGACCAAAGAAGAACTAGAGATCATTATTGATCACAAAATAGAAAATTTTGATTATATCAAATTGAAAAGTTTTTGTATAAACACAAAACTAATGCAAACAAGATTAGAAGGGAAACAATAAACTGGGAAAACATTTTTACAATCAAAGGTTCTGATAAAGGCCTCATTTCCAAAATATATAGAGAATTGACTCTAATTTATAAGAAATCAAGCCATTCTCCAATTGATAAATTGTCAAAAGATATGAACAGACAATTCTCAGATGAAGAAATTGAAACTATTTCTAGCCATATGAAAAGATGCTCCAAGTCATTATTACTCAGAGAAATGCAAATTAAGACAACTCTGAGATACCACTACACACCTGTCAGATTGGCTAGAATGACAGGGAAAGATAATACTGACTGTTGGAGGGGATGTGGGAAAACTGGGACACTGATACATTGTTGGTGGAATTGTGAATACATCCAGCCATTCTGGAGAGCATTTTGGAACTATGTTCAAAAAGCTATCAAACTGTGCATACCATTTGACCCAGCAGTGTTTCTACTGGGCTTATATCCCAAAGAGATCTTAAAGAAGGGAAAGGGACTTGTATGTGCAAAAATGTTTGTGGCAGATCTCTTTGTAGTGGCCAGAAACTGGAGAATGGCTGAATAAATTGTGGTATATGACTATTATAGAATATTATTGTTCTGTAAGAAATGACCAGCAGAAAATGAATGGATGCCCATCACTTGGAGAATGGTTGAGTAAATTGTGGTATATGAACGTTATGAAATATTATTGTTCTGTAAGGAATGATCAGCAGGATGAATACAGAGAGGCTTGGAGAGCTTACATGAACTGATGCTAAGTGAAATGAGCAGAACCAGGAGATCATTATATAACTGAACAACGATACTGTATGAGGATGTATTCTGATGGAAGAGGATCTCTTTGTTAAAGAGAGCTAATTCAGTTTCAATTGATCAAGGATGGACAGAAGCAGCTACACCCAAAGAAAGAACACTGGGAAATGAATATAAACTGCTTGCATTTTTGTTTTTCTTCCCGGGTTATTTCTACCTTCTGAATCCAATTTTCCCTGTGCAACAAGAAAACTGTTCGATTCTACACACATATATTATATCTAGGATATACTGTAACCTATTCAACATGTAAAGGACTGCTTGCCATCTGGGGGAGGGAGTGGAGGGAGGGAGGGGAAAAACCGGAATAGAAGTGAGTGCAAGGAATAATGCTGTAAAAAATTACCCTGGCATGGGTTCTATCAACAAAAAGTTATTTAAAAAATAACCACCAGGATGATTTCAGAAAGGCCTACAGTGAACTTAAATGAACTGATGCTGAGTGAAATGAACAGGACCACGAGATCATTATATGCTTCAACAACAATACTATATGATAATCAATTCTGATGGGCGTGGCCCTCTTCAACAATGAGATGAACCAAATGAGTTCCAATAGAGCAGTAATGAATTGAACCAGCTACACCCAGCAAAAGAACTCTGGGAGATGACTATGAACCACTACATAAAATTCACAATCCGTCTATTTTTGTCTGCATGCATTTTTGATTTTCTTCACAGGCTAATTGTACACTATTTCAAATTCCAATTCTTTTTGTACAGCAAAATAATTGTTTGGACATGTATAAATATATTGTACTTAACTTATACTTTAACATATGTAACATGTATTGGTCAACCTGCCATCTGGGGGAGGATGGAAGGAAAAGAGGTAAAAGTTGGAACAAAAGGTTTTGCAACTGTCAATGCTGAAAAATTACCCATGTATATATCTTGTAAATAAAAAGTTATAATAAAAAAATGGGGGGGACTATAGGTTTGAAATATTGTATATATTTTCAAACTCAGTTGATATGTTGATAAATTTTGCAGAACTATTTTTTCTTTCTCTTTTTCTTTGTTACAAGGAATAGTTCACTGGAAAGCAGAGAGTAAAGGAACGTAGTCAAACTGAAAGTTATGTAAAAACAAAAGTTTAAAATAAAAATTAACTTTCAAAAACTTTATTGGCATATTTTATTTTTAAATCACCTCCATTTGTTAAGACATCTGTCCTGTTTCTGTTTTCCAAAGAGACATTCCTTATAAGCAAAGAATTTTTTAAAAAGAGAGAAAAAATATATAGGCCAGCAAAACTAATCTACGTATCTCTCAACTAAGTTCATACATTATAAGCAGCATTCTATCCCAATAAATATTCTCCTCTATAGGGATGGGGATGGCATTCTCATATCTCTTCTTTTGGATTCAACGTAGTCATAATTTTGCAGCTTTCAATTTTTATTACTTTGTTATTATTGTTATTTCTGATGACATCGTTATAGCCATCATGGATAGTGTTTTCCTCATCTTGATTACTGTACTTTGCAATAGCTCACACAAGTGTTTCTAGATTTCTCTTCATCATATTCATTGTTTTGTTGTTATTCAGTCATTTCAGTCAAGTATGATTCTGATCCCATTTGAGGTTTTCTTATCAAAGATACTAGTATGGTTTGCTGCTTTCTTCTCCAGTTTATTTTGTACATAAAGAAATCGAGGCAAACAGGGTTAAGTGACTTGCCTAGTATCAACTGTCTGAGATCACATTTGAATTCAGCAAAGTCTTCCTGACTCTAGGCTTAGTACCCCATGTCTACTGAACCACCCAGAAATGCCTATTCATGATTTATTTGTTTTCTCCTTGCAGTAATATTCCAATAAATTCTTATACCAGCCCTTGGTTGATGAGTTATCAACTTTCTTTGTAACTCTTTGCTACCACAAAAAGTTCTATTATAAATACTTTAGTGAATATTTTGGTTATGACTTGCAGAGAAATCTCTAGGTTAAACAGTTAAGACTCTTTTAGACCCCTAATTAATATAGTTCCAAACAGTTTTCTAGAAGTTGGCCCAATCCACATCTCCACCAACAATGAGTACTAGTATATTCAGTTTCACACATTGCATCCAAAACTATCACTCCAATCCTTTACTGCCATTGACAAATTGCTGAGTATGAGGTGAAACTCTTAGGTTGTTTTAGTTTTCATTTTTCATATTAATTAGTTGGACCAATCCTTCTTTGATTATTCAAATTTTCTATTTTTCTCTTCAGAACTTTTGTTTTTATTCAGGTGTATAATAGTTCAGTGACTCCTAAGACAGCATATAGGAAATGGCAATTCTTTTCATTTTTGACAATATCTAAATCTTCTCTATGTAAAAGAATTCTAGTTTCTTTGGCCTTGTGAAGAATCACAGGATTAGAGATCTAGGTATGAAAGAAAATCACTAATCCAGTCCCTTCATTCTATAGATGAAAGTTTTGAGGCAATAGAAACTTGAGACTTTACTAAGATTACAAAGATAACTCATCAGAGATAACTTTCTAGTATGACAAATGCCTTCTTAATGGTATTAATGGGACTGAACACAGATTTCGAGATTTGTTCTGTGCAACATAGAGTATAATGGGAATATTTTATCTCTTGATCTGGACAATATTTCTATTAATGCAAACCAACACTAATCCTGTTGCTATCATTCTAGAAGGGATCCAGGACAGAATCCAAAGGAAAGACATCCTTCAGAGACTCCTCTTTAACAAATTATATTGTGCTGATAGAATCAAGACTCAGAATACTAAAAAACAAAAACAAAACAAATGCAAAAAAATTCTTAAATGAGATCTGTGATTAATCAAAACAATTTAGACTAACCTTACTAGAAAAATTAAATATATCAAAAATGCTTATTGTTGACTATGATATGAAGTTGAATATACTATTCCTAGTCAGTCTATCAGTATATATATATATATATATATATATAAAGATATATATCATGATATGTGATATTGCATATCACATATATATAAATCAATAAATATGAATAGGAAGGGAAAGGAATAAACATTTATTATGTGACAGATTCTGTGCTAAGTATTTTTTAAAAACAACTTTATATCATTTTATCCTCACAAAAACCCTAAGAGGTAGATGCTATTATTATCCCGATTTTATAATTAGGAAACTGAGGCAAATAGAGATTAAGTGACTTGTCTTTGATCACAGCTTGTAAGTATCTGATGCTGGATATGGACTCAGGTTTTCTTGCATTCTTATTTACGGAGCCACCAGCTGCATATGAAAATATACATATACATGTGTGTGCACATGTACCTATGTATAAACACATGTGTAATTACATATACATGTATATGTGTATGACATGCATAATATACATACACATACACACAGTTATGTCCAGGATGTTTGGTAGATAGATGGATAGATCTTAAATGAGAAATTGAGCAGGAAATTGGATAAAAATCAATAATAGATAAATGGAAAGATAGATAAATAGATATTGGACAAGAAACTAGATAGAAAATGAACAAGAGAAAAAAAAAAGATGGCTACATTTCCTTTGGTAAATTGTTCAGTGCTTTTAGTTACCCAAAACTTCTCTCTGAAAGGATGATCTATCTTTTTAAAAACAATGTTATGGATGTTGTGATGTTGTATGACTTGGAGTCAAGGAAAATTATAGTCTCTGAAGAGGCAAAATTGAAAGTAGCCCAAAGAACAAAGAAATGCATGGCATGTGTGAGCAGACAGCAACACATCACAAACAAGACACTGTGCCAGAGAAATGGGATAATGGATGTCATCAGAGAAATGTATGACTAGAAACAGATAGGCCAGTCATGGGGTGACAAAGGGATAATTGATGTGCAGCCTTTTGTGCTCCTTTGGGGCCCATTCCATGTCAAAAGAACTTGAAGAAAGACTACCATGCACTGAGAGAACTCTTGGGGACAGATCTGTAAGAATTTAGAGATGAATTATGCAATCTGGATAGGCCTAGGCAGGCTATGATCCTCATTCTAGGAAGGAATACCCAAATCAGAGGGATTATAGATCCTTTAAAAAATACTTTATTAAATTTTAAATTTTCACTTTTAATTGTAACCTTGACTAATTTCAATAAACATGGATAGTTCCAAGTTTTTAAAAACTGGGAAAGGAGAATTATATATAAAGTCATAAATCTATTGTACACAACTCCTGGCATGGCCAGTCAGAAGGTATGGATTTTAAGGGGATGTTATGGAGCCACAAGAATTATGATAATCAGTCCTATAAACTACCTTATGTTCTGTTGAGATCTAAGTTTCAACTTTTCAGAGAAGTGCAGTAATAATAATAATAATAATATAAAAAGCTTAAGTTTCTGCTTCCTGTCTATCAATACACACTAATATTTTATAGTTAAGATTCTTTTAAGTATAGGAAATAAATAACTTTTTCATACCTCTTTCCTATTTTACATAAATTATCTTTCCACTGACTCTGTTGGGGAAGCCTTGGAAATGAATCATGCTTTAAGTATATTTCCTCAAGACCACAGAAAGAGGAATATAAATAGCCAAAGAATACAAGAAAAGAAATTATATGCTTCTAGGTAATCAGTCTCCAGAAGTGAACACAGTACAGATCAGATGAGAGCGGGACCAGAGTAAAGAGGCCTCTCCTGGAAAGGGAGAAAACTCAGTGCGCAGACCCCTGAAGACAAAAATAGTTCTCTTAATAGAAAAGCAATGGTATCACTAAGTGAAAGGTTGCCTAATGCTTAGTGACTTTTGGAGCAAAAATTATCTTCCAGAATTATTAAACTACTTCAGTTCCATCAATAGTACATTAGTCTATTCTCCTACAGCCCATCCAAAAATTGTCATTTTCCTTTTTTTAAGTCATTTCTGCCAATCTTATGATGTGAAGTAGAACTTTAGAATTTTAATATTAATTTCAATTATAATTAGTGATTGAGGGCATTTTAATATGGTTAATGACTTCCATTTATTCACTGAAATTTGTCTTTCATATTCTTTGATCATTTATCTGTTGGGGAATGGCTCTTATATTATCTATATATTTGGATAACAAATCTTGATAAAAAAAATTATTCGAAGTTTTTTTTTCCAGTTAATTAGGAAACTTCTTACCTTCTGATTCTAATGGCATCAATTCTGTGCAAAAGCCATCTCAATTTTATGTGATAAAAATTGTTCATTTTATTATTATCTGGTCAAGATCTCTGATCTTATTCATAGTTGAGAAAAATATTGCTTTCTCTTCTCTTCTAATTAATTTATAGTATATCTTTTGATATTCAGATCATGCATCCATTTAGAAGTTATATGGTGGTATTCAGAGCTATTTTTACCAACTTATCCTAGTAGTTGGTTTTCTAGGGCTTATCAAACAGTATTCTACTATATTTGACTGTGTCTGTATCTTATGTGCCAAATGTGTTCCCTGCTCAACTTTCCTATTTTTTAATCAGTGACTATTTTTAAGTGATTACTATTTTGTAGTATACCTTAAGATATGATATTATTAAGCCCCCTTTCTTCCCACTTTAAAAATACTCTTGTGATTTATTAATTTTTAAAGAAACCTTTCAGATTAACTATGTCATCATTTTTCCTAGCTCTAAAAAAAGTAATCCTTTGGTAGTGTGATTGTTATGACACAGAATATGTCAATTAATTTAGATAATATTTTCATTTTTATTATATTGACACAGCTCAATGATGACAGTACTTCTATAATTATTTGTCTTCCTTTGTTTTTGTAAAGAATATATTGTAATTGTGTTCATATTAATCCGATGTGTCTCAGTAAGTGGACTACCACATGTTTTATGCATTTTGTAGTTATTGTTAATGGAATTTCTTTTTCAATAACTTCCTGCTGGGTTTTGTTAGTGATATGCAGAAAAGCTGATGGCTTTTGTGAGTTAATTTTATATGCCACTATTCTGTTGAAGTTATTAATGATTTCAAATTTTAAGTTGAATCTCTAGGGTTCTTTTTTGTAAATCATCATGCATTTTGCAAGAAATAGTAATTTTCTTTCTTTTTTGTCTAAACACATTCTCACCACTTCGATTTCTTGTTACTATGGTTAGCATTTCTCATACTGTAAAAAATAATCGTGGTAATAATGGACACCTTGCTTTGTTCCTCATATTATTAAAAAAGTCTTTAGTATTTCTCCATCACAGACATTGTTGATTTTGGGTTTTAGATACATACTATTTACTATATTAAGGAAAGGTTCATTTACTCCTATTCTTGATATTATTTTTAACTAAATGCATGTTATATTTTATCAAAAACTTTATAAACATCTATTGATATAATAATATTATTCTTGTTTTTATTTTCAAAGTATGCCTTTTAAATAGATGTATTCTATCGAACTCTTGGTTAAATAGACACCCATGACCAAATTAAATATGATATTTAGCATGCTAAGTGAAAGGTATTCCTCATATTGGCACTAACTATATGTCATCTTTGTGAATAAGCTTTATAGTAATTGATTTTTACCACCTTGCTGATTTGAATAAGGAATTTACTTCTTTTGTATCCAACAAAATCAATCAATCATTCAATAAGCATCAATTAATTACTAAATGCTCTGTTCTGTACTAGGCACTATAGATAAAAAGACAAAAGCAAGATTTGTTCTATTTCAGAAGACCATATGCAAAATATATACAAAATACATACAAACTAACCTGTGGAATGACAGGAGCAGAATGCATTCCATGCATAGAGAATAGCTTAGAAAAAAAGACATAAATATAGAAGATCAAGTGCTGTATGTAAAGCATGAAGGTCAAGTAGACTGAATTCTAGAGTATGTGTAGTAATGTATAATAAAGATGGAAAGGTACATTTGGATCAGATTGTAAAGTACTTTAAATTCAAAAAAGAGGAATTCTATTTGATCCTGGGACTTAGAGATTACCCTTGAAGTTTATTGAGTAGAGGGTGTGATATGGTCAGACCTAAAATTTAAGAAATTGAGGCAAACTTTCTAAGGGAAGCTAAAAGTCCAGCAAAACTCAACAATATTAATGGTAAACCTTCCCTTGCTTCTCCTTTGTTAAAAAAAATTACAATCTTTTCCCTATCTTAGTAGAAAAAAGAGTAACATAAATAATCTCCTTCCTCTCCCACTGCTACAATCTATAATCTATATTTAATGTCAGGTGGCAAAGGAATTGGAAATGGATCCTGGGTCTATTCCCTGGTTTAGCATGAATTCTCCTCTCTTCCCAGCTCTTTTACTAGAAGCTTGTTTTAATGACTGTCATCATAATAAATAAGCTTAGGGACTACAATAGAAATTGCTGTTTTACTTCTAGAAAACTAAAAGCATTAGAATGACCACACTCCTATACAGAACAGAAATCTAGCCCAGGAGCTAGAAAGCAGCCATGGCACTAAGCCACCTCCGACATGTTGATGCTCCCAATTCTAAGTTCAAAAAATGATTTTTTAATTACTTGGGAATTTACTCATTAAATAACTCTAGAAATAAATGTGCCATATGCCAGCTCGAGGCAGGGAACAGCAATGCGGATATTGATCATTTATCTAATGATGGAGACCTGCAGGCTATATGCTCTCTTTTTTTTTTTCCTGTAATTTCATCAGATCTGTGTTCTCTGGAGACGTCTGACACTTTCTCCACCCACTAACAAAAGGTTCATCCCCTTGAGCCCTTTGACATAATTCACATCCCAAACACCAATTTTGACACATAGGAAGCAAACCAGCATGAGCAAAATAACATGCTGGAGTAAATGCTTCTTTGTTATTGCCTTAGAAAACTGGCTTGAGCAAGAATGTTGAGGAACACTTCCCTGGATGCCTTGATGTTTTGTGATGTTTGAGGTTTTGTGATATCGAGATACAGTCTACGCTTGGACCATCCTGGCAACCTTTTAGCATCTTTGCCCCACCCTGATTTTGGAAGTAGAGAAGGTGAATTCCGATCCTTGGCCCTGGAGGGAAGACAGAACTAGTCTTCTTGGTTCCATTATGGCTGCCTAGAAAATAGAGTAACTTTTCAATATTTAAGGTCTTAAGTCTTCCCAGGGTCAAACAACTTCCCAAACAACCTGTTCCTTGTCTTGTTATGGTCTATTTTAAAGTCCTCATTCCTAGATACAATCCATTTCTAAAATGCTATTTTCTTGATGATGATAAACTTAGAGGCAATAACAACTGAGTGATTCCCTTATATTTGATATAAATTCCTAGCCATCATTCTGGGATAGGAAGACACATTGAAACCGAGCTGCAACACAAGAAATCAAACCTTCAAGATAATACATGTCACCTACCCTTCCTTAAAAAAAATTCTAAAGTACTTCTAGAGATTTAGATGAAACCAGTCACATAAATCATAAGTTAATAAAATCAGAAATAAAGGAAATTGTAGAGGTTATCCTCTACCATTTAAAGATGAAAAAAAAGACAGTCACGTAGGAAGATGGGACAGAGTGAGGAAGAAAACATGGCCAGGACATTGCAGCACATTGGCTATTGAAAGAGTATCTCCTTTAGTATGGTGCCCACCTGGCTCTGAGTATAAGCAGAAGGTTAAGAGGAACCTTGGGAATTTGTTAATGAAATAGTTCTTGAATTCATTTAATCTGACAGTGAGCCAGTCAGTAGCATGGGACATACCCTACATAATTTTTGAGCAGGAACTATCGCCTCTGGGAAGGTTGGAAGGATCAAATGAAAATTTTTTAAAGAGTTAAATAAATGTTATTTGTTTTCTTTTTATTAGTGGTGGATAGAATGCTTGGTCTCAAATCAGAAACACCTGAGTTCAAAGCCAGATTCAGATACTTTCTCATGTGACTCTGGGCAAGTCACATAATATCTGTCTTCCTTGGTTTCCCTAACTGTAAAATGAAGATAATAACAGTACCTACCTTCCAGGGCTGTTGTGAAGATCAAATGATATAACATTTGTAAGCATTTAGTATAGTGCTTGGCCCTTAGGAAGTCCTTAATAAATACTTGCTTTTTTCTTCTTCTTCCCTCCCTCCTTTCCTTCCTGCCTTCTCTCTTTCTCTCCTTCCTTCCTCCCTCAGTGACTCCCTCTCTTCTTCCCTCCCTCCCTCTTTCCCTTCCTTCTTTTCTTCCTTCCACTATATCTACAAGATTCTGTAAAGACATTGTGATGCACCTGTCAGATTGGCTAAGATGACAGGAAAAAATAATGATGAATGTTGGAGGGGATGCGGGAAAATTGGGACACTGGTGCATTGTTGGTGGAGTTGTGAACGAATCCAACCATTCTGGAGAGCAATCTGGAATTATGTCCCCAAAGTTATCCAACTGTGCATAACCTTTGATGAAGCAGTGTTATTTCTGGGCTTATATCCCAAAGAGATACTAAAGAAGGGAAAGGGACCTGTATGTGCCAAAATGTTTGTGGCAGCCCTGTTTGTGGTGGCTAGAAGCTGGAAAATGAAGGGATGCCCATCAATTGGAGAATGGCTGAGTAAATTGTGGTATATGAATGTTATGGAATATTATTGTTCTGTTAAGAAATGACCAGCAGGATGATTTCAGAAAGGACTGGCGAGACTTACATGAACTGATGCTGAGTGAAATGAGCAGAACCAGGAGATCATTATATACCTCAACAATGATACTGTATGAGGATGTATTCTGATGGAAGTGGATCTCTTTGACAAAGAGAAGATCTAATTCAGTTCCAACTGATCAATGATGGACAGAATCAGCTACACCCAGAGAAGGAACACTGGGAAATGAGTGTGAACTTTTTGCATTTTTGTTTTTCTTCCCAGGTAATTTTTACCTTCTGAATCTAATTCTTCCTGTGCAACAAGAGAACTGTTTGGTTCTATACACATATATTGTATCTAGGATATACTATAATATATTTAACATGTATAGGACTGCTTGCCATCTAGGAGAGGGGGTGGAGGGAGGGAAAGGAAAAGTTGGAACAGAAGTGAGTGCAAGGGATAATGTTGTAAAAAAATTACCCTGGCATGGGTTCTATCAATAAAAAGTTATTTTTAAAAAGACATTGAGATGGAATGGATACAATCTGGTCTTGGAGTCAAATAGACATGGGTTCAAGTTCAGCCTGTGGGAAAAGTCATCCCCAACAAATAACTTAACTCCTTAGTACCCCAGACTGGAGTACAGTCTCTAAGATTGTAATTTATAGATGATTTGCACACCTTCATGAGGATGGGAGTTTCTATACCAAAGAGCTCCTTACACTGCTGAAATTACAATGTGTTCTGCCTCCCCAAATAAAAAGTTTTAAAGCCTTAAAATGAAAGAGAGGTAGAAAAGAAGAAGAAATAGCATAATTTACAAACTTGAAGAAGATACTTCTGTTAATTTATTGTTTGAAATCGTAATATGTTCTTGTCTGGGCCAGGACATATTTATTTTCAGGAGACTAGTGTGAAATGGGTTAGCTGCTTATATTATGGGCCTAATTTAATAATAATGATAATGATGATAATAATAATAAGAAGAACATATGTACATTGTACCTTAAGATTTACAAAATGACTTATAGGTATTATCTCATTATCTCATTTCAACTTCCAACTACCCTGTGAAATGGGTGTGACTATTAATATTATTCTGCAGATGAGTAAACAGGCTAAGAATAAATAACTTACCCAGGCTCAACTAATCAGTATCTAAGGCAGAACTATGAACTTAGGTCTTCCTGATAAGTCTAGAACTCTTTAATGATCATGAAATGAATTACCTAATTCTATAGGTCCATGTATTGTCCAGCAACATTTGAAACATTCCCAGATAGAAAGGAAGTAGAATATCATTTCTTTTACTTCCTGTTCCTAATAATTACTTACATTCCTATTGCACTAATAAAAGCCCAGTGATTATGGATATATATTATATATACATACATATATATATATATATATATATATATATATATATATATACACACACACACACACATACACACATTTATATATATATACCCTATACATACATATACTATACACATACATATGTGTGTGTGTATATATATACATAAATGTATACATATACACACATATGTATGTATATTTATTTATCTTTATAAAGTATGACCCTTGCAACTGTGCATTATGTTGAAATACTGCAGTGATTTGTTCTTCCCTAGGCCATAGGGACAGTCCTTCTGGAAGCCAAAGAAGGCAATGTTTCCCCAAGTTGCTGTCTGATGTCTCAGCCTCTTCCTTCCTTCCTTCCCTGAGGATCAATCTCCAGAAAAAGAAGGGAGAGGCCTTTGAGATTTTGATGGCATTCTACAGCTATTACAAATCTCCCACAGCGAAGAAAGGCAACTTTGCTGCTGTACATGTTACAGCAAGAACGTGCTGTGTAAACAGATGGGCTCTCTCGTTTGCAGAGATGCCCTGAGGTCTGGAAACCAGGCAGGGAGTCGGAAGGAGCTGGCATCTACCCCCATCTGCCATGATGGTGTCAGTCCTAAAAAAGGCACCTGCTGTCCAGCCAGAAAAAACAAATGGGCTTCAGGCTTTCCCTTTGTCACCTTGGGACAGGATTCAGAATCTTCTGGAAAAATAAAGTTTGTGGCTCAAGACGGGGCAAGGGAGCTTGTTACCTTCTGTTTCAGAAAGCTGGCTCCTTTCGAGGCACCAAATCTGTCTTTGGCTCTGTCACCAAGAGGAAATGATTAGACTTCAGAGTCTAATGAATCCCACTGCCTGGTAGGTTACTCAAAAATTGCTGGGCTATCAAGGGAGGGTTGGATTTTAAAGCATCTCTTATTGGCTGCCAGCCATTGTCTCACATACTATTGGAATTCAATATTAGCGATGACTTGCTGGAGACAGGAAGTGTCTGAAACTGCACTGTCTAGAAAAATGATGGTTGATGGGTTTCTCAGTAAATCTGTAGAGTGAGGGCTCCCGTGGAATTCAAGCCGAGTAACTCTGAATGGTAATTAACTTGAATTTATTCTTGTTTTTCCAAAGCCAAGTCTGATCGTCATGTGAAACTAATGTTTTTCATCAGTTGGAACTGCAAGGACTTTCCATTCATCCAGATCCTGCTGGAGAGCAAATTAGTGAACATGTGAGTGTTATCATTTGGTAAATTCAACAAACTGTTCCTTAGTGTCTACTACATGTAAAGCACTGTGTTAGATGCTCCAGGAGAAAACAGAAAAATACACCATGGTCTCTGT
The DNA here is from genome assembly GCF_016432865.1 of Antechinus flavipes. Taxonomy (NCBI): domain Eukaryota; kingdom Metazoa; phylum Chordata; class Mammalia; order Dasyuromorphia; family Dasyuridae; genus Antechinus; species Antechinus flavipes. The sequence goes on from NC_067400.1 coordinate 458,830,619, forward strand.
CCTGAAAGATACAATTACAATTGTAATTCAATTCTATTGGGAGAGCTAAACCAGAGACAAAAATTACTTTATTGAAAATTAGAATATGCCAAAGAATAGAAAAGGACTTACTATGGGCGAGGCAATGTGCCAAGCAGTGGAGATATAAATAGAAAAGAAAGACAGTACCTGACATTAAGGACCTTACAATCTAATAAGACGAGAGAAAACATATGGGGGAAGGTGAAAAATAATGGTTTTGGGAAAGAGTCTCAAAAACTTATCCCTTTCTTGTCATGGGCTCTAGATGTTTATTTTGGAAAGTAAGGCAGCTACAAAAGGGGTAAGACAAAAGAAGCATGATCTGGGGGCAGGACTTTGGGGCTGAAATCCCAGAGAAAATCATAAAAGCATCAGGTTAGAGGACATCTAGCCTAAATCCATTTTTCAGATGGGGAAATGACCTGCCTGGAGTCATGCAGCTAATAAAGCTCAGAGACAGTTTCATCCCAAGTCTTCCTGACTCAAGATGAAGTAATTATTCATTATAGTACAATGT